>NC_081851.1:38827413-40027413 GCF_963259705.1 Myotis daubentonii | reverse complement strand
ATACTTCATATGTTTGTCGTGAACTTCAAATGAGTTAGTAGCTATGACGTGCTTAGGGCCATGCTGACAACCTAGTAAATGTTCAGTAAATGATAGTCCTTCACCATCTGTCTCCAGCTCAACCCTCCTATTCATCTCAAGATATTATGCTTGTTGTATACATTTTCAGTCTCCCATCTTCTAGCACTGTAACTTATCACAACGTGACATACAGATCATTCCCTTCAATACCCATACCCAACAAGCCAGTCCAACCGTAAGTGGAAAAAAAGATGTTCACCACTTCTACTCCACCCCTTCCCTTACTTGCAAATGCATTTACCCTATATGTGTATTAAACAGCACTTATTTAGAAGGCACCTATTTGCTGATAGGGTTTGAAGTCAGTACAAGAGTAGATTGTTACTGTTGTTTTAATAGATGTTAGTTTTTATATGCATTTATGAAAACACCAGATCAAACAGTACAGCAAATTGTTAATAAAGACACAGTGTGTGGTTGTCTTGAATAAGAGAAAAAAAATTGTAAGTTATACCTAAACAAAGAGCATGTATCTATTATTTCGTCATTCAAAGGTCCCATCTTTGAAATACAGAAGTCACCTCTGGCTTTTCTAACTGCCTTACTCCCTAGATCTCATCACATTAAGTCTTAAACTCTTCTTTCCTGGGTCTCTCTGCGATGCACTCTGAGTACATCACAGGACTTACTCCTAGCATCTCTTGCATATTCTGTCTCATATTAAAGTTACTTATGCACTTGTCTGTCTTCCAAACTAGATCTTTTGGCTGGGAGGTCCTGGAGCCTGATTTTTCTTTGTATCTCCAGCAGCATCTAGTACACAAGGCCTATGCTACTCTTACACACACACACACACACACACACACACACACACACACACACACACATGCTTAGTCATAGTGCTAGTTCACTCTTCCAAGCTTTTTTATCTTTTATATTCCTGTTCCTTTCACCCCAAATGGCCTCACCTCATACCCTCTCTAAATGGTGAAACCTTTTACCTTTTTATCCTTCAAGCCTATTCCCCACTCACACTCACCCTCATCCAACAGGCTTCTGCTGTCTAGACAACAGCCCAGGGAGTATGGCAAAGTATTAGAGTTCTTCCATACCCTCCTGTTTTCCCTAATCAGTTGTAATGTCCTTGAGGGACAGAACAATATGGTCTCCCTCCTTCTATTCCTCACAGCACCTGTCACAGAGCCTCACTTAGTGGATGCTCAAAAATATTTGTGAAATTGAACTAACTTGAATCCTAGGACCAGCTTCAAGAGTAAAGGCTCTCTTTAAACAATTACCCTGAACTTCTCAGGTAACTTGCCAGAAGAATACCAGGAACGGTTTGCCTATCTGCGTATGTCATCCTGTGGCTTCGACACACACACATGGAGTTGGGGACAAAACATGAGCATGAATCAACAGGAAACCCATTCCAAGAAATCTGACTCCACTGCACAGCCCAGTGGCAAAGTCAGGGAAGGAAGAAACAGACCCAGCCTAAGACTCATTAATTCAAAAGCAGAAGCTTAAGAAATGCCACAAATGAGCCACATGTTGGTTTCCAGTAAATAACTGGTGACCCTGCTGGGAGGAGCCCAAGATTCCACTCCAGGGCAACGCATCAAAGGGGCTCAGATGCCCTGAAAAATCTGTGTCCTGTGTCCTCCTTAATGACAGGCCTGGAACACTGGCCTCTCCACCCCAGGGATAGCTTCACATCTCCCTTCTGAAAGGTCTTCAGGAGGAAGGGCATGACTCATTCCCCAGGAACGAAAGCTCTTCCCCTTGTCTCCCGAGCACGATGCTAGCCTTGGTCTTGCGTGCACTACAGTTCAGAAGTCTGCCCAGAGCCATCTGACAGCTGGACAGATGATTTTATAATTCTTCACGCAAACGAAAAGGAAAGGTTGTGTGATGACTTCGGGTGGAACTTCCCTCCATTCCTCTTTTTAAAATCAGATTAAGATGGTTTCAGTGTTTTTAGAGAGGGTTCTTCTTAAGAAATGCAAATTTATGCCATCTTTCTGCATTCTTAGGATCACATGCTCTACTTAAAATCCACACTCCACTTCAGTTATACACACATAATTCTCCCTGACCTAGATGGGCTGGAATACTCATAGCAAATGGAGACTACAGATGGGCCTGAAAGCCGAGGAAAGAAAGCTAACGGTCTGCATGTCATTCCCCTATTCAGACTTCTTGGGAACTTTTTTTCCCTTTAATTGAGCCTCCTTTTAAAAGGAAACTAAGCTGGTCTTTCATTTCTTATTAGAGTCTAGGAGAGATCAGCACCTAAAGAGAGAGGCTGCAATATTGAGAGACACATGTGGAAATCGCTTCCATGCTGGCAATTTCCTGAACTACTTTCAAAAGCCCTTTTTTGGCTTAAAGAGCCCATGGAGCCCTTTTAAGATTTTATACAAAGAAACCGATCAGTTTCATAATGCTGTGATGAAATTAGGGCCCAGATTGCTTAGCTGGAATGACTTTGCACACAGAAGCGATCCTTTTCTTAGAGATGGGCTGTAACTGTCCAGGGGAAATCGCCTCTCCAGAGGATGTAAGACAAGCATGTCAAACGCAAAGGCTAACGCAGGCCAAATAAACAAAGTGTAAGTTTCTGGGGGCCACAAAAACACAAAAGCCTCAATCTTCATAGAAATGTAGGTTTATTTCGATAGAGACATGCTGAATACAAAGGGCTGAAATAAATGAGTAATCATGAACATAAAATAATAGAACAATTTAATAAAAATTAATATTTTTTCTTGAACATTAACTTACCAGACACTGAATAACTGCACAAATTAAGAAGCGTAACACAAATAAACCTGTTTTTCTTGTTCTCCGAAAGCAAAATATTTCCTGTCGCACACACCAAACAAGTCAGTACAAGCCTAATGATGTGGCAATCGGCCGCTAACATATTCGCTGCTAGTATTAGTGGAGAGAAATGATGCGCCTGCACGTAAGGCAAATGAATGCAACATGATTATAGTGATCAGTCACTAGCGAACGTTGTAGTTTGTTATTAATAATTATGTATAACAGGATATTGTAAAAATTAAGTTACGAAATTTTTATTAAAATGTTTCTTACATACCGTTATATTGGCTGGGCCGCACAACATATTCATTGTGGGCCACAGGCGGCCAGCGGGCCCTTGATGTAAGACAAGGAGGAAAGGTATGGAGGAAGGAACAGAGGCTCGAACCTCATGTGCAGTAATTCAAAGAGTTGATGAGGAGATTCTGACTCCCTGATTGTGAGCCCTTTGTTGATTCCCACACTCAGGAAGTCCTTTCGGTGAGAGAACATCTGGCTTTCTCTCCTCTCATTCAGTGGGAGCTAGATACGTTTGTATTCCCTGCGTCCTGGGAGTGAGGCATGATGAGTCCTGAGTCACCAATGCAGCTCTACATTTGACAAAACCCACCCTGCTTTACCCAATCCCAGAACTCCAGAACTTTTTTGGCCCAATAGCAAATAAATCCCACATCAGTTGTCTGGTCACAGGAAATCACGTACAAATGGAGGCAGCGAGGGGATTTCTCTGCATTTAGAGGCTGGGTATCCCTGCCCACAACTGCCTCCCTAGTATGGGGAAAAATCATATTTTATTTTGGTGACTGTCACCAATTCCCCTGGCTTGGAAGTCACCAGTGCTAAGCGACTCTGCTTATCTGTAGGGAATCTCCTTCCTAATTCATGAAAAAAGAGGAACTTCTGTTTTAAAATGGTGCTATGTTTTGTTTTTTATTTATTTGTTGTGGGTTGTTTTTGTTTTGTTTTTAATATTCTACATATAAGTGAAACCATATAGTATTTGTCTGTCTCTGTCTGACTTATTTCACTCAGCATAATACCCTCTAGATCCATTCATGTTGTCACAAGACAAAACAAAAACAGACTCAGAAACAGATACCAAAAGGATGATTACCGTAAGGGAGGGGGTAGGAATGGGTGATAAAAGTGAAGGGGAATGTAGCCCATAATACTGTGATAAGTTTTCATGGTAACAGATGATCACTAGAATTAGTGGGGTGATCACATCATAAGGTATAAAAGTGTCAAATCACTATCACTATATTTAAACCTGAAAATATTATAACTAATATAATATTATATACCAACTATACTTAAATTTCAAAAAGTGAAGTAAATAATACCACTAAATATAGTGATATGTGCATTAGCCATTGAGATTTTTAAGGCAGTAATAATGTAATGGCCACGTATGACCTTCATGGGCCACATTAAAATATATATATATATATATATATATATATATATATATATATATACATTTTGATCCCTGGCTGGGTGGCTCAGTTGGTTAGAGCATTGTCCTGTACACCAAAAGGTTACAAGGTTACAGGTTCAATCGCTAGTCAGATACACATGGGAAGCAATCGATTGATATTTCTCTCTGTCTCTCAAAAAAAAATCAATAAAAACCTATCTTCAGGTTAAGATAAAAAAGTATGTATATTATATTTTGCAACTGCATTGTTATAAAAGCCCATATATTTTCATTATATATAAACACTTCTTTTCAGTCTAACTTACTTTTATTTTTCTGATTTAAGGAAAGACATTAAGATATTTTTGTAGGCCCTTAAAATCATTGTGAGCTCTCTCCACTGTACCTACTGTGTTTACTCAGTAAATCAGCTCTGAAAACAAATACTTTCACCACTTGGATAGTTCTGATTCTCAAATTCCATCCCTGGAGTTGGCTGAATGGGGCCTTAATTTTTTTTCAGTGTAAAATGACAGGACTTAGACTTCCTAATCTACATTATCTTATTGGCTGTCCCCGCTAACCTGGTGGAGTAAGCATTATTATTCCCAGTTTCCACAGACTCAGAGATTCTAAGTGATTGTTCCCAATTGCCTGATTTGGTCATTGACAGTGTTGCTTGGGAAAAGGGAAAAAATGGGAACCAAGAATTACCTATTACTAGGTAATTTTGTACTAGGTGTTCCACATACAATCCATCATTACACTCCTACCCACCCTATGGGGTGATATCTGAATTGCCAGTGCAAGCTGGCCAGCCCATGGAGAGCTTGGCCAGGAGTGAGGGCATGGGTGTCACTAGGGAAAGATGGGAAAACCTAATGACAAAACTAAGTCCAAAGGGTAGGAGAAAGGCTCAAAACAAGAAAGAGAGTCAAGGGCCTTGAGAGAGACAGGAAATGGAGTGAAATGGGAGCCTAGGGGAAATGAGAAGGCTGACGACCTGTTGCTGCCAACAGGCCAGCAGGACCCAAGACCCACTTGTCATAAAGGTGTAAAGGGGAAGCTGGATAATATCATTCCCATTTTGCAGCTGAAGAAACTGAGGCACAGAGTGCTGAGGCAGTCTCTGGTCACACAGCTGAGAAGTGGGAAAACTACATTTGACCCCTAAGGCCGTGTTCCCTCAGAACAGACATAGAGAGAGAGGCAAGTCTCCATTCTGAGCTTTGTCAGTGGCCTCCTACAAGATGTCCCATTCCGGGGCATTTTTATCCCGAGCAAGCCATTGCCTGGAAGCTTGCCAGGTTGGTCTCTACTAACTTAAATGACTGTGAATATCCCCAATGCAATACTTGTGGGTCAAACTCATAAAGAAAGTATGCAATAGCATAGTTTTTGCCAACATTCTTTGCTCAATACATACACAGAAGCTGTGGAGAAATGTATGTTTTCCCCTTTACATCTTTTCAAAGAAAAACTTGGGAGAAAATGGAGTCCTAAAGAGGCAGAGAAACCTGACCATTCAGTCTGCAGTAAAGAGAGAAAAGGGACCTAGGGCATTTTAAGTCGTCTATGTATCATATGTTTGACATTTCCCAATCAAGGGGAGTGCTCGGGCTCCTGTTTCTGTTGCAGGAACTAGCTCTAAAGCTGGACTGGAGGGAAACTATGAATAAGAACCCGTTGCAGCTGCCTCTCTCCAGCCAGCTTTTCCAAGTCTGAGTGGCCAACCTCCTGCTCAGAGCAGGAAGGGAGAGTGCTGCAAGGGGTCAGGATGGGCTGGTCAGAGATGACGGCCATGCAGAGCCATAGCCCCAAAATTAACCATGTAAGGCCTCTTCTATTCCTAACAACTGGCTTTAGGAATAAAATGCAGTTCACTGGGTTTGTTTCCTAAAAATCTAAATTTTTTATAGAATTCAAAAGTGCATTTCACCAAAATCTGCATCCAGCCTGTGCAGATTCTTTGTTGTTGTTGTTGTTGTTGTTGTTGTTAAATTTCACCTGAGGTTCTTTTTCCATTGATTCTTAAAGAGAATGGAAGAGAGGGAGGGAGGAGAAAAGAAAAAGATATTGATGTGAGAGAGACATATCGATTGGTTGCCTCCCACAGGTAGTATCAAACCTGCAACCCAGGCACCAACCCGAGGAATCCAACCCGAGACCCTTTGATGTGTGGGCTGGTGCTCTAACCATTGAGAATGCTGGCCAGGGAAGCCCGTACCTATTCTTTTTTTAATCTTTATTATTGAAAGCATTATAGATGTCCCCTTTGTCTTTTGGGGTTTTCTTCCCCCATTGACCCCCTCCACCCCGAACCCGCCCCTCCCAAGCCTTCAACCCCACTATTGTCTGTGTCCATGGGCTATGTATATAAGTTCCCCTGTGAATCTCTCCTCCCCACCCACCCCATCCCCGCCTTCCCTGTACATATTATTTTATGCAGTTTTCCTAAGGTCACGTACATGCCCGGCACTACGTTCATTGGAGTTCTGTACACATCCAGGAATGCATTACCTGATTAATTCGGTCATTTAACTGCAAACCCAAGCAGACAGAGAGGCCCTTTATCAAATGTCTACACCCTCTAAGTCAGCTAACCCACTAAGTGATCTAGCTTAATCACGTGAGAGCTTTGCCACATCTGTAAATGGACAAATACATTTCTCACAAGTCAAACAAATCCCTGGAGCCTGGTAAGAACCTTTTTTCAGAGCCAAAAGAAGACACAAATCCATGTTCTCAGCTTCTTTAGGGAGGAGAGGTGGGTTCTAGCCTCCTTTCAGCATCCCTTTCCTTGCTGTGATTGTTTGTTGGATCCAGACTCAGCAGAAAGCTAGAAAAAGGGGGCTACTTATGAGAGTTTGAGAGCACAGGACTTTGCAAAGCTTGTCCTGGCTCTGTCTCATCTCCATGAAGATAGAACCTAAGCGCTCCCACAAACCAGCCTCTACAGCTCCCCTGAAATCTGATATTCATTTACCAAAGCATTTATTATACATCTGCTAGCATGTGTACCTCTCAGCTTTGGCATTTGATCACAAATACAGGCTGGGAACACTTAATGCACTAACATCCACATAAAACAGTGAGGAGTCCACCACCAAGAAGATCTGCATAGAGTCTTCTCAAGGCAGTTGGCCCACAGATGCTCAGCCCGCCGGATGCTATGTTTACTTCATGTTCAAGTCAGGATCCAAATTCTAACAGGCCATCCAACGCCACATTAACTTTTCATAAGGAAAACTTGTGTGTGTCTGGGTATCTGTACTCGTGAATTTTGGGGGGGATGAGGGGGAAATTGAAGTCATAGTTGACAACGTATGAAACCTTTAGCTGTGCCACAGCTGCTTCAACTAGTATTTGTCCCCTGGACAAGGAATTCTAGAATGTCACAGTTTTAAGGAGTTCATTTTCACAGTGCACTTTGGTGTCTTAGAATGCTCTCTCGGAGAGCAAAGTCAATCCTAGGTCACCCTTTCAATGTAGTTCCCTTTGTACTAAATCCTACTTTCAAGAAAATTCTTGCCATGGTTCACTGGTGTTTAACCTATCATATAATATCCAGGTTTACTGTGTTAGGAGAGGCAGAACAGCATTAAGCTTTTCCCACAAGCCTGTGATTGCATTTGACCTAGTAACCTGTATTAGATTAACATTTATTCTACAACCGCACAGCAAGCCCTGCACCTTGGTGAGCTGCAGTTTATAGAGGACACTAACCATTTTTACAAGTGGAGCAGGAAAAGGGAATTGAATCTGAGGGAGTAATTCCAAGCAAGTATGTTGCTGCAGCAGTTAAATTGTTTATACGAGGAGTGGGGGAATTACTTCTGACTGACCTCTCTTTTTATCTGCTTAAAAGACAAAGTGCAGGTCTCCATCGCTGGGGCCAACCCTGGGGAATGCAGCTTTAAAATGTATGGGAGCCACAGGGCCCGCCAACCCACCAATAAGGGGCAGCTTCAAAGGCGAAGCAGAGCAGGAATGTAAACAGAGTAAAATCACTGGACGCAGGACTTGTCACAGTAGCCAGTGTTCACATGTTCTCCCATCACCCCGGCGCCGGCCCTCCAGGTCAGGTGAGGCACAAGTGAAACAAGCTCAGAATGAGAGCAGGCTTTGCCATCACGGTTATTTTGATGAAATGGCTTCTTGATCTTCCTTGGCCACAGCTCAGTGTGTGGTGGCTTCATTAACAAACAAGTCAGGCTTGGAGGGAGGCTGAGAGTAGCAACAAGGGATCAGTGGAGGCATCTGTTTGGGACTTCTCCCCCCTCCCCCCCAAAAAAGGCTGAATCCATGAGGAAGCAATTACCAAGAAATCAAAATCAGAGCTGAGTATCCACCCAACATAACAATGGGAGGAGGTCACGCCACATGACACAGTGTCATGTCATGAAATCCGACTTATTTTTTCAGTGGACAGTGGATTCAGCAGCAGGTTCACCGTGATGGCTGGGTAGTGTCCCTCCCGATGGACTCGAAAGAGAAGCTGTATCTAAATGGTGGGCGTCTCCAACGAAGGTCCAGTTGTTCCTTGAAATGAAGCATCTAACGCAGCAATAAAAAGGGCAATGTCCGTGCACTTGAAATTACACTGAGAGTGCTAACATTGTCCTCATCCCATCTACGCACCCATATCCACTTGCACAGAAAAAAGACATGATATGATTATTTCACAATTCCAGCATTTCTTGTCCACTTCACTAACTTTGTCTGTTAGTTTGCAATGGAATCCTCCAGAGGGTTCTGACTATTCACAGTGCTCATTAAAATTGCCTTAAAAAGAGAGTTTATTAATACAGTTACCCGGCCTCTTGCCCAAACATTGAATCAGAATCGGCTAGAGCAATGGTTCTCAACCTTCCTAATGCCGCGACCCTTTAATACAGTTCCTCATGTTGTGGTGACCCCCAATTTCATTGTTACAAATTGAACATAATTAAAGCATCGTGATTAATCACAAAAACAATATGTAATTATATATGTGTTTTCCGATGGTCTTAGGCGACCCCTGTGAAAGGGTCATTCGACCCCCAAAGGGGTCACGACCCACAGGTTGAGAACCTCTGGGCTAGAGCAAGATACCACTTTCAATATTTTTAACCATGCCCTCAAGTAATTTTGATGAACATGTTCAGCTGAGGATCAATGATCTAGAACCTATAGCATGTGAGAAACTTTCCAAATGAGGGTCTGTTAAAGTGTCTATCACAGCTCTTTAGACCAGCAGCACAGCAAAAGCTGACCCCGTTCTACTGAGAAACGAGCACAATTAAAGGTTGATGAAACATTCACTCCTACACCACAATCAATAGGTACAATTTTGCAGCTGTCAGTGTTGTGGGGCAATCCGGCTCCATAGCTGCCAACCCTCCAAGATTTTCCCTCCCATTGTGTGTGGAGGCAGGTGGGACCCTGTGATGTCGTGTGTAAAGCTGCCCCTCCTTGGGCCCCCTCCCACTCCAGATTTGAGATGTGGCAGGCCTTTTTATGCTACTTCATTCAGAACAACAGAAAGGTTTTTCTAAACTTTCTGTAAGGAGCACGAATAACTTCTAGCCAGACATCCCAAAAGAGGTGGTCCTTTTCTTTTTTCTTTTTATTTTCTTTTCCTTTTGCTTTCTCTTTCTTTTTTTAAGGGTCAGGGAAAGAGTAAGGACAGGGTCACGGCAGGTGAGAAGGGAGACATAAACAAGGTGCACCTGGCAATCTTAAAAAGCAGTAATGAGCGAGTTCTGAGGCTGGGATAAGAATGGAATCTGCCCCGGGGATGCCACCTACACACAGGCCTGAGCACAGAGAGAGAACTGTTCAGCCGAAGCGATGCCTGTCAATATGATGATCACTGGGACAAACATCAGTGTGTGCCAATGTCCTACTTTTAAGCCCCTTGACTCAAGGAGGCGAAAGGAGATTCCAGACAGCCAAAGGAGACAGCTGAATGTAAAGGATGTTATGTGATCCCCAGTCCTTGCCTCACCTGCCAGGACAAGACCCTAGCCTTATTCTCCCACCTGGGGTGTTCAGAGAAAGAGAAGGAAACAAAAGAAGGTGCCTCTCAGGGACTGATCATCCTGAGCAGACAAGCTAAGGGCCTTTCACCCAAGTTCACCTTAATTTCAGCAGTAACCTCACTCCTGATAGCTAAGCCTTTGGCAGGGGCGGGGGGGGGGGGGGGGGGAGGATGGAAGAAGGATTTAGAAACAGAAACTTTTTATATAAATATCTAAGGTTGTGGTCTCTCAAAGACACATGTGTGCCACAAAGGGGTAAATACAAGTAAATGTCCACCCACATCTGTATTTATATATGCACTCTTCTACCCAGATATATCCATGTTAATAACGCAATTATGAAAGAAGGAAGTGATCATGGTGATACGGCAATGAAGTGCAGAGACTCTCAGAATTTAAACTGGAAAAGACCTTTTACAGATTATCTAACCCCACCCCTTCATTTTACTGGGGAGGAGACAACCACAGAGAAGCAGGAAGTCACTTGCCCAAGGTCACACACCACCTCCTAGGAACTGAGTCTGGGCTGGACCCCCCCTGTCCTTCCTCCCTGTCTGGTGTTCCTCCCACAGCATCACATCGACTTCATGAGGAAAAAGGATGGAAACCAGGGCCTCTAATGCCTCATGTCAGTGTTGGGGTGAGTCATAAAGCATCCAGAGGCGTCTCTCTATGCGGTGTGCAGAATTTCAAGTTGTCTGCTGTGGATAATGTGTCCATTTAGCCAGAGTCTCTAGTATTAATTACCTCTGTGCGATACAATATGGCATCATGCAGCTTTGGAATCTGTACCCTTCATTAACTGTTTCCCCATTAACCTTGACTGGAACCACATTCCCACTCCAACCGGTAAGATGTGTTCTATTTGTACGCACTTCCATTTTCTCTTCGAAACCATTCTCATATTCTTATTTCATTGTAAATGGTCCTACTTGCAATAAAGTGCCATTGAACGTATTTACTATTTGCTGCTTAATTTTGTCCTCTTGGAAAGAGACTGATGTCAGCTCCAGCAGTAGTTAATATACCTTTGAGCACACACTGTGACCTTTCTCCTGCTCATGCCTGACTTCATTCTCAGATCTCATTAAACTGCAGAGATTATCTTTGGAAAGAGCAAAACTAGAAATGTGCGGGTTTTGTGCTCAGCTAGAGAGAAGAATTTGATTTAAATAGCCCACACTGGCACGCATGTAGAACATAAAAGCGAGGATGAAATTTTCAGCTAAAATGGCCTGATCTCTCTACACACTGGGCGGTATTGCATGCACTGACTTGAATATGGAGAAGATTTGAATGATTTTGTGTACTTGACTGTCCTCCCTTACGTGCCAGAATATGGGGTTACCGGTGGTATGAGAAGGAATGAGCATTTGGAATTTATCAACCCCCTGAGAGCCTTGAGAGAGTGGGGCAGGAAAAAGAAACTTTTTTGATGAGTAGAGGGAAAAGGTTAATGTTTGGAAAAGATGAAGGAATAGAGTCAGCTCTCAAGAAAATCAGATCTGGGTAAGACATTGCAGAGGTCCTGAGTCATATGTGGTTCTCAAACACCAGCAGTAAGGAAGAGTAACCTTAAAAGCAAATAATAAAAACCAAAGATGGAGATGGGTTGGAAGTTTATCTAGAGGCAACCTCATCCCTGGACATTGACCTTGTGTTAAGAGGAGAGGGTAGGACCAGAGATTTGGTCCAGAATAACTAAAACACCCAAATTCTTCCAGACTATACCAACCTCCCAGTTTTAGCCTCTGATTCACTAGATTCTCTCCACCATGAACCCTGATACCATTCCTTGTGACTTCAACATAGGTGATTCTTCCAAGTGCCTGGCCTCTGACTGTGATCAATCATTTTTCTTTGATCCACCTCAGCTGGCCACTCCCCTCCTTATACCCTAGCCCAGTGGTTCTGAATACTGGCCACACATCTGAATAACTTGAGACAGTGGTGTGTGTTTGTATTACAATTTCCAGGGCTGATAGATAGTCAGTACTGAGAACCAATTGTTATTAGACAGGGGACCCATAAGTGGGTCTGCTTAGGGCTGGCTGGTAGTGTGTGGGTTCCTGACTTCATGCAGGAATAATTTCACTACATGAGTCCAGGTGGTTATGAAGGTACATTTATTAATGCTGGGGGCAGTGAAACAAGGAAGGGCTTAGGATAGAAGAAGCAACAGGAGGGGCTGAGCTGGGCTGCTTTAGCTCACTAGGAAGTCAGATCATGGATGTAGGGAAACCATTTAGTATGACATCATTCATATAAGGGCAACACCCTAAGGTGAAAAAAAAAAACATAGAAAGAGTTAGGTCTTTGGACATCCTTGTGGAACAGAGCTCCACACCAGTCCTGGACCTCCTGCTTTCAAGCTATTATATGAGAGGAAAATAAAGTCTGTCTTATTTAAAACATTTTTGTTTGGGATCTCTATTTTATGTAGGTGAACATTTATCCTAACTAGTATAATAGCCAAGGTCAGAACACAAGAGCACTACCTCGTCCTTACTAGTCCTCCAGCGAAAACACTTGGTCCTAAAAATCAGTCATCCCAGTGGGTGAATATAGTCCCAGGGCAACTCCTGGGAACTGCCAGAGACTAAAGCAAAAAGCAGGAACTACCGTCCTCTAACATTCAAAATTCAACCCTTCTCATCTTAAAGGGAGAAGTCATTGGAATACAGCAGATGCATCAAATATGCAACCCCAGCTCTTCTCTATTCTATTTATCACACCCCCTTGGGGCTTGCCACTTCCAGAGCCAGTAGTCATGGCCACAGTGCCCCACACTTGGTAGGGGTGGGAGCTCGGAATCTGCTAAACTCTGGTGGAGAGAAGCAGCAGCTGAAACAAACCAGGATCTCTGTTTCCAACTAATAAACAGCCCCTGTTTCCAGCTACAAGAAGATTGTACCACTCCCCATGCCTAGCATACCCACCATCCCCCACCCCCAGCCTGAGCCTGAGGCCCCACTCCCCCCACACACCCTATCAGATAGCGCCTACAGAAGAGACTCATTTCAGAGAGGAGGTGACCAGGAATATGCAATACATTTTAATGGAATTTTATCGTTTCAAAATAATAATACCATATCTTGTAAAATAATATTTAAAAACATCTTTGTACCATTCTTTGATAACTTCCTAGATACCACGTGGTTTTCCCCAGGACCATTCATTCGTACATTTGAAATATCGAAAGGGCACAATGCCCCAGGAGCGGTGTAGGTGTGCACCTAGGCACTCAGTCATCTCTGTTAAAAAGGTGGAAGGAAGCGCCCAAGCGGAACAGATTGATGATCAGCCAGCCACCCTTCACTGCCTTGACTCACACTCCTCCCTGCATCCAGCTCACACCAGCCCTGGAAGATTACAGGGTGTCAGAGCTGCAAAGAATCTTGGAAGTTATCTAACTTGGCGGTTTTCCTTACAGCAAAGGTACCCTTAAAGAAAATGAAATCTTATGTGAAATTCTAATGATAAAAGCACAAATTTAGCAGAATATATTTATTTTGTAAGTTCACATGTTATACATATCATATAAAATATATCTCGGGCAACTTTGAGACTGAGCCAGTGAATGTAAAAATTTGGAATAATCACAATCAGATTATCCTCAACATCAATTTATTGTTTTATTTCGGATTAGTTGAACATTATTTAGAAAAGACTGACTCATCTAGCTAAGTAGTTACAAGTGTTCATTGTTTTTATGTTGTTTTATTTTAAAACGACTTGCCTCATAGCTTGGATTTCTACTCAACTGAACTCATCCAGAAGCTTGCAAGAAAAGTAATAGAAAATATAGGCTTCAAAGTTGAATTGTTAGTAGCACCTAATGAATTCTTGCATTTCTAATGGTAAAGTCAGAAAGGAAGCATTCAGTGGAGCTCTAATGTGATGTTTTCAACATGTGAGAGAGTCAGCTGCTGGGTGTACAAACAAGTCATATGCCACGAGGAGAACAAATGTGAATAAACTTGATCTAACACTTAACTGAGCAGGTGCAAATGTACTGTGCTCACAAACACACTTGTGCAAGTTTACATCAGTGGAGATATGCAGGAGTCATGTCAGAATTTAAGAGAGACAAACAGACATACCAGTGCAGGATATCAATACCCCTCATCGAAAATGTGTGCAGATGGCAGAATTTTATTCTGATGTTCATTTCAAATAAGTTAACCTAGCAGCACATTTTCATATGATGTTGTTCTTAGATATGTTCAAATGTGAAATAAAACACATCTGAATGTGTTATTTTTATTGCAGTGTTTTAAAATAGTTAAAATGTATTCCGCAAGGGAAATTGAAATGAAAAGTTTGTGGAAGTACTAAAAACCATCCATGGAGGCCTCTAGGGCCCTACAGAACTGAGTCTGAAAACCACTTATGAGGCCCACATAAGGATCGTAAGTCCAAAAGGTAAATTTATTTACCTGAGACAACACAGAAAGTTTGTGATGGAATCAAGACTAAGGCTGGGGGTCTCTGACTCCCATTCTCGTGCTCTTTCCACCAGACTGACTTGCTTGATATAGAGATGACCCTCACACCTCTCATCCAAGGGCGCTTTCTAGATATGGACCTAAATCCTTAGGATCCCAATGGAGGAAACCCATTTAGATGGGCGTGTGCCTACAGATGCTTAACTATGACTATGAATGCAAAGGTTTTCACATTCTCCAAAACTGGAGAAATTATAAACCCAACATGTTTATCTTCCAATTGAGCATTCTCTTCATTTATAAGCTACTAGAGGTGAGATGAGTAGAGTGGACCTCCTCATAGCTCAGGACAGATGTTTTTTAATTCTATAGTTTCCTATGTTAGAACGTGACCTTCAAGCCAGTTGGTGAAGTTTATGGTCATTTCTGTAGGACATTATATTAGTGTGCTAGGGCTGCCATAACCAAGTACCACAGACTGGGTGGCTTGTGCAACATAAATTTATTTTCTCTAAGTTCTTGTAGCTAAAAGTCTGAGATCAAGGTGTTGGCAGAGTTGGTTTCATACTGAGGCCCCTCTCTTTGGCTGGCAGATGGCTGGCAGATGGCCTTTGTGTCCTCAAATAGTCTTCCTTGTGTGTCTGTCTGTGTCCTAATCCTCTCTTCTTATAAGGACACCAGTCATATTGGATTAGGGCCCACCACATGACTTTGTTCTACCTTAATTGCCATTTTAAAGACCCTATTTCCAAATGTAGTCGTATCCTGAGGTAGTAGGAGTTAGGGCTTACACATACAAAATTGTGGAGGACACACAATTCCTATCAGAATAAGCATAATGGTCACTTTGGGTTGTCAAATTCCCTTAAAGGGATCACAGTGTGAGGATCAAGATGTCAACACCTGTCAGAGATCTGATCTTTCAATATTTCTCCTCCACCCACTCCAGGTATGAACTTAAAAACTCCAACGGCAAGGCTGAAACTGTTCAAACGCCTCCTCCTTCTACAGTTCTATGCAGATTAGTGATTGGGGTTACCAAAAAGACATTTGGATTTGAAAAGATCAGGGTAGAGTTTGGGTACTTTTCCTAATTGAGTGATCGAGGCTTAATATTTTTTAATGCCTTAAAATTAAGAAGGGTGATTTCTGAAGGCCTCTAACCACCCAGAATACTAGCAGACTGGGCAGTTTGATAACCCACATAAACTTTAAAATCTATGAAAATTTAAGATTTGAATCATTGTTTATGAACAAAATCTAATTTTGTTATTAAACAAAGAGCTTTTATAAGTGATTAAAAAAGACAAAGGAGTCCATTATAAAAATGGGCAGATGGCAATAACAGGTGTATGTATAAAAGGAAATATGAATGGTTAATTTATTTATAAAGATGTTCAATATAAGTCATAATGAATGCAAATGAGAGTAAAACGAGATAGCATTTTCTAGTCACCATTGAAAGAAAGATGAAAATATTTGATAATATGCAGTGCTAGAGAAGGTATGAGAAACCACACACTGTTTATAGATATATAATTCAATAGGGAAATTTTGCAGCATTTTTAATCTAGACATAGCAGGAAAGCTTCTAACATTTTCTGCACCAGATAAAGAAAAGATTTGTGCCTGACCTCCCAAGGTGAGCCTGGCCATGTCTCCAGGATCATCTATCGTCTATTATCCTCTCAAATTTAGGGCTGGGTAGTTGACTGTAAAAGAGAATCTCTGGGGTTAAAATATACTTATTTAAAACATATTTCTTCTGTTTTTAGATGCTCTCAATGAAATGAATCTTAGCTCTCCTATAGTCATCTACACCAAGTTTGGGGGTTTTTTTACTTTCAAATTCCTCTGGAATGAACCCTCACCTATGCCCGCTGCTCCATCCCCACTGACTCACAATGGTCCATTTTACACTAAGTGATTGCCTCCACCAGTATAACTGCCACTAACTCCCCTCTCTACCTCAGGCTCCATCTCTCTGACTTACCACTTATGTCAGGTTATTTCTTGCTTTGGATCCTTCAGTGGCTACCTACTCATTACCTATTTCATCTCTTTCAGACTTCTCAAGAGACTCAGTAATATGGGCCCTCCAAAGATTACTTCCTATCATTTCTTTCAATACATCTTTCAATCTAATGAGCTACATCCCCCCCTTTACCCTAAACTCATACTCATCTCCAACTCTCTGCCTTTTACCCTATTGTTTCCCCATCTATATTTTCTCTCTCCTGCCTTCCCAAATGCTACTTCTCTTCCAAAGTCTAAAAATAAACGATTTTATTTTTACTGAGTAGTATTTAATGTTTATGTGGTCCATGATTTCCCATAGCAATTTTCACAAACACTTCTATTCCATTGAATATTCACCAGTTTGGACTCTCGCTTGGATACCTGAGATATACCAAACATTCTGGTAGACACTTGCGATACACAGATGGGCTCAACATGTCCACTCAGCACCATTTTTCTCTGGTTTCTGTTGGGTAGATACTCATAGATTTTCTTCAGTAATTAATATGGCTCTAAGATTTAATGAATTTTAAAAAATCTCAGGAGATATTCACATGAGATGTAAGGCTCAGGCAAGGCAGGACCAATCATTGGTTAGGACTGAGGGTAGGGAAGGTAGGGAAGAGTGGTTGGCAGAGTCAGTAGTGCTCCAGGAGGTGTGTCCTCACCTTGAGAAGAGGACAGCCAAGTATGGGATACCAGGTTTCAGACTGCTGTAGTGCCTTCCTTCAGAAGATCTCAAAGCTTTAGGCAGACACTATTGACTGTGTAACTAGCCAATTCTTAGGCTCTTGTCCTGAATTGGGTACCAAAAGGCTGTCCTACTTGCTGTGGGCTCTGATACAGGACTTACATGATGCATGAGGGACAAGATTGTGTCACTGGGTCCCATTCACCTCAGTCATTTGGGTGACTGGATATGATTTACATTCTTACATACATCTGCTCCTCGCTGTGCCAAAACTTGCAAATTCCAACCCTGTTTTCCCAAAAGCCAGGTTCTTCATGCCCCAAATATGACATTTCATAAAGCAATCACCATGCTTTTAAAAATATTCTATCTGCTTTGTCTTTAAGTTCAAGTTATATGACTTCAAAAATATCAGTTCCAGCTTTCTTTCTTTCAGTTGGTCCTGATAATTTTATCAGGCCTTAACTGTTAAAAATCACATTTTCAGGGTCACCAGAAGGATCAGTAATGTACTTCAACCACATAATTCACAGAAATGTCTGCCAAGCAGCTCAGCTTTTCAACACAAACAATCTAAAATTTACATTTCAGGAAAGCAATAAAATAGTAGAGAAAATGGTCTCACTTCACCAAAGTTTTCTGTTGCTTTCTCAAGCCATGCATTCAAGGTGATGTGTGAATCTGGAATGTTTCCTCTTTCTTCTTTGGTTGGAGATCTCTTCTTTGGTAGCAAAGAACCATTAAAATGCTTCTTTAAGGATCAGCAAGAACATCTTTCCAGTGATGACACACAGTCTCTGATATTAGAAATATTCAAACCTTAGTAATAACAAGTTTTCCCAAATTTACATTTCCCTTTTCCAGTCTTGTTCCTGGTAGCAAAACAAAACAAAACAAAAATATAAAAACCACTGAGTATTTGTGGAGCATTTGACTACATTTGTTTTGTTCCTGAAAGCATTTCCCTGGGGACTTATGTGTTCCCATTGTCATTGTCCTGTCTCTTGACTACAGCCTGGCTTTGGAGAGCCCATACTCTTTGGATTAATAACAACAACAACAAAAGGAGCTAGAAAAATTGCAGAGCATCTGCTTAATGTGGCCTAAGCCCTCGGCAGCTGTTGTTTGATTGGTGTTGGGTAGAGTCCGGGATATGGGACTCAATCAATCCCTACCCAATTTCAGTTTGTAGTGAAACTCTTTGGATAAGGACAGGCTTCCCAAAGAATCAAGTTAAACAGCAGGTTGGAGACAGGCTGGAGCAGGAATGGAGCGTAGCCATATTACAGAGCAGACTTATGCCCTAGGAAGGAAAGGGAGCTGAGAGGACATAAATTCAGAAATCCGTGAACCCTGGGAATAAATCTCACAATCACCTTTCTTTTCACTGCCTTTGAAATCCATAGTAGTTGCAAACCTGCAAGGCTTAAAGCTATGCTGAGTCCAGTACCCCTGAGATTTGGGGCTCATGGTTTACTCTTGGAGGAATCAAAGACCTTTAGAAGACTAAGGTAAAATAGATGATTGCTTCCCTACAGCTCTGTGGGGCAGCTGAGCACCCTGCTCTGAACTTTATTAGAGCATTCATCACACCATTGTAATTAATGTTTACTTCTCTATCTTTCCCCCACTGGACTGTGAACTCCCCAAGGGCAGGAATCATTTCTCATTCATCTCTCTATACACAGTGCTTAGCTCTATTCTTGGCACAAAGAAGACTTGCCACAAGCATTGCTAGTGGATGGATGGATGGATGGATGGATGGATGGATGGATGAAGAAAGTGGTCCTGGAGTTATAAAAATAAAAACCTGAAGCAAACACACAAGAACAAGAGCAAAAATAAATAAATAAACAACAACAATAGTAACAACAAAATCCTTGTCTCCCAATCTTTGCTTGTACTAGTAGAGAGAAATTCTTGCACTATATAAAGACTGAAATTTGTTTTGAAGCACACTTTCAGGTGTGTGTTTTTTGTTTTTTTTTCAATACTATTCAAATAATCTCACTCCAAATCTTTGTGCTTTATCTTTGGAGAACATATTCCAAGTATTTCCAAACGTGACTTTCAGTGATCAGTTGTTGCTGAAAAGGCAGAAATCATTTCCCCTCCAGTGTCAGGATGGCCAGCAGTACCCAGAAAACACAACCTTATAACAGGAAGCAGAGCCAGCAAAGGATGGGGTAAGGAAGAGGCAATCTTGGAGGTTTAATTGGTGAGTCTCTGCGCCAGTTCCCATTGTACCATCCCTGACCCCATGGCAGTGGTTCTCAACCTTCCTAATGCCTCGACCCTTTAATACAGTTCCTCATGTTGTGGTGACCCCCAACCATAAAATTATTTTCGTTGCTACTTCATAACTGTAATTTTGCTACTGTTATGAATTATAATGTAAATATCTGATATGCAGGATGTATTTATGCAACCCCTGTGAAAGGGTCCTTTGACCCCCCAAAGGGGTCATGACCCACAGGTTGAGAACCCGTGCTTAAGATCTCCCCTGGAAGGAGAGTTCCTCAGGCTCTATGAACCTTGATCCCCAGTAACTATATCATCCCCTCTTTACCCCAAAAGAATAAAACTGTAGGAAAATTCAAGCACCTTCTAAAAGTATATGGAAATCCTGCTTTATACCAAGGATAATGATTTAACCTGAAGTAGAGCCAGAAGTTATTGCTGATTACAACTGCTAGTTTAATCACTTGTGGACATTTCCCTTCCCCCAAATCTGTTTTTCTTTCTTAAGTCTCTACCTCTTCCCTTCCCTTTAGCCCATCTACTTCATTCCTTCTCCCATGACCTGTACTTTAGCTCTGTCATTAAAACCTACAGTCCCCATAGACCTTATTTAACCCCACTAATGGCCCTCAGAACTAAAATGCATTGTGACCTCTGGTCTAGACACATAAATATGTATTGCTATTTATTTCCATGGTCACTTTTCTAAAGGGTTCTCATGTTTCACTGTAGTCAGATATATTCTATGAATCCCAAGAAACCCATGAGACGTGAGCCCAGATGGGCCAATCAAAATATCAACCACAGCTCCCCACACCCACCCAAATCCTACCTCTACCACCTCCCCACCCTTGCACAGGGACCTGCAGTACCATAATTTAGAGAGAAAATATGGTTCCTATTAACTGTTGTCTTCTGTCTTGGAGAGTTTTTTTTTTTTGGTGGTTTTTTTTTTTTTTTGGTTTTTTTCTTCCTCTATTTGCCAAACTTCAAACTAAATCTGCACTTTTGTAAAGAAAACAAAATGAATGTCCTGTCCATGTGAAGAGAAGCAAAGGATGGCTTTATTACCCTGCATGTTTGCTCACACTTCATCTGCACTGCCTCGTGACTAGTGGGAAGGGAACAATAGAGATACGAAGTCGAATTGTGCTTTTTTTGGAAACACATCTGAGCAAATTCCAAGCTGGGAGCACATCTCCCATCTCCTCCACCAGGAAAATGGAAAAGGAACTCCCAGGGCCTCATTTAAATTTCATGGATATCTTAGAAAATTGTGGATCTTCTGGTAAGTAAAATGTAGGAAATGGAATCTGAAGAGAGATCCAGGATTAATAGAAGATTGTCCTTTTATGATTTCTAAGTGTTGTCTATCTAACTTTCAGATGAATAAGGTTTTCATCACAGTATCAAAGGTGTCAGCTTCTCCCACAGCTCCTGTGCTGGGCCATTTTGTGTTTCTTGTTTGAAGTCTGATTTATAATGAAATGACCAATTATACAGGCAGATAGAAGGGAAAATTTGAGGGAGGATGAAGAGAGGGGACCTTGACCTTTCCAGCAACAAACTAACCAACCATGTTATCCAGGAAAGCTTTCCCAAACACTCCATGTGGTCGGACTCCCACTGTACCAAAGTCAGTTCAATGCATTTAGGATTTAATTGTTCTCTAGGTGCTTTGCATCTGGATACCTTAGCTCCCAATTACATGGAAGGCTCACTGCGGATGGAGACCAGGTGTGCATGTCTAGTGGAGAGCTTGTGGAACCCAGCACAGGGTCAGTGCATTTCTGTTGACTGAGGGCAAAGTGTGCCTCTTTTGACTTCACTTAGCAAAACAAGATTGGTCAGAAATGATCAGAGCAATATAGCTAATACTCACAATTAAATTCCAGTGCCCATCCTATATTAGAAAAGGCTAATATGCAAATCAACCAAACAGCGAAAACGACCCGTAGCTATGACATGCACTGACCACCAGGGGGAAGGTGCTCAATGCAGGAGCTTCCCCCTGATGGTCAGTGCACTCCTACAGCGGGAACACTGCTCAGCCAGAAGCTGGGCTCACAGCTGGCAAGCACAGTGGCGGTGGCGGGATCCCCTCCTGCCTCCATGGCAGTGCTAAGGAGGGCCTGAGCCATCAGTTGGATATTGCTCAAGGGCTTCCAGACTGTAAGAGGGCACAGGCCGGGCAGAGGGATGCCCCCACCCTGCGTGCATGATTTTTGTGCACCGGGCCTCTAGTATTAAATAAAAAGTTTAATGAGAAAGTGCATATTGGAATATCACAAGGGAATCTGGCCATAAGAAAACTACCTCTTCAAATAGATTGCATAGTCCCTGTGGGCTCTTATATCTTGTGTGTACTTTAGACAGTTGAGAATTCGATATTGTTCAGAGTTGTCACATTATTTCCATTATGTTTCACTGGATTATAACTTGATCCCTCACTTTAGAGTCATTCATGGAGAAAATGCATCTGGGATGGTTTTGGAAAAGGACCAAGAGTGCTGGAATTATATGCAAACAAAACCAAAATTAACCAAAGGAGCTTCAAGGTACTAGCTTTTCCTTCTGATTCAGCTTCAATGTTAGGGGAAGTTAAAAACATAGTGGGGGTTTTAGATCCCAGAGACCATAGGTGGCAGCAGAGAGTAGGCATAAAAGGAAGTCACAGAGGAGGGTAAAGCTGCCCACTTGTAGGCCATCGTTACCTCCCAGCATCACACATAGCAGAAGCTAAGTGGATCCCACAGCAACATATAGGGATAGACCCTAGAAAGAGCCAGGTAGAAAACAGAGTCTAAGTTTTATAATACAAGGATCTTTGGGGAGATTGAAAAGAAATCAGGTTTGGATCAGAAAATTAATGATTGCTAGTGGTTACAGCAGCCAAGCTAAACTACATTCATTTGCTAGGGATGCTGTAATAAAGCACCACAACCTGAGTGGCTTAAACAACAGACATGCATCGTCTCATAGTTCTGAAGGCCAATGATCATGGTAAAGTCTAAGGCAGCGGTTCTCAACCTGTGGGTCGTGATCCCTTTGGGGGTCAAACGACCCTTTCACAGGGGTCACCTAAATACATCCTGCATATCAGATATTTACATTATGATTCATAACAGTAGCAAAATTACAGTTATGAAGTAGCAATGAAAATAATATTATGGTTGGGGGTCACCACAGCATGAGGAACTGTATTAAAGGGTCGAGGCATTAGGAAGGTTGAGAACCACTGGTCTAAGGCCAAGGTACCAGCAGAGTTGGTTCCCTTTGAGGACTGAATCTATTCCAGGCCTTTCTCCTAGCTCTTGGTGGTGTGCTGGAAAGCTCTGGTGTCCCTTGACTTGTACAAGCATCATCCTAATCTCAGACTTCATCTTCACATGGTGTTCTTCCTATATATGTGTCTGCCTCTGTGTCCAAAATTCCCCCTTTTATAAGGAGGTGAATAATATTGGATTAGGGTTCACCTTACTGAACTTATTTTAGTTTGATTATGTCAATAAAGACCCAATATATACAAGGTCTCATTGTGAGGTACTGGGTTTAAAACTAAAACTTTCCCCTGGCCAGTGTAGCTCAGTGCTCAGTTGGTTGGGCATTGTCCCGTGCACTGAAAGTTTGCTGGTTTGATTTGGATCAGGGCATATGCCCGGGTTGCAGGCTCGATCCCCAGTAGGGGGCGTGCAGGAGGCAGCCTATCAATGTTATGCTCTCACATCAATGTTTCTGTCTTCTTCCTAACTCTCTCTCTACAAACCAATAAACTATAGTATTTTTTAAAAAAATACCCACCTACAATATATCTTTTTTTTTTTTTTTTTTTTGGTGGTGGTGGTCAGGGGGAGCAAATTCAACACATAACCAACAAGAATTATAAAGTAAGGATCAGTGGTCAGAAAGACATTGGTCTGGAGAGTCCAGGGACTCTGGTAGAAAAATCAGAAGCAGTAGCAATTGAAACCATGGTCTGGAACTATGCAAGAGTTCCTTAACTGTTCTTCCTGTCTTCAGTCTCTCCCCGCTTCCATGTACCTTCAGCAATGCTGCCAGGTTTCTACTGATATTGGATCATGGCCATTCCTACACTCAGAACACCCTGCTAACCTGCTGTCCCTGTTAAAGTATAGAATGTAAGGCTATTTGATGGGCCAATGGTCCTCATTTTGCATATTAGAGAGTGCAGACCCAGAGAGAACAAAAGACTTGGCCAATCTCTCATTTCCTAGCCCCAGTATCACTTAAGTCTCAAATCCTTCCCCTAGTCTGCCTTGCTCCATGAGTCCTAATTAAAAGAAAACTTTAACCCATATTGGTCAGACTCATTACGCAAAATTTAAAATCACAGGGCAGACCAAAGTCTCCCCCTTTAGTGCAAAAGTATTCCTTAGGACAGACGTAGGCAGCACAGAGCAAATAGAGCTGCAGCAGCCAGAAGCTATCTTGCTGGCCTCAGGAAGAAACTATCCCTTATTAGTTACATTTTCCTCTGGGCCAACTGCCTCCCTCCATGGGGACTCCCCAGGCTGCACAATGTGGTGGTGCAGGGTGGCAGGAAGGAGGAATGACGTGATGGAGTTAGCTACAGCCCCACGACCCATGTGCCACATCAACAGTAGGCCTTATTGGGCCCTAAGTGCAAATCTTCACCAAGAGCCACTACACTCAGAATGGGGCCAAATGGCGCACACACTGCACCGAGAACCAAGCCCAGGGCTGGTCCCTTACACAGTTCTGCTGTATCCACTCCAGAACACTTGTCTCTGTGTTCCACACACAGAGCCAGATTTAATGCTGGTTGGTTTTCTTTTCTTGACCTCCTCACCTCCTCTCTCACTTCCTTCCTCTGCCTTTGCCTCAGACCTGCCATATTTCTTGAACGGAAAATCAGGACATGGTCTGGTAAGCACTATTTATGATAAGTTATTTGGTCTTCACCAAAGCCTGTTTCAGCTAGAGATTTCAACCACATTTAATAACACAATTAATGGCTTGACCTCACTGAACACAGGATAGAAAATCAATCAGAACCTGAGTAGAAAGTTAGGTTTCAAGGTTGGATGCCATTTGCTGGCATGTACAAGTCAGTCTCCTGAACCCAAAATACAGCCTTAAAATGTAGACAATTCACCGAGAGGACCAGCACAAAGTGAACTCTAGGGCAGCTGCCAGAGCCTAGCCTGCATTAGGGTCACATCCAGCTGAGGGTCAATAAATGCATTTGTTTTCGCTTCACCTACACCATAAAGGCAAAGGCAATAGGAGGTAGAGATGAAGCAGTTCTGCTGGCCACGCTCCGAAGCAGTCCCCATTTCGCAGCTGATAATTAGACCAGCTAAATCTTTTAATCTCAAAATTGGAAAACATGACTTCACGTGGCTCTGTAAATGTTAATGACCAATAAAACCAGCTGTAGCACCACATTTGGTTCAGTTTATTAATGTGCTATTTTAGATGAGCTGAAGTAAAAAGAGATCCCATTATCCAACTTGAGAAGGCCTCTCCTGTGTGCACCCATTTGTACAGCAATTTTACTCTACCAGAAACCCATAGTCTCCATTTGCTCCTTTCCTTTTAGGGCTTAGTTTTGTTGTTGTTGGTGGTGGTGGTTATCTTTTGTTTGGCCTGGTTGGTTGGTTTTGATGTAGCATCATTTTGGCTAAGAAGCAATTAAGTAAAGATGAGCAGTCCCAAGGAACCAAAATACCTACAACTTATCTCAACTCCCACAGTCATTGCTTCCCAGAACTACAGCAGCTGCCTTTACTTATTGCTCAAGGGTTTACATTTTACAGTCAGGAAGATCAATCCTGCACAAGTGTGCTTGGCCCACAGGAAAATGAATAACGGGCCCATTCACAGATATCCAGAGAGAGCCCATTCAAAAACCCAATCAATGGTTGCCTACGCATATGCTTATGAAGCACTGACTGTCAGGCCTGGGGTAGAAGGCAATTCAATTAAGTAAGAATCATTCATTTCTTCTTTAATTCTGCAAATAGCTAAAGACCTACTGTGTGCCAAATACTGCTCCAGATGCTGGAAATGCAGAGCAGAACAAGCCAGACCACCCTGTGCCTCCATGAGCTTACTTTGTGTCAGTGAGACAGAACATAGATAAACATATAAGTGCTTAATAGAACATCAGGTAGAAGTGGGTGCCATGAAAAGCATAATAAAGTCAGGTAAGTACAGAGAGAGTGGTGGGACTGCTAGGGTAGACAAGAGAGTTGATAAGTGATATGAATAAAATTATAGGATCAGCCATGTTCTTACAGAGGGAAAAACGTGCAAGAGGCAAGGAGGCAGGGAAGGTTGTTAGCAAATGACAGTAGGACCATATGGATTAGTCCCTTGCAGGCCACTGAAGAGTTTGAGAGAGCAGAGTTTTGTAATCTGACTTATATCGTAAAAGGATCACCTGACTTCTGGGTGGAGAAAGGACCGCAGAGGTTCAGGGGAGGGGACAGGAATAGAGAGTAAGACCAATTGGGAAGCTGCTGCAATAATCTCTAGGCAAGAGACCTGATGTTGGCTTTGCTGAGGTTGGAAGTGATAGAGGGTCATAACTGGCTGAATCCAGGAAACCTCCCATGGTAGTAGCACCACTGGGATTTGCTGATGGATTTGAAATAGGGATAAAAACAAGAGATAAGGATGACTCAAGGTTGAGCAATAATATAGGGTATTTTAGTTTATGAGACACTTTTATATATTTATCTCATTTAAGATTCACAGAGACCTTGCTTCTCAAAGTGTGATGGCCAAACAAGAATCATCAACATTATTAATGTGCTATTTTAGAAGAGCTCAAGTAAAAAGAGATTCCATTATCCAACTTGAGAAGGCCTCTCCTGTATGCACTTATTTATACAACGTTTTTACTCTACGAGAAAACGTTGACCATCAGACCAGAGTCTGTTGGAAATACACACTCTCAGGCCCTCTCCTGACCCCAGGTACTCCATATGGATGTTCAGGTTTGGGCAGCATTGGTCTGAGTGGCAGAAATGATGATGATAATGATCAAGGTGGTGGTGGTGGTGATGATGATGATGATGATGATGATGAAACCACCTCCTACAGCTTTAATGATGTGCTTAAGGCCACACAGTCAGGATTCTGGCTTTCTGGTGGCAAACCCTGTGCTCTTGCCACCAGTTCATGTTTTGGAGGTATAATCCCTTCCCTCAGGGGGCTTACAGCCTATCAGGGAACCAGAACCCACACCATGTAACAATTATTGTCTGAAGAATCATAGTTTCATTGAAGGTCACAATTTAAGGATCACGGGACAGGTGTCAGTGAAAAGACTGAATTCATCTTGATCTTAGAGTAGAATTTAGACAAGGAAAAGAGCAGAGAGCAATGTGTGTGTGTGTGTGTGTGTGTGTGTGTGTGTGTGTGTGTGTGCGCGCGCGCGCTGGCATGAGGAGGGAGAAGCTGTCATGAAGAGGAAAGCCACATGAACAAAGCCCAGAGCTACTCCTGACACTGATAAATCACTCTCCCCATTACATTCTGCCTACAAGACATATTGATCCTGAACTAATCAAGTAGAAAGAGTCATTGGGGAAAAAATAATGGGATTAAAAAAATAAAGCCCCCTCACGCCTTACTGCCCAAGGAAGAGTGAGCTGTGCCCAGCTGATGGAGAATTTGCCCAAAGGGCGTGGCGGACATGCAGTACAGAGAAGGAGGGGCGGGGATGTGGGAAAGGGAGCCCCCACTGGAGAGAACCTGAGCCCATTGCTATTTGCTTTTAACCTATATCCACTGCGTCATCCCCAGTGTAACATCTGGGCCCGGTGCAGGCCTGATTTAATAATGTGTTGGGAGCTGGCATTTGCTGCAATCCCTCAGCAGTAGTAAATAGTAGCAAGGAAGATGTGTACCAGACCTAATTTGTCCCCTTTTTCTACTTAGAAAGGCACATTAATATTTAATAGAAGAAAACTAATTCATGCAGATTTGAAAGCAAAATCCATGAAAAGGCACATTAAAAAAGCTGGGTGGGAAACGATTCTGTTTCAGGAATGCCCAGTTTTCCCTCTAAAGGATCTGAAAGTTGTGATTTATGTACATGGAGGCAACCTAGGCCAATTTCACCCACCTGCCTCCTCCTGCAGTTTGGTTCCAGGACTATAAACATCCCTCAGCTTCCCACCCAGGCCTTGTGCCTCTGCCTCCTCCATCTGGTGCTGGAAATTCACCAGTGAAGGCAGGGCCTGATGCTCAGAGTGTTAGGTGGGAATTTGGGAAGGGGATGAGTCTTTCTGTGTCATAAACATCTCTTAGAACAGCTTTGGGGTCTGGGTTTAGGGTTCCCATTTCTATTAACTACAGAACAGGTGTAGGAAAACTAGATGGTTGGATCCCTTAAGAAAGGATCACGTGTGATGGGACTGACCTGGGTGGGAAACAATATTCCCCCATCCAAGGCAGGCCCTGGGAAAGAGCAAGGTGTGTGCCATACCATTCGCATTCTCCTTTTGGTAGCTTTCTCCCTGGGGTTCCTCGGTGGCCAACCCCTCCTACTGCACTTCCCACCTGGACTTGATTCTGTGACACCCCAGAGAAAGATGATCTATGCCTAGGCCTTTTGCATCTTCTCCACACCCATCAAAATGTACCAATTTGACATCCTATCAGTGCAGGAGCCCATTCTTGGCATCCCACAGTGACGGTTGCCAACTAATCCACTCTGCATATTCACAACTCATGGGTGCCACATCCAAGAAAGCACCTTTGTTTTTTTTTACCAAGATCCCTTCAGAGACCAGACCTTGCCTTCAAAGACTGGTTCTACAGGTGGGACTTCAGGCACAGTGGCATATTAGCAGAAGTAGCGGTCAGGGCTTTTATGCCCCTTAAGTTCTGTCATGTCCAGGGGTCTGACCCTGCTTCTTTAAAACATATGCTGCAATGAGTCTCCACCGAGGACCTCTACGCCCTCTCCTCTCACGTCACACTAGCTTCTCTGCCACACCAGTGTCACAGTCTTTCTGCACCCTAAAAATCACCTTCAAAAAGTTCCCCCACTTCTACAGCTCGAGACTGTGCCAACTTGTTTGGATGACGACAGGACAAGGGAGTTTTGAAAGCAGACAAGTGGGCCCTACCAGCCCCTTTGCTACAGAGCAAATCTGCTAGGCAGAGGGCAAAAACTCAACCCCCAGGGCACAGTTGGTGTAGTGTGTAGTGTTTTCCCAGGCCGGTAGAGGTAATTCCCAAGCCACACCAGCAGGTTTTCATTTAGCCCAATTTTCCCTCATTTCCTCTAAAATCATTACTGCAATGATTTAATGTTCAGGGCTGAGAACAACACATCTTCTCCTTTCTGCCTCTCTTACCACGACCTGCCTCCCTGGGGCTGTAACAGAGACTTCAGCATGGCGGGCCAGAATCATTTAATAAACGTAAAGCAACATGGTCTTGCAGGGCAAATGTGTGACGACATTTTTTCCACGTAAATAATGTAATTTTGTGAGGAAGGGATGTAGGGCTTTGTATTTTCTATGAATAGGCCTATTATGAGCTGCACCTGACCAAGGATCACTTTAGAATTGTTCTTTCCTGAGCTTTCGACTTGGCAAATATTTCCTGATGCTCAATCACCATAAGCCACATTTTGTGTCACTGTGAATTTGCTCAAAGTAAGTTCTATCCACTTCCTTGGATTCTGCTTGGAAAGGCCCTTCAGCAAAGATTTGGCTATTGAAGAGCTTTTTGTTGTTGTTGCTGTTGTTGTAAATCTACTGGGATGTGGAGGAAATGGCTTGGGGAGTTAGGGTGGGATTTAGCAAGAAAGGAAAAAGTCAGAATCCTAAAGAGTTTTTGCCACTAAAGCAAGCTTATTTAGAACTTGCTTATTTTCTTAAAACCAACAGGAAAGAAAAAATTGCGCTCACGCAGTGGGCTGTTTTCCAACGAGAGACCCAGTGGAATAATTTGCAGGGAGACTAGGTCAGCTCAGCCTGCCTCTGCCTCCAAGAAAAATACTCAGGAGAAAGCTACAACTTCTCCAGGAGGCAATATCAGCAGGTAACCACGGATGGAAACTGAGTATTAATTATCCCTTCCTGTGTTTTATATTTTCAGATTTTACAGACATTGGAAAGCCAGACATTGATAAAAATGACAGGAAATAATCTTAGTCAATTAAATTGCCACAATGTCAGGCCTAACATCTGTTCTATGAACCCTGAAGAAACGTGTGGCATTAATATTTAATAAAAAAAATAGCCCTGGTTTGGACTCAAGAGCCATTTCACACGGTCCTCCCAGGACATTTACTTCAGATCTTATAACCTTATAGAATTTAAATACACATGTCTCTCCCCTGAGCCACCCTCCTCCTTAGTATTCAGAGGTGAGCTCAGAAGAAGCGTTGCCTTTACTCTTACTGGACCACACGATGTCCGGTCCTACTGCATTTCCCACCAGTTTCTGCTCAATGAAGGCAGCGGTCACAGGATGGATCTCTATTCATCTAAATAGAGAGGCACATGTGAGGGGACAGTAAGCTCTGTATCCCAGAGTTCAGCCCCACCAGCTGCTTCTTGTCCCTGTGGTCCAACTGTCTTCCTCCAGGAAATGCTGGGTCCACTGGGGGTGTCTCTCTAGCTACCGTTTTCGATAATATCGAGCCAATGGGAGGTGGCCCTGAAATGGTCCCAGTGTACCTGGGCACCTGTCACTAATGTGACTTTGCTGTTCTTGGGACTCGCCATTGCCATTTCCTTTGAGAACCTCGAGTATCTCAAGTGGGGGCTCTAAGAAAAATCCACTGGGAAGGCCTATGCCCCTCTCCTTCAACAGTGCTGTCACCTTTTCCGCCCTTCTTTCTTACCTGGAATTTATATTACTGGGCAACCAGAGAGTCCACTCTATGCTACCCCATAGCAACCCAAGAGTGAGTGCAAGTATTTTTCCTTTTCTCCAACAGGCCTCTGTGAAAATTCTTTCTCCAGAAACCAGTTCCCCTCCCCGTCCTTTACAGTCAACTGTCTCCCAGAATCTAAGCAATAGGTTTAATTCAAGATTAGGAAGGTGGGATAGGAATTGGTAAGTCCATCCTCTTGGAACAAAACCAAAGCTTCCTTTACACAAAGTTTGGGTAGAGAGGAGGGGCAAGGTACATAACTGATTAGAGACTGGTGCCACTGAGAAGATGAAAATGATGCTATCTCAGGTTCAGATCTCATCAGAGGCATTGGGGTGGGGCCTAAGTCTCATTCTTTTTTCCTCCTAGATTCTGACCAATTGAGCCAATTCGCCCAAGGATCATGAGTAAAAGGGGTATCAAGGCATCAGTTTTATTATTTATTATTATTTTATTATTTATTACTACTATCCAAATACTCAATCATCCCCAAAGAATGAGCTCTCTGATAAAGCTGGATGGAGAGACACAGCGTGGGCTTGGCGTACAAGGTAGAGTTTCCTTCTCCATCTGAAAATCTTGTCCTTGAGAAATGTGTGTAAGGAGATTGGAGTCTAGAGAACCCATCCTAACACATAGCTCAATAACAGGCAGAGATGCCAGGGCAGGGAGAGACTGGAGTCTGATGACTACATAGAGACAGGAAGTACATGTGCCCACCATGCCACACTGAGCAATGACCTTTAATAGCCTCATGGATGTCAGTCCTTTCAGCAACCCAATTAACTACCCCAATCATGGAATGGAGCGAGTGGAATAGTAAAAATCCCATATTCCCTGCTTATATGAAATAGAGAAGTCTCTTTTTGGTAAGTGTGAGGAGGGAAAGAAGAGCTCTACTCTAATATGATTCAAGGGAAGCCAGGCACCAGAATTCCTAAGGTTGTATAAGGTTTGGTTAGAAAGAGAAAGGCTATCCAAGTCTTGGTATGACACCAGGTTCTGGAATAATACCAAGACAGAAGGAACTAATCTCTTTACAACCTAAGAACATTCTGGAGCCATAATAATTCACCTCTGGACGGGAAAGAGGAAGGGGGGCCCTGGGAGAAGCCACACCCTAGAATGGACCCCGCTCCTCCCTTCCTCCTGCCAGGCCACCACAGCAAGGAAGCATCTGGCAAAGACAAGATGGCTGGAGTCCGTTCTCTTCAGTAACAGAGTGGTGACTGCACGTGTGAGGTCATTGAAAACCTAACTCCAGCCACATCCCAGAAAACGAATAAACTTCTTCCTTTCACATGAAAATCAAATAATAGGCTCTGGGGTAAGTGGTAAAATGTGTTCTTCTGAGTTCATGTAGTGCATCAGATTATAATTGACTTTATTATATTACACAGATTCACGAAAACTAGCCAAATGAATGCCAAGTAAGAAGGTAATTTGCTTTAGTTCCTTGAATTTTGATAAATAACTTTAAGAGTCATCATTTAAAAGTGGAATCTTTCTGCAGAGATAGCATGGGACTGTGTTAAAAACTCTTTAAGTATCACTGGGCATAACGGTTCATTGAAAGTCCTAAGTCCTCCACAGTTTCAGTCTACTCCTTGGTATCCTCTGGTGTTTTCATTCCATCCATTCTTTTGTCTTAATGCATAAAGTGAGGAATATCTGAATTTAACAGGATTTTGCTTTCTCCCTCATATTTCAACACAATGACAGAAAACCCATCCCAAATTCTCCCAGGAAGCCAAGCAGGTAGGCAGCTGCCAACACAAGGGCTTGGCATCTTAATGTAGGTCTGTCACTATTTTTGTGGTGAGCAAGTTTCCGAAGGTAGCATCAAAATCAGCTTTGTTATCAAACCCTGTTTTCCCTATTACCTTAGAGCATTTAATATCAATAACTCTTTATGTTAGTTTCAGGTTGATTTTTGTTTTGCCTAAAGTCCTAAATCTTTAGCTTCAGGTTTCTCAGCCACAGCTTCTCCCAACCAAGAAGATAAGGACCCTTAGACACTCATAACAGCTAACATCATTGAGTGCTTCCTGTGTCTGAGTCACGGGGTTACATCCTTCACATCAGTCATCTCATTTAATCCCCACAACTGTCTGATGACAAATATTATACTCACTTTGCTGATGAAAAAATTGAGGCAAGTAAGGGACAAGATGCCTGCCTAAGATCACACTAAAACTATAATAGCGGCAGGAATAGAACTCAGACCCCCCTCAAGGTCTGAACTATAGTCTAAAGCCATGCACAATCTTATATCCATCAACACCTGCAGGTGCCCCAGGTAATCCTCAGCCCGGACTAAGGAGGCTTTCAAGTCTTAACATATCAGTGTTGATTGGCTCAGGAACTACACCCAGGTGCTCAGCAGAAGCTAGGAGAAACTTGAAAAGGACTCAGAATTTACTTCTTTTTCAAAGAAAGAAAAATCAAAGGGAAAAATGGTAGCAGAGGGCTCTGTTTCTTCGCTCCTTGAAGGGAAACCATAAAACTGGCTGTCATAAAATGTTTTTCTCAGGTGAAGCCTGGATTGCACGGGAAGGATGCAGTTTCTCCAGTCATGCCAATGAAATGTGCACTTCCTGGAATTCCTTGCAAGAGGCCAGCAAGAAAGAGCTAGGTTTCTATGGACCCTACCGTCTACCACTAGAGTTAGTGGTGATTACTCACTCTCGCATTTGTAGAGCATTTTGTCTTTTCAAAACAGTTGCCCATTTCATCTCTATAGCCTTCCTGCAAAATGTATAGCAGGAATTTTCAACCCATTTTACAGATGAGAGAATGCCAAGTCAGATGTTGATTTGCTCAAGGTCACTTCTCACAGAGGATTGTGACTGGATGTAAGAAGTCTCAGAATATGATAAGCTAAAAGAATTGTCTCCTTAACTTTTCTCATTCCCCCTTTCGTGGCATTAAGGATTAGGGACAACTTCAGGCAAATGTTAAAAGAGTTTGTTTGTATCCAGACATCTTCCACTTCTCTTCCCTTTATATCCTTATTAGTGTCTCTCTCCTCTGGGGTCTCTGGCCTTAAGTCACCCTCAGCTTCCCATGCAGGAATCTGCCCAGGTCTGTTCAACTCTCACAGTACTCCCCAATCCAAGTTCTATTGCTTCCTTCCTATCAATCAAAATAATAAGTTCTTCAGAGACAAGGGAGCCAAACTTAGTGTTTAGAGGAAAGGAATCTAGAAGAATTAACTCACAGTGAGGCGTGGATGTTTTTTAGATTCCAACATTTTCAAAAGTTGAGGCATTTTTTAGAAAATAGAACTGGTTAGCTCTCAGGAATCTCTATTTGTTCAACTAATCAAACTTCACTGAATTAAAATGAAGAAATTCAGGTAATAAACTGAAACTCTTAAGTGGGGTGGTTACCCTTAAACAGTATGATCTTTCTGGGAATCTAGAATAGGAAATGATCACAATTTCTTCCTTTCTTTCTCCCATTTCCAGACTCAGGTATGTTAAAAACTGTAAATGACAACTCCCATGAAATAACACTGTGGAACTGGTGAAGAATAAGACCCACAAAGAATTCAAAGTTCAGAGTTTATAAGCCAGACTGTTCTTTAGCACTCCAGCACTCCCTGGGACAAGACATGCTAATGACAAAACAGGGAAAGGTCAAGTAGATTACCACAGCCATAGCTAAACACTCCTGAAAAATAGAAAGAAAAAAATATGTAGTATACACATTTCTGTACTTCAATAAGAAGAAACTAGATACCTAAAACATTTTCTAAATAATACCTTTAAATGTTAACTAATTCATTTTTCTAAATAGGCTGTCTATATTTTTCGGTTTTATAATTCCATGTAATTTCCAGTTCAACCAGTCTGCCAAAACTAAAGCAGCTGGCCAGGAGATCATTTTTAAGGTTAATAATCTGCAGATGGATATATTTTTTTCCCTCCAAGCCTCAGAAACACTTTAGGATGTTAGAGTGTGAAAACAAAATGAAGGAGAGCAGATTGACCCATATACTCAGGAGAAAATTAAGCAAACTAATTAACGAGGGGAGTAGCAATTATAGCTTCCATTTATTGAATGACACCATATGCCATGTGCTGAACATGTATATCTCATTTAATCATCACAATATTGTATAGCAAGTGTTATTATGTTCACATTACAACAAATAAACAGGAACTCAAGTAATTTGCCCAAGGTCATATGATTAACTCAAGATTAGAATCCAGGTTTGTCTGATTCTGAAAGCCCAGACTCTATTATTGTACCAACCAGAAGTCTGTAAACTATTGGTTCTCTAGACATATTCTCAAGGGTCCAAAATAATCATCCATGAGAATTTTGGAAACATTTTCTCTTTGACTAAGAAGATGGTAAATTGCAGGGTGTGTCAACTCAGAAGAACCTAGCTCTGGCACTCGGGACAAACCCACTACAAGCAGTTTCACTGGGTGGAGCCTGACTTCCCAGGAACCACTTAGAAATGCTGATTAGCAATAAACATGGTAACAAATGCACAACAAATACTTCTTGTCCTAATTCAAGCAATAATTGGATTAGATATCCACTTAAGGCAGATTTAACTAATAATGCAGCACTAACCCTTTCCTTCAATGAATAAGACAATTAATAGAGTGAGTAGGAGATAACTCATTAAAATGGGCATTCGAGTATTGTTTCATGCAGAGTTTGGGCTAGGAGAAAGGTCCAATTATCCTGAACTAGCCTCAAGTTTTTAAAGTAATTTTCTGCAGCATTCTTTTTTTTTTATGCAACCAGATTTTCTCTGCATTAAAAATTGCTAAAATCAAAATAGAGTAACAAATAAAATGTAGTACTGAACTTGATACTGTTTTTCAACTACTAAACATAGTGCACACAATTTTATTTTGACAACATATTATCAATCACAAATTGTACTTAGCCTTTCTATGTGATTTGATTTTATTTTGGTTTTGGAGTTACATAAAAGCTGCAAGTGAAGAGAATTTTTCCTCAATTTCATGTATATACTTACCTAAAACAATTATTCAATAAAATGGTCTAAGAGTCTTCTTATTCTTTGAGAAGGGTTCTGAGCATTCTCAAGTTTGAGAAACACAGGTGTTAGTCACATTCTCCGTCATACATGTTCATAAGAAGAAACTAACCAAGGGGAGTATTGTTGTCAGGATAAACTAGGCTTTACTATAATGATGACTAAATCCTAAAATCTCTATGGCTAACAAAGCAATTATATATTCCTCATTCGAGTCCCTGTTTGAGGCAAATGAGGCAGTTCTCATTATTTCTGCTCCAGCGGTGACTCAGGGCACCACGCTGCTTCCATTGGACACTCTGCCACCTCAGAGTCTTCTCTGCTGCTGCCCCCTCCCCCACCAGACCAGGAGAGCAAACATGAAAAATTCACACCTTTGCCAGTTTTCAAACAGTCATGGGATGTCAAGTACAGCATTAAGAATACAGTCAATAATGTGATAATAGCTATGTGTGGTGTCAGATGGGCACTAGATTTATCAGAGTGATCACTTTGGAAGTTATATAAATGTCTAATCGCTATGTTGTACACCCAAAACTAATTTAATAGTGTATGTCAACTATAATTGAAAAAAAATTTAAATGTAAAAAAAGAATTCACACCTTATAATTGTCTCAGAGAAGAAGTGACACCCATCACTTGTGCTCTTAACCCACTGGATAGAAGTACTCGTATGGTCTTACATTAGAGCAAGGAAAGCTGAGAAGTACAGGGGCACATAGGGAACATTTGGAAATCACAAACTTTCTCCGCCACAATAAGAAATCAGAGAAGAAGAGAAAACAAGGCTGAAAATGTAATAAGGATTCTATATTAAATAGTATTTCACTTATAAAATTTGATTTATGCACCTTTCCAGAACATATCTGATATATTAAAATATATTGATTCACTAAATATTATTTGAGTGCCTATGATGTCCCTATCACTGAGGATGTAGGCATTAATCAAAAAGAAGTTAAAAGAACATCACTATTATCTAGTAACTCACATGTAAAGATGTGTGGAGACAAAATGGTGTTAACTTTAATCTTCAAATGCATTGCTCCCTTGCACTACCCCAAGCTCCTGTTCCTTGGAAAGGACTTCTCGGAGGTAAAGAACTAAGAAAAAGATAAGCTAAAATGGATTAGATTTACATGAATTAAAGTCTACCCTCATGGCTGATTGATTAGAAGTTTATATAAGCCTGACTAGTGTGGCTCAGTAGTTGAGCATTGACCTATGAACCAGCAGGTCCTGGTTCAATTCCCGGTCAGGGCACATACCTGGGTTATGGGCTTGATCCCCAGTAGGGTGTGCAGGAGGCAGCCAATCAATGATTCTTTCTCATCATTGGTGTTTCTATCTCTCTCTCCCTCCCTCTCCCTTCCATTCTGAAATTAATAAATATATAATTTTTAAAGCTTATGTAAAATGTCATGATTAGTCAAAATTTGCTGGAAATGCAGAAGAAACAAGATGTTCTTTTTTATTTTTTTAAAAATATATTTTATTGATTTTTTACAGAGAGGAAGGGAGAGGGATAGAGAGTTAGAAACATCGATCAGCTGCCTCCTGCACACTCCCTACTGGGGATGTCCCCGCAACCAAGGTACATGCCCTTGACCAGAATCAAACCTGGGACCCTTGAGTCCGCAGGCTGACGCTCTATCCACTGAGCCAAACCGGTTAGGGTGAAACAAGATGTTCTTAACAAAAGACTGCTCAGGGAGAAGGAGCCATGGGGTCCAGACTCCCATAACCACCATCACACACCAAGCCAGGTGGGTGATCTCAGTCCCACAGGCATCAGCTGCCTTTGTCTGTGCAATGGAGATAATGCTGCCTTGCCTTCCCTCCTGACAGTGGGCAGTGGGCTGTAGTATCGCAGGAAGATATCACCTGGAGGTGATTCAGGTGAGTTACTGGGAGACAGTCAGTTTTGAGCTGAGACTAATTATACTTCAGCTGGCTGCCAGCATGCTTTTCCTCTTCCTCAGAGTAAGACAACCCTCACTGTCTTACACAATCAGATTGGAGGCAAATTCAGAAAGTAGACAAGGTGGCCTCATCCTCTCCCTTTCTGTGTCCTTTGAGCGGCCCCTCCTGCCTCCCTCTTCAAGACACACAGCATTGCCCTTTCCTCTCTGGGTTTCCTTTTAGCACATCCTCCATCCAGGCAGGAGTTGATAAATCCATGTTCTTACTAAACAGTGTGACAGATACAAAATAAATACGTACTAAGCTCCTACAATGTGCCCGGTAACATGCTGGGTGCAGACTTATAAGGTTGAGTAACATATAACCCTGCACTTAAGAAGTTCACGGTGCTCGGAGAGTCAAAAGTAAAAATGCTTCTCCTCTTGGAAAACACTAGAAAAGAGCAAAGAGGAGGCTGTATAACCTAATCACAGGGACCAAGCTTCCCTTTAGGCATGATGGATGAGCAGGATCAGAGTAAGAAACTACTCCTGGATAAATTTATATTCACACAGAGCAAATTCTTGGGATAAATGTCTAATTGTGTAATTCCAGGATTCTGAATATCATGATAAACTGGTATTTGAAGAGACACAGATGGTCTTTCTGAAAATCCTAAATCAGGTGTTTCCTATAGAAGACCCTGTGAACCACCTTCATCAGAATTCCCTGGGCAGCTTGTGATACTGCTAGGCCCAGTCCCACAGTTACTAAATCCAAATCTCAAAGAGACAGAACCCTCTAAGCCAGGGGTTCTCAACCTTGGCTGCACATTAGAATCACCTGGGAATCTTTTTTAAAATCCTGATTCCTGGGCCTCATCCTCCGGAAATTCTGTTTCTTTGTTATGGGGTGAGACCACAACATTAGTAACAAAGAAACAGAATTTCCGGAGGATGAGGCCCAGAAATCAGGATTTTAAAAAGATTCCCAGGTGATTCTAATGTGCAGCCAAGGCTGAGAACCACTGCTCTCAGCCATTCTTGTGTTCACTAAAACTTGAGAACTGATGCCTAAAATCATACCTTGTGAGCCACAACCCACTGTTTGGATAGACCAGATGCAACTAAACCTACCTGTTTATTGGAATAACAGGATTTTTTGTTTTGCTTTGTTCTGTTTTAATATTGACTCCTAGGTTCCACCCCTAGAGGTGTTGATGTTATTGATCAAGTATGGGGAGTTTTCAAAACCTCCCCTCCAACTAATTCTAGTGTGAAGCAACGATTAAGTTCTCAGTCTATTAAGACAGTCCCTGCTCAGAATCACTTTCACCTCTGTAGTAATTTCGTTGTTTGCATGAACCAGTGAAGAGTCTTACAGCACTCACCGTCAACACTGTGTGACTTGTGACTCTAGTAACTGTGTGACTCCAACTCTGAGGCAGTGAAATCAGCTAAAATTCACTTGAAGAAAAGCAGTTAGTAAATTCACAGGTTGTGGTTTTGATGAGCTTTATCTCCACAGGATCCTTAATTTCAGCAGGAACTACAGCTGATATTTACTTTTTAAAAATACACAGGATAGCTGCTAAAACATAACCAATGAACACTGGCATTTCTTTCTGTACCTCCCCCCAAATCAAGCAAAAAACACAGTAAAGGAATAAACTCACAGGGAGAAAAGAGAAATGGAGAAGACAACAGTGGAGAAGCGATACCAGCACATTTTGGAAAATGTTGAGAGCATGGAGAAATCAGCTGAGAACTCAGAGCAGCAAATGCCCATGGAGGGGATGCAAGAGAAGTGTCATCTAAGCACAGAGACATCTAGTGACGTGGTACCCTTTAGGTGCAGGAGACAGACTGTGTCGAAGAGTAAAGGCAAACAGAATCTATAAGAGAGGGGAGAGAAAAAGAGGAAAACGTATTACAGAGAACCTAGCAACAGTGAACCTTGTTAGCACATTTTGGGGAGTAAATTGATAGCTGGCCGCCAGGCAAGAGGTAAAACTGGACCAGCCCTGCTAAGTTACTCCACGTAATAATTTAGGTTTTATATCCTCGGGCGATTAGGTTATTTGAAATAATTACAGCGGGTAGGGGCTCTCCAGAAAATTCTGAGCTTTCGCTGGGGAGTACCTGTGACTGCCTCTGAGGGGTGCCTTAAATGTAGCTCCATCAGTTTAGTGACACCAGATCCACCCACATGTCCCTCCATAGAGTTTCTCAGAAGTAAGTAAATTTCTTCAGAAGAACTAAGAAAGGAAGAGGCTTGCCACTAGAAAAAAAAAGTAAAAAATGTTCTTAATAGATTCAGTTAGACTCCCAGATCCTCCCCATCATCCTTTGGTTTGGTGCCTGCGAATTGCTCAGTGGTGTGGCCAGACTCTCCACATGGACTTTGGAAATGAAATCAGAATTTTACTCTTATATATAAGTTTTGATTTACAATAAAAGGTACTGGTAGGAGAGGAAATGTGTGTGTGTGTGTGTGTGTGTGTGTGTGTGTGTGTGTGTATGAAAGGGCAGAGGGTCTGTAAGATACTCAAATCTTTATGTTAGTAGGAAGTCAATAGGTAATGTTTACATTTGAAAAATAAAAAAATAGCATATAAGGTATCATTTATAAATATGGTCATAAATACGTACCAGCAGTGACAGCTAAAACAACTAAAGCACTTTCCTCCGGGAAATGGGACTTGATGACAGGCCTGGAGGAGGGATCTGCTGCTCTTTATGCTGAGTCTTGCATGACCTTTTGGCTTTTAAAATCATGTGCATGCTTCACAAGAGAGACAGAAGCATATCTTAAAATCTTTATAGTGAGTACTTTGAGGTGAAGAGATCATTTTATTTAATTATGGTTGTATATTTTCTAAGTATGTATTATTTTGTAATTACAAAATAATATAGGTTCATATTATTAAATATCTTAAACAAATAGAGATATAACAAGACTATATATGCCTGGTACATATACGGACACATATATGCACATGTATACATGTATATATACACAAATACTTTATTTTTTTCTCTCTCGCATGTGTTTGAATGTTTATTAAAACCAACTTAAAGTTTGGGCATATTTGTCCAAAGAACTCCATTTTCTTTGCACACTTTCTCCTGACATTCGAAGATACATGCAAAGGGGGAGAGCATCAGAAACAGGTACCTCTCCTGGGGGAGATGCCTGTCCCTCACCATGGCTGAACTCACAGCTGCACTAGCAACAGCCGATTGTGAATCCTCTCCTCTCCCCCTCCCACCTCACTAAGACATGAACTGCAAAGTCCCCCTGATGCCTTTTACTGCCTCTAGCGGTCGCCAACCTTTGAGATCTCATGGATCACCAATGGTCCATGGACCACCAGTTGGCGACCACTGGAGTTCATGGATCAGGGGGAACAACTGGAAATCAAAACATTTGAAATGAGTCCCTTAAGAGTCCAATTCAGAGGCTCTTAGAACAAGTTAGGTAGGTAGATAGGTGGCAGATTGATGATAGGTAGGTAGATAGATGATGATGATAGATAGATAGATAGATAGATAGATAGATAGATGATAGATAGTAGATAGATAGATAGATAGATAGATAGAGCTATAGATATGCCCCCTTTGTCTGAGAACTGACTCCAATATGTTTCACACTGTTCTGGGAGAAGAGAGAACACTCATACCTTGGCCTCTCCTTCCCAAATATGTCTCTAGTTGTTCGTGAGAGAGATTGATCATTTTACTAAGGTGATGAGCATCCACTCCAGAGGTGGGGGAGGGGGACATGAATTGTTTGGAATTGGTTTCAGCATTCATCATTTCCCAAGCAAGTCACCCACACTCCTGGTTCTGGGGCAGAAGAGGCACTGTGAGCAGAACGTGGTGTTAACACCCATCATGGGATGGCTTGTCTGGATCAGTACCAGCCGTACAAAGATGTCTTCCCGCAATGTTCAGAACAGTGCACGTGGGTGGCAGGGAGGAGTGGCTGGTTTTGTGGACCGCTGAAAGCTTGAGACAGGTAACTCTAGGATGGTGGTTCAGAGGACCGGCTCGGGCTGCCGCTGAATGAGTCCCAGCACTCACTTTCTGTACCTGAACAATCTCAGTGTTTTAAAGTCCAATTTCTGAATTTGCAAAACTTGCCTAATGGAATGGTTTCAGGATTGAATGTGCAAATGTACCTGAAGTGCATCAACGTTGCCTGACATGTCAAAACTATGCAACAGGTGTTATTATCTTTATTATCTTTTATCTAAATCTATTGAGTTGTCCTAGCATATGCACAAGTTCTGCGTGCAGGTCTGAGAGGGAGGCAGCCCACGTATTACCAACTCCATTTTACAGGCAAGGAGACCAGGGCTCATACAAGTAAGTGAGTTGCCTGGCTTTGCACACAGTGAAGACAGAACTTAGCCCCAGAGCTTCCCAGTCTCCTGTCACACCCTTTCCTGAGCCTGAAGAAGCACCTGCACTCTAACTCCACACATCACGATGTTGTTATCAAAATCTCGTGCTGGTCTATAGTGAAACTAAAATCACTGAGGAGCATTTCACTGACTAGGGGGTGGGCTGCTGACAAGGCTGAGTGCTGGATTATGGTCCAAAGGCAGGCAAACGGGAGCTGGGCCCAACTCTGACCAAGTAGCCTTGGGCAAGTGATTTACCCTCTCTGGGCCTTGGGCTCCTAATCTGTCAATCAAGGGGGTTAGGCTAGAAGTCCCCAGCCAATCAGCTCCGAAATGTATGGTTCTTTAACCTATTTTTCTTCTTTAAACAACTTGGTCTTGGAAGGACAGATTTGCCCAGAAAAGATACATCATCAAACCCAGACTGCTCTTGCAGCCTTCGACAGGCAGCATCCTGGGAGTACTGAGCTATGCACCAAATAGGATCCCTGGTTATCCAAGGAAAGCACCAGAGGCCATAATTCAGAAAGCCAAATCTCAACAGCCAGATGGCATCTCTCTCTAACCCTGGAGAGTTTTCCCATTCACTCTCAGAGGATCTGAAAGAGACTTAGGAATCAATCCAGTCCTCTCATTTCACAGATCAGAGAACAGAGACAACAGGAAGTTCAAAGCCTCACCCAAAGATGACACAGTGAATTAGCAACAGAGATGCGACTCGAACCCAGGGTTCCAGGCTCCTCGCCCACGTGCTTGTGCCATGGTGTGCTTTCTTCTCCAGGTTTAGCAAATCCACATCAATGGTTCAGATGTCTCCGCGCCAGGAGACAAGCCGTGTAGGGATCAAAGCATATCTGCGAAGCTAATGACAGTCTAATTCACTATTGGCAGAAACGTGGGAGATTTGGGGGAGAAAATTGCAACAGACTGTTACAGACCGTTCCGCAGCACATTGTTGAAAAGAAAAAACACCTCTTAGATCACAAAGCATCATTGGGAGGGGGAGCCAACAATCCCAGCTCACTTCACGTTCAGTTCCTTTGGATAGCCGGTGGGTCCAAATACACATCTGCTTCCAGGCTGGAGAAATGATAGCCAGGGCTCCACTGGACGCATAATAAATTTATTTTTTCAAAAGCAGAGTTAAGAGCTTAACTGGATAAACTACAAAATCGAGTGAGCATGATGCAATCAACCCCCTTCATGTTCCAAAAAACAGCCACGGTCCCTGACATCTAGATAGCTATCTTTCCAGACTTCTCCCCGCCTTGCCAGCTGTCATCCGAGTTTAAACTCACTTCTTGCAAAAAGAACACAGCAGTATTCTTACTTCATTGACTGAACAAGTTTTTACGGACCACTTTCTAGATGCTAGGGACTATGCTAAATCATCTTAGGGGCTAATTCTATTAGCTAGGAGCTAGTTAACTCATTCTAGTTTTGGACTAATTATCAAGTCCACTCTAAAGAGCTGCTGGCCAAGTTCAAACAGAATTCAGGTGTAGAGTTCCACAAACCAAAGCCCCTTCCCCTCTCTGGTTACAACACTTTATTCTCAAGGATCCTTAAAGGTGACATATATATATTTTTAAAAAACATTATAATCTTCTGTGTAAGTTATATGAACAATATAAATGTATAATGTGTATATGCACATACACATATATATTATATGAATCAATTAAAATTGCGATTTCAGGTACTTTCCTCATTTAACTCCCATTATGAAAATATTAAATGCACACAAAAGAAGACAGAATTGTATAATGAAACTCCATGTACCTATCATCCAGATTCAACAGTTATCCACATTTTTCCTTTGTTGTCTCTTCTATTCTTAATTTTAAAAATTTTAAATGATGCGTTTCTAAGTGATGCCCTAATCTGGGATAACTATACATTTCCATTGGCCCCGGACAGTCACAGAATGGTTCTATGCATCAACTAATACTTACTAATAAATTTTAGAGCCTATTTCATGTTCAAAAGTGACCTGGTTTGGATGGTAAGTTCTGTGGTCACCTTACCTATAGGCAACATTGCTAGTTTGAGGCACTTAAGAAAGTATTTGTGTCTTATACAATTGCTTTTTACAAATAGCATATGCTTGGGAACTACAATTCACAGACTTCCTTGCTAAATGCCACCACTGGAAGAACTTGACATAGACTTGGAGTGCAGAAGAGCAAGAAAATCCTTATTCCCCAGCTGCAGCAGGCACATGGGCATTGCAAAGTGGCAGGTGGCAAATGCGGACGTTTGCCTATGGTTTTCAGAGCGATATAGGTGGCAGCTCCCTGCAGTTCCTAAACTTTCTGAATTTCTTAGAGGTGGCCATACCTCTATTCCTGACTTCACTTTTACATAGGCCACCAATTCACTGCCTGAGGCCTCTTCCTTCTTGAAATACCTACAGTGGGTTCCATTTTCCTGATGAAACACTGACTGAAGCTGTTGAAGAATGAACCCCCACCTCTTGAGTTCCCGAAGGCTCTGAGTGCTGCCTCCAGGAGCTCATTAGCACACAAGACCCCCCATGTTTTGACCACCATCCCCTCCGCCACCCCAACATCAGCCACTTCAGCCATATCAACAGTTGAGAACTTGCCAGACACCACGCTGGTTTTCATTTCCACATCTTTTCATGCTCACCCATTTCTTCTTCTCCTTAACCCACTGCCCTTGGCTAACTTCAACTTCTTGTACGAAAGCTGGGTCCTTCCTTCTTGAGAACATTCTCTCTGACCCCTCACCCAGCTGGTTGTGTGTCCCTCCTCTGCGCTCCTGCAGCAATCCAGTATCTCACAGTGAACTTATGTTCTTAAGTGTACGCTTCCATACACTCACAAATGTATGTTTTAAATATGCATTCTGTCCTCCTGGAGTACAGAAACCTTGTTCTATACCCCCAGTGCCTAACAGAATTTGATCCATATTAGGCACTCATAAAATACTTGGGAAATAAACACATGAATGAGTAGTTCCTCACCAGCTTCAACAGTTTGAAGATAATGAATTCTGCATCTAGAAGGAACAAGGTCATCTCCGTGTGTCTAAGGAGCCCATGCCTAGAGCTCTTTAGACCCATATTGCCCAATATGTGTCCACTACCCCCATGTGGCTATTTTAAATTGTTTCTCAATCACACTGACCACATTTCAAGTGCTCAGAACACATGCATGGCTAATGGCTACCATATTGGAGAGCACAGATACAGGACGTTTGCACCATTACAGAAAGTTCAATCGGACAGTGCTGGTTTCTACTGTGGAACAGAAGGACCATCTTAAGAGGCAGAGCTAGTAAAAGTCTTCTCATCGGGATGCACTTGGAGATGACACATTTTTACAGGCAGAGCAGGGACAAAATGGCCAGCCAGAATGCTCAGAGATAAGCAAGCACTGGAGGTGGGGTTGAACCAAGAGGATGAGACTTCCAATGGGAGCTGACATTTATTGGGCGGTTAATGCATAGAAGCCACTGCCATAAGCACTTTACACATACCTTGTTTAAGAAAATAACTTTATGAGTAAGCACAAATTCACTATCTCTTACCTACAATTCCAAAATCTGAAAAGCCCTAAAAACTACCTAGTTTTTGGAATAAATTTGCCACAAACTCACTAGGTAATAAAATCTGACCTGAATTTTAATGGCTATAAGCCTATCCCTAATCTTTATTTAGTGCAAGCGCTCATCTATTTTGCTTATAATGGATTACTAATAGGTTATAAGATGTTAATAAAAATATTAATAGGTTATAGGATACCATCAGATCTTACCCTTGCTGGGGTGGTAGGGAGGGTTAATGTAAAATAGGGTATATGTATTAGTTTACTTTTCTAAGATATGAAAGCATTTGAATTCTAAATTACAGCTAGCCCCAAGACTTTCAGATAAGCAATTATGGACCTGAATTTTTGTTTTGTATTTTATAAAACTTGAAGCAGTTAAAGTACTTGCCCCAAATCACACAGACAGTAAATGGGAAGCAGAGGTTGAACTTATACACTCTCTGCCCAAAGCCCAACTCCTAACCACTAGTTACTATCGCCTCCCCCAGCTGTTGAAATACACAGCGAATCCATACGGTTAGCCTCTGCTCCACATATACACATGAGGCCAAGCCACACAACCTGCAATTAGAGTAAAACTGCCTGTTCCAGAGAGTTCCTCAGGACCCTAACCAGCCCCATAGCTGCAATCCCACTTGACTACATTCAAATCACAGTGGCTTCATATACATGGAGGAATATCTATCTAGTATCTGAAGTGTTTCAAAGGAAACTGGATCTTGATCTCGAGTTCTCCAATAAATTACAGTCATTAACATGTTCAGGACCAGCTATTTAATTCAAAATACCTCAGGGCAGGGGGTCCTCAACAAGAGAGAAACAATGGAAACATTCGCCATCAAGAAGCTCAGTTTCTTTCATCACAGCGAGAGCCCCGAGACTCTCTCCTGCTAAGAGAGGCCCCCACAGTTTCCTCTTCCCAACCCCGCTGAGAAAGGAAACCCTGGGGACCTGGAGCTGGCTGCCAGCTTCCAGAGGGCAGCCTCCGGGGCCACATCAAACCACTGGCATGGAGTCAGCCGCCACACCAGGGCCATGGCTCCCGGGCAGAGCGGCGGGAGAGGCATCCAGGCATCCCCCGGTTTTGTTAAGAAATCATCCCAGAGCAGAGGAAGAGCACCAGTCACTGTAGCAATATTTTGCAGCCTGGGTAACTATCTGGAATTGTTTCCTTAGTTCAGGGGCTTGGGATGCAGTTCTTCTTAGGGATCGTTGGTTAAGATTTAACACAGGAGACTGTGGTCAATTGTCATTTGTAAGAGCCAGTGGATTCATTCCCCTTCTCTTTGATGGGGAATCAGAAGCTGTTACAGTGAGCTTATGACATGCTGTCCAAAATGCTCACTTAGGCAAGTTTGTTTCCAAATTCTCAGCCAGTGAGGCTCTGAGACAAAAATGGGGAGGGAAAAGCCATTGTTAGGAGGTTTAACACATGGATCTGGGTGAGGCTGCTCAGGCGTGAACTAGCCTTTCTCACTACTTCTATTTTAGGCTCCTAACGCTGAGCATAGAGTAGCCTAGTGCACCCTGACACCTATTTCCTGTAAAGACATTAGAGAAGGCTATTCGTCCACACTTGTTTTAGAACAAGGATCTGCTCTTGTGGCCCGAACAAGGAGCAAAGCTGCCTGATCCCCGCTCAAGCAGAGATTAGCACCATACGCCCAGGTAGAGTGCTGCTGCCTCCCCCCATCTGGAATGTTCTTTATGTTCTTTACCCCAAAAAGCACAGTGAAAACTCACAAATCACTCATGTACATGCCCTTGAGTCCTCCATGGAGGGAAATGACTTCAAAAGATTAGATCCGTTGATCATTCAGGAAGCCATTAGTTCCAGATGAACACAAATTCTCCATTCCCCACGGAAAGTGCAGGCACGGCGTGCAGATATCGCCATGATTAACTCCAGGGAGAGGGGCTACATTCCTCACCTGGAAAGACAGTCCTCTGAGGGTCCCCAGAACTCAGTCCTGCATAATTCTGTGGGTCATCACTGTTGGTGACTGTACCCGGGTCGGGCGAAGGGACAGCCTCGGGACAGAAACCCAGCGTCCCTGGGGTAACCCATGCCTGACCGGGGGTGTTATCCCAGTCAAGGCAGATTTAACAAAAACTAAAAGAAACACACTTGCAGCCAATAAGCAGTCTCTCTTCTGTGTACAGAAAGTTTGAGCCCCTGCTCCATGCTAAGATCACAAAAGAGAACTTAGAAGAGACTTACAGGGTGTATCTTCTAAGTCTCTGGCCTAAAGAGCTCCTCACCATCTTTTCTGGTAACACCACAGGCCAAGGGCCGAACGCAATGGTTTGGAAACGTGCAGCCCATGGTCCTCACTATAACAGTTTCAAACGGTGACATGTAGATCGTGCCGATAGGTAGGAGTCAGAATCTGCTGAGGAATAATGACAAATCTTTTAAGGCCTCTGGGTCTCAAGGTCCTCATCATACACAAGTTCTGTTTGATGAAGAGCATGAACTCTGGAGCCACAATTATCAGGCTCCAATCTTGGCCTTACCACTTATTTAATGACCTTGGACTTAGGAAAGCACCTGACTCAGAGTTACTGCTATATACAGATTGCTACTATTGTTATGGGTAAGCTGAGAATTAAAACATTGGCCCTTCCTATAGTACAGGGTAGTAATAAGGGGCAAACAAGGTAAGACTTAAAAAAAACATTTTAAAAGAGTAGAAAAAATACTATATAAGCAAATTTCCTATGATTTTTTTCAATGAATATGGTATTTCATTGATTCTAACGCACTTTTTTTACCACGTTAATATTTCTGAAATTGGATGCAACTTACAATTGATGGGGTGACATAATTAATTTGGCATTTTTATTTCTAGTGATACATAAAATGTTGTCATAATTAATATCTTTCATTCAATGAAATATGATAGTACATTTTCAAGAAACACAACTCAATTGGTTGTTATTGCTGGATTCACATCTCCAATCTTGCTGATGATAATGATTTTATTTATTCTCCAGATGCCTTCTTTTTTATTTCAAGCTAATTTGGTCTATGAGTACTGAACTATGAGGCAGAAACTACCATAGGGGTGGTGGAGTTGGGTGGGACTTGATAAAATGACCAAAACAATCTCATCTACAGAAAAACATGTAAAAGAAAGCCAGGACATTTATGAGGAGTAGTCCTGAAATACAGCGAGGTATGAATTATGGGATAAAAACAGCATTTCAAACTCACAGGGGAAAAAATGAACTTACGGATTAATTAAACTGGCTAAAGACAAAAAGACTTAAAGGAGGAGAGAAGACGTAGAGTTGAAGACCTTCCTTACTCCTTACAATAAAATAAATTCCAAATCTATTTAAATGTGAAAATAAAGCCATAAATTATTTCAACATCAAAAACTTCTTACATACCAACTATGGACAAAGTACTGTAGAGGACAAAGCAAAGTCCCACCTCTCATGACACTTTCCAATGGGTCCAGAATGAGAAGTGCTATGAAAACAAAGAATGGCACAGGAGATATAGAATGACAGGCATTTGCTATCTATATTAATAAAAGGGTAATATGCTAATTAGACCGGACATCTTCCGGATGACCTTCTGGACAAAGCCATGGTGGCGGGGCTGAGGCAGAGGCGGTTAGGGGCGATCAGGCTGGCAGGGGAGAGAAGTTAGGGAGATCAGGGGAGAGCAGTTAGGGGGATCAGGCCAGCAGGCAGGTGAGTGGTTAGGAGCCAGCAGTCCTGGATTTCGAGAGGGATGTCCCAAATTGGAGAGGGTGCAGACCAGGCTGAGGGACCCTCTCCCTCCCCCCCGCCACCCCCTCCCCCATGCATGAATTTCATGCACCGGGCCTCTAGTTTTACTTATAAGCCCTTCCTTTGGTATATAAATGCACTAGAAGAAACATTTTTTAAAATAACGTTGGAGTTTAACAGACATTCTTAAATATCACAAAAATGTATAGGCACTACAAAGCAAAGCATTAATAAATTTAATTTTATTTATTATTTAAATTTCTGAATAGGAAAAAGTCTATGGATGAATGGCAACCTGGGGTGGGGGAGGAGATCTGGATGCAACATTAAGGGCAGATTTTCTTATAAGTATGCATTTGTTTCACAATTTCCAAAATCTAGTTTAAGAAAGGAGAAACTGCATTCCAGCTCTGCTACCGAGTGGTTTTGTGACCCTGGATAAGTCGCCAGCACCCCGAGGCTAGAACTCTGCTTCTGTTATCAGAGAGAGCTGGACGAGCTGGGGCCTGGGTCCTTCCGACTCCAACACTGTGCAGCTGTCTGCAAATCTCCAGGTCTGCAAAGAGAGCGCAGGAAAAAGGCACGTGGAAAGAAACTGAAATCTCATAGACGATACAAGGTAGATTAAGAGACAGGTTGCTTTGCTTGAGTTCCTAAACAATTGCACTACAGAAATACCAAGTGAGACTTCTCGTTTATAGCTTAAACATTTTTAAAGAACCCTTCTGGGTGAAAAGTAACACGGAATCACATTATTAGCCAGTTCACAACCAACAAATTGTTAAAGGTATCCCTCCTATTAAGGAGAGAAATAAAGGGTCATTCAGGGGCTACCTTCCCCAGAGTGAAAATTAAATTCCAGTAAATCTGGAAGGAGGGCGGCATGTCCACTGAGTGAACCCAACACCTACCAAACCACAAGGAAGTGAAAGCGGAGGGGGTTTCCACCCAGAGCGGTGGGGAAATGAGGTCCTGGTAGGACTGCTGTGCACAGCCCTGCCCGGCTTCCCACGGAGCCTGTTTCACGGCCCCGGTGACTCGGGGCCTGAGTGCGGATGTGGACGGGCCCCACCTGACTCCTCATGTTTCCACAGTCTCCAGTCCTCCGCTTAACCCAGACTATGTCACTTTCCACTGCCACGCTTATCTGCAAACCTCAGACTGTCGGAAACCCTCTCTTCCCGCTGCTCCCAGCCTCTCTAACCCATGACGTGGTTCCCACCGCCCTGGGGGCTCCCTGAGGCTGCTTCCCCAACTCAGCCCCGCGGTTCCAGAACAGTGGCACGTCCATAAAACACAGCGGCCTGTGATTCAGGTTTCATTCAGCTCTTGAGGAAATCTTTTGCCTTGGACAGTTAGAAAAGGAAACAGAGCGAAGAAATAAAACGGCAGCTCATTAGACCTGAAGCAGAGCATTGAGCCGAACCACACCAGGAAAGTTGCTGCGGGCTCTCAGCAGCCTGCGGGCTCTGGGAAAAGGAGCGCTGAGTGCTGCCCGCGGCATGGAGGTGCGGGGCTGGCGGTCCAACCCAAGCGCGAGGCTATGAAACTGGGACAGAATGAAATGCTTCTAAGGGTGTGAGGCCCTCACCTGACCACGTTCCAACCCCATGCACTGCCTGGCCCACCTGAGGCTGCGTGACAATCCCCACTGGCCTTCGCCTTCCTCCAAGAGCTTCTTCCTTGCAAGGAGGCAGGCTTTGGGGAAATGGCCTTCAAACAGACAGCACTCAGGGTGTCTTCCTCACCAGGGGTCGCACTCCGTGCTTTGGTGCACATTGTCCTATCCCAAGGGGTTCAGGGGTATCCAGGTGTGCCCAGAAGGAGCGGGTCTGCTGAGACCTTCTGAGAGTTGGCAGAGAAGCCTCTGAAATGAGGTTCCTGTTTTCCAAGCTGGGGCTTGGAGCACAAGAGTCCCCCAGCTCGGGGCTCCTTCGTGGGGATCTTTCTCAAATGCTGGCCCAGTACCCTGGCCAGGTAGCGCTGGTGGCTGGAGCATCATCCCGATAGACCAAGGTTGCAGTTTGATTCCCCCGTCAGGTCCCATACGAGAATCCACCAATGAGTGCATAGAAGGTGGAACAACAGATCGATGTCTTTCTCTCTCCCTTCCTCCCTCTCTCTAAAATCAACAAATAAGCTATTTTTTTTTATTTTTTTTTTTTATGCAGACCCTGGTTCTGCAGGTCTGAGTGGGTGAGATTCTGCATTTCTTACAAGTTTCTGGACCACTCTGGGCAGCCAGGCCCCGGCTCGTGGAAGAGGAGATGCCACCTCCAGTTGGTCGCCCCAGCCCTGGCTCTGGTGGCAAGGGGCGTGGCTTCTGAAGATGGCCAGCGCTGTTGAGGAATCCTCCGAGTGGAAACAGTCAGCCCCCTGACTTTTCCCAGTTCAATCCCCTGAGGAGATTTTTCTTTTTTAATAAACCCAGTGGTTAACAACTAGCTTGTTAGTTGAGGGCCTGAGGGACGCAGAGGGAGGCTTATGCTCTCCTGCTCAGTTCATTAACTAGAGTAACAACCAATTTCAAGGTGATTATTGCTATTATAAGCTCTGATCAATTTTTTTTAAACATGTTTCTAGGTTTTGAAGCTAAAGCGGGCACATTAGAGCAAGGAGAGCAGCTGTGTTGAGAATTAGTCATATCCCTAGATTAATATCTGATCTCTCCATCAAAGCGAGCACAGGACACGTTTAGTTAGGGTTCTAATTGTACCTCCAATAAACCTCCACCACAGTGAAATATGAGCACCCATAATTTTTAGTTTCAGCTTCCTATACATAATCCATCTGACTGGATGGTCTCGAGCAAAGGCAGTTAAAGCAATTTGTTTCACTTATACAAAGGAATAAATCAGCGTTTAATTATGTGAGGTTTATTATTAACAGTGCTGGCAATCGGACCATATGCCATGACTTCATCTTTTCACATCAAGAAAAAATATGAGAATAGACCGATTGCTTTTATGATGCCTTTCCCCACTCCAGAGCGGCGCCCGGGGAGGAAGGTGGCACGCAATGTGACCCAGTGAGGGAAGGAAGGGGATGGGGCGCTCGCTGCCTTGAGAGACAGCAGCGGGCCTGGGGTGCATGCAGAATGGTCAGTGAATAGTTGCCATCCAGCAGGGGCCGGGACACTTCACACCATTCTAAGTACCACTTCTCATCATGAGAACAAGCCCAGCAAATCTTTTTCTACAGGATCTCAGTGCCTTTTCTAAACCAGCAATCAATCACCAGCATGCGACAGAAGTCAGAGCCAGATTTGGCGTCTGAGATATGGGCCCAAATCCCTGCTCTAGCTCTTATTCACTGTGAGTTGAGTAAGTGATCTATCTCCTCTCAGTTCCAATTCCCTTAGCTGAAGAATTGGGATATTGATGCCTTCCATCTAGGGCAAGGGTCCTCAAACTTTTTAAACAGGGGGCCAGTTCACTGTCCCTCAGACCGTTGGAGGGCCGGACTATAGTTTAAAAAAAACCTATGAACAAATTCCTATGCACACTGCACATATCTTATTTTGAAGTAAAAAAACCAAAACGGGAACAAATACAATATTTGTATTTGCATGTGGCCCGCAGGCCATAGTTTGAGGACCCCTGATCTAGGGTCACAGGAGGACGAGACAGAATAGATAGATAACACCTGGCCCATATTAAGTGCATAGTAAAAGGTGGCTCTCGCTATGGGAATCCCTGTGCTCGGCAGAAATTGCGGACCTGAGCTTAATCATGTCCACATCCTGTTATCCTTGGTGAACTGATGACACCAGTGGCAGTATTTCAAGTTGTGCTTTTACTCTCTTGCCTTTGATGTCTATTTCCAGCATCCAGGGCCAATTTCCACTCCTCTTTAGTTTGCTGTGTGTCTCAAAGCAGATGAGTGAACCTCTCTGAGTTCTATTTATACAAGTCCTTTTTCTTGCCTGCATCGCACAGAAGGCTGGGAGGCTCTGAATTTATAGAGAAAGGGTGTTAAAGCCGTTGGGATCAGAGCTGGGAGCGGGAAGGCTTGCTCAGGAAATGCCTCACACAGGCTTCTGGAACTCCTGCTGTGGCTGATGGATGGTTGCCCAGTCAGTGCTAATGGGTAGACCGACACTTCACAGGTCTTCCTCAGTAAAAGAATCCAGTTGCAGCTCCCTGGTGAAAATATGCCCTTGCAGGTCAGAGTGGCCAATGGTTTGCTGTGGTTATTGTTAAAGGGGCTTTCCAGAAAGCCTCCTTGGGGAAGGGATACACAGCAGGCATGTCCTCCTTTTGCCCTTGATTCCCTACCTAGGCATGGAAGTGGTGATGACTAGAACTCCAGCAGTCATACGGGACCATGATGCAGCTCTGGGTACAGAGACACATGCAAGGATGGAGGAACAGGAAGATGGAAAGAACTGGGACCCTATGGTGCCATGGAGTTGTCATATTAGCCTGGACTACTTATCTCTGGACGTTTAGTACATGAGAGAAAAAAGCCCTCATAACGTATATGAGCTACTTGTTATTTCTGACCGATGTTACTAATGGCCAAATGAAGTTCAATTTTGCACTTTTACACACACCCCCAACAGACTTTCACCCTGGAAGAACAGAGCTCCAGATTTGTGCTAAAAATGCAAAGGGCTGAGCTTGCTCCAACACCAAGTTATTAATAAACCAGGATTCTTCTCATAGATGGCTGCAAGTGTGGATGTTCTTCCAAGGAGAAGGATTTATTGAACTCCATAATACTCTGGACTTGTAAGCAGCACCCAAAGACACACCTTCCTCAGGGTCTCTAGCTTAATTGGGTCCACGTTCTGAAGCTTATGAAGTCACCAGTGCTAAATAGCTCTGCTTTTCATCCCTCACCAAGGCAGCCTTAAACTTTTTACTAGACACCGCAGCAAAATAAAATGTTCTTGAAAACATTAAAGGTTGATGAACTGGTTTGGATTTTCTCCAAACCTCTAGACTTTCTCTCCTCCCCACAGATCTAAAACAAAGTCCAGTCACTTTGAAATGAAGGTATTTGATTTGGGGCCACTGCACATTGATTTATCTCGCAGAAGGTGCTTGCATTCTTCAAGCCAGAGCAAAGATCTTCCATCTCACTCTACCGCCCCTTTGGTGTGGTGCTCTGGTGCTTGGCTGCCAGATTGAATATACTGTCCCATTTCTTGCTCCCATGAACAGGCCACTAAGACGGCCTGACTTGAGACAGTAACCATTCAGCACTGGAGAAATATGTAAGTCAAAGGAAATCCAAATTTAGTTAGTTTCCCTCACCATATCATACTTTAGGTAACAAAAGTAGAGAGAGAAAAAACAGACGGAATCCATCTGAACTTTAATGAGGCATTCAATCCCAGTCCACACAACATTTCCACATTGTCTTAACTTCACTTATCTTACAGCGCTGATAAAACATAGATAGACCGACACTTAACAGGTAGAAATTCATTGTTTGACAACCTTCAAGACGGATCACAGGCTGGTCTCCTGGGACCTGGTGTTATTTAAAATAACCTTATTAAATAATAAAAAGAATAACTGTAATTACATGGGCAGATGCAAGAGCTGAGTGGAATTGTTCATGTCTGAAAAAAAATAGAGGTAAAATTTAAAATGTCTCTATTTGGTTAGAGAAAATGGTTCATTTGAACACAGATTGACACGTAACAGAGAAAAGCACAAAGGAATCCAAACACAATATAAGGGCCATTCTAAGTACCACTGCCAAGAAAACGCGGTTGAAGAGAGAGGCAAAGGAGACCAGTAGCTGCTCTGAATTCTCCAATGACAAATGAACTGTGTTAAATGAACTCTAGCAGCTGGCTAGAAATCTTTTCCCCAACCAAGTTAACAGGTGAATATTCTGTTTGACATCTAGCGCACACCCCGAAAGCTCGTGGTTCTGAATCTGGGGTCCAATGATCCAGAATTTCATTTCCTGGCTCTAGAAAACCAAATGGCGATTGGTGGGGCCAGTAGACCACTAGTACGGAGATCCCAGTCCTGCCTTCCACAGTCTCCAGCGGGGATTCAATGAGGCGTGCATTTGCACAGCAAAGTAGATTTCTTCTAAGCAGTTAATTAAACTCTTTTGAAAAAGTGATCAGGAGCAGAGCTGATACATTCAACCCAAATTAGAGCATTAATTAATCAGAGCAATAGGCTTCAGCTCAAAAGTACAAACCAAAAAACTTACAATGCCTGCCTCCTCACATATATTCACGTGCGCATGCACACACACTTTAGTTAATTACCCAACTCTAGTCTTACGTTTCCTCTTAAATAGGGTGAAAAGGGACTTGGAACCTGAAAATATGAATGTGAGAGAAGCCAGATCTTAGTCCAATTTGCCCCGGAAGGAGTGGAGAGAACCTGATGACCTCTGCTTCCCAGGGTGAATTCATTTCCAGGTCAGGTTAACATCTTGTTGTCTAGTGTGTTTTTTTATATTATGAGTTCAGTAAATTAATAGCTCCTGCCTTTACTTGGGAATCTCAAAGTATAATTTCCGCTATATTCATCTCTGTGCTCCTTACAACACACTAGATTTCCCCAAACTGTAATAATACGCTCAGAAATGACAGCAATATTTCAGATGATTTATTTTGTAGCACTTGATCCTTAGCCCTCCCCCTCATACACAAACACACCAGGTCTTAACAAACTATATAGAAAATGGGCAAAATAGGAAGTCAATTTTTTAATACTCTTTTGCTCTGGATTAAAAAATACATATGAAATATTTGAAATGATATAAAAGAAGAAAAAATAATCTCCTTGATCAAAAATTTAGACCCTAGTAGCATTTTAGTGTCTCTTTTTCCAGTCATTTTAGAAAAGGTATCTCATACGTGATTTTTAGAAAAGAAATGTGTACCATTTTATTGCCCACTTTTTCACTAGGGAATACAGATTGAACATTTTTCCATGACATTAAATATTTTTCTACAAAGTTATTTTGAGTGACTGGAAAATATTCTATCAAATTTCTTACCATTCAGATGGAAATAAAAATATTACCTTAAGCCATCCTCTATTTTTTGTTGCTGTTGTTAATATTCACCGAGGATATTTTTCCATTGATTTTTTTTTAGAGAGAGAGAGTGGAAGGGATGGGGAAAGACAGAGTAACATCGATGTGAGAGAGACACATCTATTGGTTGCCTCCGCATGTGTCCCCACCGGAGCCCAGGATGGAGCCTGCAACAGGCATCTGCCCTTGACCGGAATATAACCCAGGACCCTCAGTCCTCAGGCTAATGCTTATCCACTGAGTCCAACTGGCTAGGGCAACCCATCTTCTATCAGTGAGTATTCAGACTATTTCTAATTTCTTGCTATTAGGGACACTGTTTCCATGCCTGTCTTTAGAGGCAAGTCATTGCTCCCATTCAGTATAATTTTTCTAAGACAAATTACTAGATGTAGAATTGTTGCAACCAAGGGTGTGAACAAATTTAAAGCATTGACACATGTTGCCAAAGTGCCCTACAGATAAGTTCTACCAATCTCCTTCTTTCAAACCTATCGTTCTTTCATCTATTTTTATAAAGTCTTTCTCTGCCTCATATCATCATTTATTATTTTCACCCACTTTTCCTCCCATCATACTTACTGGTTTGTGTTTTGCCTTTGTTTATAGCCTGCATATTTAATCCATCTGAAATTTATTTTGCCATCATGAGGAGAATGTTCTTTCTGATCCACTCTAAGTGGTTATTCGTGAGTCCAGTTTACTCCACTGATTCACTATGCAGTCACTACTTTATTTATACAGCATTATATTTGGGCTATAACTAGAATAATGATTAAAAGTGTGGGTTTTGGAGTCAGACAGGCCTGATTCAAATTCATCCCTCCTGCCCCTGTGACCTCAGGCCCATTACCCAACCTACTAAACTTTAATTTTCTCACCTGCAAAGCACTTAGCAAAGGACCTTGCATGTATTAAGTGCTCAATAAATATCAAACATTAGCAACGTTTTCAAATAAGATCTCAGAATGACCCCCCAAATTCTACATCTGCATTGGATTTGTTGTCACCCCAACACTGAAAAATAGTTTGGACAATTTCCCCAACAGTTTGAACTAGTGAGGCAACTTTCCTCACATCAGCCATGCTGCACAGAATGCAGTGACAGCTCGAGGGCAGCCAAAGTCACTGCATTTCTCCACAAAGCTCCTGGCCTCCCTTTCTCCTCCTGTCTGTCAGTATGAGCCACCACAGGCCGACAGCAGAGCAAGAGGGATTCGCAACTACAGATCAACACCTCAGCTCTCCCCACCTGCAAAACACAGTCTCTGTTCCAGCCTCCTCCCTACCTGGAGAAGATCACTTGTTTTACTCCGTGACTTAAAGTATTTATTTTTCTTTAGGGAAGAACTAGTGTCACTACACTTGGAGACCTGGATAGCTTAGACTTGAGAAAAGGGAAGTGAGGGAGAGAACTCTAGCAATATACTAAGAGAGTTTTCAATGGTTGTGTAATTAATTCAGTAAGCTGTCCCAATCTCAAATGATTTCTAAAGACAAAAATGACAATAATAATAATAACCTGGCAAAAAAGCCAAGCAGCTAAATCTGAGGCATAAATCTTGGTTATGGATCTCCCCACCTCTCTCTTAAATCATTACACTCCACTCTAATATTTCCTCGGCGCAGAGGTGAGAGGCAGCTTCATATATAGTGGAAAGAACCCAGGACTTGGAGTTAAACTTAGCTGCGTTTGAAGAATCCCAATTCCAATGCTCAGCAGCTATGTGAACCTGAGCAAAAGAATGGGTTTGCTCATCTGTAAAATGGAGACAAAGCTGCTGACCTCACAGAATTACAGTGAGGCTCAAATCCCCTAACATAGAAGATGCTCATGAATGGTAAGACTTACTCCTATAATCATTGGCACTTCTGTGTACATATTATCTTTTCTATATTGTGTTAGTTAAGGTCCTAGGATCTGAGAGCTGGAGGGACATAGATTCAATCATCTGACTCTTCATTCTGCACATGAGGAATTGAGAACCACCACAGAGGTCCAAAGACATTTTTAAGACACACAGTCAGATAACCACCAACCCCCGTCACCTGTCTTCTAGCCTAGTTCAGTTCAGCATTAATTTTGTGTCTACAATACGCCATATGATGGAGGAAGGTATAAAATGAAGAATAAGACAGTCTTTTCCCTTGATCAGCTCAAACTCCAATTCCACTCTGGGCATCCACTCTCCCCCATTATATCATAAAATCTTCAACTAGGAAGACTGTGTCTGCTACCACTGCTAGACCCCATAGGAGCCAAAGTTCCATGGTGCATATAACAGGTACAAACACATTTGGGAAAGAACTGAGATACACCTTTATTTTCAGGTCAGATCTGCTCTGGATGGATAAAATCATTTCCCCAAGTAACGCAGTTCTCACACTACAACTTGCCTTATTCCCTAGGGCGCTGTTCTCTCCTTAGCCTCAATCCAGCCCCACAGAGTAAGAGAATCAGAATCCAGGGCCCCCAGGCCTCTCATGGCACCGTCTCTTCTCTGTCTCTCCGACAACCTAGAAAAATGCAGCAGAGAATGTGGGGCAGCCCACTCTCTGAATAACAGGCAAGAGCTGCTTGCGTGCATTCCCCACACTGGGTGCCAGTGGCATGAGGGCATTATCATTCAGCACTTGGCTTCATTATCTCTTCGTTCTGAGCCTTCACAGTTCCATCACTTTTACCCATCAAGCCTCAGATTTCCTATCTAGGCCTCTGCTTACAATGTTTCCATGTCTGCTGCACTATCAACTAACGCCTGCAAAGAATTCTCTAGAAGCCAGCCAGGCTTTCCTGGCCAAGTACCCTGGGGTCCAAGTGGCTTCTTCATTTTGGCAGATGGTGCCCATGACTTCCCGAGTCTTCCAGTCAGCTTCAAGGCGATTGCAGGCCACTTCCAAATTGCTTACTCCCCATGTGCATATTCCCATCTCCTTCCTCTGGCTAGAGTTGAGAGAGCCAGGGAGTGAGGTCTCTCTGCCTCTGAAGAGGATCTACCTCTGCACATAGCCATAATTTGATGCCTCTCTCTGGGATATATATAGGGAGTTATTGAGCCAAGAGTTTATTATCGAGCTTAGCATGAATATACAGTGAGGAGAGTTGAGTGCAAAACCAAATGTTCCAAGTGTTCCTAATTCCATGTGTTTTGAAGTGCCTGAAGCAGGAATTTTATGGAAGAGGGAGAAAGACTCTTCCCTGGTGGTAAATTAAGGCTACATCTCTTTAGCTTTGGATCACGATCAGGCCCTAAGCAGTCAACTAATCCCATTTTCTCTTTATTTTCTAATTGCATTCTTACCAACCAGGCTGAGCCTTGTTTTCATTGTAGAGGAAGCCTTGCTAAAAAGCTTCTCTGTTCTCAGGCTCCCTCCAAAACATGTCTTGGCTTCCCAGGGTAATGAACTCTTTTATAATGAACGCCTCGCTTTAATGCACGCTCTCTTTGGTTTCCAGGAACTGCCTTATAATTACACGGCTCGGTATTGCATGTCAGAGGTTTGCTTCGCCTTTAATATTTTATGAAGAAATTCATATTTTGACAGTAAAAATATTTAACCCAGAGGACCTGAAACCCAGACTATTATTTTGTAAAGTAGCCATCGAGCTGCACACTGGTGCGCCCCCGGCTTCCCCAGTGCATACTCACACTCTTTGATACTCTCTGAGCAGACCCAACCACATGCTGTCCAGATGGAAACCTGGCTGTATCATTACATTATATTGAAATAACCCAATACCACCTGTTTCTGTTGGGGCTCCTGCCAACATTTTCCCATAAAACATTTATTTTGCTAATATTTTAGTTGGTCACCACAGAAGGACACTTGAAGTTAAAGATTTACCATGTGTTGCAGCCACTCAGAGCCAAGAGATGCAAAAAAAAGAAAATAAAATAAAAATAAAAAGGCCTTCAAAACCAGGCCGTGGAGTTCGAGAAGAGCAAATGTCTATCTATTGTTTGCAAAGGTGGATGCCTCGCCTAGCATGATGCAATCGCGGGCACGGGGATTTCAAAACAAGGATTTTTTGGTAATCTTCACAGAATGAACTATTCTAGTGTCTTTGGTGCTCATCCTTGAATCGTAAAAATATTTTCAGCTTTGTAAGGAGACTTTCCTGCTCCTTGGCAAATTTCCCCCCTCCAAAAATGTTGCATTTATGACTATGTTCATAGAGATGGGAAATTAATGTATTTGACATACAGAAACACAGGCAAATACTATTTTCATTCCATCAAGAACAGGACGGGGGTGGCATTATATATTAAGAAATGTTCCTGAATGTGATGTTCATTGTCGCTAGATGCCCTTGGATGCAGAAGGGATGCTTATCTTCAGGATCGCGCATCCAATTGGACCCCGTGGTCAAGAGACATAACGTAACCTTAACCAGGTTGTTCAATGTTTTGTTTCTCTTTATCTGTCCTTTGCCACTACATAATCCCTTGTTATAACAGACAGAATTAAAGCTTGACTCAAACATTGGGAAGCCGTTGGAATCATTTGCCAAAGGTGTCACTTGGAACTGCTTGCACCTAGTTGAACCTTTAGAAGAAAGGCCTTTATCATCTACATCCCATGCCACTGTAGCTGAATCCAGCTTCCCAGTTAGCTTTAGCTCACACCATCATTGCTCTCTTAATTTTCTCCTGCATTCTGAACCCCCTCTAAAAAAAATTATTGGAATTTTGACTGCATATGCTTAATTTCTCCAATCTTCAGATCTCGTGGTGCCTGGAATCTGCATGAGATTTTCCCAGAATCCTGATTCACTGCAACATGTATTCCTTTCTATTATTGTAATTGGTGATTCAGTTACAAAGGTTAACTGCATGTCCTTTGTCCCCTTCTCCCCCCATTCAATTAGGAGGCTGGCTCTCCCCCTGACCTCTTCTAGATTAACTAATCACTAAAAGCCAGAGGAAAGGAAAAGGATGGTGTTAGCCTGGAGCCCCACTCATGTAATGTGTCCATTTTTCAGCTCACGGAGTTCTTTCACACCACAATGCCCACTTTGCATTGTAAAAGTAATTTATATTTTAGATATTTGTTTTAAAAGTCAACTTGTAACCTGTAATGGCTGTAGCTATAGATTAATAATCACAAGTAAATCAATGTATCTCTCTTGACAGCCCCCATTCATGTTCACATATCCTCCCTGAAGACAGATTATCATATAATTAAGTGGTCCATTTTTCAGCATATATAGGCTGCACAAAAGACAGTGAAACAATGAATTTGGTGTGTGCTTTGGTTCAAAGTAGGAAATACTGAGTAATCACCTTTTTTATGAAAGCACTTGATCTTTAAATTGATATTTCCCCCCAACAGATTATAATTATTGTTCAAAGAAGTGCTGAATGCAGCACAGAAAACCTAAAGGTGGCCCGCCTGTTACTCACTGTTATAGTTTATGTCCAACTGACAATATCAGCTGACGGCCATTGAGAGGGCAGAAAGAATCACGTTTGATTTTCTGCCAACACCAGCCTTGATTTTTTTCACCTTTTCTAAGATCGTGAATCTAAATTCTTAAGAGCAACATAAATTTATAAATATCACTTATGACTCTGTATCATTCCACTTCCAGAGAATCTCCACCTTCTGGATGGCATGAGCCAGGACGGTGGTAACTCAGCCTCAAATATTGCGTCTGCTCCCAAATCAGAAAAGTTTCCCTTGAGGAGAGATTCCACATTTAGTCACATTTAGATGCCCAGCTAAATTTGAATTTCAGAGATACAAGTATGTCTGATACAGCAAACTGTTCACTGTCTATCTGAAATTCAAATTGAACTGGGCATCCAGGAGTCTATCTGACAACTCTATACCCAAGCACTCAGTCTCTGATTTGCCCTAGTTATCTCTTTTTTCTCCTTCCTCCAAAGGAAAGCGTCCAATCTGGACAGCTACAGCAACCAGCTTACACCGGTCGCTGATGGCTGGAAGCTAGGAGGGCTGAGAAGTCAATATCCATCATCCTTTCCATTGCTTATTTATATTCGGTGCTGATTGGACTGTTTCCCTCTTCATGATTAAACAGCTCTCTTAATCGTTGCCTCAATTCCTGGAATCCTTTATCAAGAGCAAGGACAAACTCTGTCCAGTCTGAACAAGGAAAAATGGGAAACTTATGCTAATATGTAAAAGCTTTTTGTTTGCCCTGCCAGCATCTATCAGGGTGTGTGCATTGGGTGGATTAATCATGTGAAATGCTCAAGGAGATGCAATGGTTTCTAATGGCGTCAAACCTGTTCTTTTTGAGCACTGACAATATGCCTTTTCTTCCCCCAAAGTGTCCTTCCTGTGCTTCAAGCTCAGGTCTAGATGCAGGGAGAAGGCTGGAGCTGCCATGGTAGGCAGAGGGCACCACTCCACTTTCAGAGAATCTCAGCCTTCTGGATGGCATGAGGCCAGAGGCTGCAGAGAGGAGACACCCATGACCAGGCCGTCAACCTGGAGCATCCTGGCTCCATAACAGCAAAATGTCCCCCTCCATCACTGGCCATGCCCCCTTCCTTTCCAAGGCTGGGAAAGGAGATCTTCCCGGCTCTCCCCCTAGCATCCCCTTCCCTCATGCCATGGGGGCCACTTGAGACTGAATCTGAAATGATCGTTTCTCAGAGGAAAGCAAAGCTAAGGATCCACATTAAAACAGGAAACCAAGAGGGCAGACTGAAAACATGAATCTTTTCTTTATTGCACTATTGAATGGATGAGAATCAATAACAATTTTAAATGTTTCCATTTCACATTTAAAATGTTTTATTTTTGTCTATTACTTTAGAGTTAAAAGAGCATGTTCACTTACCTCATTTTATACCACAGGGATTTATTGTCCAAAAGAAACTTAAGAGCACTTTGATCAATCTCTAAAAGGCATGAAGTGGTTTTCTTAGCCAAGTGGTTCTCAAAGTGTGGTCCCCAACCAGCAGCAGCACCACCACCCCGGGTCTTGTCAGATATGTACTTTCTCGGGCCCTTTGAAGGGAGATATATAATTGTTCAGGTGATATGAGGACCTGCTGAATCAGAACCTCTGTTGGAACAAGACCCCCAGAGGGTTCCTCTGCACCCTCTAGTTTGAGAACCACTTCCCAGCCCACTAGAGACCTCCTGGGTAGCCCAAGTACCTCTTCACCATCTGACCCAAACCGTGGCACTTTCAATCACTGTTTGTAGAGTAAACACGTTATTAGCTCTCTTTGCCAATGTTCATATTGGCACTTCAGATTTCTGTGCCAGACTTAAGAACCGATCATTCAGGTAAACATTTGCTATGTCAAGAAGATGGTCTCCATTTATCACTCTTTACATCCCCTCTCCATGAGACACGCTGCTTCTGTGCATTTCAGAGTATCCCCCCAACCCCTCCCGCCTCCCTTTTGAGACATCCCACACCCCTCCCCATACCCTCTTCAATAAAATGCTGCCCTTTTTCATCTTAACCTCCAGCCTGTATCATTTCCAGCCTCGGTATTCACCCACCCCCACTCTCTCTCTTCAACCTCCATCTTTTTTGCAGTCACCAAAGCTCCTCTCTCATCTACAGCCTCACCCTATGCACCTCCTTCACCCAACACCCTCTATCCATCTCAGAAACTGTAATCTATCTCCTTACCTTCCCATTCCTACCCTGTGCCCGCTTTCTCTCCTTTGCCACATGTTATCCAGACTCTCCATACCTGACTGCCCATCCCATTTCCACTGTCTTCCCGATGGCTCTTGTTCTCTGCCCCCAGGACAGGAATTACCAGCCCAGGCCCATTTCTCTCTCCCCTGCTCTGACATTGCTAGTCTTTGGCTTTTATTTCTGCTGTAAGTGAAGTTTTTTTTCCTCTGAGATCACAGTCTTCTCAAACTTCCATATGCATCCCTTTTTATTACCTACCCACCAGTTTACATTTAAAATAAATGTGAGTAAATACGATAGTTGATTTGAAGAGAGATATAAGATTATTGTTCAGGTGATAGGAGGAAAACCACGAATTGTGGAGGTGGTAACAGAACAGATGCTGATGCAAAACACTGATGCAACAAGAGGGAAGGGCACTGGGGAAGCAGGAGGTGTTAAGTATTGTGAGAAAGTATCCAGGCATAGAGGCAAGCACGTGACTGCAGACCACAATGGGCATGCCCATATGGGAAAAACAAAGATTTTGAACCTTTCTTAGGTCAAAGACCACGCTGAGGATCTAATAAAATCCAAAGACAGTGTTTCTTAAAAACGTAAGCAACAACAACAACAAAAAACACGTAAATAAGTATAAGTTTGTGTTTATTCCAGGAACTGGGAACCACGCATGGAGCCCAGTAGTGGATGAGGTTCAGAGACGCCGGGGCAAAGAAACATGATGACTTTGGAAGGAGAGGAGTGAGTGCTAATCAGAAAAAGATCAATGCCAGCAAATGTGAGAGAACTTGGGCTTCATCCTAAGGAATCAAGTGAGACTTTCAGAGGGGAAGTGTATGTTTTCAAATGCCCAGCTTTATTTACTTTAGCACAACGCATGTCCAACGTTGAGTATGATTTTGTAAAACCCGTGTTTTTATTTCAGAAACTCTGGGCCAGCGATGTTGGCTTGAGGCCAGAAAGACCAAGTACTAACATATTTTGAATATGATGTCACAGATAGAGTACAGGAAACGATTATCACTGGGCAGATAAAAGGAAAACATCTTAAAAGAGAATATAAACTTCTTAACCTACTCTAGAGGCATCGTGGAGAACATTTCTGTGCACCAGAGAAAGAAAACTCAGTAATGTGTCTAAGTTGTGGTTTGCATGTGTGGAAGGTTAGAGAAAAAGCCACACCTGGATTGCAAATGTATTGGTTCTATCTACCGAGTGCTAGTCCGCCAATCCAGAACAATCAGGATTTTCGTGTTTTCAGTGTGATAGCATCAGTTCACATGCATTCAGACATTGTTATATGCCATGCACTTCACACGCATGATCTCATGTAATCCGCTCATTACCTCTGAGGCTGAGACCCGTGTAAATGAGGAGTTGAGGCCCAGAGAGCCTAAGTGAAGAATGGCTTAAGTGAAGAATGGCAGCACATCCTACACCAAGATTAAGTTGAACAGCCTGACCCCAGAGATCCATTCTGGATCCAGAAATGGTTCTCTCTTTCTCTCAAAGACCAACATGGCTCAAACCAGACCCACACACCATAATTGGATTATGCAGTTGGAATCTGAGAAACAGGAAAGTGCAAATGGTCGAAATAATGAGCACTCATTAAGCTCCTCAAAAAAAACAGCATGGCCTTTCAAGGCAGCTCCTGCAAACATGTTTTGTTGGAAGGCAAGAACTATGAAGTTAGGCAGGACACCAAGGATGTGATGATTGCTTTTAAAGATCGTGGTTGTTTTCCCCCAATAATCGCTCCTCCACTTGTTTTCCCAAAGAGAATATGGAGGTGCTCACTTATTAAAAAATAAACTTACTCCCCAGTCCACCCCAGAGTGAGATCAAGTGGCCACTATGGGAATGATATGAAAATGGAGTCATTTCCCTGAAATTCCCAAGGGTGCTTTTCTGCTTTTAAGAGCAATGAAATCACTTTATACTGGTAATTTATTATTTCCACCAGTTATTCAAATATTTTGTCTACATGTTGAAAAATTAGCCCTTATTCAAACAAGTTTTTGCTTTTAGAGCAAAAGCATTCTAAGTGTTCAGTAAAACTAGGACTCTAGCAAAAGGATACGCAGAGAGATAAATTAAAGACACATGCTCTTCTTTCCCTTAGATGAGGAAACTTAAAAATTTTTTAATAAAAAATAAAAGACTGTACCTCTCTTCAACAGACATTGGGTTTTACACACTGGACTGGATGCCTAACCTCACGGACAAAGGTGCATTTCATCTGAACACCACTTGCTTGCCCATTGCCCTGATTTCCGTGCTAAGTAAGTTCAATCACTTCTGGAAATGGTGACTCAGACTTGTCTTGCCTTTTTTTAAAAAAAATATATATTTTATTGATTGTTTACAGAGAAGAAGGGAGAGGGATAGAGAGTTTAGAAACATCGATAAGAGAGAAACATCGATCAGCTGCCTCCTGCACAGTCCCTACTGGGGATGTGCCCGCAACCAAGGTACATGCTCTTGACCAGAATCGAACCTGGGACCCTTGAGTCCAAAGGCCGACGCTCTATCCACTGAGCCAAACCGGTTAGGGCGGGCTTATCTTGCTTTATCCCTGGTATTTTCAGCCTCAGACAATAATGGTATGGAAACATAAACTTTATTAAATGTAGGTTGTGGCTAACATTATCAGAATGAACTATAGTTTGTTGTTCAACAGCTGTCATGTTACAGATGTTTTCTATGGCCACAGCTGTCATGTTTAACTGGATAATTGTTTGTTTCCCATCCAAGTCATAGATTTGCCATTAGACAAGAAGAAAAGGGACATGGGAAGAGGCAGTAAGGTGCATAAGAGGAGGCTTCCTGACTTTCTGTAGAGAACAAAGTGAGGACATGAGACCAATTATTGTACCCAGAAGTGTAACATTCTCCCTTCTAGAACTTCTGTGCCCTTGGTAAAAGCAGATGGAGACATGACTAAAATTAAGCAGCTTTTCTTCCTGAAAAACAGGGTCAATTATACTTTTTAAGAAAATACCTCTTACTAAACTAAATATTTCCATACTGTCCCCAGCAACCCATCCTTCCACAGGGAAAATTGTGTACAGCAAGCATGTTAAACTTGCAGCCCGCGGGCTGCATGCAACCCACAACAAATATTTTTGCAGCCCAGCCAATATAATGGTATATAAGAAAATGTTTTAATAAAAATTTTATAATTTACAATATCCTGTTATACATAATCCTATATAATAAAAGGGTAATATGCAAATTGACCCTAATAGCAGAACAACTGGGAATGACTGGTCACTATGACACACACTGACCACCAGGGGGCAGACACTCAATGCCGGAGCTGCCCCCTGGTGGTCAGTGCTTCCAAAGGGGGAGCTCTGCTCAGCCACGAGCCAGGCCGATGGCTGCCAGCACAGTGGTGGTGGCGGGAGCCTCTCCCGCCTCCTCAGCAGCGCTAAAGATGTCTGACTGTAGCTTAGGCCTGCTCCCTGCTGGCAAGTGGACATCCCCTGAGGGCTGCAGGGCTGCCAGAGGGAGGTCTGACTGCCAGCTTAGGCCCGATCCCCCGGGGAGTGGGCTTAAGCCAGCAGGTGGACATCTTCCAAGGGGTCCCAGACTGCGAGAGGGCACAGGCCGGGCTGAGGGACCTCCCTGAGTGCACAAATTTTTGTGCACCGGGCCTCTAGTTATTAATAACGAACTACACGTTCGCTAATGACTGATTATTATAATCGTGTTGCATTCATTTCCCTTACGCACCTTATGCACAGGTGCACCCTTTCTCTCCACTAAATCTAGCAGCGAATATTTTAGCAGCCGATTGCCACATCGTTAGTCTTGGACTGACTTGTTTGGTGTGCACAACAGGAAATATTTCACTTTCGGAGAACAAGAAAAATAGTTTTTCTTGTGTTACACTTATTAATTTGTGCAGTTATTCAGTGTCTGGTAAGTTAATGTTCAAGAAAAAATATTAATTTTTATTAAAATGTTCTGTTATGTTATGTTAACAATTACTCATTTATTTTAGCCCTTTGTATTCAGCATGTCTCTATCGAAATAAACCTATGTTTCTATGAAAATTGAAGCTTTTGGTATTTTGTGACCCACATAAACTTAAACCTTGTTTATTTGACCCATGTTAGCCTTTGAGTTTCACACGCTTGGTGTAGAAGGAAGAAGAGGTATAGTATGTAACTTCTTCAAAATTGAGGAAGGGTCAGAGAAAACAGGAAAATACTCAAAGAAATAAACTTTTTAAATAAATACAGTAATTCATCCTAACAGCTTCTGAAACCTCACTCAGAGCGTAACTGGTGCCTGGAAGCCAGAGTTTCCACGCAGACAGCATTAGCATTCAAGCACACCATCATGTAGGGAATTATTTTTCCTGTCATCTGTTTATCCAAACTACCCTCTGTCTCCAGCACACAGTCAGTGCCCAGTAATTAGCTTCCTAAGAAACAGGAAATCACCTCATAGAGCACCTAGCATAGACATAAGTTCCCATTTTCAGTCATTATCAGGTTTCAGATGTGTTAAAGTTATAAAAAATCTGGTTCGGGTCAGCAGGTTTGGTAAGCCAGCCTCATAAAAGAAGTTTGAGGAGAACCTTTGCACTGACCTTTTCTTCACATTTAAATGTCTCTGAGTTTGACAGGAGGTATCAAGAGATTTAGAAAAGGTCATCCCTCTTGCCTGAGTAGCTCAATTCCACTTCTCTACCTGAAGAAAGTAATAAGGGGTGTGAATAAAGATTTATGTGTGGAGATGTTCACCATAGCACTGTTTAGACTTACCCATGGACATACACGTCCAGCCACAGGGTCAAGTTTAAGTTAATTCGGGGTCATGGTACAGCCATGCAATAGCATATCAGTGGCCATTACACGTGATGTTTTTAAAAGCTTTTTTAATGGCATAGAAGACATTTCATGATATAATAATAAGTGTGGGGAAAAGCAGGATACAACACAATTGATACAATATAGTCCTTTCCTATCTATAATAGAAAGAGAAAGAGCTTTAGAAAGACACACATGAAGAGTAAATCAGAAGTTAACCTAACATTTTACAATTGTTAACTGTTCAAATCAGGTTAGACACTCTAATCCTGGGGAAAACAGCAGTTTCCATTGTATTGATGAAACACGGTCCCAGCCCACCTGCTACCACAGTATGGTCCCTATGTCTTCTTCAAAACTTCGGTGCATTTACCCAAAACCAGTACTTATGATGTGTGTGACCACAGGACCTAATGATGACGAGGACTTGCTCAGGAAGTGAAAGTGGCAAGGGGAGGTAGGGAGAGTCAGAGCTCAGCCTGAGTTTGCCATTGACTTGCTCAGCAAGTCGCTTAACCCCTTCGAGCCTCCCTGTGTCATGTGCATTACACTAGGTGACTTTTAAGTTTCCTTCCAGCTCGAAAGTCCATGAAATAATTGCCTCTTTCCCTACCCTACCCATGCTGTCCTAGGAGGTCATCATTGAATGAACTGCATTTGAAATGTGAGAGACTTTGCCCTAGCCAGTTTGGTTCAGTGGATAGAGCATCGGCCACAGGCTGAAGGGTCCCAGGTTCAATACCTGTCAAGAGTACATACCTCGGTTGCAGATTCCATCCCCCCTGCCCTGGTCAGAGTGCGTGCAGGAGGCAACCAATCAGTGTGCCTCTCTCACATCGATGTTTCTCTCTCTGTCTCTCTGCCTCCCTTTCACTCTCTAAAAATCAATGGAAAAAATATCCTTGGGTAAAGATTAACAAAAAAAAGTAAAAAATAAAATGTGAGTGACCTTAATTGTTCCTGAGGGAAGGAATGACTGTCCAATAAACTCTAAAGAACAAGAGAAGCCAACCACAAACACTTTGGCCACCAAACAGTCATCTTCCACCTGTCCCCTGGCTTCTGAACCTAAACCAGGAGATCTGCCTGGAGTTTTGCTCTTCGCATAAGTGGTGATTTTTAACAGACAGTATTCACTTCTACCACAAGGGAAACCAGATGTGTCCTTGAGAACAGAGACCCTGAGCCTTTTCTAGGACACAGTTACCTTTGAGAACCTGCAGAAAATGTTGACTTCTCCTCAGGAAAACATTCTTTCATATCAAATTTTTGCTGACCATTCCATGGAGTCACAGACAGCCTAACTTCCTTAGTGGCCCCTGGATGCAAGATTAAAAATCTCTGGTAAGAAAAAGACTGACTTATTCAACAGAATCCCAGACAATTTTAAAAGATGCTTCCTTTTCAAAATCTCGACGACTAGAAATAATCCATGCAACTAAGGATTATTAACCCCTGCAGGCCTTGTGACTTGGGAGAAAAGAAAGGCAGAGGTATAGCATAGTAGGACAGCCTTGGAGTAAACAAGTGTCAGGACTGCAATGAGGAGAATAGGATCCAGGAACTACCCCCTGCTCCAGAGCCCATTTACAACTCATAAAGCTACAGCCATCACCATAGCAACCTTACCCTTGAGGAGAATTATAACCACCCTGCATTAAGTGGTTATAATGTCCCATGCATTATCTCACTTCATCCTTGCCACAACTCTCTGTGGCACTATTGCATTTTCATGGTACTCCACATCTCTCCATTACAAATGAGGAAACTGAGGGTCAGCAAGGTTAAGAAGCTTTGACTAATACACGCAACTAGTAAATATCAGGAGCAAATTTCACACCAGCTCTGCCTGGCCCTGTTGTCCCACCTAAGCCTAACCATTACCAAGCCAGTCTCCTTGCTTAGCCTGGTCACTGGCTTGAGTTAGTTTCTTAGGAAACAAACACACACAAAAAGTTATGTTAAAACAGATCAGCCTGAACCATAAAACCAAAGCCTTCTTTAAAAACTCTCTTAGCCGTTAGAGTTGAGGAAGTTACCCTGGTCACAATACTATGCACTATTAGTCGATGTGCGTCAGTTCCCCCACTACCTTCACCTGTGGAGTTATGTCTCTCTCTCAGCCCAGAGAATGCACAGCAGAATAATGGTGGAAACCAAAGTGAGACCTCTTCCATGGGTGTAGTGGGGACAGAGAACAAAGGCCAGAATCCAAGAAGGAAGCATTTTGATTTGGACATAAACTAGAGTGGATGGAAGACACACTCAAAAGTCAGAAGAGTAAGCGACTCTCGACGATGCCAGAATAGTAGCAGACAGATGAAGATAAAGCAATCACACTTTCCCTTCCAGCTGACAGGTGTTGGCTGTCCCTATCTAAATTAGTATGTTTTTAAAGGGGAAAGAAGGGCCTAAATAAAAGACCATCTTGAATTTGACAAGGAAAGAAAGGGGTGTACCTAACATGAAAAGATTAAGTTTCCTGTGTCAGACATAATACAAGCTCAAAATAAGAGGAAAGTGAGTTACAGAAAATAAAGATGACATTTTTTGCACTCTTCGGTGACTAGGACATTCATACCTGCTACTTCTCAGTATCTTTCTGTGACTCTAACACAAAATAAACACATAGTATTATTCTTACAGTTGCATTAAAGTGAGTATTCTGTCATGCTAGCAATTTGGAAATAGTGCATAGGAATCCTGGAAATTATATGAAACCAGCTCAAAATGGAAGAAGGAATCACCTAAAACCATGTGCCCAATTTCCATTAGAAGCCCCTCCTTACCACCCTCCTCTCACTACTTGTTATTTTAGAATTCAGGAGAACGTGAAAGAGATGGAAGAAAAAAGAGGGCGACTCCCAGAGTAACTTACTTCCACCTACACTGGCGGGGATGAGGGTGGGAGGGCAGTGGGCATGAAACTGTCAAAAGAAAAGAGATTGCACCTCCCATGACCCTCAAGAACTGGTTTCAGTCCAGAAATGAAAACTTTCAGAATCCTTGACCAGGAATTCATCTAGTTTTTTCTCTCATCTTCAGGAAAGTCACTGGCTATCTGTGAGCCCAATGAAATGAGAAGTTCCCCAGTGGAGGAGATAGAGTTACCCTCAGCATGACCTATAGAGCCCTGCATTAGGTCTTCATAAAGCTGATCAGCATTTGTAAACCTGTATCTGTGTGGTCATTTTATTCATGTCTGTCTCCCCATTGGGAAATCAGTCCTATGAGGGCAGTCTGTGACAGTGTTACTCACCAATCTGCTCTCAGAAACTAGCACAGTATCTGCATATAGAATCTGTTTTAAATTTATTTGTTGAATGAAATAATAAACACTACATCTCAGGAACTGGAAATATTCTGTTATTAGATGCCTGCACATGAAGTCAAATAGTGTTATTTGAAAGTAGACTTAGTTAAACTTACAGTTAAATATGTATATTACAAATTCTAGAGTAACCATACAAAAATTTTTAAAGAAGTTAATTTGCTATGCAAAGAGATGAGATAAAAAACATAAGTCATATAAATGCTTGATTAAAAACAGAGAAAGCAGAAAAACTAGGAGGGTAGAAAAAACAAAAATACAACAAATAGAAAACACTTATGAATATGGTAGATATTAATCTAACTATATAAATAACCACTTTAAATGTGAATGGTCTAAATACACCAATTAAAAGACAGAGATTGTTAGAAAGGATAGACAACAATTATATGTATGTTATCTGTGAGAAACCCACTTTAAATATAAAGCAAGTTAAATACTGTATCCCAGGTTTCCTTCCTTTTCTTTTGCCTCTACTCTCTTACACATACATACCACACACACACACACACACACACACACACACACACACACACACACCTGGTAAAAATAGAGCTAAGAATTAGTTACTTCTTACTCTCAATACATTAGACCTTGTAAAATTACGTAACCAAGACTCTCACAAAAAAGAATTAATAATGCAAATTATCTCATACCTTTCTATAAGCAATTCTGCAAAAATGAAGGAAGCCCTTAAAAAACTTATTGAAGTCTTGTTCTTACATACACAGCCAGAATTTAACATGCAGTCGAAAATTAGTTACAGTTTCTTAGGACAATGATGAAAGAAAACATGCGAATATGACCCACATGTTAGCTTTGATATCTGTCCCCCAGGGCCCCATCAGGTTGTCATTTCACACTTAACAAATGACAATCTCTCTTGCTGTGTTGCTTAAAGAAAACTGAAATTTCACTTACCGAAATGAAAATAAGATTGTTCCCAACTTATTGATGCTTAAATTGGGCATATTCTCTCTTCAAACTTATTACTCTTAATAGTTTGCACATTTTTTTGTAAAAGAAAAAGAAAATGAGATTCAACTTAGTGAACCAAATCATCCACTAACCAAAACAATTTTAAACAACACATACAGAAATACAAGGGGGGACATATAAGCATTTTTATTTAAACAACAAACACCATATGTTTAATAATTTGTCAGTCAATTTGCTGTTAAACTAGCTAAGACTTGGTCTTTGCAGTTGTACTCTAATTTTATAAAGCAATTTTAAAAGCTCTACATGAGAATAATAGCTCTGTTTACAGCAAAATTTGCAAATATACAATTGATGTGTCATAATTGTCCACCTAACTTTTGTTGCCTCTACATTTTTTTTAATGAATCAGTTGCCACCATACTCAAAACACGAAATTTCACATGCTCTGTTTCCAGACTTCTCCTGAAAAACAGGTCTCCAATAGGCAACAATGATCTGAGCTAAGAGTAACTGCTCCTTTCAGACACGGCATGAACTATCCAGTTTGCCTCAGTCACCACCATTCCATATCGTTCCCCTGACAATGAGGCCCAGTGCCAGTTCCCATTATCATATACCTTTGCTGTTGTTTTTCTTGCAGTAAAAGCTATTTTTCTGTATTTGTGTTTCTATCAAAAGTGGAAAGATATGCTAAGAGGATATCAAGTATCTTATATTACCTGCCTGCTTCAATCATGTACATTCACTGAGTAGTCCACATATCATTTGAATTTGCAACCTATGTCCTATATAAGCTCTGGATGTAAGTCAAGAGGTGCAGGCCAGCAATAAACCAGGGTTCATAGAGCCTCTTTCAGGTAATAAGAGTAATCAAGAAAATTGCACTCCACATGGGGAGAATGAAAAGGAATTCAGGGTCGATAAACATTTTCTGGAAAATCAAGACCCTCCAGAACACACACCCTGTATTTAGTTTCCTAGGGTTGGCATAATGAAATGCCACAGGCTAGGTGGCTTAAATAACAGAAATTGCTTTCCTCACAGTTATGGAGGCTAGAAGTTCAAAATTAAGGTGCCAGCAGGGTTGGTTTCTCCTGAGGCCTCTCTCTTTAGCTTGTAGATGACCACCCTCTTGCTGCTTCTTCACATGGTTGTCCTTCTGTGCATGCATGCATCCCTGTGTCTCTCTTTGTATGTCCTAAACTCCTCTTCTTATAAGGACACCAGACAAATTGGATTAAGGCCCACTGTAATAGTTTCATTTTACATTAATAACCTCTTTAAGGTTCTGCTCCAAATATAGTCACATTCTGAGGTACGAGGGGTTAGGGCTCCAATATATGAATACAGGGGAGATACAATCTAGTCCATAACACTCCCTAACTCTGTCTTTAAAGGTAGAATGATTATCTCTTCAAATATTTCTCTTCTTCTTCATCCTCCTTCTCTCTACTTTCTCTCTCTCTTTCTCTCTCTCTCTCTCTCTCTCTCTCTCTCTCTCTCTCTCTCTCTCTCTCTCTCTCTGCCTGTCTCTCCCTCTCCCTCCACAAAAATTCAATTTAAATTATACATATGTTAGAATGTTTGATATAGTCCCAGAATTCTTGGATAATCTGTCCTGTTTTTGTTGTATTTTCAATTTTTCTCATTCTTTTTCAATCTGGTAATTTCTCTCTAGACCTAGCTTTAAGTTCACTAATTCTTTCCTCAGCTATGTCAAATCTACTGATGAGCCTGACAAATGCATTCATCATCTCTGTTATTGTGCTTTACATTTCTAGTATTTCCTTTGATTTTTTTTATAATTTCCACTTCCCTACTGTAATTATCCATCTGATCTTGCACACTGACTGTCTTTTCTATTAGAAACTTCAAAATATTATTTATACGTATTTTAAATCCCTGTCAGGTGATTCCAACATCTGTGTCACATTTGAGTCTGGATCTGATGACTGCTTTATCTCTTGGAGGTGTACTGTTTTTCTTAACCATTTTATATACTATACTAGAGGCCCAATTAATGAAATTCATGCAAGAGTAGACCTTCCTTCCCCCAGCTGCCGGCACCGGCTTCCCTCTGGCACCCGGGACCCGGAAGGATGTCCAGAAGGACATCTGGTCTAATTAGCATATTACACTTTTATTTTTATAGATAGCTTTTGATAAATCCCTGAACAGAAACCAGAAATCTAACATAACTTTGATATCAAAATTTGAAAGGACGATTCAAGAAAAGAATATACAGGCATCACTAAACAAAATATTGAAAAAATGTACAAAAATGTATAACTAAATGGGGCTTAACCTCCCAGTACAAGTGGTTTAATATTAGAAAAATGAATTAATGTAATCCACCACATTAAGAGATTAAAGGAGAAAATCATGTGATTATCTCAATAGCTATTAAAAAAAAGTATTTGACAAAGTTCAAAACCTTTTAATGATGTAAAATAAAAACAGTGAAATAGAAAGAGGAAACCTTTCTTAACAAATTTTAAAATAATTTTTTAAGAAACATATGTGTGTATGTTTTATATATATACCACACTTAAGAGTGAAATGTTGAATTTATTCTTTTTGTGATTAAAAATAAGACAAAGATATCCACTATCACCAATTATATTCAATAATATATCCCAGGTCTTAGTAGAGTAAAGAGATAAAAACCATAAATATTGGGGGAAAATGAATAAAACTATTGTTCGGATACATAAGTAGAAGTCAGTTTATACAGAGTGGAAACAAAATCAACATATAAAAATGATTATAGTTGTGCAAATGCCATAACAAAAAAGATGGATACATTTAACTATAATAAAATTAAGAACATCTGTCCATCAAGACACCATAATAACAGCAAAAAGATAAGCCCCAACTAGGAGAAAATATTTACACTTCATATAACTACATGAGGACTGCAGTCGACTACAGAGTACTACAAATTGTGAAAGAAAGACTCTAGCTACCCACATTTTCTGACATCCCTCCTCCCAGTTTCTTTGCTCCAGAAGTCCCTGCTGCTTCCATTCTCAAGGTTGACTCTGTTCCTCCAGCATCATACATCCCAGGCCTCTCCCTGTCTTGTAAGTTTCGGGGCCTGCCAAATATTACAGTCTCAGCTCCTCCTCTGATGCTGGGAGAAAGATGAGGGGCGCGCAGGGGTCAGGGCAGTTGGTCCATCACTCTGGCCCAGCTTGAACTTGATTTCCTTTGTTCTTCTCAAGTACCTAAAACAATTTCAGATGCAACTTTCACTTGCATGGGGAACCAATCTCATGGCAACACTTGCCCATTAGGTCTGGACAAGACATGCATGCCAAGCCCCATGCTTGGCTAATGTCTGACAGTTTTACTTCATCATCCTAAGATAGCATTTGCCCCTTTTCAAGCTTACGTTTCATTAGGTAACCCTCTCTTTAACTTGACATTGCAACCAGCCCAGTTATCCTCTCCCAAGTTCTGGAGTCCCCTGTCTAAGCAAAGGGGTGGGGAAAAGAAAATTCTGCCATATACCTAACACTGAATACCATGGCTTTCGGTTTATTTTAATGTCATTCCTACAAGGCATCTTGAGGGCAAGCACTTTCTTCACTGCTATACTCACAGTGCCCAGAATAGCATTCGCCACAAAGTAGATGCTGAATACATGAAAAAAAAACGAATACCTCCTAGTTTCCTTGAATTAGAAGAATAATACAAGATTAAGATTTATTCCATGCACAGGTCTTTAAGCAAGTTTCTGGAAAGGTGGATGTAGGGAGGTTTGAGGTATTCACCATCCCATCCCCTTTGAATATTACTTGAGGTACCAAACAATATTAACGTAATGCTGTATCCATATTGAAGGCAAGGGCTTTTCTTTTTATGGTAGGATTTAATTTGTGGACTTGGTTGTCCAAAAGAGGAAGGTAAATGGGGCAGGAATGAGAATTGTTAGTTTAAATATGCTGGACTAGAAAGTAGGCGGTAGAGAACCACGGGGTTGAAAAGGAGCTGATAACCTCCACTCTGCAAGCCAACCCCCTCTTGCCTCCCTCTAGACCAGTGGTTCTCAACCTTCTGGCCCTTTAAATACAGCTCCTCATGTTGTGACCCAACCATAAAATTATTTTCGTTGCTACTTCATAACTGTAATGTTGCTACTGTTATGAATCATAAAGTAAATATCTGATATGCAGGATGGTCTTCCGCGACCCCTGTGAAAGGGTCGTTCGACCGCCAAAGGGGTCGCGACCCACAGGTTGAGAACCACTGCTCTAGACTTTGAAATCACTTAAGAATCAGTGGTTCCCACCCTTTCTGAGCTCACAGGCTCGGTCTCCTTGAGAGCCTCTTTCCAAGTGCTTCTGTCCTCTGGCAGACATACAAACGAAGTGCTACTGTGCTTCTGTTTCTGCCCTGATTACCCTCCGGCCTTCTCCACACCATATGAATTAAAAGCACGTCAGTGAGAAAATTGCCGGAAGGAATAAAATTTCATGGCCATTCCACAACCTTGTGGTTGAGTGGTGCCAGCAGGCATTCACCTTGGACTTCCATAGCCACCAGCCATCACCCATAGTGACCCTCACGGCAATGGCCTTGGTAAACGGCCACCGCAGCCAAAAAGTAGGGAACCCGAGTCACAGGAATGCCTTCCCTCTCCTCTCAAAATCTCCAGCTATCAGTGCAATCTCATCCCACAGACCTCCTCTCAGGGAAGATGAGAGAAAGGCACACACACACACACCTGCCCCATCTTCGTTTTTTAAATGACTCCAGGAGTGCCGGATGTACAGACTCTTCCTGAAGAGTGTAGGAGAAGAGGGTGGTGCATTGAGAGCACCAAGGCTCCCTGATTATGCAAGGAGCATAAGAGCCCCTCTCTGTTTATCACCTCGAGGTAGACTATTAAATCTCTGGAAGCCTTCCACACAGTTTAGTAACAGAGATCCATTATGCCCTCCCTCAGGTTCCATCGAATACCAGCAAACAAACATATGGTGCGTCTGTTCTAATGGAATTCCACACCACACGCAGGCTCTGTGCGGAACTCTGTGCCGGAGGGAAGCTGGCCCCTAGCAGCCTGTGATGGCAGCTTCTCTGAGAGGTTTCCTCTCCACAGGCTATTCCTGGTTTCACCCTGTAGGCATGGGAGGCGCAGGGAATGTGTTCTGTTTCGCAGTAAAGCATTTGGAGAGGACTATAGACCTCTTCCTCTGTCCCCATCTCTTAGAGGGTCTTCTTAGTGGACCTTGGGCAGGTAAGTCACTTGGATCCCCCAAACTTGAGTCTTCTTCTGCTTAAAATAGCCACAGACAATACCAATTCTCCCTCACAGGTGTTGCAATAATGAAACATCTCCCCGGACATAATCATGTTTTGGAAAGCATTTCAGATTTGTATCATTATGATCACAGTCCTCCTTCTGGATTTCCTCCCTCCAGCCCATGTCTGTAAGCTTCCCTCGGTCCAGGAGCCAACCACATTCTCCTAAGGAAGGTTAACAGTGATATCTGTAATACTATCGACAATGAAAACATATATTTAAATAAATAAATAATGAAACAAGAAAATGAGAGTATTTCTGATATTGATATCAAGGAAAAAAAGATTCTCTACAACTACCCGCAGAGGAACTCTAGCGTCTCTGCCTTTGCAGAAGGTATATCTTGAAAAATAAAAGCCTATCTTCTCCCTTTGTCCTCCCTCTCCCTACCACCACACAAAAAAAAGTGATTATGGAGTGAGAGCCATACTGATGATTTTGACTGATCAACTGGAGAAATTTAGATAAATTTGGCTTTTCATTAACTGCAGCTGTTGTTTCTTTCAGTGCCTTAATGCAATTTATCATTTGAACGTGCTGGCTGAGGAGCGTTGCTGGAGTTTTCCTTTTCCTTCAATCGTTAATCTTAACAGTATGAATCCAATTTCTATAGTTAGCCTGGAAAAAAGTCCATTTCCTCTCCTTTTAGGATTGTTCTTATTGAAAAGTTATGCTTTCAGATCAGCTCTCTTTCTTGTTCTCTCTTCTCTCTCTCTCTCTCTCTCTCTCTCTCTCTCTCTCTCTCTCTCTCTCACACACACACACACACACACACGGACGCACACCACTATCAACTGACTATTATGCAAATCCAAGTCCAGCTCCTATGTCCTAAAATGACAAGTGCAAAAGCCCAAAGCCTCTCGAGGCAGCACTCAGATTCCCCACCTCACCCCCAGCCCATCACTGACCACCCCTCGACCTCTCAGAACAATATTTAATTTGGTCTCCAAATACCCAGATGTGAGGCCTCCAAACACAATGAGATTTCCAGCTCCAGTGCACAAGAAAGTTTTGTAGTTCCGCATGATTCGTCTGTGAACGAGAGCCATGAGGTGACAAATTACCTCCAAACAATATTGGCTGATTTAAATTAAACTATTATTCATTTATACAGGATGGTGACTCATGATTACCTAGGTAGAAAAAAAAATGAAGTAGGGGTAGATACCCTCAGACTTGTTTCCTGCTAATGTTCTAAGGGACATATGATGCTAGTCTTTATGTGGTTTTTCATTATTCTTAGAACCTTAGTCACCATCTTAATTATTACATTGTTTCTTTAGAAGAAGAGGAGGAGAAGACAGATTGTATGTTCTCTTTTTATATCATGATGGATTAAATGTCAAGAATAATTAAATGCCATGGGGTGGTAGCCACCAATTGAGGCTGACATCTTTTAAGACAACCCAACCAGGAAAGAAGAAAATAGAAGCATCTTAGCATCTCTGTGTCTTTCCTAGCTTCATTTATGTAGGCAGGGAACCAAACATCTTAAACTAAAATAGAAAAAAAAGAGCAGAACCTCTGCAAGCTAATAATTATTCTGTACTTGGAATGGGGGCGTTGACTCCTGTGCATTCTGGCAAGTGGAAGCAACAAGGAATGTGAATCATTCCAAGAATTTAGAAACAAGATGGGGCCATTTTCAAAAGATCCCTGTTCTGATTTTTCAAGGGAGTCAAGGTGGGCAGGGAAGCCAGGGAGATGTTTACCAGCTAATTTATCAATAATTGATTAAAAGGTTCTGCTTCTAGTTCTATTTAAGAACTAACCACAAACAAAATCACTAGCATATGGCTGAGCAAGAACTATCTGAGGTAGCTGGAACAGAGCAAGCACTGTTCACTAAAACACTAAAATCTTACATGATAATCAGGAAACCAAGGTCAGTATCGTTGTGATGAACTCTGAAGTTCAAGTTCACTCTGAAATGCTATTGGGGGGCACTTTTAGGGCATTTTACTCACTCTAGCAAGAAAAAAAAACACATCTTCACATATACATCAGTGATTTTATTCCAGCAAAAAGTTGGGCACTCTGGGAATAGCAAAATCTGTTCGACAACTGATACTCTAGCGTATTATCCTCTATACCAGTGGTTCTCAACCTTCTGGCCCTTTAAGTACAGTTCCTCATGTTGTGACCCAACCATAAAATTATTTTCATTGCTACTTCATAACTGTAATTTTGCTACTGTTATGAATCGTAATGTAAATATCTGATATGCAGGATGGTCTTAGGCGACCCCTGTGAAAGGGTCGTTTAACCCCCAAAGGGGTCGCGACCCACAGGTTGAGAATGCTGCTTTATATGCTCCCAGCTTTCAGTGAAGAGCAGCTGATTAATTTTGTTTGTTTACCACAGAGTTCTCCACACAACTTGAGTGATAACTGATATCTCCATAGCCTCGCAACCACACCCCTTCTATCTCTTATTTTGTTTCATTTTTTGGATCTCCTCTGACCCTGCACTCCTTAGTATTAAGTGACTGGGTTGCTGTTTTTTGTTCTGCAGTCCCTTGCTCATTTTCCTTCAATATCAAGCCTTTGGGTAACCAAAGGTCACAGACGAAGTAAACAGACAAACTCACAGGTCACAGACAAAGTAAACAGACAAACCAGAAGCCCTGCCAAGTAAAACAACCAGGGCCAGGCCAGATGCGCTTGGCCCTGGGGCTCCTCAGAGGGAAGGGGCAGTACCCTGAGCTATGAGGGCGCCTGACAGGAACAGAGAGGGCAGCCCAGTCCTCCCAGCTGCAAAATAAATGCCAACTTCTTAAATGCCAACACCTAATCTTCCTTCTCTTTCTCTCCAAAGATCCACCAGTTAAATCCCTAACCACAGATGTCCCCTGAACGCCTGAAGCTCTCCAGCTTCCCTGAAACATAACGCTTCTCCAGCAAGTGGCTCAGGCTAATGACTGTGAAGGCTGTCCCAAATGCTTTCGGTAGATGGCCAGCACCACTGCTCTGCTCGCGGCGTGAGAATTCTCCCTCCTCACTCCCCGGGAGTACATATCACTCCAGAAACTTCAGCCCACAAAGCCAGATATGGCAGTACAGCAATGGGCTCCAAGAGGGGTCCATTCCATACCTGTCCATCCCAACCACCCCCTCCCTGCCCCTGCTCTGTGCCTTCCCCCGAGATCCCTGAGTGAGTGTGAACAGTTAGAACATAGAAAACAGGACCCCGCCTGGCTGGCATGGCTCAGTGGTTGAGCGTCGACCTCTGAACCAGGAAATCATGGTGGTTAGATTCCCCATCAGGGCACATGCTGGGGTTGCGGGCTGGATCCCCCGGGGGTAGGGGGGGTGTACAGGAGGCAGCCAATCGATGATTCTTTCTCATCATTGATGTTTCTATCTCTCTCTCCCTCTCTGAAATCAATAAAAATATTTTTTTTAAAAAAAGAAAAGAAACCAGGACCTCAAAAGCAGCTCTCACTCTCATACAACATAAACCTGTTGAAAGAACACTGCCATCACTCCGCAGCTGGATAAAAAGAAAGCAAATGCCAATACTGCGTGGATCTCTTTCCACACGAGGCCATACTCTTATCATGGCTATCCCCCAGTGCCTTGCTGGGAAAAACCTACTCAACATTAGCATCTGTGAGTCTGCAGTGAATCAATCAGTAAACACTTATTTTAATATCTACAAGCATAAGTATAAAGTGCTTCGTAGCACACGTTCAGATTTAATGCCCTAATGTCAAATTCCTGACCTCTAAACAAAATTTGCCAAAGGATCATCCTCTCAAACCACTGTCCTCAGACACTCATCTTCCACCCACTTTACTAACTCATTAGAAAGCAATCAAGAATGATTCCACACTACTATTTACCTTCCTGATGAGAATTGTGATTCTAAGAATGACAAGATGATGTACTTAATGAGTATCTATTGAGTCCCATTACATACCAGGCAGTGTGCGGGCACCAAGGATGTATTGATAAACTGAATGATTGAATTCTGTTAGATTTTCTTTTATGTGTTGTAGAGGTTACTATTATTTTCATTCTAAATTACATGTGGGAAGGGGGATACCAAAATCTTTCAGTGCTTAAGTTTCTAAAATTCTTAATCAGACCTGAGAGGGGCTCCTAGAAAGTTCTGCTCTCATGCCCAAAAGAGCAGCCACACGCCTGGCCCTGGTGCCTTTAGAAAGAGAAGGCATTGCTATCCCACTTTATATGGGGTCACTGCAGCACACAGTACAGGAACGAGATTCAGCCAACATCACAGAGAATTGGCCACTAGCAGGCCAGAGCTGAGGTTCCCTGCCCCCTCCTTCCTGTTCTCTGAAAGAAGCGGGTTGTGAAGATAAAGGGTGATCAGAGTATGCAAACTGGGAGTACCGTCACCAACACAGCAAATAGAAGACCCCAGCCTCTGTCCCTTAACAAAGATCCACTATGAACACAAAAGCTCTGAGAGAGCTCAGGAGTCCATTTAAGAAAACTGAGCAACACAGAGGGGGACATGAGCTGAGAATAACTGCCCACAAAGGGAAGGAAGAACACATCATTATGCCTGCATCATCCCATCCCCCAGCTGGCACTGCTCGGAGCCAGGAGGGGACTTCCAGCTATGTGCTCCCCTCACCAGGAAAGGGAAAGTGGGGAAAGCATCCAGCTTCCCCAGCCTTGGAACACTGCACAAAGGATGCATTCCAGTTTCACCCTACCCAGAGACTGGCAAAGCTGAGACATAGAGATGGCTAGGAATAAGGAAGAACTGGGGCTATCAGTATCAGCCACGCAGAGGAAGCAACTGTGGTTCCCAGTGGTCTGCTATGCAGAGGACCCAGCAGCTTTTGCCACTGAGAAACCAATGGGATACCACTAGCAGCTAGTCCAGGCCTCTGTGATTGTGCAAGTGCAAAGCATCAGCCTACATGCCTGCAGCTGACCCCTAATGCCTTGTGTGTGCTTGGGGCTAGCCCTTCCAGCTATGCGCTTGCACACCACCAGCCTGGTTTTCATTAGCATCCTCTACTACCATGTGCACACCTGTGGAACTGGTCAGGTTTGGGTTGGCTGTCCACTGCTGGGCCAATCAACTGTGGCAAGGGACTGGAGTCATGTGGTATGACTATAAGTGCTCTCTAAGCAACCATGAGGATGAGGAGAAGGAAAACATTCTAGGAAATGATAAGTGAGCAGGAAATTCCAAGTCCTTACAAACAGTTTAACAACACGGACAAAATTTGTGAGCAGCTTTGGACAAACTGTGAGATCTGATTCTTTTTTATCTTCTATAATCTCTGTACCTCCTTCCCCTCGCCCTCCACCAAATTTCTGTCTTCAAATGTCCAAGGCAATACAAACAGTAATCCATGGTGCTCACTGTAAGACCCTACCAAGGTGTACATCTCACTCAACTCCAGACATTTCTTTTCAACCTGGAGTCTTCAGGATTCATAGGAATCTCTGGTTCTTGTTACCCCAGGAACCTTGAAAAAATTCTCAGCAGCCAGGCCCAGTGGGATGAATAAAACGTAGAGTCCAGAATTCATGGAAGAAACAGGAACCAGAAAGTCTCTCTGCTCTCAAAATGCAAACTGACAGCTCAAATTCATAGAACATCTTCATAGAGTCCTCTCATGTTCTGTCATTCTGGGTTTCTTTTGATTTTTCTATTTCTACTCCTGAAGCCATTGCCCACCTCTCTTATTTAATTTCCTGATTGGCTCTTCATCCCTTTTTGATCAAAGGTCAGCTTACAGATTGGCAGGCATGGAGCCAGGTGCCCAACCCCTGAAGTCCACAGAGCTGTGTTCGGGAGACAGGGTCGCGTGCTATAGCCTTGCTACTCTAGATGTGTTCTGCAGAGCAGCAGCAGTAGCAGCATCGCCTGGGAACTTATTAGAAATGCAGATTGTCGGGTCTCTCGCAGACTTACCAAATCAGAACCTACATTTTACAAGATCCTCCCCATGATGCATTGGCTCACTGAAGTTTGAGAACTGGTATAGAAGACAGCTCTTCAGGTTGAAAAATGCCCTGAGCTGCATCACAAGCACGCAGCTGTGGACAGTGCTAATAACTTGTCAAGCCACTAATCCCATAACAGCATTATTTATTTATTATCTTAGGGATATTTACATTTTTTATAATAGGCTCTAGAAAATCACAGTATGTGCAAAAAAAGGAAGAAACTATTGGGTAGTATAATGGTTACTAGAGAAGAAAAAAGTGCTCATTGTGAGAGAAACTTTTATTGTGGGGGTGTTATATTTTCCTTGGTTTTTGTAACAGGGTCCTTCATCATCTATTAAATCTTGCCTCATAAGAGGCTACTTATTCTGTCTACCATTCTGTCTCCATGTAAAGACAGCCCCGCCAAAGCAAGTGTCTCTACCTTCTGCTGTAATCAAGTCCTTATCTAGAAACACCATGGCTAAATCTCTACAGAAGGAGCCTTCTAAGGTCTTCTGTCCAACCTCCCGACTTTACAGACGTGGAAACTCAAAGCCAACAGGAAGAGGACGTTGAGACAAGGTCACAGAGTTAACTCAAGCTTCAGCTGGTCCCAAAACCCTGCCTGGCGCCTGGCTTCTCTATGAGAGTTGTCTTCACGAAGCAGAGCTGCCGCAGGGTGAATGCTCCTGAGTGGGGGCTGTTGGGGTGGGCGGTGGAAGGCACAGTGAGGGTACTTCTGAGAGAACATGCTGCTCGTCAGAAGTGGAGATGAACATTTGCCAAATTTTGGATGAGGGCCTAGAACCTAAGGGTCTGCCTCAAACTCAGTCTCTGAGAATATGGATGCCAGAGGACCTTCCAGAACCTTCTGGAACAGCTCTTAAGGAGATAGTGAGTACAAACATGAAAACAACTGCCCCCAGCTGCTCCTGGGGTCACTGTATTCTGACTGCAGCTGTGGAGAATTGTTGTTGAATTCCATTCCCCATGTTTCTCTAAAAGCATTTCAAAGAGGTTCAGAGAAAGCCGGGTGCACTTTGGTAAATTGAAAACTATTTGTGACTAACCATCCATCACCATCTCTCAACATTCACCATCAGAAAAAGGTGGGGGCCACGGGGCCAGAAGGCCAGACCCAAGTCAGGGGGGGCTGCTCCCATTCCCAGTTGCCCCTGTCTTTCTGGGCAATCCTGGAATAATATATGTCCCTTTGTGTCCTTACCACGGAGATTTTAGAGGAAGAAGAAAAGATGAAGAAGCAGCAGAGCCTTCTGTTCATCATATACCTGCTTCTGAAGAATTGCAAGCATCTGTGAAGTTAAAATAGAAAGTCCTTCCCATGAAGATTCTTTTACAAATACTAATTATGGTGATGCTGCATTACTTTAATACCCACCCACTGTAATTGCCCCCATGCTGGAGACATTTGTTAAGAATCATTGTTATTCAACTCCTTTTTCTGATTATTCAGTCCTATAATGTAGAAATTTTACTGCAACCCTTCCTAAGACTTACAAAATGTATTTCTTGGGAGAGGGGGGTTGAGCGGAAGAAAGGAAGATTATAACATTAAGCAAAAGAATTCAAATTTCATTTTTCCATTAATATAGAGTTCAAAACCAGGCAACACCAAACTGTAGTGTTTAGGGCTGCCTGCTATGGTGAAAAGCCAAGAAGTGACTACTGCAGAGCTGAGGATAGTGGGCCATCATCTGGTAATGGGCACAGGTAGAAGCATGGGCGGGCCAGAGGGCTTGCAAGCATAGGTCATGTTCTGTCTCTTCACCAGAGTGGTGGCCACATGAGTGCTCACTTTGTGATCAATGTTTGAACAATGCAATTTTGTTTTCTACACTTTTTCATGTGTGTGTTTATTTCACAATTGTTTTAAAAAAAGGAAAACATGGCCACACTGAAGGGATGTGTCTCAGCCACTAGGCCTCTCACTTGTATGAAACGCTATTTGATTGTTTTCCCCCTTGAGTTCCCTTAGTGACAGGAACTGACAATTCCAAGAAGGGCACACTATGGGCAAGCCTTCTCTGACTCTTTCCTGACCTGTAGGTTACCAGAGAATAACCGATTGGACTCCTTCTGATGTCCATTCACACAAGTTAATTTAGTCTCATAGAATGCTCCCCAAATATTTTTGTAAGTAAGACCCCTCAAAGGAATACTTTGAAGGATGCAGCACTGTATAAAACACATACTTGGCATGACTGGGGTATAAGTGAATTGCAGGACTGGAGCCACCCATCCTAGTTCCTCCTTGGGCTCTACAGTGGCCCCAAAGGCACTACTGTGGGACACCCCTCCCCCCGGGACTCTTTAGAACACAGTGTGAAAACCCAGATCTAATAAATAGCTGTATTTTAGCTACAAATAACCTAGAGGCCAGGAAAGTGGTCAGAGGAACTGGGACATGGGACAGATGAGTCTTAATGTGAGAATTAAGGTTACTTGTCAGCTGGTAAGGGCCTCCTCAAGGGACTCAGGGCCGCTGGAGACACTGGGTTCTGGCCACCACTGGGTGCTGGGCTGCAAGTTGAGCAGGACCAAATCCTGGGACTAAGTTGTGCAAATGAGTGTGAGAACATGTCCAGTCAGTTCAAATGAACACAGCTCTCAAAGGTCCCCAAGGACTCGCTAATAGTGGGAATGGTGGGGACTACAGGAGGCCTGGAGGGGAAAGACTTTGGGTCATGCAGACCTTTTTGTAGCTTTCAGATAACAAGTAAGGAGTGGCTGTCCCATGTTCCAAGGAATTTGAAGAAATAAAATAGCTGTGATTTTTTTCAGTAGGACACGTCACACGAAGATGACCTGTGGCTACCAGACAAGGCTCCCCCTCCTTCCCTTCCCTCTTATTGAAATGAAACTGAGAGAAACAGGGAAAATTTACTGGGTGGTCCTCTATTTTTCTCCAAGTAGAAGAGAGAAAGAGGGAAGTTTCACCCTGTCCTTTTAGCTACAAGGCTTTTCAAACCAAAGAGCCTCATGCTGCAAATCCTTGCTTCAAGCTAGGCTCGGTTTTGCTTTCTGGTTCTCACGAGGTGTATGGGCCCCAGGAACCCCTCACAGCCACACCAAACTCTACTACACTCCAAGGGCTACTGCTCCAAAGCTAACCCCAGATCCTACCTTGTTATTAAGAAGATTTTCAATGCTGAAAAATAAATAAAATTTTAAAAATAAATGTTAAATAGTAATAGTAGTAGTAGTAGTAGTAGTAGTAGTAGTAGTAGTAGTAGTTAAACAGCCATAGAACTACAGAACTGCCCAGTCTGCCCCTATTAACATTGAGCATGTGGGTAGGAATTGCTGAGGTCCCCACAAAACATAGAATTGAGACCAGAGGATTTACTAAATCTGTGACTAAATCACTTGGCACTTGAGGATCCATAAAGCGTCACAGCTGGTAAGGACTATGGTGGCCTGTGTTTGAAGAGAAGCCAATTGAAAACCAGAGCTCCCCCGCTGAAGACAGGATGCCCAGGGTTGCTCTCAGAATCACTGCCAGCACCATGATCAAAAGTCACCTGCCAACCACCTGACTATGTGTAGTGCCCAATGGGCATCCCAAGGGAACAGACTCAGTAAAATAAGCACCGAATGTGGAAAGTCCTACCTGCCTCCACAACCTGAGAAGTAGGTATCTGGAAAAATTCTTTAACTTCTCTTGAACCCCATTTCTTACTCCTGACAAGTTAGTTGAGATTCATTTTCAGAGCCTAGTCACCCCTTTGAAATGGTGCTCACTTTCCCTCCACCTACACATTCGGGGATGGTGTTGACACCCTTCCCCCACCTTCTCCCACCATCAACCAATGGTGCCTGTGTGGACAGTGATGATGGGGTGATTCAAAGGTTCCCTACCCCTTAGTCCCAGGACCCTTTTGAACTCTTAAAGAAACACTGATGTCCCCAAATAACTTTTATTTATATGGGTTATATTTATTACTTTACCATATTAGAAATTTAAAGTAAGAAATATTTTAAATTCTTACTAGCTTCTTTAAAATAACAATAAATTCATTACATTTAAGTACAAATAGCATTTTACAAAAATAACTGTATTTATCAAAATGAAATAAACCAGTGAAAACAGTGGTGCTGTTTTAAATTTTAAAAAATCTTTTTGTCTAGCTTAAAAGAAAACATCTGGATCCCCTATCTGCTTCTGCATTCATTCTATTGAGATCTGTTGTTTTGTGTGAAATATATGAAAAAAAATCTGGCCTCAGACAGAAATGTGTGAAGAGAGAGAAAATGGGTAAGTATTTTAATATTCTTCCCTGATATTACATCAAAACTCAACAGTACTGATTTAATATTATACTAAAGTTCAACAAGTGCTACTGAGGAATCTGAAACTATATCAATAACTTTTCAGATTCTGTTACTCTAAAATCCATTAGTGTATCTTGTACTTTGAATGGAATATTTACCTATGCATAATTTTATAACATCATGCATGCATTGGTCATTTGGACAATGTTGGTTTCTGGAGCAAATCTTCCAAATGTGCAATGGATAACTCCACTACACATTCATGAGAAACTAAGAGTGAAAGGGGGAGATATCTTAGTATTATTATAAAAGTTTTGACTTTGAGGACCCTCAAGTGTACCCTGGATCACACTCAGAGAATTGCTTTGTTAGCCCCTCACATAAAGCAATATCTGTGAATGTGTAATTTAGACAATTATCTCCTCTCCCAGGTGAATGACTTAACCTATTTAGGTATTCATCCCTACCCCTATCAACACAAGCAATGGTGTACTGGTGAATGTTTAACAACCAGCTCTCCAGGGGGGGGAAATCCTGGTTTTTAGCATTTGCCAATTCCTGTGGAGTCAAAACTTTCACTCTGGCTGATTTCAAGCTACCAATAGGACATCACTGAACAAGATGCTTGGACAAGATGTGCACAGTTGGTTCTCACAAGCTGATGCCAGCCAGCTCCAGCACACTGCTAAGAAGGAGACACAGACTCACCTCCCATTGGGAGCAGTATCAAATAATTTGCAGTCATTTTGTTTTGGCTTCCACATTCTACTCTCTGGCCATAAATTATTTACACTCCTATAACACACAAGAGCCAATCTCATCCCATTACAGTATTAGACCTAGGTTCCAGGTCTAGTATCTAGTCACCTACAGACCCAGGTTTTGATGAAGCTCCTTAAGTGTCATTGTCAGGTAAGTTCCTATTGCTTTTAAAGATCTGTGAGCTAATTATTACAAATTATTTGCCTCTAACATACCCAAAATACTACATTCCCTACCTGCAATTGTGAACACACAGCCAGAATCACCAAACAGTCACTCCTGTTCAAAAAGTATGGGAATGCAAGGCAAACAGCAATCACTGCTCCACAGCAGTTCTGAAATCCAGCCTGGTACAAGTCACCAGCTTCTTAATTAGGGCCCTAGACTATTCCTGGCTTCATCCCTGGGCTCTAGTTCTACCTTCTGAGTCATTCTTTTTCCATTATAAATAGCCTGTTGCTTGCACCTGAGAAATATTCTTTAGCCTGCTTCCTGCCTAAAGTAGTTTGAGGTTCAAAAGTCTCTCCTTGATGTGTACTGTCTCTCTCTGTTTTAGTCTACAAAGAAACAGAGACAGTAAAATCAGGTTAAAGCAGGTGGTGTGGAATAGTGTGATAAGAGAAAAGAATCTGGGAGGTCAGAAGGTAGCCTGAGAAACATATGAGAATAAGAAGAAAAGCTGTGCTCTAGGAATAATCTATGGACTGATGATTAGATCTGAGATTCCTATGTAGAAGAAGGTGTTCCTCCACTCCCAGGGAGACCTGGGAGCGAGGCCTCCATGACCTGAAACTTGAGACTAGCCCGGTTTTATTATTTGTCTTTTAGCCTGAAGATCATAAAGATGTGTATCTTCTTACTTAGTCATTTTTCTAGTTTATTTCTTTTTTAACCTAAGAAGTAAATACTCATAAATTTCAAATAATCCAGAAATAAGTCTACTTGCCATTACAGTTTCTTTGACCATCCCCCAAGGCAATACTATTAAATCTCTCAGTGTATACTGCCTAAAGTAGTCTATGCATAAACACTAGATAGGTAATGATAGATAGATAGATGATAGATAGATAGATAGATAGATAGATAGATAGATAGATAGATAATAGATAGATAGATGATAGATAGATAGATAGATAGATAGATAGATAGATAGATAGATAGAGATTTAATTTATATTTTTACAAAAATGGGGGCATGTTGTGCATACTGCTCTGCTCCACTGCTATTTGTCCTTAATTATGTATTTTGGAGATTGTTCCCTAAGAAAACATCAACTTATCTATCATACTTTTCCCCCTTAGTTTATTTTGTGACTTATTCCCCACCTTCTGGAACTTCACTTTTTTCTATAATACACTTCCATAGCATCCAGCTCTTTTCCCTTCTAAAGCTCACCACAGTCCATAATAATCAGCAGTTATATATTGCTCATGCTGACTACGTGCAGTGCATAATTTTAATACTTTCTCAGTGTTAACTCATTGAATCCCTGCAAAGCCTTATGAGGCAGGTGCTAGTGGGAAATGAAACTTCCCAAGGACAAACAGCCAGAAGTAACAGCGCTGAATTCAAACCCAGATGCTCTGACACAGGAGTCCATGCTCTTTATCACTTTGCTACACTTCCCCCCCAGTCCTGCCTTGTTGGAATAAGGGATCAATGTCTGTTCTTCTCACTAGACCTCAGGATAAGGACCATGTTGGCATTGCTTGCTGTCAATCCCCTCAATAAACGTGTGTGAATTGAATGCCAATAATGACCTTATGCTCTCGATACTCTCAACTATGGGTTCACTTAATGCAGCGACTCTAGGAAATCACTATTATGATCATCTCAGCTTTACAAGGGAGGAAACTTGTATATCAGAGAGCCAGGTCTGACTCTAACGCGTACACCGAACCTCAATGTCAGACCAGCCACTCTCTGCACACCCACCAGCCTCCTCCCCTCCTAAAAACCTCCAGAGAACTCCGAGTACCCAGAACTGGCTCTTAAGCAAAGGCTATAGTTCCTAATGTTCCAGAAAATATTTAGAAGATGCCTGGGTTATTATTTATTATTATTTTAATCATTATTATTATTAGTGTTTCTCCACACCCAGACCTACATCACCACCAGTGCAGTTAAATTGCAACCTACTGTAAGGCACTAAGTATCATCTCAATTGTCCTCAAAGGAATTTACATGAGACATTCACACTCCTGAAGAGAATACAAGTTTGCCACTCAGCCACTTGATACTTGATGTCTTGAAATTGGGGAAGAGGGGGAAATCTTAGAAAGACTTTCTTTGGGGCGAAGCTAACTAGCAAGCATTTACTGTAAATCCAATAGACTAGTTTCCCCATCTAACATAATTTATCTTGAAACACCGCAGGTGGCCTGTTTCAGGAGCAGTGCTGGCTTGTCCACATAGCTCACGGCACTGTGGTCTCACACTGCCCTCTGCAGCCTGGCTGTGGTCTTCAGCTCCCCCAACCAGCCCCAAGTGTCACAACGTGGGACATCCTGCACACACCTGCAGTCCTTCAAGTAGAATCACCACCTACCTTTGGCCTGGAGAGAGGCAAAAAGTAAAATAACATATTATATGACTTGCTGCCTGACCAGGTGCATTTATAGTCGTGATTCATCTCTCTGGCACTGGTGGGTTTGGAAAGCACACCTTGGGGGTTCCATTCATAAAATTCTTTTCTAATAACAGGACTAAATTAGGCCTATGACATTTACCCCAAATGGTGTGATTTGCTCACTCCAGCCCATCTTCATTTCACAATACAGCATGAGACCCCTGAAGAGGAGAAGGCAGATGTGATCTAAGTCAAAAATATATTAGGTGAAAAAAGAAATAATTCAAGGGAAAGAACGACAGAACTCTGTGGACTCCACCTATTATTCAAGAAGAAAAAATCCTTAATAGATGGATATTCTGAAATGAGATGAAGAACCTAAAACCCAATATAAATACATTCAAGAAAATTAGGAAAACAATTAAATCTTTTCTTGGATGTGTGTGTGTGTGTGTGTGTGTGTGTGTGTGTGTGTGTGTGTGTTCTCCTAGAAAACTCTTCCTAAGTTGGTTGGAAAAGAGCTGTTGCTGTGTTTCAGTATCTTGGACTCTGAGAAGGATAGCATGAATTCCCTTCGCAATCTGGCCACCCGCCTACCTGATATTCTTAGAAACCTGCTTCCACTGTACACACATAAACCTACACATGCCCTCTCTGTGAGAGTGATTCTACAAAAGCCTCCGGAGACCACAGGCAAACAGCCGATTCCACAATCCTCTATGTCAGCTCCAGAGCCCTTCCTTAACAGGGCTTTTAACCCAAAGCTCAAGCTCATTGTTTTCAGAATGCAGAGCTGGGGGGCGTGGGGGGGGGGAGGGGGGTAATGAGAATCAGATGGGAGTTGAGAGAGATCTTCATCTGAAGAAATAAAGGACAGTAGATAATGCCCCAGTTTGGAAGATTAGAGATGAGGTCAAAAAGGGACTGTGGAGGTCTGTGAACTAGTCAAAAGTCAGCAAGCCATTGCCTTTAGCGTCAAGTCCATCTCCTCAATGTTTCAAGGCTCTTCAATCTCTGTTCAAAGCCAACCTCTCATGTCTTCAACCTTCCACTATCCAGCCCAGGGCTCCCCACTATAGTTACCCTGCTCCTCCCCACTCTCCTCCTCTCTTCAGCAGCCACGGGCCCATTCCTCCAGCCCTCTCTGTCCGTTAAGATATAGGTAAACCCCTTTAGTGATGGGCTGTGTCAGTTTAGCCTCTGCCACTTCCGTAGGAGTCACACTGCTTAGGGAGGCCTTCATGGGCATTTCCCTCCTCTCCCTGGCAGGCTGCACGTAGCCTGAGGGTGGGCATGGTGCACTTTGTCTGCTGACCGATTGGTTCTCTGGCTCACACTGGCTGGGCGAGCCTGCCTCATGACCCCCTCAGAGCAAGGGTCCACGGAGCAGCAGTGGTCTGCTCTCAGCAGCGATCATCATGCCCAGCCCGGTTCCAGGCATTTTCTGGGCAGTCGGCACACTTTAATTAAATGAATGAACAAAACACTGGCAGGATAAAAAATGGAGAGTGACTGCCCGAGGTCACATATGCTAGGAAATATGTCAATCCACTGATAAACTCCATCCAGTCGGCAAACAAGAAAATGCTGAGGGGCCAATTTAAAATGATTTGATAGCTTTGCCCATTGCTCCTTATTGTACAATCACAGTCATAACCGGCTAGTGAATTGTTAGTAATTTACACACACACACACACACACACACACACACACACACACACACACACACATTTTGTTGGCAGGGACAGATCTGTCTGGAGTTCCTGAAATGTCAGTGCCTCGCCAGCTTACCAGAATCTCCAAAGCTCTAAAAGGAGAGGCATTTCAGATCAGGAGAAAGGACATTTTTTCCGGGTCACTTAGACCCTTTAGCACAATGGTTCTCAACCTTCCTAATGCCGCGACCTTTTAATAGAGTTCCTCATGTTGTGGTGACCCCCAACCATAACATTATTTTCGTTGCTACTTCATAACTGTAATTTTGCTACTGTTATGAATCGTAATGTAAGTATCTGATATGCAGGATGTATTTTCATTGTTACAAATTGAACATAATTAAAGCATAGTGATTAATCACAAAAACAAGATGTAATTATATATGTGTTTTCCGATGGTCTTAGGCGACCCCTGTGAAAGGGTCGTTCGACCCCCAAAGGGGTCACGACCCACAGGTTGAGAACCGCTGCTTTAGCAGAAGAACACCGCCCAATGGTTGAAAGGGCACAATTTACAAGTTACCCCAATTAGTGAGGCTTGTGTCCTCTGTGCCTCACTGTGAACGGCTTCCTCTCCTTGTAAGGAGGAGATCTCACTCTTACCCTCCAACGTTCCCTTTTCACACCATGATTTGAAAACAAGCACATACATAGGAGCAAGAAAGGAAAAATATAAAACGAGGAATAGCCCGAGGCGTCCAACCAGGTTTCTCAGACAGCCTTGGAGAGTGTCAGTTCCAGGCATGAGATTCTAACCTGCGTTACCTCTGCAGCTTTCACCCTCTGTCTTGGGGGGGGGGGGGGGTCATAAGACATAGATGAGAAGGAACAAAGCCTTGAGGGTTTGCCTGGGTTTTGTATATCTAAATAAAAGGGGCAAAGGAGTGTGCAACTAGCCTTTCTTCCCCCCTGAAAACATTGCTCTCTGCCTTCAGAATGAACCACATCCACTCAGCCAGGGTCCCAGGAGAAGCTGTTAGGTCCCTCTGTCCTTCAGATCCGAGTTTGTGGTCACCCAAAGCCTTGAATCAACGCCATTGTGTCAGATCATCCAAACTGTCCAGCGCTTTGGAGCAGCTGTGATAAGCTGGTTTTTACAATGCCTGTAATTTACAGAGCAAAAAATGTTTTTCTCAAAGATTCCATTTCTTCAGAATCATAAATGGAATTTCGCCATGTTTCAACCTGACAGCCCCACATGTCAGCACGAGAGAATAGCTAGAACTTTAGTCAATGTCCAAATTCATTATGTTATTATTGAGCCACGGGGATTTGCACATCACCAAGGGATTCCTATTTCTAGCTCTATTTGTCAGAGAGTGTATCAGAAACTGAGTTAGCATATACAAAAAAATAAAAATAGCAAAGGCGGAGGAGGGAGAGGAGGAAGGAGAGAAAGAAAGGGGGAGGTAGATTTATTATAAGAATTATTTGAGGTGTCTCTCCAAATTCAAAGCCAAGAATATATAGTCATACCTGAACCAAGAACGGAGAAAATCATTAGGAACCCGGGAAGCAATTTTATACACCTCCCAACTCTGTTTTTCTCTATGGGTATGCTACATTCTCTCTCTCTCTCTCTCTCTCCCCCCTCTTACCCTTACTCGCCTTCTCACCCCCTACTCCCTTCTCTCTCCCTCCCCTCTTGTCTACTGTCCTCTCTATCTCTCTTCCCCTATCTCCGTCCCCTAGCCTTACCCCATTCACTTCTGTGTCTGCATGACAGTCTGTATCAAGTGTCCACACAGAGTCCCATCAGACATGGGGTTGGGGAGACGGGCAGGCAGTCACCTGGTCCAGCATGGCAATAACCCATAGATTGAAATTGGGCTATTGGATTTGGCAGACGTCTCAAAAGATATATACCCCATCAACACCTTCAAGCTATTGAAGGGTGAGGAGATGGACATAAATTACAAATTTGTCTAAAACTAAATATGCTTCCACACAGCTAGACGATACCAATTAAGAATTTATCTATTACAGATTAAAACATTCTACTCTGCAATAATGAAAATAAGTTGTATTTAATATATTCACCCCAGGAACTCTAAGGGATAACATCCCAGAATCAGCTTTGTAAAGAGGTGGAATAGGGAATACTTATGTGGGAAGAGTTGAGGGAGCCCATGAAGGTGGACGGATTGTCCTGGGCAAATGAAAGGGGCAAATAAAGGAGAAAGTGCTGTGAAGAGGAGGTAGCAGTTACAGCCTGGAAAGTAAACTGCCTTGTTTGAAAATCCTTCTGGGAAACAATAAGGTGTCATATATTAAAAAGCCATAAGTATTTACAGCCTTGGGATTTATCCCAATTAACATTTTTCCTAAAAAGGAAGAAATTATGGTATGAAGATATTCCTTGTAATATTATATATAATAGTAAAAAAAATCATGAGCATTCTAAGTATGTGAGCGTAAAGAAGCAGATATGTAAACTATGGCATATCCACTTGGAATTTTGTACATCCACTGAAAGTGGTAATTATAAAGATTAGGTGCGACTTCGGAAAAATGCACATGAAACAACGCTAACCCAGAAGAAAGCAAGTTACAAATTATCTAAATACTATGATTAAACTCATATTGAAATATGTTTCTGGGGAGCAAAACAAATAAGGAATCCTTATCATTGAAAATACTTGTATGGGGATGTCTCTATTTTAGAGAGTTTGAACGATGCTATCACAGTGACTATAAAATGTTTTGTAAATTCACACGCAGCGAGCCCTGCTGTTTCCCTGTCTTCGGCCCCCATTCCTCACTAAGAATGTGTCTCTTGCTCAGGAACGTAACTTCCACTAACAGGCTGCAATCCTGCTTCCCAGGAAAAGCCACCGGCGCTCAAACTTCCAGTCAGCACGTCCTCCTCTCAGGTCACTGCCTGCCTCTGCGTCCACTGTGTCCACTGTGCCCACTGTGCCTGGAGGCAGCTTGGACTGGTCAGCAGCAGAAATGGATTCCTGGAAGCTCCAAACCAACCAAGAAAAAAGCCAGACACCCCCAGTGGCAGATGGTTTAGTCTTACAGTTTTTATTTATTTTCTCGGCACACCAGGAGAGGTTAGCTGATGTACTAGCAGGGTGACCAATACTTTTCTGCTTTAGAAAATGTCTGCTTGGCAGTGTGGCACTCTCACGGAGCAAAATGTCACATCTTTTGTCCCAGCGTTCCAGGGGAAGCTCTAGCAGGAGAGTTTTATCAGTGCAAATAACACAAAGGCCTCCTTCTGTCTTAAAAACACAGGCCTGGGATACATCGTAAGATGAACCAGCCATTGTTTCTGCAAAGGCACAAAAACTCCTTCCCCCAGCCCCCACCCCCAGCCCATTTATGGGGTTTCATTAAGGCCCACGGGTGCCTCTGACTTATTTATTTAGGAAACACTGTTATTGTCTTAATGTAAACAGAACTCAAGATCAGTTGACAGTTGGAATGGTCTACCAGAAAGGTTTTCAAAGGAGCCTCCTTTGGAAAGGGGTCCCTCCATTCAGCTCCTGGTTCCTGTATCATACTGCCAGCACTGTTCACAAAATAAACAAATGTTTGTTTTACAACATGGCAAAGGGGACTCCCATTCAACGCTGGCCAGATATGAAAACAAACTTTCACATATAAGGGCTTTTGATACACATGACTTACTTGGATGACAAGGGGCTTGGCTGGGGAGTGCTTGAAGCTTATTAATATTGCACAAAAGACTTTTGTTTATCATTTCGCCGGACTGCCTGGGAATCACAAGACTCAAGCCGCCACCCGGCTGGTGTCCTAGCATTTCAGCAGCCGTAACGTGTGGAGATTGCGAAAGCACTGCTGGTTTGGAGCCAAAAACAAACTCTCCACAGACCCAGGTGAAAGCTCAGAGCTGCTGGCCTCTGAGAACCAGGCTTGGAATTTATAAAGAGCGAAGGGGCAAGAGCTCCCCCTGCAGGTAAGAAAACAATGGACGCCTTGAACCTTCTTGTTTGCAAGGGGGCAACTACTTAGAAAACCTGGCACCCATGGCCGGCCTAAGCTCGGGACATTTCCCCTCCTGTTCACTAAGTCTGGGTCTCCAGCTTTGGGGTACTTCCTCCTTTAAGATGACCAGCTCTACTCCTGGAACATCTTATGAGACCTAAACACTTTGAACTGAAATATGAATGCGGGAGGATGAAAAATCAGTTCGTTGGGCACTGGTTTGTTTAGCTGGGAAAGGAAGTGAGTAAATCAGAAACAATCTCTGTCCACTAGACTTGTTCTGCCCAATACAGTAGCCATCAGCCGCCTGTGGTTATGACCACTTAATATGTGGCTAGTACAATTGAGATATGCTGTAAACGAATGTAATATATCGGGTTAATTTTTCACATTGATCATATGCTGAAATGATAATACTTGGGATGTAATGGGTTAAATAAGATATATTAAAGTTAACTTTACCTATGTCTTTTAATGATCTTTAATGTGGCTAGTAAAAATTTTTTAATTACATGCACATCACATTATATTTCTATTGAACAATGGTATATGATAGAATAACTTAAGGCTTATTTTTAAAAAATAAATGTTTGACCCTGTAACACTAGTGATTTGTGCCAAGTGAATTGATTTTTTTCCCTTAAGTATACTTATTTAATTCATAGACCTGAATCTACTGAAAAGAAAAGACAGTTGGGAAAATACTATTATAGCCTGCCCTGCAATTTTCAGTTTGTTTAATTTGAAGTCTCAGCAAAATGGAAGTAAGTCTTTAGTTTGAATTAAGTTCATAGTATATGCTTAAAAAATATTTCAAAGGTAACCTGTTTTTCCTACACAATCTCTCTTCTCCTGTGTATATTTAACAAGTCTTTTTAAGAGAGAAACAAATGTCTTTCACAATAACCATCTTGCAAAATGGTTGTCAAGTCCTTGGGCAGCAGATATTTGCTTAACCCCTTCTGTAACTGCCAACCTCACCCACCTAATCAACCCTCCTGTAAGCAATGTTTGGGGTATTTGAGGTGGGTGTATGGGATGATGTGAGAAATATGTAACCCTAAAATAGTCACAGCAAACAGCAAATTCACAATAATGTTTATATGAACTACTCAAAAGTCACTTACAGTGGACAATGTTATCCTAATTCCTGAGTTAGATTTAAGTGGTACCAACAGCCACCTTTGATAAACACACTCAGATCTGGCCCATGATCACCAAACCCACCAGTAAAAGATGGCCAGCATAGGTCAAGCTTCCCAAGTCTGCTGTCTTGGATTTGACCTTTTTTTAGGGGGTTGAAGTCCCATGAATGTGCCAAGATATCACTAAAAGAATAACTATCTCTGTGATGAGACAGCAACTTAGAGATTCCAGAATCTTTCTGAAATATTTCTCTAAAATTTAGCCTTAAAACTGTGTCAAAGATGGGTGCAGCATTACAGGGCCCACAGCAAATGGAAAGAGAGCACTTATAAAACAGAGACACATGGGGAGGGGGGCAGGAGTGAGGTGAAAGGGGCCAATAAGGGGGAAAGGAGAGACATCTGTAATACTTTCAACAATAAAGATAAATCAAATTTAAAAATTAAATTAAAATTAAACAGAGATACAGTGAGCTGAGGAAGTGCCCTCACCCTCTGAGCCTCTTCCAGTGCAGCTCGTAAACCAACCAAAGGGGGATGAGCATAGCAAAGCAAATTGCAGCTACCATCTTTGAGATTACAGACGAAATTGCCAGGGAAAAGAAGCTCAAACAAGCAAGGGTTTCAGTTACAAGTCAGAACAAATATGGGCGCCTGATGAATAGCTGCACAGAGAAAAATTTGGAGTGGTATCCAAGACCCTCATCATTCTGCCTACAGACAGAACTGATGGCTCTGGGGAAGAGAGGCTACCACCCCACCCCATGAACTGTGGGTCTGGGCTATGGTATTGGGAGAGCACTGGAGTGGGACAGGACAGTCACTGAAGATATTTCCTGGTACGGTTTTCCATCTGACCTTATTATTCTGGCAAGGCTGCCAGCACCTTATAATCCCAGCATTGTATTCACAGGCAATTCCTCTGCTCACTAGCAGAAGCTGAGTCCAACTTTGCTCTTGTAGGGGCTTGTGAATCAGCATGGACCAACAGGAGCTAGCTGCAAAGAAACAAGGGCGCTACTCACTGGGAGGAAGGCATTTGTATCAGTTAGGAATTACATTTGATTGCTGGTAGCACCGTCTAGAAATAACAGTGATTAAATCAATTTGTTTCCTTCTCCTGTGAAAGAAGTCCAGAGTGAGGCCAGTCCAGGACTGCATGGCAGGGCCATGGTGTCAGGCTCCTTCTACCTTTATGTTCCATCACCTCTAGCATGTATTTTCCATCGTTAAGTTTGCCACATGGTCTACCATGGCTGTTGGAGAGGCACCAGTGGTCACATCCATTCTCAGGCGTAGAGCAGAAAAAATGAGAAAAACTAAAGAGAAAAACTAAAGTCAGCTATTGTTTCCTTCTCAAAGGCTTTCCTGGAAGTTCCACCCAACGACTTCTTAACCTCATTGCTAACTTCTAACTATAAGGCAGACTGAGCACATTGTCACTCAAATAAAATTTAGTTTCTGTTACAAAGTAAAGAAGACTAAAACGAATATCCTTTGGTTGCTTCAGAAGCAAGCAAAGACATCTCTAAAGGAGAGTAGGTCCAGTTTTGGATGTTTATTTCAGCCTTAACAACCAAATTAACAATAAGCATTATAACTATTGGGGCATAGTATACTGTTTAGACTTCTGCCTTCTGTTGGATCCTGGAATTGTTTCTTAAATTTTTTTGCATCCTGTGCCAGCTCTCCATAACATCTCTTGACATGAGGGACAGTGTCCCTGGGCTATAACACTGTCAACCTCTACAACAGTCAACATTACGGTACATCTGTGTACTTTGATAGTCAAAAAAATTAAGCCCCATCATTGGGTTAAGATTACACTGTCCACGCCAGTGAACACAGTGCTTTCTCTAAGGAGAAAAACAAGCTACTATACAAGTTGCCACCTACAAATACAAAAAATGACATGGACAACGGCAACGTCTAACCAGATGATGTAAACCCTGATCTGACCCAGTGACCTGGACATGTTGAGTGAAAGCGGTTGTTTGGTTTGTAGGTCGCTGGAGAGTAAGAAAATGCAAATATAAAAGAGGTCTCTCATGAAAACTCCCGGATGATAATAATGTGGATAATGATTATGAGAATGACAATAAGAATGATAAATGATCTCCCCCCACTTTGGGTACAGTCCCACTAAGTGGGATCCCTTCCATTTCTATTAATTCCTTCCATTTCTAATACATTTCTCAGTTTATAGGCAAATCTAAGACCTCATTTGTGCCTCAAAATTCAGAAGTAGGAGGGATAGGTATTATTATTAATGTTTTAAAATTGACGGGTAAGAATCTCAAAAATACCAAGTGACTTACTCAAGTTGTCACAGTCAGTGAAGAGGAAGAAAGCCAGCACTGAAATCCCGTCCTGGCTCCTGCGCTGGGACTCTCTGTTATACTTCTCTGGCAGAACATTTATAAGCTTTAGACTTCTTTACTTCATTAAACCCTGAAGTTATTTTTTGAAGACTTTAAGGTCTTTAAAGGCAGGGGTTATGTCTATTCATCATGAACTTTGTACATACTAGGCTGGACACTCAATTAATGTTTATTAAAGATAATGATGTACTAAACAGCATCCAATAAGTTTGGCAACATCTACTATTGGCATAGTGAAAGGAAGAATCTGAAAAAAATGGGAGGATACTGACCTTTTCTAGTGAGGATACAAGGACACTGGTTCTACATTTAGTTTCTGGATCTTGGGGGAAGGGGAGAAAATCAAAATTTGATTTCATTGTGTTCGAGTTGCTTTATATTAATAAAGAGATGGAAACTGGAAAACCCCTGTAGTACCTTTTATTACTACAACTCCATGAATCTCTCTGTCCCCCAGTTTGCTCCTAAATAAAATAAAGAGGTGACACTACCTATATAATAAAAGACTAATATGCTAAGTGTCTGTTCAACCAATCAAAGCATAATATGCTAATGATATGCTAAGGTCACTCAACCGATCGCTATGACGTGCACTGACCACCATAGGATAGACAGTTGACTGGTCGACCGGTCACTATGATGTGCACTGACCACCAGGTGGCAGATGCTCTGCTAGGTAGGCTAGCTTGCTGCTGGGGTCTGGTCGATTGGGACTGAGCAAGACGGGGATGGACATGACCTGGCGCCCTCCCATGGTCCCTCCTTCACAACTGGCCCTGATCGACCCTGATTGGGACTGGGCGAGAGGGCCCTGATCAGCCCCGCTCACTGGCCAGGTGGAAGGACCCCACCTGTGCATGAATTCATGCACCGGGCCTCTAGTAATAAATAGAGCAGTAAGGTATTACAGGTCAAATCTCATTTGGTCTTTTTGGAAGTGTTATGAGTCTCATTTAGAACAGCTGCTCTTCCTCCTGTCAGTAAGTTGCACCTCAACAAATCCTCATTCTCTCCATGTGAACACAACCACCAAAAATGAAGACAACTACGCCCCAGTGAAAAACTCTGCAAAGATATGCTCCAGAGGTTTCCTTCTCAGGCCCCTATTTCCACCTAAACCCTCAGTTCCTAAATTTCCACCATCGCTGAAACTGCAATAAAAATTTTGAAAGTTGGGGTCTTATAAATCCAGTCTCCTATACATCCTTACCCCAGATCTGAGCCAACTAATACTATAGGTTAAATCCAATCTTTAAATTTCTCTACCAACGGGGGAGAATAAAAAAATTATGAATTCTCATAGCCCCAGTTTAAAAATAGAGTCATGTCTTTAAAAGATTCTGACCTCAGATTCCTCATCCCATCCTGTTGAATCACCCACCATTTACAATGTCAGAAAATCTTGACTTAAATCTTTCCTGCCTCAATAATCAGCCCAACCCACCAAAAGCCTCACAAATCATTCCATCCTTGGAGTCATGTTCTGGCTGGTGGCCTGTGAAAATCTCCTTTTGGGGAAAAAATAAGAGCGGGAGCAATCAGCCTGATGTGTTTCACAATCCTTTATACCACCCCTGAAATAAATCACCAATATCCATAATTCCCTTCTCCTCTCCAGTTTAGATAGCTATGTGTTGTAGTTGAAGATGACAGAGATAATGATGACATCAATGACAATGATAATGATATGAACGGTAACAACACTTTTTGAACATTGCCTACACTGTCTTGAGTGCTAGAGATGCCTTTTCTCATTTAAGCTTAACAACCTTCTCCAGTAGTCTTACTAACCCCACTGGTCTTCTCATTCCACAGATGAGGAAATTGAGATTTAGAGAGGTTCACTAACTTGTCCATTGCTCCAAAAACCTGAGTTCAAACCTAGATATGTATGGTTCCAAGTCCTGCACACATTAAACTAACCTGTTTTTTGGAGATTGGAAGCAATGATGAATCTGAGAGTCTTGTCCAGAGGAGAGTGTAGAAGACCCTCAGCCATGAGAGCTGCAGAAAGAGGATCACATCAGAAGCTACCCCCCCTCCCCAAAAAAGATAAACAGGACAATGCTATTTAGGCAATTATTCTTAAACCAGATTAAACCATGACAAATCCATTAAATTGGAGACAGTGTTCTCTAAATTTTTATGACCAAATTTAAGAATGCCATATTTGGAAAAGTTTTCATAACTTAGGGGTACCGAAATAGTAACAATAACAACTAAAAGCATCAATTTCCCTTTTTTCTTTTACCACCTGTGGACCTCATGGGGTAAGGGCAGATGGTAAATTTGGGGGGAAGCTGGCCTATTTTGAATGCTTATTTACAAGGCTACATTCATGCCATCCACCAAACACCATCTGCTGGGCTATTTCTTCCATGAAACTAGAGCATTTTGTTCCATAGCAAATAAAAGTGCAACCAGAATTCTACCAGCATGCTGTGTTTGGGAGAGCACCAACACTTTTCAAAACCAGCTTTAATCCTTCTCCAAGTCCAATGCAAAGAGGGCTCCCCTAAGCACAGTAACCCAGTCAACACATTCATTCATTCATTCGCAAACTCACTTTGAAAGAAAGCTGGCCTGCGTGGTCCAGCCAAATGTGGAAAGTTAATTTTACAACGTGAACTGTTTTCACCCTCGGCCAAGAGACAAGTTTAGGCACCATGTGACCCTGGAGTGATTTAGGAGTATCCTGGGACTCCAAAACATGAGGGTATTTCAGCAAGGAGCCCCCACCTTCCCTATCTCCCCCTCCCCCTCATCCCCTAAAGCTCCCAAAGAATGTCTTTCATGTTTGCTGCATTCACTTCTCAACATGCTCCTGGTGCCTGTCCTTGAATTCTCGGCTCATTGCCCCTGAATCAAGGGAAGTCAAGTTGAATCTTTCAAAATGGGAGGATGCAGTAAGAACATCAGCAATGGGGCAGGGAACTCCACCCCATCTACTTTTGTTTTAAACTCCAAATACCATTTATTATTCTTAAAAGGCGGAAGGCGCTCTTGTTTCAAAGGAAGAGCCTTAGATTAGGCATCAGGAGATCTCGATTTATTTCCAGGACTGTCACTGACGGGCTCCATAGATTTTGATAAATCATCTAATTTCTCTGTCCCCCCAGTTGGCTCCTCGATAAAATGAAGAGGTGACACTATATTACTGTAAATTAGGAAGCAAAACCTCCATAAAGTGAGGGAGATGAGAAAGGAGGGTGGCCAAGGAACCAGAAACCTCCGATGAAGCTCTACAGCAGATACACGTAACCCCTGGGGCAGCCCCAGGAAACCAGAGTGAGCCTGGGCTACTCACGGACCACACTGCCTGCTTCCTAGTTTTGTGGCCATTCCACAAGTGTGGGAGCGAGCTCAGGAAAGTGCAATAGTTAAAAAAAAGTCTTGGGGGTCACTCTGGACCTGGATTCTTCCCTTTCCTTCCTCCATGTCTTTGGCCTGTTATTTACTTCTTTAGCCTCATCCTCTGTGTCTGTAAAATGGGATGATAATAGCTACCTCTGTTGGTGTGCTCATGCAGGCTCACAAAAGCCGATTGTTAGATTTTCTAGAATTTTACCAGCTGGCTAACATCACATTGGTAGTCTGAAATAGATCATCGTGGGCGCATTTACCACAGAAATCAGCAAATGCCACAAATCTGGGCATCTCACCCCCCATCCCCACCCCCAAAACTGGTTGTTAAACACTGAACAGATCACCACCTCCCACTGGAAGGACTAAATGAAGTGTTTAGCACAATGCTCAGTGCGTGACAAGAAATGGGAGTTCTTGTTTTGGGGTGACTCAGGACATCCTCTCTCTCTTTCTCTGTTCCCACTCTTCTCTGACCCCAGATCTTACACGTTTTGCCCAAATGAGAGAGTCTCTTCAGTAAAAAGCTCTTCTCCATCACTCATCCTTATTGATGGTGGCCTCTCATTCCACAGACTTGAATTGAATACCTACTGTGAGTCCAAATGGGTGCCAGGCCATGTAGATGCAAACATGACTGAACAAAACCTGGCCCTGATCTTGAGATGTTCACAGGGCTTTTGGTGGACAGACTGCAACTGAATCTAAGAGGGGAGCCTTTTGCCATCAATGTGGAAATCAGAGGACGGCAAAGCCACTCCGAACATCTCAAACTATCCTGCCACTGGGATCACAAGGCTTTTGAAGCCTTCAGGGTTAACTTCAGCCACAAAGTGCAACCACCTTCTCTATAATGACATAATGATTAGGACTACAGGGCACTCGGTTAGCTTTTCCGCTCTCCCTGCTCTGACAGCATTACCCTACGACTGGCAGCATACTTCCCCACTGGCTATGAGGGTTGCATGTATGCCGCCTGGAAACCAGAAATGTGTAACATCAAGTCTGGCCCCTCGCCAAATTTCTACAGGGCATTAGTAACAAACTGGTGAAGCTCATTAAAAAAAGAGAGAGAAACCTATAACCATTAAAAGTCCATTAAGCAGCCTGTCATTTTGTAGAGCTAAATAGCCCACAGTAATCAAAAGCATATGAACCCCAGCTGGGATATCCAGTGAATTGTTTCGATTTAGGGGAGAATTCATCAAGAAAGATTGTTCTTGGGATTGGGTTGATTTTTCTCCTTCAGTTCCTGGCCCCACGTTCCATTATAATTAAAGTGATTGATGCACCTCCCAGACAGAGGTGAGCAGTGACCACCAGAGCCAAAACATCTGCTCCTTCCAAGCAGACAGCTAATATGGAACTTTAGTCGAAAGGCACGTAACCTGAGGTTACCCCTCCACTGTCAATTAGGTATGGCACAGTCAACTCTTTGCTTTCCGGCTGGATTACCTTGGGGTTATCTGTGAAATTTCTCTTTCCAACTGTAGAAGGACTTTTATCCACACCCAGATTTTGGTCAAGAACCAACTACGTCTGAGGCCAAGAAGGGGCAGGTCCTAAAATGAGAGATCAAAGATCCATTCATCAACAGGAAATGTCTTCTTGTCCATGGATGGACACTTTTAATTTCAGAAATGCAGGTTCAATTCTTCAAATTTACCACCATCTCTCCACCGGCCTTCTCCTTTCCCCTATCCCTGGTCATTCCATTGCTCATTAGAGCCTTCATAGGTGAATGACCATATGCTGAGGAAAGAAGTAAAACTCAAGGCAGCGGTTTATGGTGACACATTAGCAGTTCTGGCTCTGATGTAAGAATAGTGAGAAAGGACAAAAAATTAATGACTCAAGACAGGTTTAGGAGGTAATCATAGGAGTTACTTCTCCATGTTTATTTACTCCATCATGACCCTGGATGGAAGCAAATTGTTGATATGAAATGAAAGAACAAAGATGTTCAGCTTCAATATAAAATCTCCTGAGAGCAATCATGTTTCTTTCCTATTATATCATTCTAACTGACCTTTAAAAAAAAATTCCCCCTCAGAAGCCAAGAGTTTGATTTTAAAAAAGAAAAAGTCGTGCTCAATATAATAAACTCCTCCCCTCACCGCCATCTTTTCCAAATTCCTCTACTAATTTTGGTCTAGCACTTAGTGAACTGTTAAATTTCTGTACGTGTGATGTGTCCATCTCCCATCATTGACCGAATGGCTCTCAAGGGCAGGGACAACAATTGCTTTCACCCTGTATCTCCTACAGCAACTCCTTAGTAGAATCCATGCAACTCAGGGTATCTCACTAAATATTGACGGAGTGACCTTTCAAGGTTGCCAGACTCGGCATCCCAATCTCTCAGAAACAGCTTCCCAATACACCAAGCATTTAATGAGCCCCCATGCTGTTCGCACAAGTTCATGTGCCTTGGGAATAAAAACAGATCAATGTCCCATTTATGCACTGAATTGCTTAAACTTACATCAGAGATTATACATACATATACTGTGTATCTGAAGATAATGCCCCCCTAGCCTCTTCTTACCTTCTGCATCCACATTTTTCCCAACCTTCAAGGCTGGCTGCCCTCCCACTTTCACTAGAAAACCTTCCCAGTATACCCAGTTTAGACCAATGAGAAAGAGAATCCTTAAACTCTAAGTAAATAACAACCCACTGATACCTCTCAAAACTGCCTTCAGTTGACGTAATTAAAGCAATTATTTAATTCCAAGGGCTCTCCACCTACCTGATAAACTCTTTAAGGTTAACAATTAGAGTTTATCCAACATTGTATTTCTCACAAATCAAGCAGAAGGCCTGATGCACAATGAATAGCATGAAAATGCAAGCAAGAGAGTCAGTGAATGACAGTGAACATGGGCGGACAGGGTAGGGTCAAGTTAAATAGGGTGAGAATGAGGGTAAGAGGGTTGCCTCTTAGATGAAAAGTGAGACAAATTCTTGGCCCATCTCATTGAAAGCATGCCCTTATCCCATCACTCTATTTCAGGGGACACCTTAAGCTTGCAAATCTGGGGAGATGTGACCTATTGCTGGACAGAGGAAGTCTCTGACCCTTGTGGTCTTTCTTCCTTGGATGTCTAATAGTGAAGGAAAAATAAACGTATAAAAGGCCATAAATCCCCTTGCAAAAATAAAGGCCCCTTTTTAATGCCCTCTAGCTAGGACTTAAGTTAAATTGCAGACCCTTTCTGAAAAATTTGTAAGACCCTTTCCATTTATTTGCTGCTTTGACTGCCACCCCTTCCAGAATCAGGAAACTTGCTAGGGCTATCTCTGCCTGTGAATTTCTTGAAGTTATGCTATACCTGTATTAAGGGCATTAAAACAATCACATGCTTTCAAATCAACTTGAAAACTATTGAATAGTTGTAACCTAGACCATCTGAAATGCATAGCCTACAATCTTTACGATCTGGCCCTTTATATAAAAAGTTTCATCCGTTCCCTCTACTAGCCTCCACCTTCACTGCAGGCTGCTGCCCAGAAGCGATTATCTCCTGGTCGGCATCCCCACAGGACCCAGCTGTGTCTCTACTGGCTGTTCCTATTCAATTGCAAGCACCAGGACAGGGAAGGCATGTTTCTTATTTCCTTTTAGCTCCTCAGTGTCCAGCACATTGCCTCATCATAGTAAGTGTTCCACTCACATGAGCTGAAGAGATCAGCTAAACTTTTAATATATGTATTAACGAGAAGAACACAGGCAAGGAGACAAAGGAATTGTCAGAGTTACAGTGCTAGAATTAGAACATGGACATTTTAGTTCAAATTCAGCAAAGCCTCTAATGTAAATTAGAGTTGATAGTCCTATGATTATTGCTGGCTACTCAGTGATACTGAGTCTTCATTATATATATATTCACTCTTAACTTTAATAGTTTTTCTTCACAATATCATTAGAACAATATGTCAATTACCTTTAAAAATATGGAAGTGTTGAGCCCCACTCACAATTTTAAACAGGGCATTTGTATTTCATATTCTGTGGGAAACTGAAAATAACCATACACAAGAAGGTGAGTGGCACCTTGTAGCTTACTGATTCAATGAAACTTCATAGCAACTGAGGATAAAAAACTTCACTGTGCCTTTAAATGCCATTTTGCAGATTGTTCTCATCATCCCTACACGCTACATTACTAAGTTTTAAAATTCTAACATTTATAAAGTACACAGAGCCTTATAAAAACCCATTTTACGAATCACTTCCATGTGTAAGAGGATCCAGCTCACTCTTACCTTTCCTCCCCGAGCACCAACTCTACCGCCAGGCAAGGTGCCTGTGTCGCTACTCCTGGGCTTTGATGAATCAAGACAAGTGCTCTGGCCACTCTGTCTGAAGAACACCCAAGAGGGAAAATTGCCACTTCCTTCATGTCCGTCAAATATCAAAGAGGATTGTACTAAAAATTTAGGGAGCTGAGACAGATGTACCTTGTTCATAAGCCCATCGAGTCACTGCCCACCCTCCCCATTAAAGACATCCCAAGGAAATGAGCATTGCAAGGAATGGCAACACAGCTTCCTTCCACCAGCCCTCTTAGCCGTATAAAAGGAAAGAGTCAAGCTCATGAGAGCAGTTCTGCCCAAAGTATGGTCCATAAGCTGACACTGGTTACACACGATCTGTTACCGTGATAGGGTAAGCACAGAAAGTGAGCAAAAGCATTTGGAAAATTGTTTAGCAATTTGGCATTGCCCAGACATCCAAGAACACTATTTTATATTTTACTAGAGGCCGGGTGCACAAAATTTGTGCACTTGCGGGGGGCATCCCTCAGCCTGGCCTGTGCCCTCTCACAGTCCCCGAGCCCTGGGGGGGATGTCCAACTGATGGCTTAGTGGGCCTAAGCCGTCAGACGGACATCCTTACCATTGCCACAGAGGCGCGAGAGGCTCCCACCACTGCTGCTGTGCTCGCCAGCCATAAGCCCAGCTTCTGGCTGAGCAGCGCTCCCCCTGTGGGAGCACACTGACCACTAGGGGGAAGCTCCTGTGTTGAGTGCCCCCTGGTGGTCAGTGTGCATCATTAGTGACCAGTCATTCCACCATTCGGTCATTTGCATATTAGCCTTTTATTATATAGGATAAGTTATCAATTTGCAATGGATTGGGATTTTTTTAATGGTTCTTTGCCTCAAATAGTTTGAGAAGCACTGAACTAGAGAGAACAGTGTATAATCCAGGACAGCTTCCATCCACACAAGATGTTAAAGATGGTTCCCACCGGCCAGAACTTGGACTTGTTTCCTACCTTCCCTCTGTCTTTAGGAAGCTAAGGCAGTGAACTGGTACTAATAGGACCAAAGCCCCAAACCCTCTTTCCCAACCCCATTCCCCCAAGTGTGTCTTTTCAACTGACTAATAATCTGACAAAAGCAAAACACACACACACACACACACACACACACACACACACACACACAGGAAGACTTTGAGAAGAGAATTTCTCAGGAAGATCTAACCGCATTACCCGTTGAGCTAACTGTGGGTCAATCACACACTCTTCAAATTGAGACATCTGTTCACTTCTAACACTAAAACAATAATCTTTGTCACATCCCCTCAGTGAACATAATGCTGCCTCAAACCCTGGGATATTTTCAAACTATTTGCATTCCTTCTCCAGAGTAAGAGGTTTCATATTTCAAGAGTGGATTTTCCTCTAAGACTTGTCACCTAATTCATTCCGGGACCAAACTATGCCAGGATATGTTCATCCTTCAGAGGGGGGAAATGGATTTAAAAAATTCATTCATCCATGGACTACATAAGAAACGATCCTAGAAAAGGGGAGCCATCAGCAGAGAAGTATCTAACTGATTAATAAGAGCCGTGATCACATGAAAAATGAAAAGCCTGCCAGGAATTTGCATAAACCCCCAACACAAACAGAAGAGAGATGAGGATGGATTGTTTAAATCAGAAAGCAGAAGTTAGCACCTGTTAATGACCAGTTTGTTGGCTCACAAGCTGTTAACACTCAGACAAACTGGTCGTTAAATGTGGTCATTACTTATTTCAATGCAAAATTTATTAGAGCCCCCATTTGAAGATTTAATGGAAGGGCAATGGGTACCCTGCACACCTGGTATACCCCGAGGAGGCTCAGGGCAGGCTTCTAGCTGCTATGTCCAGAGTAAAAAAAAAAGAAAGAAAGAAAGTAATAATAATAGCCATTCTGTCACATCAATTACCGATTTCCTTCAGCAATCAGAATGTTAGATGAGTTCTGATTCACAGCTTGATACCTAATAAGGACCACTTGAGTCTGCATTACTTTGTAGGCCCATTATGGTTAAGTGGATCTGATCTGCGTTCTTTACAAGCCCGCTACAGGACTCATTATTATTAGATAGAGTTTCGATTAAACTCAGAACATTTTTTTCATCTTTCCAGCCTTTTTCAGAGCATAAAAAGAAGTAAGGGGAGAGAGGGCTGAGGATTTGCAGGGACACAGAAGGGAAATCAGTTGGTGATGGTGAGTCGTGAAGTTTTGAGTAGCATCGTTAGCCTCAGGTTGTCCCTAATATGGTAATAAAAGGGAGGCCACCTGGAACCTCAAGGGCCAGAAATTCTCAAAGAAAATGCTTCTTTGCTAGAACACCTAAATCTACCTTTACTTGTGAATTATACAAATAATATCTGTGGTGGGAGAAATTAAATCTCAGGGCCTCAGCCACCCCAGTTAACAACTCATGTTTTTTACTGAGAAAGACTTGGTCAGAAGAGCACTATGTGCCTCTCAGAAGGCGAGAGAAAGTACATGACAATGTTGGTCTCCTTTCCTCACATGCCTGCATCTTTATGGGACTGGGGTTGCTGGACCTAGCAAATAAAAATATAGGACACCCACTTAAAATGTTATTTCAGATAAACAATGCATCGTTTTTTTTAGCACAAGTAGGTTCTGTATGGCATCGGAGATGTGCTAACATAGTATTCATTATTTATTTGAAATTCAAATTTACCTGGCAGTCCTCCATTAGACATTTGATGATTGCAGAAAATGAAACACTTGGGTTAGTAGCCCCCAAACTGGTAGATCACATGAATCGCCTGGGAGAGAGTAAAGATGATCAGGTTCTACCTTCTGAAGATTGTGATGAGGAAATCTGTTTTGTTGAAGCCTAAAGAGCAGGAGGAGGAGGAGGAGGAGGAGGAGGAGGAGGAGGAGGAGGAGGAGGAGGAGGAGGAGGAGGAGGAGGAGAAAATGTGTAAGCCTATTTGGGGGAAAAGGGAGCCAGTGTTCAATAATATATCTACATATGACTCTAAAATTAAGGAGGAAGTGGAGAGTTAATTGGTGGACTAAGGGCAGACAAAGGTTGGTCTCACAAGGGTCCTCAAAGTCTTTTCATTCATGAGATAGTTCCTGAGTTCCCATAATGAGCAGGGTTATGCCCATGGGGAACCAAAATCCAGTAGAGGGAGGAAGACAGACATTTATGGAGGGTCTTCTGTGTGCCAGCGACCACAGGAATGCTCTGTATTCATTATCTCATTTAATCCTCACAGCAGCCTATCTCTGTAAGTACCACAACCCCACTTCTCCAGATGAGGACACTGAGATTATGGAAGGTAATGTGCCCAAGATGATGACATTAGCAAGTGCCAGAGGACACATTCATGCCCAGCATGGTCTGGCTCCAAGCATTTGCTCTTTGTACAACAAGCTCATATCCAATAAGCACCAAGTAAGTGGAACAAATTAAGTACAAGAGACAAGTGTCTTGATACTGGATTCAAGTATCAATCAGTCTGGCACTTTTTAGCCCTGGAACCTTGAGTAAGTTACTTAACCGCTCTGTGTTTCCAAACTTGCTGCTACTTTACAACTGTCATCACTGTCACTCAGAGATGCTCAATCAAGACAATCTTCGAGCTGGGATGTAAAAATATGTTCATAATATTAAAGTACAGCAGAGGTCACAACAATCGACAAGAAGAAGCTTCTTCCCAAACCTGGGCTCAAGGAGGCAGGTTCCTTTTATTCTAGAGCTCAGGGCTCTGTGACTGTGGGTAACAGAGTCCCCACCTCCCTTCACTGCAGATGTCCCCATAGGGAGGGCTGTCTGTGTCTGGACATGCAGTGGTGGCCCCAAAGCCTCTCCTATGTATTAGTTGTGGAAGAGTGAAGGTTTGTAGGAGTTAGACACATTAGCACTTGGGGTTTTATGAGGCTGAGCATATCAGATGTAAGGTTTATGGGCTTTATATAAGCACTTCTTTAAGTCAAACTAGCCCTCGTGTTTTATATTTCGAGCCAAGCAATTATTTTCCTCCTCTGTAAGATGATATTCCAGGGGTTTCTCTAAGGAGTAAATGAGATAATGTATTTTATATGCTTATTGCAATGCCTGGCATATAGTTAGAGCTCAATAAATGTTAGCTGCTATTATTATTATAAATTCTCTCCTACCAAAGTGTGAGCCCCTTAAGGGCAAAAACTATACTGTTCTTTGACCAAAATTCGCAGAGTGCCTTATAAAGAGTAAGTACCAGGTGAGTGGGTGGGTGGGTGAGTGGGTGGAAGGGAGGGAAGGAGGAAGGGAGGGAGGGAGGGAGGGAGGGAGGGAGGGAGGGAGGGAGGAAAGATGTATAGATGGATGGATAGATGAATTTCATAATGGCTCTTCTGTCAATAATGACTGGGACACTCTTCATGGAGAAGATGAGAATGAAGCTGAACTATTAAAGATAAATCATATGACAATTTCATAGCATAAAACTTGAATAATACTTTCATTCTTCTTTTTCTTATCTCTATAGATAAGAAAGATATCAATAAAAAGGTATAGCTGACCAGCACAACGCCATGCACCCAGTAGATGCTCAAAAGATGTACTAATTCATTCAAAAATATTACTAATTTACCTTTCTCTCATTGAAAAATTTTTTAATGTGACTTACAACATTAAATCCATAGTATTCTTTAAGATAAAATCATACCAAAGCAAGTGGCCAGGAAGACCAGAGAAGAGCTGGTGTTTTTATTCTGTCCTCGGATTGCCTGGGATTCAGAGGTCAGTGTGATTGCTGCCATGACTTCAGTTAAAATAGAATAATTGGGCCAGTAAAATTTGAAAAGTGTATTTTAATTTACTCCAGTCCATGCAAGCTCAAAGAAGAGAGAGCGCGAGAAATAGAATATAATAGGAATAGAAAAGAAGGATGTGAGGAAGAGAAAGGCCAGACTATAAATCAAGGGCCAGCAGGCAAAGGACATGAAAAAGAGCCCAGCAGAATTAAAATAATCTGGAACTAAGAGGAAAAACCAAGAGTTCAGAAAAAGTGAAGAGGATTCCATTAATACTCATTTCAGAAGGCAGTAGAGGGTGGACAACCCTTGCAAAGGAAAGAACAAGAGGGAGTAAAAATAAAGTGAACAGCTGCACATTCCTCTCTCAAACCCCAGCAGTCGCCACACATGCAAGCTCTTGACCTTGCCCGTGGAAAGAGCTCCTAAAGGCACAGCACAAGGCTGACCAGCCCTCGGAGGAGGGAGCTGTGCCCAGAGGACTTCGAAGGTGAGCTGGCCCACCTGAGTTGAAGACATCATCAACATGCTGAGGCCATTTTGTGTATAAAAATAAGTGGCAGCCTACACCAAATGATTTTGAGGGTTCAAGCCCTGCACGCCCCCCACAAAAAAAAAAAATAATGCCCTAACCTGCTGACTGACACCTGCAGTTCTGCAATTACAGATTCGTTTATTTCATAGCTTCTTATTCTCAGTTAAAATGAGGATCCTTCTAACAAATAAAGATGAAATATTGCCAGCCACTCATTCTCATTGTGAATTAGTCCTGCAAAATATCTGAAGGTACAAATGCCAACCCCAGCAGGTCTTGCCTGCTCCCAAAATTGTGCCAACTTGTGCTTACTAAGAAAGAAAAATAAATAATAAATAAAAATAGTCCCAAAAGAGCTCTATGACGAATATTTGGTGACTGTTTTTTTTTTATTTAAAAGAACAAATGAGATTGAGGTAGCCATGAGCTCCCCTTTAATACAAAAAAATAAAATTTCTCCGAACTCATCTCCCAAAAATGATTATGTATCAAGAGTGACAAGCTATTGATCATTATTAGCACTGGATAATGAGTAATGGGCACCTGGGGAATCATAATATTCTCTTCACTTTTATATATGTTTTTAAATCTCCACACTAACAAATAGAATAATCATTTATATTGTGTTTCCACTGAATTAATTTTACTGAATTAAAATGAATAATTGAGGGATAGACAATTCAATCTCTCAGATACTTTGTCCATTCCCACCTCCCACAAAAGCATGGATTCTTGGAAATACCCAGTTGCTCTACTGTGGGGAGAATTCTACTTTTCATTTCAGAGTCTCGATGGCAGGTGGGCACTGCCTGAACCTTTATCCCTACTCAGCTGGGGTCCCCGACTATTCGCTAAGTCTTTCATAGACTTTGCCGTTGCCACCTGAGATCTGCACTTTTAGCCTCTTTTTACTGACGCTGTCCTGCAGCCTCTCAGCCTCCAGCCTTGGCCACTGGCTTCTCTCTCAGGATGTTCGAAACCTTTCTTCTGCCTCACAGACGGCCTGATTCTCCTCAACTGCCTCACTCTCCTGCTGAAGGATGCTCCTGTCTTCTCCCTCCTCATCCTGTGTCCAGCCCGTGTAATTAATGCTCTCCGCTGGCTCCATCTCCGTCACATGATAGCTGGCATTAGTCAGCCCTGTGGAGTCTTTGCCTTGTTAGAAGAAAAGGGCTGCAACTCTGATGTCTCATGTGGAGAGAGAGAGACACACAGAGAGAGAAGTTTATGCTAATTTCTAAAAGACGTGACTCACAGCCAAACCACATCAAAGCAGTTCCTAAATTGGCACTCACTACTCCTTGGGGCATCTAAGGCAAACACATTCACGAAATTCACACTCAGCAACAACAAAAAAAGCCTTTCCTGGGGAAACTGTTATTTCTGTATTTCATTTGGAGTCTTCCACAAAGGATGACTGATTTAGGCTAAACGTGGAAGTCACATTGGAGAATGAAGACCAGCACAGAACCTCAACATGTGATCAAGAGGCTGACTAGCCCTCAATGAGCAGGTATAGTCATAGAGGCCCAGGTCCAAAGAGCCAGGGTCAGCCTGCCCTGCTTAACATTTCTGTGACCTTAACACTTGTGTTTACTTCAGTGGGTTAGGAAGCAAGAGGAACTGCAAATTCCGTGAAAGAAGCCAATTCTATACTCTGTGGCCACCTCAAAGCAGCCGGCAGGATCGATTTGCTAGAGATACTCTGTATGGAAGTACAGTGGGGCCTTGACTTACGAGTTTAATTCGTTCTGAGGCCGAGCTCGTTAAGGAGCTCGTTAACTCAAATTACTCTGTCAACTCAATGCAAAAAATCGGCCGAGAGACAGCTGATATCTCAAAAAACTCGTTAGTCGGGACACTCATAAGTCAAGGCCCCACTGTATCTCTAATGCCAAATCTCTCTTAAAGAGAAGAAATAAAATCGATCTTCTTTAATGTTTACTATCACTATAAATTCTTTTTTTAAATCTTTCACTTAACATTATATCTGTGAGATTAAGTCATGTTGTTGCATATATAGTAGTTCATTTTAAATTGCTATGTACTATTGTAATTGTGGGAATATTATCTATTCTATTGATGTACATTTTGGCTATTATGAATAAAACTATCATGAATATTCTTGTATGCCTATCCATACCCATTCCTGCATATGGCTAGGAGGGAGTCCAAGGTCACATGAATACAGGTAAGTTCAGCTGTGGTAGACACTACTTTTAACCACCTAACAACATGGTAGCCCCACAACAACTATCCTGCATAATCCCTCCTCTACTAAATCTGAACACCTTCACTTGCACTTATGTATTCTTCTTCCTCCCAAGATTCTTACCTTGACTTCCTCCTTCCCTCTCTACACTGTGTCCTCTAGTGACCTCACTTATTCTTACACACTTCACTGACCTTCATATTTATTTAGCCACATCCTGACTTCACTTCAAAGCAGCAGTCATGTTCTTCCATCTTCCAGCTCAACGTTTGCACTTGGATGTTCTTCAAATGGTTGAAACATGTTGAATCAAAGTCGTCTTCCTCTCTTCCCACCCTCATCATTTCTCCTTCCTGGTTTTATTGCCCTTTGCCTGGCATTCTGGGTATAACCTTGGCAGCCCAACCCTTAGGAAGAATTTAAATCCTACCAGTGGCATGGCTACAACAGACCTCAAAGGGGAATGGAGTTCCCCTTCAAAAGAGTTCCAACTGTTAGTTTACTTGAAATGGCTACCAAACTGAGACATAGAGAAAATCTTTTTTGTATTTCCTATCTCCCACATCATAAGGACATGTCACGTAACAGGTCATGATTCAGGACCCAACTCCATTGTCTTCAAATTCTGGAGTACTTCCTCTTTTAAGAAGCAATGTTGGGAAGGGAAAGGGCTGTTTACGTAACATTTAAAATCATGGGTTTGGGTCAAATAGACCAAAGACCTAGGATTCAAGTCCTTCTCCCACCACCTTTCACCGGTGTGACTTTGAGTAACTTACTTCCCTCTCTGGGCCTCAGTTTCCTCAGCTATAAAATAAGGATAAGCATTGCCACCTCATCCTTTGTATGAAAATTAAATGAGATCAAAAGATGTAGTACAGCGTCTGAACCATCCATACTCATTACGTGTGGTTGGCGCAGCTGCTGTTGCCAATTCTCTAAGTGGGAAAACTAGATAAATTGAAACTCGTTCAGTGTCCCAAAGAGGTTGCCACTGGACAAGCAGCAATTTCAAAGTTCTAATTTCTTTTACTTTGCTCTCTGAATAGCTCAGAAGGGATGGATAGGCTGTGAAAAATGTTCTCAGGCTGGTCAATTTGAGGTATTTCATTTCACGGATCTGTCTGGAAACTGCCAGCTCATTTCATTGATCAATGGCCATCCCAGTGTTGGAGTTTAAGTTATTACCATCCAAAACTGAAGCTGAATGAGATCCGTAGGAGCAAGAAGCTGCGAAAGGCACGCCGGCTCTGTCAGAGCCATGGCTGTGCTCCGCAATCACGCTTCAGTCCAGCGTAGGAGCAATTTGCATTTGTACCCAGACTCCTTTCTCTCGCGATGGCACTTTCTCCACTGGCTTCTGGATACCTTTTTGCAGCTGCCTCAGATGGTACCTTCTGCAAAGCTCTCAGTGCCCGCATGTGAAGCTACCTACCCTGTCTCCCCTCCATACACCCTACCTCTTAAAGTATACGCAGAGCCAAGCAGACACTGTGTCAATCCGCTTACCAATCAAACACACATCAAGTACCTGTCATGTACACTGCCAGGAACCTCACCACAGGAAAACATAAAGAAAACACATTCTTTTACCTCAAAGCTTAAGTAACTAACAATACAGGTTAGCACATACTAACAGGGTGGCTCAGATAGTTAAGTGTCAAGATAGTAATAGGAAAGAGAATTAACTTCTGGGTTCATGGATCCCAAAAACAATGGTAACCAATCCCACCCCACCCATCCCTCTGACACAACCAGGGCAGAACCCTGCACAAAGTGGGTGCCTAATAAATGCTTCTGAGTAGATGCAAACACATGTTTTGTTTTGCTTTGCTTTTCCAGGATACAGAGAGTTTATCCAAAGTCCAATACAGACTGGCCAAACTGCCTTCTACAATGTGAACAGAAGAAAGTCTGTGCAAAAGGCACTTTAATTCCATTCTCTCAGCGTTACAAGCATTTGGGCGGGCAGACAAATGTGCCAGGTTCCACGTTATAATCCTGAGCCTGAACTGCGCGATCAACATATACATCTGTGTCACCATAAAGAAAACTGCATTTGCTGTCCCTCATGTCTTACAACAGGAATAAAAAATTATAAATGTTTACACCCTTGTCCCACCCTGACATGGAAACTCAAGGAGACCCTGAGGGAGGGGCCAGCCATCACACGGCCTGAACTAACACAAGTAGTTTTAACATGTTCTTCAGCTACTTCCCCGATCCCCCCAGAAAATCTTTTTCTCCTTGTAAGCAGAAGTTTAGATGCTGATTCCTCACAAACTAAAGTGATTTACCATATAACAGCAGAAATATAAGTTTGGGGGGAGCCGGTTTATAGGATTGGGTTAGATTCCCAAACTTATTATCTACAAGCCATAAATCCTGGGCAAGTTATTTAACCTTTGAGTTTCTATGTTTTCATCTTAAAGACAAGAATAAGACATTTCTCTTGCAAAATTGTTGCCTGGATTTGAAATAACATAAGTAAAATCATGCAATGGTACCTAAAAATGCTAAATAAATCACTGTATAGTTATTACCATTACTCCGTTGAACTAAAGTAGTCCAATTCACTACTCTCCAGCTCCCTCCATAACAGATGAAGCTCCCAGCTAAGCCATACAGGACCCTGCACTCAGGAAACACCCACACTAATTAACAAAACTCAAAATCTTGTGTATCTATCTCATCTGGCCTTCTTAAGAGGAAGAAGATAACACACAATTATAGGCAGTAAAAAACTGGAAGAAACTCAGCAAACTCAATCTGCCCCTGGGCGCTCCATGAATCTCCGTTCTCTTAGAAACTTCCCGAAAGTACCTACACTGGGCCTTGAGTTACACCCACTCACCTCTGACCTACGGTTATCTGTGTGGCCTATGTCAGTGATTCTATGCAGAACAGAAATTATCTTTCAGAGATTATATTTCCCCATTGATTACTGGTCACCAAGACCGTTGGCACAAAATTCAGGAGGATGGGGAGAGTCAAATCACTTCCACTCACTTGCAAAAAGTCATCATTTGTTATATCTATAATTTCCCAATTTGAACAGCTCTTTTGGGGTTCGACGTGAAGAGATAGGAAGAGGAAGGGCGTTATGCGGCAAGTCACATGGACACTCCTGGCAGGGCTGAAAACGTGAAGGCACACACATCATTCACTAAGTGTTTTCTTTCCCTTTGTGCATTGGACCAGCCCTCTGGGTTGCTGTTTCCAGGCCAGGCATACGCCAGGCCCAGTAAGAAACAGAGCCCCACGTTTTGGAAATGGCACTTGGACAAAGTTCTGGGAGGCCCAGGGAACGCAAGGTCTATGCAGCGTGGCCAAGATTCTGATGAACCATAAAGGGGAGGAAATAGCACTTTCCTCTGATTCATGCAAAAACAATTTACTCTCCAGCCTTCTAATCATTCGTGGTCTGAAAACGTGGTGCAACGGGCCTCCCGAGCCACCCTGCTCCCACGGCCTCCCCGGCAGTCCCGTGCCGGGCTGACAGAGAAATCAGATCAAAAGCGAACCTAAGGTAGTGGCACTCTCCCCTAACTGTTGACAGATGGAGAATGGAAGCTACATGAATGCTCTCTCTTGTGTCAGCACTATAAAAACGTCGGACTGACCCATGAAAGATGGAGAAGGAAGCTCTGGCAGCCATTAGGAGCCATGCCTGACTCCAAGCAATAACTCATTCACGGTTTTATGAAAATGATTTTATTGCAGTGGATTGCTTTTTCCCCCCTCTGCAAAAATTACTGCTTATCAGCGTCACAGAAATCAAGCTAAAAACTCCCCACCTTTTCTCTCTTCTAATGCAATCCCTCCCTCTGGCCAGGAACTTAATAAAATGGAACATTTCATTATTCCGGTTTGCATACCTCTTTTGAAGCTGAAACTGTCATCTCAAGTGAGCGCTCTGAAGTGGCTGGTGTTAGGGTAATTTGATTGCCTCTTGTGTTTGCTCAGACACATCTAAATGCCCGAGGAGCCACTCTGTGTCCAGGCCTCTAGCAGGACCGGATTTGGGAGCTGCAATGTGAAGGGAATCGTTCAAAAGCAGTACTTTCCGATTCCTTCAAAGTACAGTTTAGACACGGCTTTTTCATGAGCTATTAACTGCCTGTCAGATGCCTTAAGAGGGGAAAACAAAACCAGGTGTATTGAAAATTCATATATTCACAAAGAGCTCAGTCCTGTGCCTCTTAGGCCCATGTCAGCCTTGGCAATGGGAATACCAGGCTGAGGCGATTGCCTCCCGCAGTGGAGGCCTCCAAGTAAACCTTCTATTGCATTCAGAACACAGAGCCTCCGAGGATGGAGACACCTAGTTGCAACCCTCAGTTAGTAGCCTAGGTGCAGGGTGAAGTCTTAGTAGACGTGCAGACTCTCAGGCCCCACCCTGGACTCACTGAATCAGAATCTGCTTTTGTCTCAGATAACCTCTGGGTCATTTGTAAGCATTACAAATTTTGAAAGCACTAGTTTATACCATGGAAGTAATATTTATTGGCCTACTCTGGCTGACCAGTGTATTCAGCTGTTAACCAGTTACTGTTGTTATAGTCACAAGAATCAGTAAGGTATGGTTCCTGCCTTCAAGAGTTCAACATCAGGGGGGACAGCATGCAGGAATCGTTGGTGTCTATGCGGCACTATACAGCTTCAGAAAGGGCCCTCACACACCTAAAGACTTAAAGTGGAAAGTATCAGGCCTGTGCTGTATGGTATTGTCCCCTCTTAAAGCAACGAGATCCTCTGCCTGCAGCTTCTACAGGTCTCCACAATCCTGCCTACTCGATCCCAGCAGCCCAAGCAAGCCTAGTGCTGACTCAAGCTCTTCAGCTTTCAGAGAGGCTTGACCATTGCACGTCCCAACAGTCCAGTCTTCTGCAAGCTTCTCTAAACACTCCTACCAGAGAAATATTGATTGTTAACAAAATGAGACCCTTTTAACATAGCACATGTCCCTTTTATGCTTTGTGGCAGAGACATTTAGCACTCACTAGCTCTGCGTTCCTCCACATTTCTCAACTCAGTTGTAGTTAGGAGGGATACTGTGACTACTATAATTATGGCCAACATGTTGCAAGTGGAAGTGATATATGTCACTTCTGGGATGAAGCATTTAAGAGTTGGTATGCAAAGTTCTTTCCCATGCTTTAGTAACCAAAAGGAAGACATGTGTTCCAGAAGGCCTAGCAACATATTGAAGCAACCTATATCTCTTGGAAAGGAGCTTCCTAGAGAGCTAAAAGACCCACTGGTGAAATGTGCATAAGGAAGGAATAAGCCTTTACATGGTACATTTGCACGGTAAGCCACTGAGATGTTGGGATTGTTTGTTATACAGCATAACCTACCCTGACCTATACATCTTTACACCATTCTGTTTTTCCACGTGAGTTTCACATTAGGTGAAAAACGTGGCAAGAAGTGATGAAAGAATGTTCCCTCATGTCTTCTCAGGTAAATAGACCATTAGTTTTTTCTTAATGATAGGAAGTAGAATGGGATTTGTCTTCATTATATGGTGGTTTGTGTTATTGTTGATTTTTTATTTAATTACCTCCCAGGTGCATTCTCAAAGTTAAGAAAGTTATTGGCTATTTAACATGGTAAACAAATGAGGATCAGATCTGAAGTAGCAATTGAAAGCAGTCATTTGAAAAAATCGGTGGCCACATATTAGGAAATAGTAGTTTTGTAGACTGTGTTACAGGCTTCCTGCCCCAGTGGAGACAATACTCTGGTTATTCCTTTTCTCATCGGCTATATAGACATTGAACTAGAGATGCATGCTTCTCTTTTCTTAGGGATAACAACTCACACTAGGTTTGCTCTTTTTCCAATTAAATTAATCTAATCTTGATAAGAGTAGCAAGTCAAATAGCTATTTAATGTTGCAGGAATATGCATAAGACCATGTTGCAAATTTAAATAACATGTAAATAATATTTAAACTGTCTGTTCCAGAATTATACTATCTCCCTGCCAAATTTTTTTCTGTAGAAATGAGCTTTTCATTTTTCACTTGTAGCTAACATTTAAAATGAGGAAAAGAAGTCACACCCACAAGTGCCAATCTAATAAAATCACTGGATAGTAGCAATCTGGCTTAAAGTGCCAAGAATCAAGGGTAATTCTGATTTAGGATTAAAATTGTCCCCTGGATTTAGCTTGCTGTGTATGGTTATGGGAAAAGCTCATAGTGCTTAGTAGGGCATTCTGACCTACTAAGCACTATGAGCTTAGTAGGAAGATCTTTCAACTGATGGACAATTTGAGTTATAATACCTGGACAAGGTTACATAGTCTGAGCAGAGAGAACTTCTGCTTCATTCATTGGTGACTTTTCAGGAATCAATCTCTGAAGAAATGTTTTTGGTATTTGCCTGTTTGTTTTCCTACCTTGGAAAAAAATCTATTATCAGATTATTTAAAAATATTAATGATAAGGCCACAGAAGTAAAGAATAAAAGGAAGAAATATTTAATTATAGAAAATATGAGTGAAGACAAATCTTTTAAAAATATTTTTAATTTATTTTAGGAAGAAAGAGGGAGGGGGAGAAGGAGAGGGAGAGAAACATCAATGAGAGAGAACCATCCATTGGCTGCCTCCTGCATACCCCTACTGGGGATTGAGCCCACAGCTCAGGCATGTGCCCTGATCAGGAATCAAACCAATGATCTCTCAGTGCATGGGACTACCATCAACCAACTGAGCCACACAGGCCAGGACAAGACAAATCTTATGGAAGTAGAAACAAAAGAAAAAGAGAAGAAAAAAAACAAGACAAAAGGAAAATAGGTTCAAAGAAAGAAAAACACAGAAAGATTGAGGGAGAAGAGATTATATATATTCTTCCAAATATGCTGCCCTGTGGGCATGGGTTGTGTTTTCTATTTTGTACATCCCCCACTTCCTAAAACCTACCTCAGTGCTGAAGACCCAGCTGACCCTTGCCTGATAGACAGCATAAATTGAACTAATGATCTCAGTTCTATACTTTGGTTCATAATACCATAAACTGGTTTAGCTGAGGCTAGGAAATTTTGGTTTGAATCATGAGTTTAACAACTGAATCTGAACAAAGAATCCCACAGAAGAATCCTGGTGCTAAATGGAACTCATAACACAGAGCTTAGCACTTCTCTGGAGTTCTTTGCAGCTATACAGACCTGCATGATGCAAAAAGAAAGAAGAAAAAGAAGAATGGAGAACTCCCTCCTTGGTCTTCCTGACAGCTGGATATGGCACTACCAGTGGAAATAAACTAAACATAAGTGAAAAATAAAACTATTGCATAGCTCTAACCAGGGACAGTTAAGAGTTAGGGTTTGGTCCTGGCCAGGTGGCTCAATCGGTTGGAGCATCATCCCATGCACCAAAAGGTTGTGGGTTCAATTCCTGGTCAATTACCTAGGTTGCGTGTATGATCCCCAATCAGGGCATGTAAGGGAGGCAACTGATGGATGTTCCTCTCACATCAATATTTCTCTTTCTCTCCCTCCCTCTCTCTCTAAAAATAAAATATTAAATTTTTTAAAGAGGCAGGGTTTGCCTTCTCAGCTGTAACTTCATGTAACCCAGGGTGATGAATGGTGTCATGCTGCCCTATAAAATCTGCTTACAATGGGCTTGGACCAGAATTACACATCCTGTGAAAGTCCATATGGGTGCCTAGAAGCTAACTGTCTCACGGTCACCCCTGGGTAAATGCTCCTTTTCAGTCTACATCAACCCAGTTGTGACACTCAATTCCTGCCCCTAAATGGATGCATAAGTACTCGACACATAGAGCCATACTCACTAGTGAAGTCTGGGTAGCACACTTTATTTACTAAAGAATTCGTGCAGATGGATGGTGTTAGAAAAAGTGAGCACAAACAATTTAATGATAAATCCAGTCTACACGACCAATTCTGCACTGGAAGCTCCATCAAGCTCTCTACCCTGTTGTTCCTCTGCTCTTTTTTCTTGCCCCCAAGACAACAAATTTTCCCATTTTCTTTTTTTATCCAAGAATATTTTTTTCCATTGACCTTTAGAGACAGAGAATGGAAGGGATGGAGAAGGGGGGGGAGAGAGAGAGACATCGATGTGAGAGAGACAGATCGACTGGTTGCCTCCTACATGCCAACGAGTTATGTGCCCTTGACTGGGAATGGAGCCCGCGACCCTTCTGTACGTGGGCTGACACACTAACCACTGAGCAAACTGGCCAGGGCCTCCCATTGTCTTAAGCACTCCCAATTTTTCCTGCCCTCTCCTTCCAGAAACTATTCCGAGATCTATCTTTTCACCACCAATTGATTTCCCACATTATTTCATGAAGCAAACTCAGTTCTTTCCTGAAGAGATGAATTTCGATGCCAATTATTTTTTATTATAATCCATATAAAAAGAACACTGGACATATAAAGAGCACTGAACAGGCCACTTTGACTGAAAATATCTCCCTCATTCATGGCCTTAGGTTCCTTAAGCATTGTGTGTTCTAACAAGTTGTAATCTTAAGTAGTCCAGTATTCATTAAGTCTCCTATCTGTGAGGATGTTTATATCTATGTCTATGTCAGTATCTATATCTATATCTACATCTACAATGATGTATATATCATAAATGTGTCTGCCAACAGATTTCAAACCAGCAGGAAAACACTGTGCCTGGAGGTTCAGGAAAAAGAAGGGAAGAAGGGGAGGGGGAGGCGGAGGAGAAGGAGGAGCCACCACCACCAAAGAGCGAAGAGCGATTTTCCTCTTTCACAGTCTCACAAGGGCCAGTCCCTACTGAATCCAGCAGGAAGTCCTTTCACCCAGTCAACACATCCTTGGCAGCTATCCTTGAACCATCCTCCCCTGCAAACCAGGTGGATCAGGCAGCCCCAGGACAGACAGGAAGTCCCGCCAGCCGCACAGTCTTCCCTCGTCCTGTCTGGGGACTCAGGCAGACAACCAACTGCTCCAGGAGAGGAAACAATTAGGGAGAGGGGCCCCCTCCCTCTCGGCCTCAGGCTGCCCAGCCAGCATGATTAGCATAATTACAATATGTTCCTCCAGCACCAGCATGAAAACTTGTGCGAGAGGGAAAAGTGTTAAGACACAGGAGCCAGCCAAACAACAGTGGGGCTTTGTAATTAGCTCAACAGTTCCTCTTCTAGAACTTTCCTGGGGTACTCCCAGGAAACAAACACCAGGCTCCAAGACTAAAGGCAGCAGCAGGAACACTGCATCTCTGCCTGAAAGCAGGGGGCTGACTGTCCACCCCACCCCACCCCACCCACAAATCAAGGAATCACTCTTCACCTCTCGACTGGCCCTTCTGAACTGCCCTTAAGGGAGTCCCAACCTTTCTGAGCTTCAATTTCCACATCACCAAAGAAGAGAAAATAATCGTGCCTATTGTGAGAAGCAATCAGATAACAGCTAGGAACCTTTTGAATAGCAAGAATGCTAAATAAATAGCAGTGGCAATGACAGTCTAGAACAGTGGTTCTCAACCTTCCTAATGCCGACATCCTTTAATACAGTTCCTCATGTTGTGGTGACCCCCAATTTCATTGTTACAAATTGAACATAAGTAAAGCATAGTGATTAGTCACAAAAACAATATGTAATTATATATGTGTTTTCCGATGGTCTTAGGCGACCCCTGTGAAAAGGTCGTTCGACCCCCAAAGGGGTCGCGACTCTCAGGTTGAGAACCACTGATCTAGAAAGTATTTGCCTGGATCTGAATCCCCAAAGTCATCAAATATCTAAAGGCATGTTCCTGCCCTCTCAGTCCCAGGGTTAATAATTTTCAGCACCTCCCTCCCACAATCCTCCCCATACCCCACCACATCATTGCACATGAACACAGCAATAGTAGGCTGCTTCAGATTCTCTACACCATGTTTCCTGACCTTTTTTCTCTCATAGCATCCATAGAAAATGATATTAGTAATAACCTCTGGGGTAAATGGTTGCTCGTGGCAATCCAGGTCCCACCCTGCCACCCGAAAAAGCTGATGTAATCAATCCCACATCTACCCGGCACATCTATGAGGCACTAATGTGTCCCCCAGATTGCTGGGAAACTCTACTCTGCATCAGCAGTTTTGGTCCATAGTTGGTTACATAGTTGGCTGGTTATTGTTTTGTTTTTTAACAGACGTAGCTCCCTGTGATCTGGAGCCAGTGGTGGTCCCAAGCAACTGCTTTCACCCTTGGTTATATATTAGAATTCCTGGGGGAACATGTAATAAACACCAACACCCAAGCATCACCCCCCAAAATTCTGACTTAATTGGTGGGGCTGGGGCCTGGCATTAGGTGAGCCTGACGTGCAGCCGCGGTTGAGAACCATTGCCCTAACGTAGCCATTCCCAAGCCTTGAAATGCAATAAAAAATCACATGGGGACCCAGTAACAGAGTATATTCTGATTCAGCCAGTCTGAGAGGTGAACCTGGGATCTTGAATTTCTAGTCATCCCCCAAGAGAAGCTGTTGCTGTGGCCCGCATACCACACTTCGAGTAGCACGGGTCTAAAAGGGTAGCTCTCAGATCGGAGCGTGCCTCCTAATCACGTGGGAAACCTTGCTAGAACAGACTGCCCAGAGCTTCTGCTTCAGTTCAGGGTGGGGCCTAGTCGTTTGCATTTCTAGACCACATTTTTGAAATCATTGCTCTAAAGCAAGCCGAACTCAAAGGCTAACAGGGGCCAAAAAAACAAGGCATGCGGCCCATGGGTTGCGAGTTTGACATGCTTGCTCTAAAGCAGGGGTCCTCAAACTACGGCCCGCGGGCCACATGCAAATACAAATATTGTATTTGTTCCTGTTTTGTTTTTTTACTTCAAAATAAGATATGTGCAGTGTGCATAGGAATTTGTTCACAGTTTTTTTTTAAACTATAGTCCGGCCCTCCAACGGTCTGAGGGACAGTGAACTGGCCCCCTGTTTAAAAAGTTTGAGGACCCCTGCTCTAAAGTATTAGTGAGGAAGATCTTAGACTTCAGGAAGAAATGAGCCCCACCTAGCAGACCAGAGAAATGCTGGTGATGCAAACTCTAGAATTCCCCAGAAAGGAAGTCAGAATGAAGCCCACCCCAAAATGATGAACACAGACAACGCTTCAAGGTGGCCCAACCTGAGAGCCTCTGATAACTGCCTGGAGAGGCCTGGATGCAGCCCTCCCAGGGAGGGCCGCTTCCTCTCTCCCTGTGCTGGGACGACCCCGAGGAACTCTGCAGGCACGTGGTTTCTAGTCCTACAATGACCTCCCTGGCGATGCAGGTCAGAGGCTCTCAACAAAGTCTCCATCCTTTCCCTGAGGGGTGAAGGAGGCTCAGCCCACCTTTGAGCACAGAGCACCCCACTCCATCCTACCACCTAGGAGTCACTGGGACTCAAAACCACAAAGGCCCCACCTCCTTTCGTATTCCCATGAGTTCCAACATGAAAGAAAAGAATGGAGCCAGGGCAGGTTAAGAGGGGAGAGGCTGGAAAAACAATGCACCCAAAGTGCTTTGGAAATGGTGCTCAGTGGCTCTCGGTTTGCCAACACTCGTTTAATGGGCTGCCGGTAATTGACCAGAACGACTGCCCCCCTAGCCAGTTTTCATCATTGGATCTGGACAGCTCCCAGGTAACAAGCTCCAACTGGGAGGGCTCGATCGCTATCAGCCAGAGTGAAGGAGGCCTTCAGCGAGGAAAAGCTGCCGGGCTGGCAACAGCCCCTGTGTGATCCATGTGAGCGATTTCCAGCTCCCAGATGCCCCAGAAGTAAAGTCTGTTAGCACTGCAACCCCAAAGCCAGGACAGACCTGGAGCCCTGGGGCTTCATCACATGATAATCATCTGCTAGGACAACCTGCCCAGCCTCCGGCAAGCTCACCAGGGTTAGTGCTGCTCTGTGCTTGCTGGTAGCCCTGAGGTGCATCACAGGACCCACTGACAGCAGAAATTCAGTTGTGTGAATAACTACAGCGTAATTAAGCAGGGTCAAGGCAGGGTCTCGTTTCAGAGAAACTACCTCACATTCCGGACCCCAGGAGTTGGGCCCCGTTGCCTTATTCCTCTTGGTCGGGGCGGTCAGATGATCCTCCGAATGGAGTGCCATTCATCTATGGGCACCAGGCTATCATTCGGCCCTCGCATTTCCCTTCAGTGACCCTTGAGTCTGCAATCAAAGGCAAAAATCCCCAACAACCAGCAGGAAGAGGGACATGACCTGGTATGTTGGTAAACCTAGAATGACTTCAGTCCCATAGACATTTATTCAAATACTGGCTTCAGTACTTACCTAGTTTTTATTTGTGGCAAACAGCCTAACCATTCTGTACCTTGGTTTGTTTGTTTTTTTCATCAGTAAAATTGTAGCAAAAACACCTACTGGTGATGTTGTATGAATTTTAAAAAATATATGTATAAATTGTCTGAAACACTGTGGGCACTATCTATAATTATCATTATTATTGTGATGATAGCTTTCAGCTATTTTTATTAATAGTACTTCTATTCTTGGTTCCAACCTCTCTCCCTGACTCCCACCAAGGCTCTATAATGTTCTTGAATAGAGCTGCCAAAGAGGCTATTCTGTTGGACAACACCTGTGGACACAAACAATAAGTTCCAAAGAAAAACATAGATTTCAACATAGAAATCTAGAATTCAGTGATTCAAAGAGTAAACTTCTCAGTTCAGTTCTGTCACCAACAGTTATTGAGTCCCTCTCTGCTTACGCTGGTCTTAGAGTTTAAACCAGCATCTGTCAGAGTTCTCAAAAGTAAAGAACTCTGCCTTCTTAGCCCCAAAACTAGGAACAACAGTAAAAGCAGAGCTCACCTGCGTGAGAGTAGGATTCTGTGTCTTCTAGTCTCTCTGAACTTCTTCAGCAGAAGAGCCTTGGGTTGAAAACAACTTTTCTGCTTGATAAATTTAGTCAATTCTGAAAGGATTCACTAGGACCAATCAACTAGCAAGGTCTCTTGAATGAGTAGCTACAAATGAGGTATGAAAATCAGCTCCCGAGAGGGGAACCAAGATGGCGGCGATATAGGCAGACGTGTCCCAGGTCGTGTCCCGGAGCAAATGGAGCGAGCAGCTGAAGCTAGTAACAATCACACCGAATTGGCGAAATTGCTCAGCTGGTGAGAGGGTTTGCAGCCGGGAAGAGCAGAACTCCCCTGGAAAGGTAAAAAAAAAAACCAGGGATTTGGGCAGGAAAGTTTGCCAGACCTCTGAGCCCAGAGAGTCGGAGGGAGACCGCGTGGCAGACAGCCGCGTCCCTTGGGACAGGCACAGCCCCTGACGGGGGAAAGGAGAACCTCGGGATTCCTGGCGCCGCCAGGGAAATTGAGAGCTGGGTTCTGTGATCACGGAGGACTGAGCCTAAAGGGGGCAGCCCGAAGAGCTGACCTGACCATGCAGTCCCGGTAAGAGAAGAAGCTTACAGAAACCAAGCCTTCCCCGTTTCCGCGGCCGGCATTTGTTTCTTTGTTTTCACTGAATCCTGTTCATGGGACATTTCGGATACAGACACTCACCTGTGCTGAAGAGAGGGAGAGTGTGCGGAGGAGTGGAATCTGGGGAGAGACTGGGGAAAGAGGGGGAGCCGGGAGAGGTGGTAGTGAATTGAGTGCTGAGACACCCCTGAGCCCAGGACTGGGGCAGCCACCTGCTCCTGAGAATGAGTCTCCTCCCCCCAGCCCCCAGGCAAGGAGCACAGCCACACCCAGATTCCACCCTGTACGAGATCAAGGATTAAGATAACCTGATCAGTCCCTGGGAGTTAACAGGGTCTGGCCTATAGGGGGATTTTCAATCCCAGCAACAACATAGCGCCGGTAACTAACTATTACGCAGTCAGCTCTGGGCAGTGAACTTCCACTGGACAGAGAGGCCCTATAGCCTCAGAGGCCAACCCCAGAACACTGCCACCCAGAGGCTGACCCAATAACTGACTCTTTGCTAAACACAAAATAAGGCAGTCTGGGAAATAAATGCAGCATGCTTTAAAATAAGGGCTGTGGTTTACAACACAAAGGAACAGTATATCGCAGGGAAACTCAACACTCTCCTGAATACCTGGAAGGTCTAAGGCGAGCCACACTGAAGAATAGAAGAAACGAAGGACCTTCACTACTGCAATTTTTTTTCTTTTTTCACTTTTTAACTAAGAAACCAATTTTTTTTCCTGTTCATTTTTTTTTCTCTTTCTTTTCTTCTTTTTCCATCACCTGATTTTACCCTTTTAATTACTACCTTCTTATTTTTAACCAGTATTATTGCTGCTACCATTTTACCATTTTTTAGAGTGCCATTTTATTTTTTCTTTATTTTATTTTGGGATTAGTGTTCACCATTCTATTTTCATCGTTATATTATTGGTTGTTTCTAGTTTGCATTCATATCCAGGGAGCTGTTGCTGGAATTTGTTGGGATTAATGGCTGTTCTATAGGAGTATTCTCCTCATATAAAAAGTCTCTTCCCTCTTCCACTTCATTCTCTCTTTTCGCTCTTTTTTTTTTTCTTTTCTTTTCTCGCTTTTATTTTCCCCCTTCCTTTTTCCCAATTTCATTTTTGCACTCCCTTTTTTTGGTCCCTACTTTTCTTTTCCTTTTTCTCTTTTATCTTTTTCTCTTCCTTCTTCCTTATCCCCTAATTCTCTTAATTCAGGTGGTCACCTTTAATTGGGGTTATTAATATCGTGAATATATTTGTGTATAGTGCCTGGTACGTGGTGCCTTGTTGTGTTGTATTTTGTGCCTTTAAATCAATGCAGCAGATCCAAGCAACAGCAACCTCCTGAGCATCACATCCTCTGCTGAGGAACAGCAGCTGTACGTGAAACCTCGCCCCACCAGCCAGAAGAGCCACCACAGCTGTGAACAGCACCCACCAGAGGAGCTGCTGTCAACTGAAGAGCAGCTGCTACCGCAACCGCCCGAAGAGCAACCACAGACCAAGGAGTCACTGCCACCAAGGGAGCAACCACTGAACAACTTAACGTCTAGATATGTCAGTGAGATCAAACATGGGTAGACAAAGAAACCCCCAAAGGAAAGAGAAGGAGGACTCTCCAGAAAAGCAGCTAAGTAATACAGAGGCATGCAACATGACAGATAAAGAATTCAGAATAAGGATCCTAGAGTGCATAAACCGGATGGAGGAAAAAATCGACAACCTCTGCAAGAAGCAAGAAGAAACAGATGAAAAAATCGATAACATATGGAAGAAGCTAGAAGAAACAGATGAAAAAATCGATAACATATGGAAGAAGCTAGAAGAAACAGATGAAAAAATCAACAACCTAAGTAAGACCCAAGAAGAAATGAAGAGTGATATAGCTGCAATGAAAAACTCCATTGAAAGTATCAACAGTAGACTAGGAGAAGTGGAGGACCGAATTAGTGAATTAGAAGACAAGGAAGCAAAACACACCCAAAATGTACTGCAATTGGAGAAAAAAATTAAAAGACAGGAGGAGAGCCTAAGGGAGCTTTGGGACAACATGAAACGAAACAACATACGAATAATAGGAGTACCAGAACAACAGAAGGATGAACAAGGATTAGAAAACCTATTAGAAGAAATAATATCAGAAAACTTCCCTGAGGTAGGGAAGAAAAAAGTCACACAAGCCCAGAGAGTCCCAAACAAGGTGAACCCGAAAAGACCCACACCAAGACACATCATAATCACCATGGCAAATGTTCAGGACAAAGAGAGAATCTTACAGGCTGCAAGAGAGAGACGGAAAGTTACATACAAGGGATCTCCCATTAGATTGTCAAATGACTTCTCAACAGAAACACATCAGGCCAGAAAAGAATGGACTGAAATTTACAAAGTGATGCAAAGCAAAGGACTGAATCCAAGAATACTCTATCCAGCAAGGCTATCATTCAAACTTGAAGGGGAAATAAGAAGCTTCACAGACAAAAAAAGACTAAGGGAGTTTGTCACCACCAAGCCAGCAATGCAAGGAATGCTAAAGGGACTGGTATAAAAATAAGAAATAAAAAGCTCAGAAAGAAAACAGCCACAAAAAAAAGAAATGGCTACAAACAAGTACCTTTCAATAATAACTTTAAACGTAAACGGACTAAATGCTCCAACCAAAAGACATCGAGTGGCTGAATGGATAAAAAAACATGACCCATACATCTGCTGTCTACAAGAAACCCACCTCATTAGAAGGGACTCACACAGACTGAAAGTGAAAGGATGGAAAAATATCTTTCAGGCAAATGGAAAGGAAAAGAAAGCTGGGGTAGCAATACTTATATCGGACAAAATAGACCTCAAAGTGAAGGCCTTAACAAGAGATAAGGAAGGCCACTTCATAATACTAAAGGGATCAATACAACAAGAAGATATAACCCTGGTAAACATATATGCACCCAATGTAGGAGCACCCAAATTCATAAAAAAACTCCTGGAAAATATCAAAGGAGAGATCGACAACAATACAATCATAGTAGGGGACTTTAATACACCATTGACAGCACTGGATAAGTCCTATAGACAAACAACCAGCAAAGATACAGCAATCCTAAATGACTCACTAGATCAGATGGACTTAATAGACATCTTCAGAACACTTCACCCCAAAGCCAGAGAATATACGTTCTTCTCAGGTGCTCATGGAACATATTCAAAAATAGACCACATATTGGGTCACAAGCAAAGTATCCCCAAATTCAAGAAGATTGAAATCATAAAAAGCGTCTTCGCAGACCACGATGGCATAATATTAGAAATAAACTACAATAAAAACAACCCAAAATACTCAAACACCTGGAAGCTGAATAGCATGCTATTAAATATTGATTGGGTTACCAATGAGATCAAAGAAGAAATTAAAAACATCCTGGAAACTAATGACAATGAAAACACAACAATCCAAAACCTATGGGACACATTGAAAGCAGTCCTGAGAGGGAAGTTTATAGCTCTACAGGCCTATCTCAAAAAACAAGAAAAAATGGTAGTAAATCATCTAACTCTACAACTCAAAGAATTAGAAAGAGAGCAACAAGAAAACCCCAGAGTGAGCAGAAGGAAGGAGATAATAAAGATTAGAGCAGAAATAAATGACATAGAGACCAAAAAAACAATACAGAAAATCAATGAAACCAAGAGCTGGTTCTTTGAAAGGATAAACAAGATTGATAAACCTCTAGCCAGACTCACCAAGAAGCAGAGAGAGAGGACCCAAATAAATAAAATCAGAAACGATAGAGGCGAAATAACAACAGACCCCACAGAAATACAAATGATTGTTAAAAAATACTATGGACAGCTTTACTCCAACAAACTAGACAACCTGGAGGAAATGGACAAATTCCTAGAAAAATACAACATTCCAAAACTCAATCAGGAAGAATCTAAAAATCTCAACAGGCCAATAACTATGGAAGAAATTGAAGCAGTCATCAAAAAGCTTCCATCAAACAAAAGCCCAGGACCAGACGGCTTCACAGGGGAGTTTTACCAAACATTCAAGGAAGAACTAAAACCTATCCTCCTCAGACTACTACAAAAAATTCAAGAGGAAGGAACACTTCCAAGCTCATTCTATGAAGCCAGCATCACCCTAATACCAAAACCAGGTAAAGACAACACAATGAAAGAGAATTACAGGCCAATATCCCTCATGAACATAGATGCCAAAATCCTCAACAAAATCTTAGCAAATCGGATCCAGCAGTACATCAGAAAGATCATACACCATGACCAAGTAGGATTTATCCCAGGGATGCAAGGATGGTACAATATCCGCAAATCAATAAACGTGATACATCACATAAACAAATTGAAAGAAAAAAACCACATGGTCATATCAATTGATGCAGAAAAAGCATTTGACAAAATTCAACACCCATTTTTGATAAAAACTCTCAGCAAGGTGGGAGTAGAAGGATCATACCTAAACATAATAAAAGCCATATATGACAGGCCCACAGCCAACATCATACTCAACGGACAAAAACTAACACCATTTCCCCTAAGAACAGGAACAAGACAGGGATGCCCCCTCTCACCACTCCTGTTCAACATAGTACTGGAAGTGTTAGCCATTGCAATTCGGCAAGAAGAAGAAATAAAAGGCATCCAAATTGGAAAAGAGGAAGTAAAACTGTCCTTATTTGCAGACGACATGATATTATACATACAAAACCCTAGAGATTCCATCAAAAAGCTACTAGACTTAATACATGAATTTGGCAATGTAGCAGGATACAAAATTAACCCCAAGAAATCTGAGGCATTTCTATACACCAATAGTGAACTTTCAGAAAGAGAGATTATAAAAACAATCCCGTTTACCATTGCACCGAAAAAACTAAGCTACCTAGGAATAAACTTAACTAAAGAGGTAAAAGACCTCTACTCAGAAAACTACAGGACGTTGAAAAAAGACATAGAGGAAGACATAAACAGATGGAAGAACATACCGTGTTCATGGATTGGTAGAATCAACATCATTAAAATGTCCATACTACCCAAAGCAATCTATAAATTCAACGCACTTCCCATTAAAGTACCAACAGCATACTTCAGAGATCTAGAACGAACTTTCCAAAAATTCATCTGGAATAAAAAAAGACCCCGAATAGCTGCAGCAATCCTGAAAAAGAACAAAGTAGGTGGGATCTCAATACCAGATATCAAGTTGTATTACAAAGCCACTGTTCTCAAAACTGCCTGGTACTGGCACAAGAATAGGCATATAGATCAATGGAATAGAATAGAGACCCCAGAAATCGGCCCGAACCAATATGCTCAATTAATATTTGACAAAGGAGGCAAGAACATACAATGGAGCCAAGATAGTCTCTTCAATAAATGGTGTTGGGAAAATTGGACAGATATATGCAAGAAAATGAAACTAGACCACCAACTTACACCATACACAAAAATAAACTCAAAATGGATAAAGGACTTAAATGTACGACAGGATACCATAAAAATTCTAGAAGAATCCAAAGGCAAGAAAATCTCAGACATATGCCGAAGCAATTTCTTCACTGATACAGCTCCTAGGGCACTTGAAACTAAAGAAAAAATGAACAAATGGGACTACATCAAAATAAAAAGCTTCTGCACAGCAAAAGAAACCATCAACAAAACAACGAGAAAACCCACTGTGTGGGAAAACATATTTGCCAATGACATATCTGATAAGGGCCTACTCTCCAAAATTTATAGGGAACTCATACAACTTAACAAAAGGAAGATAAACAATCCAATCAAAAAATGGGCAAAGGACCTAAATAGACACCTTTCAAAAGAGGACATTCAGAAAGCCAAGAGACATATGAAAACATGCTCAAAGTCACTAATCATCCGAGAGATGCAAATCAAAACAGCAATGAGGTACCATCTCACACCTGTCAGACTGGCTATCATCAACAAATCAACAAACGACAAGTGCTGGAGAGGATGTGGAGAAAAAGGAACATTTGTGCACTGCTGGTGGGAATGCAGACTGGTGCAGCCACTATGGAAGACAGTATGGAGTTTCCTTAAAAAACTGAAAATGGAACTCCCATTTGACCCTGTGATCCCACTTCTAGGAATATATCCCAAGAAACCAGAAACACCAATCAGAAAGGATATATGCACCCCTATGTTCATAGCAGCACAATTCACCATAGCTAAGATCTGGAAACAGCCTAAGTGCCCATCAGTAGATGAATGGATTAGAAAACTGTGGTACATCTACACGATGGAATACTATGCTGCTGTAAAAAGGAAGGAACTCTTACCATTTGCAACGGCATGGATGGAACTGGAGAGCATTATGCTAAGTGAAATAAGCCAGTCAATAAAGGAAAAATACCACATGATCTCACTCATTCATGGACAATAGAGACCATTATAAACTTTTGAACAATAATAGATACAGAGGCAGAGCTGCCTCAAACAGATTGTCAAACTGCAGCGGGAAGGCCGGGGAGGGTTGGGGGGCAGGAGGTAGGGGGGTAAGAGATCAACTAAAGGACTTGTATGCATGCATATAAGCATAACCAATGGACATAAGACACTGGGTGATAGGGGAGGCTAGGGGACTGTCTAGGGTGGGGGGATAAAATGGATACATATGTAATACCCTTTGTAATACTTTAAGCAATAAAAAATAAAAAAAAATACCAAAAAAAAAAAAAAAGAAAGAATATCAGCTCCCAAAAACCCAGGGAATAAGATTCACAGATGAGACTGAGCTAGAGAAAATTACATGGCTGAACGTTCAGGCCACATACAGATGTGGTTCAAGTTCTACAGGTGGGAGGTTTGACTGGCTGCACATGCCCATAGGACATGATGAAATGGAGTTTGGGAGTCATGCTCAGGTGATTTGTGCTGGGTGGAGTGGTGTGGCATGAAGAGCTTGTTGAGAGAGAGAAACCAACCAGAGAGACCAATAGGAGGTACGTGCAAAGGGAAAACACCCCCACGGGTAAGTCACTGTGCACATGAACATTTTAGGTTAAGGCTCTTAATAGTTGGAACCCCCTTGGTGGTAATGGAATGCAGTGGACGACATGGATGTGAGAGGTTCAGTACACAAAGAAAAGATAAAAATTGGCATCCAACAGACATCTAGCCCTGAATACTTCTTTCCAAAGAGCGATGTCCAGCTCCCAGATGCCCCAGAAGTAAAGTCTGTTAGCACTGCAGCCCCAAAGCCAGGACAGACCGGGAGCCCTGGGGCTTCACCTCATAATCATCCGCTAGGACATCCTGCTCAGCCCCAGGGTAACCAGTGAGGTCCAGCTGAACTTTGCTCATGTGCTTCCCATATTAGATGGACATCTCTATCTTAGAAACACAAGCTGTTTAATTGCCAGAGTTAGCTAATAAAAGCATGAATGATTTTTAGTCATTGTTTATCTGAAATTCAAAGTTAACTAGGTGTTCTGTATTTTATCTGGCAACCTGAGAAATCCACCTCTAGAATTTAAGAGTTAATTTCATCCTATCAAAGAGCCTTTTCTCCAAGTCACAGGAAAATCCCACCCTTCTACAGTCTGTAAGTACCAATATCGAACATCAGCCTCCATATTAATGCTCCTTCTTGGTTTACTAGATGCAAACCAGATGCAAAATAGAAGGGAAGAAAAATCCTTTGTCCAACAGCAAAAAGAGATATAAATATCTAACAATGAACTTAAATAGGCAAGCCCTATATGAAGAAACCTTGAAAGGTCTATTGAATAACAAAAAGACACAGTTAAGTGCATAAAATAAACCTTGTTCTTTTGTAAAAATATATATATATATTATTATTATTATTATTATTATTATTATTATTATTATTGATTTCAGAGAGAGATAGAAACATCAGTGATGAGAGAGAATCACTGATCAGCTGCCTCCTGCACGCCCCCTAATAGGGATGGAGCCCACAACCTGGGCATATGCCCTTGACTGGAATCAAACCCAGGACCCTTCAGTCCACAGGCTGACACTCTATCCACTGAGCCAAACCAGCTAGGGCTAAACCTTGTTCTTAAGCAAGAAGGAACTGGACACCTCAGGCCTTATAACTGGAGAAATCAGCTTTCTTGGCAATTCATAGGCTTGCCCTCGGATACAGTTATTAGAAAGATATTTTCATAGGTAGAATGATATTTATAGATTGTTACCCTATTCTAATATCACAGCCAACAAAAGTCCTGTACTGCTAAAGCATGAGACTCAAAATAGAAAGCAACAGGGAAAAGGCAATGCCATAGCCAATTATGTATTTCTTCCTCTTGCCCCCTGCTGTGCCAAAAGAACCTTTATGGCTGGCAGCAGGCTGCTTAACCTGGGCAGGAAAAGGGAGGCTAGACTCCAGCCAAGTCAGGGATTTATGGCATTTAGGGATCTCTGGTGCCATTTGAACACATTTTCACTTGAAGCAAGTTTCTTTTTTAAATATCTTGTTATTTATTCATCTACTGCTCTTGCTTCCCAGGAAAAGCAAATCCATGCTCTGGTTTACCCGACTCTAGAGCATCAGAGAAAGCTACTTTCTCTCATTGGCCTTGCATGTCAATTTAGGGTTTGAAGCATGCTCGCCATAAATGAAACCATCAATAACCAGCTCCTCTGTGAGCCCACAGGTTCTGAGTCCAGTACCTGTGCTCCTTGTCCAGCTGCATGTACACACACACACACACACACACACACACACACACGTACACACACACACACACACCACATGCATCCAAGCTTTGGGATCTTTCTATCTGTGGAGGGCTCTCTGCAGCAATGAATAGCATACGAAAGACAAAGAAGAGTGGCATTTCCTCCTTTCCTAAATGATCCCTTACCACTCTCTCTGTACTGCAATCACTCTCTCAGCCAGTTCCTAGTACAGACCCCCTGCCCTCCTTCTTGACCTTGATATCATTTAATAGTGTCAACTCCTCCTCCTTGAAATGAATCTTCCCCTAGCATCTGCTACAGTTTCCTGATTCTTTCCCCCATATCTCTCGTTCTCTTCCTCTGCATGCCCCTTATCATAGTTCTTCCAGAATATACAAAAATCAGTAGCTCCCCTAGATTCAAATCAAATGCAAACTAGGGTGGAAGAAAAATTTCCTTTGTCTAATAACAACAACAAATATAAACATCTGAAATGAACTTAAGAAATATGCAAGACCCACATAAAGAAAACTTGAAAACTCTATTTGATAACAAAAAAATGTTGAGAACATAAAATAAACATTGTTTTTAAGCAAGAAGACTCATCATTTTAAGAATGTCAGTTCTGATTTTTCTAGTAACTTAATTCAATTCTAATTGCAAAAAGTTCCCAGGGGATTTTTTATTTGATAAAATAATATTAAAGTTCATCTAGAAAAATAAACATGTGAGAAAATTCTAAATAGGAAGGGTAATTGAGGGTAACTTACCCTGACCAGCTATTAAAATGTATTATAAAGCTAGTTGTTAAACAATATAATATTAATGCTTGGATAGGCAGGCAGATGATTGGAACAGAATAAAGAATCCAGAAACAAATATAAATGTATACAAGAATTTATGGTAATAAAGAGGACATTCCAGATTACATGAAATTACAAAAAAAAAAGGGAGCAAAAAACATGAATAGGCAGTTCGAACAAAGTCACAAATAACCAATAAATGTACAAAAAGATAATGAACCCCTCTCTTATTAAATAAATGCAGATTATAACATTGAGATGCCACTTTTTATCTCTAAAAATAAACTATTTAAAACTTTGAAAATAACCAGCATATATAAGACAACAAGGAGAAAGCACATTCATACTTTTTGTAGTTGGGCATATAAATTAATACAATTTTAGGGGGAAATTTGGTAATGCCTATCAAAATTTTCAATGTACTTAACCACAGAGCTAGCAATTCTGTGCCTAAGAATATGTCTTATGAATAAACAGCGCTTACACCATTACACAAATGAATATATACATGAGAGCTCCACTGAGCATATTGTAACACAATGAACTACCTAAATGTCTACCAGACATAGGAAATTATGGTGTCATATCATGGAGTACCATACAACTGACAGTAAGAATGAGTAGTTCTAAATACACAGACATGGAAAGATGCCAAATATATTGTAATGTGTAAAATACAAGTTACAGAGAACTTTGGACAATATGGCCCCATTTGTGTACAATATTAAGTACTAGAGGCCTGGTGCATGAAAATTCATGCACTGGAGGGGGGTCCCTCAGCCCGGCCTGCCCCCTCTCACAGTCCGGGAGCCCTCAGGGGTGGGAGGTGAACCAGCGATCAGGGGAAGGTGACGCCCCCATCACACCTCTGCTGCTACCACTGCCGGCAGCGCAAGCCTCAGCCGGCCCTGGTTACCTGAGCTTCGGGAGGCTCTGGGCGTCTGGGCAGCTGCCAGCCGAGGCTTGCCTGTGCCTCGGGCCAGCCCTAAGCAGCTGGGGGGCTGAGGGAAGGTCCAGCCACACCGCACACCTGCCACCCCCCCAGCAGGGCTGAAAGGACTGGGGGACTCTGGTGGGGCTGAGGGGACTGGGCGCCACCATCTTATGGCTATGGGCATCGCCATCTTTGTGATGGCATGACAGTCAATTTGCATATTCCCTTTTTATTAACTAGGATGAAAGCATATATATTTATAGAGAGAGAACAAAAATGTTGAGATACATTATATATATATATATATATATATATATATATATATATATATATATATGAAACTATCCCAGGAATCTCTGGGAAATGGGACACAGGCTGCTAGAAGGGAAACTTTTGCTTTATATCTTCTATACAGTTTTAATATATACTTTTTCACTACAAGTATGCAGTATTCTTTTGATTAAAAGAAGAAAAAAGCATCATTCTAATTAAGTAGATATTTTCTGAGGTTCTGACCATGGATGCCTCAAGAACAACTCAACCCAACACCAGTAGTATCAACTTGATGACAGAAAGGTAGAATTTTGCCATTCTTGAACTGAAAGGAACTTAGATGTCATCTAGCTCAATCCTTCACTTTATATGTAAGGAAAATGAGGTCCCACAGCAAATTCAAGGCAGAACAGGTACTAGAATATATTCCCAAAATCTCTGTCCTTATTTCCGGTCCTTAATGGTACCCCATCCCCCAAATATCTCAAAGTAGAATATGGGTAGCTACACTGACAGGACAGGGTTCTCCATGTCAGCCACTAGCTTCTGCCAGCCCCATCTCTCTTCCCAACTTTCCCCACATCACAATAGCAGCTTTGATGTGTAGACATTTCTTTTCCCAGCAGATTCCAGACTGCCTAATACTCCTTGCCTGTCCTCCTGTAGGTCCTTCCATCTCAAGCATTCTCTACTTTGACTGCATCTTAGAATCATCTGGAGAGACTTGAAATTTCCTGAAACTAGGTCACACCCAGCCCTAAGTGGGTACTTGAAATATTGGGGGAACCACACTATAAAGTACATGATTTTCTAACCACTCTGCTATACATCTGAAACTAAAACAGAATAATATTGAATGTAAACTGTAATTGCAAAGTGTAAGAAATAAATTTTAAAAAAAGAATCTCTGGGGATGGGTGGCAGGCCCAAGAGTTTTGTAAGGGACCCAGCTGACCCCCAAGAGTACCTTTCTCCACCCCCCTTTGCCAGGTAATGCCTATTAGTCCTAAGGATCCTTTCTAGGATTGGACCCTGACTCCATTTACCTTGTACATTTCTGGTATCATTGGCCTTTCCATATGGAATTGAGAATAATCTTCCATGTTTGTACACTCCTGGGGAACAATAGTAATACCTTACTCTTCTTTGAATTGCTGGTGTTTATCACAGGTGATACATAGTAAATGCCCAGTAAACATTTGTGGAACTGAACGCGCTTCATCACAGTCCCCATGAAATCAGGTCATCTTCACATGGTCTCTGATATCAGCCCCCTCCTTTCTAAAGCCACTATTACTTCACCATCTCGACCTGGACTATCACCATATAACCTTCTAACTAGGCTTTCTTTCTCCATTATCTCTCCTCTCCATTCAGTCTTTCCCACCATCTTCCTATGTGCTACAGATCATATCAATTCTGTTAAAACTAATACAGTTTCAAGTCCAAATCCATGACCAAATCCTCAAAATCTGGCCAGGATCTTTTCCTTTTAAAAAAATATATTTTTATTGATTTTAGAGAGTAAGGGAGAGGGGGAGAGAGATGGAAACATCAATGATCCCACACTGGGGATTGAGCCCACAACCCAGGCATATGCTGGGAATTGAATTGTGACCTTCTGGTTCATAGGTTGATGCTCAACCATTGAGGCACGCCAGGCAGGCCAGAATCTTTTCCTTTTAAACCTATTATCTAAACCTTGGAAATTAGAGGAGAAGATTACTGCATGCCTTTTCAAAGTCATCCTAGATCATTGTGAAAAAAGCCTACATGGGGGCTATTAGATACTCTAGAGCAGTGGTTCTCAACCTTCCTAATGCCACGACCCTTTAATACAGTTCCTCGTGTTGTGGTGACCCCCAACCATAAAATTATTTTTGATGCTACTTCATAACTGTAATTTTGCTACTGTTATGAATCATAATGTAAATATCTGATCTGCAGGATGTATTTTCATTGTTACAAATTGAACATAATTAAAGCGTAGTGATTAATCACAAAAACAATATGTAATTATATATGTGTTTTCCAATGATCTTAGGCGACCCCTGTGAAAGGGTCGTTTGACCCCCAAAGGGGTCGCAACCCACAGGTTGAGAACCGCTGCTCTAGAGAAATGCAAATTTTGTTTGACTTACTACTTAACATTGAACCTGGCCCAGATTCTATAAAGTGGGGTAAACGTGTATAAAATTGGCAAGCTACAAATAATTTTCTGTCCAGTATGACTGCAAAGGAATTATATCTGGTAGGAAAAACAGCTCCACAGGTTATGGCCTCATTGTTCTCCAGAACATTCACCAGATTCATATCTAACTGCAGCCTTTTAGCATTTCTTCTTTTGTTGATTAGATATGTTTTGGTCCCTCTATGAATCAGCTTCTCACTCTGTTAGTTCTCCAATTAATGAGTGAAATAAAAATCTTTGACATGGGCTCGTCTTGTATTTGTATGAAAATTTATTTTTAAACTTTTTTTAAAAAATTATACTTTGGCACCTCATACCAGAAGTCCAACCATACTTCATACTTGCCAGTGCAGTTTTATGCTTGTCATTTACATGAACTAAAAATTCTCCTCTTGACCCAACATCTTTCAAAATCTTATCTTTCAAGGCTCTTTCCACAGAGCTCCTCTCTGTGAAGGCTTCCTGACCTCTTCACCTAATTTATTCTCTTCTACCCTGTTCTCACTGCGCTTGGCATGTCTCTTTCCCTGTCGTGGCAGCTCCTGCTCTGCATTCTACCTACTTAGCTGCACATCTTCCTCCTGCCACCACATCCAGCTCAATGACTGACCAATAAATGTTCCCTGACTATTTGTTTAATTGGGAATAATCAGTCTTAAGCAGCCCACTATTTCAACACTTGGTCTCAGCCAGAATCTAAGCAGTCCAATAGATGATAGCTGGGGTGCTTCCAAACTTTTTTTAAAACCACAGAAGATGATTGAAATTGAACAGGCAATTATTGAGCACCTTCTAGGTGCCAAAAGAAAAGATGAATAAGACATGGAACTAGGTTATCCTCTTGGGAGTCACTGAACTTGCTTTCCAAGCCTTCTGTGCTCTGTTGAAAAAGAAACATTAAATCCTAAATCAGTTACTGAGAGCTGCGCAGGCTGAGTTTACCAAGTATTTTCCTTGGCCTGCAGTGTCTTCCTGAGGTGGAGGCACTAGTGGCCACAAGGGTTCTCAGCCAGCTGTAGCCCCCAACCTCCCTAGGGTGGTTTGGCTCATGGTGGAAGGTAGCAGTTGCCCAGTAGGGGCCTTGTTGGGGCCCTGGGGACAGGATATGGGCTAAGCCCAGCCTCAGCCTGGGGGTTCCTTCTGTGGAATTCTTGAGGAGCCATCTCTTTCCAGAGATCTCTTTACACCACAAGCTCACAAGCCTGACTTGGAGCTTGCCTCAATTGCACCGAGGTACAACTCTAGAGTTGACACACTATCCAACTGCATCAAAGGGATGAGTTGGAGACCTCCCAATGTCCCACCAACGTTGCAAAACAGCTCTCCGCTTGCTGCTCCGGCTTCAAAGAGATATTATGTTTTAATGAGCTGCTGTATAATTAATCAGCCTTTACCCCTCCCAGCCAACATTACTGACGGAAATAAGCAAACACCCAGAATTTGCTATTTCCCCTCCCGATGCCAACAGTGAGGAAATGTTCCCATGTAAATCAAGGCTGGGTGTGGATGGGTTCTGGGCTCCAACAAGTCTGCTCTCCAACCTCATAACTCAGACTCACTGCAGAGACTTGGCTCCTCCAGTGGGTGTCAGAGTTCACGAACCCTGCCCTCATCCATCTGCACCCACTGTGCACAGGGTGTGGCTCTTGGTGTGGTCCACCTAGACATGCTGAGGACATTTAATCCAGCCCAATTCCCAGGACCCAACCATATAACCAACTAGGGCCACAGGAAGCCAGTGGCTTTTAGTCTCAGCTCTGCCCAGGGCTGTGCTGCCTTGAGCAAACTATTTACCTCTCTGGGACACCAGTTCTTCATAATAGTATGGAATCAAACTGCCTAGGTTATAAACTTTCTCCATCATATATTGGCAGTGTGACATGAGCAAGTGCCTTAACCTCTCTGAGTCTCAGATGCCTTATCTGATGATAGTACCTACCTCACAGTGTTATTGTGAGTATTAAATGACATAATATAAGTAAAGTACTTCATAGCAATAATATAACAAGCACTCTCTAATATTAGTCACTAATTTATCATTATTATTAGTGTAATTATTTTTACAGCACATCAGGTAGTGTGCTTAATGCCTTAAAGATATTATCTTGTTTAATCCTGACAATAATACTATGTGGTCATAACTTTTTATATCTCCATTTTACAGGTGAGGAAACTGAGACTTGGAAAGAAGCAGTAACTTAGTCAAGGTTATAATAATTAGTAATAGTGGGCCTGGGTTTGTATAAATCTACACAACTGCAGAACCATCCTAAGGATTTGAGACGGCTTGTCTAAAGTTTTAGCTAAGACTGGCGCACCAATTTATCAGTAAATGTAATAATTATTAGAAAAGAAACATAGACACTAAGAAATTAGGCCAATGCGTTTCTAAGCCCTCTTCCTGACTCACTGTGCAACTCAGACCGGCCAGAGGAAAGGCGCTCTTCACTCCATAAGGAGGAAGGACCCCCCGCGTAATGAGCAGGAGATTCTGGTGGCAAATGTGGGCAGAGATCTTTTCCATCTGAGATGGTGTTGGAACCTGAATGTCCCTTACCCTCCAAACTTTTGGGGTCCCCTTTTCTCTTAATACCAAATAAGCACTATAATACCAGCTCATCGGCCAAAAACTCAGAATACCTATTAGTTCTCTTTTTATTTGAAATACCTTCCACCTATAGGAGCATTCTTTCAAGTAGGATCCGCTCAGTGGTGCTGGCTCATGAACTTGGTTCTCAGTCCATACAAGAGAAGGACAGATGTTAAGGTTTTAGAGCAACTTGACAAGGTCGTTTTATGTCTGCTGAATCTAACAGTAGAAGAGAAATGGGGCTTGTGCTTTGTGTGTCTTTTTCACTTCATGTTTTTAATAATACATTTCATATGTTTTACAGAAGTACTGGTCCACAGTGGATCAGAATTATAAAAGCTGGTCTTTCACCATGGAACATTTGAGAAGTTCTGATCTAGACTGACCAAGGAGGTCTGCCTCAGGGAGACAAAATACCCCATGACTGTATATTCCCAAGAAAAAGGCATTTTTCTACTCTGAGGAATTCTGCTCCTCTCCTAGGGCATCTGGATTAACTCACACAAAAATTTTTCATCCTTGTCAGCCACAAAAAGAAAAATCAAAATATGACTTGCCAGTCATTGGGACAAGTGGGGCAAGAGAAGGATGTAATGATAACAAAATTGCCCATTTTTGCCCCCCATGAATCATAAATCACATTTCCATGCATGATTTCATTTGATCTGCATGACATCATACTCAAGCGGCATTGGTATGCTCCCTACTTCATGGATGAGGAAACCAAGGCATTAAGAAGTAAATTGTCTTGCACAGCCTGTGTGGCTCACAATGATCTATGAACCAAGAGTTCACAGTTTGATTCCAGGTCAGGGCACATGCCCAGGTTGCAGGCTCGATCTCCAGTGTGGGGAGTGCAGGAGTTAGCGGATCAATTATTCTCTCACATCATTGATGTTTCTATCTCTCTCCTTCTCCCTTCCTCTCTGAAATCAATAAAAATATTTTTTTAAAAGAGAAGTAAAGTGTCTTGCCTGAGATGCTTCACCTAAAATATGAGACAAGGACTCAAACCCAGGAGATTTGATTCCAGACTCCATGCCCTACCACAGTATCAAAATATGATAAAAATCATTGGACCAACTCATCAGATGAGAGTCTATGGGGCTTGAATAGATACCCAAATCCATTTTGTCCTCACCAGCCATCTTGAACTAAACTGGCTTCCAGATCTCTAGCTAGTTAATAAAAGTAGCTGGTTTTAATTATTTTTTCATGTTGCTACACCCAGACATACTCATGTGCCTCCCATGTTTGCTCCGACCCAGTTCTGCTTTCCAGTCTTACCTACCTGGCTGTTACCTCCTTGACTCAGAAGAAAATGGGGTCCTAAGTTGCCAGGGACCAATTTTAAGAACAAAAAGCAAAGCTCATAAGGGAGCCTTGAGCTTTCCCTATGGATTCCCTGCCTTGAACCCAGCCATTTAATATATGCTATGTTCTAATAAGGCAAACACTCTGGGTTGACATTAAATGCCTTCATGGAGTATAGACACATACTGACAAAAAGAGAAGGCCAAAGCAAGTGTGAGGCATGAGTTGAAAAACAATTAGGGTTATAATCTGATTAAACTATTGCCCAAAAGAGAACCAGAGGGGATTTTTGAACCTCATTTCTGTGGTTTCAATTTCTTCCATTTTTATAGCACATAAATAATTAAAATTATGCCCACAATACATTTGGCTTCATTCGGCAGGCATATTGAAGACTATTACATTTAGTAATTTGCATATACCAGAAACGTAATACATTAGATTATCCAGCAAGCTAAGAGCAGCAGGCCAACATGGACTAATCTCTTATGTAACGTCTGCAATAGCCGATTGCAGGCGCATAAAGAGAGCTTGGATTTTCCTAGGAACCATTTTCTTGCAAATGAAACATTTAATTATGGAGCTGAGTCCATAAATAGACCATTACACTGGGAGGGGAGGATGGATGCAGCTATATTGCTGGATTAGCAGGGGAATATCTTACAAGGAATTCATCAATGCCATAGATAATTAATTACAGCTCACCTTCTCCCCACATAGCCTTGCCTTTATCAGCCAGCGTTGGGGAAACAGCAGATGGCTGACCAAATACAGAATGCAATTTTCTGTCAACTCATTACTTACAGAATCATGGATTAGGGATGAGACCCCTGGAAGGTCACCTAGGCCATTCCCCTGTGTCCAAAACAATCCACACCAAAATTGCCTTGCTTGCACGAGTACCTATCTCCCTTATTCAGAAAGTGTCTCCAGAGAAAGGAATGTATGTTCCGTGTGCAGAAGTCTTGAATTCCAGGGACTTTGAGCCCTTCCATTCGAAAAATGTTCCCTGAAGACTAAATTTCTCAGGGCCTTTTCCTCAATATTTGGACCAGTGTCCCAAGTGGTGCTGAAGGTCTCGGGTCTGCTTGGCCTTTGGGTTCTGCTGGGATGCTATGCTGTGGAGCCCTTACTCTCTCCTTGCTGGATATCAGCAAACAGTACCATAGGATTCTCCTTCCCAGGGGACTCATATAAAAGACTCAAAACACAACCGAAAAGTTTCATGGCTATTTTAAGATTATTGACTGAAGACAAAAGTATTTGAAAGGTCACCACGTGTATTTTTATCTGTATCTATCAGGGTTCCTCAGTCACACCGTAGTCAGTTGTACAGGGAAAATGAAGTTTCTCTATTCCCCCAAAAGGCTCTGCTCTTCCTCCCGGGCCCCTGCCTAGCTGGGTAGCTGCAAAAACTAGACTTCAGAAATAATAGAATTTTAATTCCATCTCTCAGGAAATGTCCCCTTAGACACTCAGTCTTTTCAGAATCCAATTCCCTATTGGGGCTCGTTTCGTTGTCCCTTTCTGGATGAGTCGGTGTATTGAGATAAATTTTGGTCCCTCGGATTTCATCTCCCTTCTTTTCCCTGAGATGTCTTGATATTTGAAGGCATCATTTTTTCCTCTTGCCAGCAAGGGTGTGGGGAGGGGTTCTGAGTAACCCCTGATCTCAGCTGCATATCACCCAGAAAAGATCTGCTCTCTGGAGTAGTGACAGTGGAGGGGATAATGGCGGTGTGCTTCTTTTTAGAGGGGTGGGGAGGGTAAATGGACACCGTCATCTGCGACCAGCATGCTGACACTCACCACTGCAGTGTGTGGGCCCTGCCCACTGCAGCCTCTTCACTCTGTTCACAGGCCTCCAGCTCCTTAACAGACCCTCTCAGTCGCCTCCTCCGTCCCATTTCTTACTAGGTAAGTGGGCCCAGCTGGGCTCCTTATAAGCCACAGTCAGACCATGGTAACCAGGGAGCCTCTGGTTTTGCCATCTATCCTTCTGTTGCCTAGCATCTTCTTCATCATCCCTCCCAAGCCATGATGGAGTCTCCCATTCTCTCTCTCTCTCTCTCTCTCTCTCTCTCTCTCTCTCTCTCTCTCTCCCCCACCCCTCCCCCTCTCCTGCTCCCTCCCTCTCTATCTCTCTGTCCCTCTCCCTGTCTCTCTTTCACACACACCTCAAGAAAGCACTTCACCAGCCCATTAGCCCAGTGCTCTTCTCCCCGATGCTTACCTGGGCACAGCGGATAGGGACCCAAGGGGATGAGAGAAACACTCTTAAATCTTCTTTCCTACTCTGCTCAACCCCCTTCTCCTTCCCACATCAGCCAGGCAGAGGGCAGGTTTTCCCTTTTACTCAGCATGTCTTCCCCTAATCCAGTGATGGCGAACCTTTTGAGCTCGGCGTGTCAGCATTCTGAAAACCCTAACTTAACTCTGGTGTTGTGTCACATATAGAAATTTTTTGATATTTGCAAATAGTAAAATAAAGATTTATATTTTTGATATTTATTTTATATATTGAAATGCCATTTAACAAAGAAAAATCAACCAAAAAATGAGTTTGCGTGTCACCTCTGACACGCGTGTCATAGGTTCACCATCACTGCCCTAATCCAAGGTTGCAACCGCATGGCCTAGCCACCACGGCAGAAGGGGCATCCTCATTATTTACGGGAGCACATCAATGACCTGAATCCTACAAACACATTGGCTCTTAAACTGCACATTCACTTGCAACTAAGGACAAAAACAACTGATTTGCTGCCTCAGAATGTGCTCTCATTACATTTGGTTGTCTCTTGTAAATCCTATGTCTTTCAACCAACTACCTTCATACTCAGACAAATACACCCCGTCGTGCACACACAACAGACATATGCACGTCTGCACACTCCTTGTTGCCTCAGATCAGAGGAAATGGCAGCACCAAGATGCAGACAAGTAACTGACCAAGGAGCAGGGAGTGATTCCTTAAATCCTTTTCCAGAAAAATCTAGCACCACGATGGAGGCATAAAGATCATGGAGATGGTTAGTTCATTCCATTATTATTTCTTTTATAACTTGGTAGACTTACAATATTCTACTACACATGAAAAAGTGTGTCAAACGCTTTCACACAATGTTACCATTAAACTTCAGAACACACACAGAATTTTTTTATAACTAGACCTCAAATTGGTATGTTTTCAAATTCCATTCTCTTATCAACTGTATCTATGAAGTCCCCAGTTAAGCCTATGTACATCCCCTCCTGTATGCACATGATACATAGTAGGCTCTTTAAAAATTCAACCCTCAAGGTAATGCTATAGTGAAGGGAGGAAGCAACATCAGCTAGAAACTCCTATGGTTTCTTACAATATGCGATCAAACCTCTTAATCATAGGGATTTTATGAGGAATTTTTTTTTCCTCAGCTATTTATTTACTAGCTCAGTTCTCATCATTATGTGTGGAATATACAGCATTGTGGAAAGATTTATGAGCCAGATTTTAATCTCAGCTGCAGGGCATGCATCAGTGCTTATCTCTAAATGGAGGTGTGTTTTATGTGGTCATTGTTTCATGTGATCACAGAGCTCAGCCAGCCAGGACTGCATACCTGAAGCCCGGGAGAAAGAGCAACCTTGCAGGAGCAGCAGGAGCTGGAACAGAGGGCAGAGTGCCTGAGAGAAAGGTGTTTGTTATGGGCTCCTAAGCCACGGCACATAAATTCAATTCATCTCAAACACGGTCCGTGGAAATGAGGAATTTGGGTCTGAGATGTGAAAATCTCATTGGTGTAGCAGATTCCTCCCAACCAGGGTGCTTGCCTTAGGTGTGAGCTCAGGGAAAGCACATAAACACAGAAGCCAGATTCTTTCCTGGAAACCTGATCCCTCCACTCCCTTCCTCTGCATTCCAGGCTGAGAGAGGCGCTTCATGGGTGAAACTGAAGGGACACACAAGATGTGGTTTAAAGTTGCCATCAGCAGTGTCTCGGTGACCTCTCCCTGCCCTCGGAGGCCCAGCCAAGCTGGCTTTCTCATTAGGGCCGTGGGGAGGAGCTGCTCTGGGCTCCACTGGCCCTGGTGGCAGCTCCTATTACAGGCAAGGAAGGCCCCACTTAATGTCCCCGGGGCCTTTGACACTTGATCCTCAGTCACTGTCTTCCACTGACCTAATGGGCCAGACTATGTCTTTCAGATTGAAACAAAATTTTTGAACTTGAGAGCCCATCTATTTCCTTCCAGAGAAGGCCCATTTGAAGTGACCCTCAACTGTGTCATTCATTCATTCATTCTTCATTCATATCCGTTAATGGCCTATTCTACTAGATAGGGTATATGTCACTTAAAAAAAAAAAAAAAAAAAACAACCAGAACTCTCTTCAGGTTTTCGTCTATTTTTGCCAAAATGATCTTCAAAGGAGATGAAAGATGATATAAGGAAACAACTGCCCAAACACAGCCTTAGAGAACTCTGGGCCAGGTCACCCCACTCCTTACCCACCTGGGTTTGGAGGTGAGGAGCATGACTAAGTGGAAAAGCACCTCAGCCACCACAGACCACTTCCCCTGATGACCTGTAGTCATAAATCAGGAAACAGATCACAGCCTGAAGGATGATCTGGGAAGTGAGGGGAAAGTGTTAGGGCCAGGTGGCCAGTTCTGGTCCTGCCTGTCCCTTTCTCTAATCCTTTCTGTACTGTGTGTATATATATATGATTAGTGTCTCCCAGAAATTTCTATCCACCAGAATCTCAGAATGTGACCTTATTTGGAAATAGGGTCTTTGCAGTTGTAATTGAGTCTCAAGATAAAATCACCTTGGATTTAGGGTAGACCTTAAATTTAGGGTAGGCCTTAAGTCCAATGACTGATGTTCTTATAAGAAGAGGAAAGGACATAGACACGCAGAGAAAAAGACCACGTGAAGATGGAGGTAGAGATTGGAATATGTCTACAAGAAATGACAAACATTGCTGGCAATCACCAGAAGCTAGGAAAAAGGCAAGGCGGTTTCCTTCTTTGAGATCTCAGTAGGCACCAACCCTGCCAACACCTTAATTTCAGACTTTTTGACTCTAGAACTGTGAAAAAATATATTTATGTTGTTTTAAGCCACTCAGTTTGTAGTCATTTGTTGCCACAGACCTAGGAAATTAATACTATTTGTGAGTTGTCAATATTCCTCAGCACTAGATCTGCCTTTCTCTTGTCATTGTCTTCCTCTGAACACTTCCTGCCACCTAAGCTCCAAACTTCCTATTTTGGGACTAGAGGTAGGTTGAGGACAGGAGACAGGCAACCATCCCCATTTTTCTACTCAGTAATGTGAAGGTGATACTGTCCATCACCATCTACCTCTCTTCCCAAATCCATGCTCAATGACATTATGTTAGTACCTTGAAATTCAGACATGGGGGTAGGGGGGACAGTGCCGGGGGAGGGAATTTACACCACAGAAATCGGCGAACACTACAAATCAGGGCTTTTTTCCCCTCCAGAGAGCCAACTGTTAAACACTTACCAGCACAACACTGTCCCAACCTGTGTATGAGCTACTTTCCCAACTCTCTTCATAGCTCCAGTGTTCCTGCCAGAGCATGAGGGGTCAGAAAAATGACACTCGTGTTGTTATAAGCAAAGCTGCAACCTTCTCCTGACTAAGAAGGCACTCGTTTAGCCCCGTATTCCCTCTGAGTTCTGATCATTACTCTGTGTATTATTGTATATGAGGTCAACCCCCCATGGGCATTTGATTATTTATAACTTCAGAAAGTTTCTCTTGCACAGTCATTTGCCAGGCTTTCATCTACAGCAGGCCACATTTGATAGAAATATGGAAAATGGCCTGAACCTTAAATGACAAACAGATGAGGAGGTCTGATGAAAATCACACATGTTTGAACACCATGTGTTTTCACATGAAATATATATGGGATTTTTAATTGATGTTGACTCTAGCTCATGGTAACAGTTTTAGCTATCTTAATTAGTTGGTTACAAGAAACAGTAAAGGAAGGAATGTGATCAAGGTGACCCTAGAGAAAACCTGGCTTTGAGGGACCTCTCTCTACCCCCCTGGCTTCCCCTCCCCAACCCAGTCTCCATGATCTCATTGAAAAGGAAACATTTCCTTGTCCAACCTATCCCTCCAAGCACCATGCCATATTAGCAGTCCTGCCTGACTTTGCTATCTTCCCCATAGTGGGTTCTTAAAGGGACACCGTGGCATTCATATTTTAGGTGATCATTAATGTTGTTCTCCAATATTCCCAGTTGTCCGCCTTTGGGGCACATGGTAGGATTATACCTCCAAGCCCCTGTGGTTGGATGGGCCCACGGGACTAGTTCTGGTTAATGAGTTAGGAGAGGCGGCGGCACATGTCATTTTCTGGGCCAGAGCATTTAATGTTCAGTGTAAGTCCTCGCACAGCTTTCTTTCCCTCAGGAATAGTGGCCCACGACATTCGACATTGTAGCTGCCCCATCAGACTGGGTCCCAGAGGACTACTGAGTCCCTGGAAGCCTCAAATGGACCTGTAAGCACACGAGATGCACGGCTGTGTTCTTCAGATGCAACACTGAGATCTGAAGGCTATTGGTTGCCACAGGAAAACTCAGCCTATCCTAACTTTTAGTTCATCTCTCCTTACAAGAACACCAGGATTCAGCTCCAAACAGAGCCCAGGAAATGAATTCTTAGGGTCACAGACCCAGACCACTTAAAAAATTATAGAAGGTGGACCCGGCCAGTGTGGCTCAGTGTTTGAGCATTAACCTATGAACCAGGAGGTCATGGTTTGATTCCCAGTCAGGGCACATGCCTGGGTTATAGGCTTGATCCCCAGTAGGGGGCATGCAGGAGTCAACCTATTGATTCTCTCTCATCATGGATGTTTTTTTTCTCTCCCTCTCCTTTTCTCTCTGATACCAATTATCTGTATTTTTAAGAGGCCTGAGAAGTACTCAAAAGTTATGAAATGAAAGCCAACCCCTTCATTTACTCCTGAGGAAACTGAGGCCCCAAGGGAGATATTTCTTGCTTTATATTATCCAGCTACTTAGTGATGCTTCTGCATAGACCACCTCTCCCACTAAGGAACTAAGTTCCCTTGATCTGATCACAATTTCTCCAGATTTCAGTATCCTTATAGGATAATCCCACTTAGAGGTTTCATGTAGGAGTCAAACTGGTAGACTCCGCTCTGGGACTTACCAGCTGTGAGCCTCACCCCAGGCCCTTGAAGCTCTGCTGGCTTCATGTCCAACATCTGCTGAGTGGGGATGGTAATAGGGTCAGTGTGATGACATCTAAATGAGATCTGTTTAAAATGCTTAGCACAGTGCTTAGAACATACACAGCCCAGTAAACATGCACCATTATGATTATTTTCCTAGGATTCCTTCTGGGCGCCACTCCCAGAGAGGAGAGCTGGAACTACTAAGAAAGTGTCCCCTGAAGAAAGGATGTCTACCTTTCCTAGAAACTACAAGGTACTAAGCAGATTCACTACATTGTTTTATTTGGATAACTCCAATCTCTGCAATGCATGCAGGATAGTTGGCTGTTTTGCCCAAATTATTCAGACAATTACCTCAGCTCTCCTTTTGCTTTAGCTGTAAAGCCCAGGGCAATAGCATCTGATTTATTAGACTTCATCTTCCCAAGAGACTGTACATTCTATTTTAGCATCAAAAAAGGAGGAAAACACCCCCCAGAAAGCTGGCAATGGCCCAGGAAAGAATGAAATTGTTCCCCTGAACCCTGTTTGATCCTAAAATGCCAACTCAAGGATTGTTACTCAGGTAACAGTGCGTGGCTGTGAGTGCTGTTTGAATATCTGCAGGAAGAGTGTAAATTATAAAACACAGTATGCATTTGCAAGGCGATTTTCTTGTTTACTTCCTCTCCAGTCCCCAGTGAACTAGTGACCACCCCAAGCATCTTTTGGCTTAATTAAAGAGCCAACAGTGGGCTCCAACCATAGGAATCTAACTACAAGTTACCATTTCCAGATCTCTGAAAAACACAAACCCATTTCCCCTCAAAAGGATTTCCACAATCTAGAGATCTTTTTTAAACAGCAAAAGATTTCTCACCCCAATCCTATATAATAAAAGCCTAATATGCTAAGTGTCCAGTCCTCCAGTCGGCTGTTCAACCAATCAAAGCACAATATGCTAATGATATGCTAAGACTGCCCAACTGCTCGCTATGATGTGCACTCACCACCAGGGGGCAGACGCTCTGATCGGTAGGTTAGCTTGCTGCTGGGGTCAGGCCAATGGGGACTAAGGGAAATGGGCTGGACACATTGGCTGGCCAACCTCCCGCATCCCTCCCCGGCCCCAATCATGCACCAGTGGGGTCCCTAGACCTGTTCTGTGCCCTCTTGCAATCCAGGACCCTTGGGGGATGTTGGAGAGCCAGTTTTGGCCAAACAGCGGAATGATCAGTCTCTATGATGTGCACTGACCACCAGGGGACAGACGCTCAACACAGGAGCTTCCCCCTGGTGATCAGTGTGCTCCCATAGCAGGAGAGCCGCTCAGCCAGAAGCTAAGGATCTCCAACTGACGGCTTAGGCCCACTCCCCAGGCCTAAGCCATCAGTCAGACATCTCCTGAGGGCTCCAGGGCTGTGAGTGGGTGCAGGCCAGGCTTAGGGACCTCCCTCTGAGTGCACAAATTTCATGCACCGGGCCTTTAGTTATAAATAAGACTTGAAAAAAGTGACATATAAATGGTTCTTGGGGGTTAGCAGATTCTCTGCTGAATTGAGACTGGGGGAAAGAGAGAGTGTTATGTAACTTGCTATGTACCTCAGTGTAAGGAATGAAGGGAGGGCCCATAGAAAGGAATAGCCTGGGGGTGGTATGGTAGATCATTTTTACCCACTTTACAATTTCCTCTGTCTTTAGCTTTCTGGACAAGCCCCAGGGCTTCCCTGGACCAAAAGTTGAATTCAGGACCCAGCTAACCAATTTCACCTGGCATTCTGGGACTTGTCACTAACATGAGGACAGAAGTAACCATGGGATCATAGGCCAAAGGAGATGATTGTAAAGCAGGACCAGCAGCCAGAGGATGAAGCCTGTGTCCAGCAAGGCCTATCTGGCATTTGCTTTTTCCAGTTTTTGTTCATGGCTTTTCTGTTCTCTTTGGGACAGTGTCCAGGGTATTGCTCTGCAGAGAACTGGATTTCAGGGCCCAGGAATTGTTCTTAGACCTCAAGCAGGAAAGAGATGGAACAGGGTAGTGCAGAGGAGAAGGCAAGGGATGTATCCTTCCACACTAATTACAGATTTGATGTCATAACATTTTGCTTGCCTCAGGGAGAGCAGAGCTTCGTCTATGAGTCAGCTGGCTGATCTTGGCTGGGCTCATTCATGCACCTGTGTTTAGCTGGTGGGACTACTGGAATTTGGTTGGTCTAGAATGGTCCCAACTTGGAGGTCTTAGCTATTTTACATGTGCCTCTCCTATTTCTCCAGTAGGCTAGAAGCAAGAGTCACAGAATAAAAAGCATGAAGGTAAGAATGACATTAATTGAGACCATTAAGAAAATCTGTTTGCTACAGCATCGATCTTTCATGTTTGTAGACTTTCTTAAACATGTCCTGATCCATGGCTGTCCATTCAAATTTAAGTGTGAGGCAATAGAAAGCCTATTGGAAGCTCTGCATAGGAGGACACAGCTTGTTGACAGTTGGAGGTCACTGAAGGATAATCAGACAAAGCTGGCCTTTTCACTAGGGCCTCCAAATGTCAGCATATGGTTCTTTTCCTGCGGACATTTAGCTCTCCAAATAAAAATCTCCTTTTGGGGTGGGGTATAGCCTCTGATAACTTTTATTTTCATTTTTCTCAGTTTTATTGAGATATAATTGACATATAACATTGTCTAAGTTTAAGATGTACAATGTGATGCTCTGCTACATTTATATATTATGAAATGACTAGAGGCCTGGTGCACAAGATTTGTGCACTGGGGGAGGGGGGCGGTTCCTCAGTCAGCCTGCACCCTCTTGCATTCCGGGAGCCCTCAGGGGATGTCTGACTGTCACGGAGGCAGGAGAGGCTCCTGCCACTGCCACTGTGCTCACCAGCCATGAGCCCAGCTTCTGGCTAAGTGGCGCTCCCCCTGTGGGAGCACACTGACCACCAGAGGGCAGCTCCTGCATTGAGCATCTCTCCCTGGTGGTCAGTGCACATCATAGTGACCAGTCATTCTGCCGTTCAGTCAATTTGCATATTAGCCTTTTATTATATAGGATAGGATTACCATAAAAGGTTAGTTAACATATACATCACCTCACATAATTACGGTGTGTGTGTGTGTGTGTGTGTGTGTGTGTGTGTGTTGAGAAAATTTAAGACTTACTCTCTTAGCAACCTTCAAGTATATAATACGGTATTGTTAACTATAGTCACCATGCAGTACTTTAGATCTCCTGAATTTATTTATCTTATAAATTAAAGTCTGTATGCTTTGATCAACATCTCCCTACTCCCCCCATTCTCTGTTTCTGTAAGTTCAGCATTTTACATGCTACATATAAGTGAGGTTATACAGTATTTGTCCTTTTCTCTTTAATTTATTTTGCTTAGCATTATACCCTCAAGGTCTATCTATGTTGTTGCAAATGGCAGGATTTCCTTTTTCCTGGCTGAATAATATTCCATTGTTTATATACCACATCTTCATCCATTCATCCACTGATAGACACTTAGGTGGTTTCCACATGCTAGCTATTGAAAATGCTGCAGTGAACATGGGGGTGCAGCTATTTCTTCAAGGTAGTTATTTCATTTCCTTCAAATAAATACCTAGAAGAGGGATTGCTGTATCATATGGTAGTTCTAGTTTTAATTTTTTTTATGAACTTCCAACCACTTTCCATAGTGGCTACATTCCCATCTAAAGTGCCCTAGGGTTCTCTTTGTTCCATAGCCTCACCAACACCTGTTATCTCTTGTCTTTTTTTATATTTGCCATTCTAACAGGTGTGAGGTAACAACTCATGGTGGCTGTGATTTGCATTTTTCTGGGACTGTTGCCCTCTGTATGTCTTCTTTAGAAAATGTCTATTCAAATCTTCTGTTCATTTTTTAATCAGAATAGTTGGTACAAGTTCTTTATCTATTTTGGATGTTAACCCTTTATCAGATGTATAGTTTGCAAATATGTTTCCCATCCCATAGGTTTTCTGTTCAATCTGTTGACTGTTGCCTTTGCTGTGCACTCAGCCCTGGTAAATCTGAGAGCAAGTCAAAGGAAGAGCCTCGCCTCGACCTTCTGCTGCGCCTAGCATCCCAGAGTCCGGGGTTCTCAGAGTCCTTTCAGCAGAGATTAAACTTCCAGACCTTAGGGGTGGGGGTGAAGAAGAGAGTGATGTGGGGAGAAAGGCAGCAAGGAGAGGTGGCCTGGTTGTGACGGATTGGTGAGGGGGCCTTGGTCCATGGTCCAACCACTGTGTGTTTAGACTTCCACCCAACCTCTCTGATGGTGCCCGATGGTTCCTGGTGTCTCCCAGCACTGAGTCTCCTGGGATTCTGTTGGGAAATTGGGGCATTTCCCTGCAGTATCCTTTTTCTAAAAACAATGAAGTGCCAAGGTCTGGGGAACCTGAATAGGACTTGGGGAGATGACTCAATTTTTTTTATAGTTTAGTACTGCTTGATTTTTAAAGGACATGCATATATTTCTATAATAATTTAAAATTTAATTTTAAAAGAAAGGTAGGCATGAGGGGAAGAAGAGTTTTGACATTTTTTCCTTGAAGTTCATTGGCAAGTTGCAGTCTGAGCAACAATTAGCTCAGTCCTCTCTCTGTCTAGTTGCTTTTTTGGAGAAAAGGTAGCACTCTCCAACCATATTCACTTCATGGCACAGATAGAAAATGATATTTGTATAGCATACTGATCACTCATGGCCAAAGGCAACTTGGTCCAAAGGCTGGTCCAGGCTTCCCCAGGACTTTTCCAGGTACCTCAAGGGCCAAGGACACAATAGCTAGACACAGTTATCATTTGAGTATGGCACGCCAGTAAGGAAGCTCTGCCTCAAACCATCTGTGGTAATGAACCCATTTTTTTTTCCTTTATTTCTAATCCATTACAGACCAAGACACATTGTATTTCAAGTGACTGGTACAGCTCACATCACATGCCACTCACCACCCACAAGTTCAATAGCATCCAGACTGGTCCACACCCTATTCTATGAAGCAGCCCACTGATCATACGCTTGGAGTAACAGCAATGTCAAGTAGATTGAAATGTTTCTAAACACTTCTCCATTTGGGTATTTTTCTTTTCATGGATGAGTGAGAAAGATCTAACTGTTTCATGGCCAAGGAAAGCTGAGAACCAAAAAGTCATTTAGATCTAGAACAACTACTGTTTTTCTTTGTTGTTTTTTAAAGTATTTTATTCCCATCAGCTTCATGTGTCAATAACCACACCCACAGCCTTTGCAAAACATTCTTCTGCCTCAGAGAATTCATTCAAATGGCTGTTTTCAGATGAAAATGCTGAGAGCCAGAGATAAGCTATGTTCCCAAGTCTCACAGTCGGTTTTTAGCAAGTCGCTGCATCCAGCTTGATGTTCTTATCCACGACTCCAATCTGATCTAAGACAGGAATGTGCATCCTAGTTGGTAAGTTGGTTTCATCAATATCTAACATGACTTTTGGTCATGCTAATGCCCTAATTGCCAGTTAGCATCTAAAATAAGAGTAGGGCTGAGAATTTACATTTGGTGTGCAGAGGAGTGCTTTGGTCCATTTCAGCCACTATAAGAAAATACCACACGGGCCACCAGCATGGCTCAGTGGATGAACGTTAACCTATAAACCAGGAGGTCAGAGGTTGATTACCAGTCAGGGCACATGCCCGGGTTGTGGGCTTGATCCCCAGTGTGGGGCATGCAGAAAGCAACCAATCAATGATTCTCTCTCATCATTGACGTTTCTATCTCCCCCTCTCCCTTCCTCTCTGAAATCAATAAAAATATTAAATTTTAAAAAAAGAAAATACCACACAGATTGGGTGGCTTAGGAACAACAGAAATTTATTTATCTCAATTCTGGAGAGTAGGAAATCCAAGATCAAGGTGCTGGCAGATTTGGTGCCTGGTGAGAGCCTGCTTCCTGCTTCCTGGCAATACTTTCCCGTGTCCTCGCATGGAAGAAGGGGTGAGGGAACTCTCTTGTGTCTCTTCTAAGGGCAATAATTCTAATCATGAGGGCTCCACCTTCATGACACAATTGCCTCCGAAAGGCCTCATCTCCAAATCCCACACATTGGCGGTTAGGTTTTACCATACGGGTTTGGGGGGGCCGCTACACTAACATTCAATCTACAGCCAGGTGTGTACACTTCTGTGCTGAAGCCTCATGCAGGCTCATGGGGCCAGAACTTCACTGGCAGAGTAGACATGCACTCTCCACAACAGGTTCGAGGTCATGTCAATCAAGGCCACTATCCAGAGGGTCTGCAGTCCTGAAACCACATCACATGAGGAAAAATGGAAACAGCAGGAGATGTTCAGGCTGGAGAAGAGAAAATGCAAGGAGACACCGAGCTATGAATAAATATTTGAAGGGTTGGCACATAGCAGATGAATTAGATATAGTCCAAGGGGCCCCAGCAGTTCACACGAGGAGCATGTGTGTGGGAATGTCATCTTCACGTGCAGAAGAGCTTTCTAGCAACTCTAGCTGCCTAAGGATGGAATGATTATTTTGAAAGGTAGTGAGTTCCTTGTCGTCAGAGATATTCAGGCAGGAATATTTGGAAAGGTGTCAAGCATGCCCAGATAAAATTAAGGATGCCCGGTTAAATTCGAGTTCCAAGTAAACCATAAATACTTTCTTAGTCTAATCACATCTCAAGTGTTACATAAAACATACTTATACTGGAAAAGTATAAGTATTTTTTATCTGTTAACTCCCTAAGTATTGGGGGAACCATCTGGGCTATGATTTTACCACCCTTTTTAAGATTATAGGAAGGTATGAGACAGCCAGGCTGTTGTTGGTCTAAATGAAAAACATAATTTTTCTAAAGAAAAACTGCTCTCCCGAGTCTCTTAGAGCTAATACTAACTACCCAGCTGCTCCAGCCGAGGCTGTCATTACCGAGCTCAATAAAATGGATCCTCTCCGGCTCTGGGGGATTGAGAGCTGCAGGGCTTCCTCACGCAACAATGAGAACTTGTCGGTTTTGTTTAGTAAACATAATATGTGACACCAGGCACTCCCCCTGGCTTGTTTATATCTGGCTGCACTGCCAGCCAGAGGCAAGGCCTGTGGCTCCTTGGTCAGGGATCTTGTTAGAAAGAAAGCAAAGACCATGGGTGTTCCCTGGAGAAAAGTCCTAAGATCCAATCAGAAAAGAATTCAGGCAAAACTTCACTGCTTCCACCCAGACCCACACCCCTGCCCATCCTCCTTGCGGGAGAAGAGGCTTCATCCTCTGGCCTCTCCCAGGAGCCATCACCCTGAGCTCTGTGCCCTCAACTCAAAAACAGAGCCTGTCTCTTGGCGGGGGCGGGCCCACCACATTGCCACGTTACAGAACCCTAAACTGAAGCAGAAGGTGTCAGGAAGGAATTCTGGATTTCCTGCCTTTCAGCAGTTTAAGCCAGATGCTCGGCTCTCACCAGCTCAGCCCACTGAGGAAGGCAGACCCTTGCACTCAGGCAAAGCATTAAGGCTGTAAAAATTCCCAAAGCCTTGTGGTCTCATAAGAGAAACAGAAAGTGAAGCCTGAAAATGCCTGTCTGCCTCCATGGCTCTCCCCACACCGAGGCCTGCTGAAGGCTCGGCCACTGCACCTGATGGTCACTCTTCATCGCATCTGGTGCCGGGTGAGCCGACTCCACCCAGCTACGGACTGTGTCGGTCCAACTCTGAACTGCTCCACAGTATCCTGAAGAACAAAAAAGGTGGCAGCGGAGGATGCACCCAACTTGGAGGGGGTAAAAAAGGGAGAGGGAGAGGGGGAGACCCAGTTCAACCTGCAAAGGCCAAATCCATTCATTAACGGGAAGCAGGGGAAGCAGGGGAGGCTGGCTTGTAAGGGACATGTACCCATAATCCCATTCACCTGCTCCGAAGCAGATTGGTGCTGAGCAGCCAGAGTCTTAGCCCATCAGCCTCATGGCTCAGACCAAGCTGAAGAGCAAAGCTGAAAGCAAGCCCGATTCATCCATCTAGTCAAGCAGCCAGCTTGGTAGGGCTGCAACAGCAATGGTTTCTGGTAGCTATCCTGCAGAAATTAGCATTCTGTCAGCAGCCCGAGAGGCCAGGAAGCCAAAATTCCAACTTTGTTCCATCAAGTACCAGGAAATGGACAGTGAGTCAGAAAGAAGTTTGAAGCATATGCTTCTTTGCTTTGGGGGACCTGCCCTGAGCAGGTGACACACACACTCAACAGCAATCCACATGGGCTGGCTTTCCCAAAGGACACCTCAAAGACGCATTTATTTTAAGGCTATGACAATACCTGTGGTGACAGTACCCATGTTTTACCCAGCTTCAGCAGGGTTCTTCCAGGTGGCTCGCCAGAGTCCTAATATCCGATGGAGAAAGGCGCAGAAGGCTCAGGTGGGCTAGGAAGTTCCTCATCCCACCCTGAATCAATATCCCCCTCACGTCGCCTCACCCCACCCCTATCAGAACGCTTTAAAATGTTTACTTTCTACTTTCCCCTGCTAAGTCATCTTAGCCATTGTGAAAATACCGTCCTGTCATCACAAAAAGAAGCCTGTGTCCCCTGCCTCTGCTTATCCCAATTTGTGCCATACTCAAATAAGTGACTTTAAAAGGAAGGTCAAGGGCAAAAGGAGTAAGTGACGGAATGAAAGGATAGGAAGGATAGTGGGGGGAAGGAAATGGGAAGGTGGGAGGGAACTGGAGAGAAAGGGAACTGGAAACAGGGAGGTGTAGGAGGAAGTGGGGAGAAGGAGGAAAGGATGAGGAGGGAGATTGGCAAATGGAAGAGGGAGAATTATAACACCGTTCTCCCTCACCGCACCCTTCCTGAGAATCAAGTTCCTTCCGTGTATAAGGCAGAGACACTGCCAACTCTGAGCTGTCCAGGGACTGCCGGTCTCCAGCCTCCAAGCCTTCCAGCAGGAAGCAAGGGGACAGGATGTGAAGAAGCACCTTCTAGGGCAGCCCCGGGGGAGAGGGGCCATGGAGGGCTCAGGGCAGGGTGCCAGAGGTGCCCAAGGCCCCCACAGAGGTAGGTCACGCCTTTATCCACACACCCTGGGGCAGGTTGGGTCTCTGAGTAGGAGGGACATATTCATCCCCAAGGCTTCCTCCCTCCAGAGTCCTACATTATTTGGGGTGAGGTCTGTTCTTGTTCTCCTCACTGATTTCCTGCCTTTGGGAGCTCCCTGTAGCTTTTGCCTCATCGGGACACTGCAGAGATCCCCAAATCAGGCCAGCACAGAGCAATCCAGTCCATCTGAGAACTTGACAGTAGGGTTCCCAGAAGCCTCAACCCCATCCCCACTCCCAATTGCTTACCCTTAGCAAATGCCACCCTGTCTGAAATTCCTCCATTTATCATTTATCAATTACTGATGACTTATTGTGAATTGGCTTATCTGATTGCAGGAAGGGAAGAAAGTATTTGAGGCCCTCCCCACCCCCAAGATCCTAGAGTCTTGGGACATACTTGTATGTATAAATGTTCCTGTACACACACATTCATACCTATCAGACATTTACACAACCTTTCTAATTATCCTGTGCCAATTCATTTACATACGGTCTATGGCTGCTTTCACACTACAAAGTCAAGAGTAGTTGCAACAGAGACCATATCATTCATACTTTTTATTCAGTTCTTTCCTAAACAGTGTGCTGATCTCTGCCTTAAATCCATCCAAGTTACATCTCTCCTCTCCCCGAACTTCCTTGAAAAAAAAAATTGTATGCACTCCTACACCATCTACAGGGGTGGGCAAACTTTTTGACTCGAGGGCCACAGTGGGTTCTTAAACTGGACCGGAGGGCCGGAACAAAAGCATGGATGGAGTGTTTGTGTGAACTAATATAAATTCAAAGTAAACATCATTACATAAAAGGGTATGTTCTTTTTTTTTTAGTTTTATTCATTTCAAACAGGCCGGATTCGGCCCGCAGGCCGTAGTTTGCCCACAGCTGTACTAGACTCTTCCTGTCTAGCCCAAGAATTCTTAGTTGAATAAAATGGATTATATACAGCCAACATACATGTACAACTCCTCTCCCCTTTGCCCACAAAGCCCTTTGAAATTGCCCCTGTCTACACTAAACTCCTTTCTCTGAAATTCACCTGTTGTACTACTATCTAGTGTGACAATTTATTACATATATAATCTTTAGGGTTTAGTTGTATTAGTGCTATAAATTCCTTGAAGTAGGTTCTGTGTGTTACTCTGTTTAATACATGTGGTTTGAGCTGCTAGTGTGTGCAAAGAATTGCACAGAATTTAAAGCTTAAGACAGAATCTCTGCTTCCATGTGTTTATAATCTAGTGAGGGGAAAATAAATTAATTTTTATGATGCATGTTAGATAAATGATAGATAGATAGATAGATAGATAGATAGATAGATAGATAGATAGATAGGATGATAGATAGATGATGATAGATGATAGATGATAGATAGATTAGATAGATAGATAGATAGATAGATAGATAGATAGATAGATAGATAGATAGATGATAGAAGTGTTCAAAAGAGAGAAAGAACTCCTCTAGTTGAGCACAGAGAGTGAGAGCTGAGTGAAGAAGCAGTGTGTGCCTTCAGGGGCCAACAGAGGGCAGTGAAGACAAGAGGAATGGTGAACCCCAAGGAGACAAGTTACCCCTCAGTCATCTACCCCTTCCCACCTAGGGAGTTTCCCATAGGTTAGAAACTTGCAGGGTGCGAGCTTCCTTTCCACAGAAGAGATGTTTCCTTGCCTTACCCAATGTGTTATGTAGCACCAAGGGCTACAGCCAGAGCCAGAGCTGACAAGTCCAAGGAGTGGGACTTTGGCTGCAATATAAAGAAATGCTAATATTGAGAATTGTTCAAAGATGGAACAGACTGCCTTGAGAGAATATGAGTAGCCTTCTACAAAGACAGGTTTAGGCATACACTAGATGCTCATCTAAGAGAAGACAGACAATGTTTGGACTAGACCCTATACTGAAAAGTATAATTTACAAACCAACAGCATCTACGTCACCCAGGAGTTAGACGCTGTGCAGATTCTCAGCCCTCACACCAGAATTACTGGATTAAAATCTCCCAGACTCTGGTTGTTAGAACTAACTAGGCCTCTGGATGATACGTAGATACATTAAACTTTGAGAAGCATGAACTAGACAGCCTTCAAATTTCCTTCAAACCTCAGAACCTTGTCTTAAAAATTGTGATCTGAGAGACTAGACATTGGTAATGTTATTATGAATAACATTTTGGCTATTTCTTTAAAAGAGATTCTCAAAGCTACCCAAGAGCTTTGTCAGATATTCAGTGTCAGGGGGCATCAAGTTTAAGGATTAAAGAGATTCAGGAAATATACAAGTAAGACTTTCTATATGGGGTGCCATTATAGACATCTGAATTTTCATATGTGCTCAGTTCCAACATGCCATCATGCTCATACCACCCAGTGCTTTCTGGGTTCATCTCAGACCCATCCCACATGCTCAGTCACAGCCAGGAGACGCCCTGCAGCCTATTTTGATCCAAATCCAAGAGAAAGCCGAGTTCCTAGGAGCCTCTGCAACCCCAACAACCAACATCTCAGGGCCTACTGCATGCCAAATACTATTCAAGTGTGATTCCCACCCTCAATACCAAACAAAAAAAGGAAGGCAAAGGACTTGTGCAGCCCCTTCCCAGTGTCCCCGCCCCCGCCCACATTGTATTCTGCACACACGCTGAGGCATTAGCATCGGCTGATTTGGAAGGAATATTGGAAATGAAGTGATAGCAGAGTAAATGTCAATGCATTCAGTGTGACACCGTGAGCACCAGATCTTAAACAGCTTCATCATTGTGGCATTTACTGTATCCTGAAATAATATTAATCCCACTGTTGTCCTTCTTGATGGAATCATCCATGAATATGGTTTATGGGCCTGGCCAAAGTGATAATAGGTTAAAAGAACAGCCTATCCAGTGTTCCACTAAATTAAGGTCGCTTCATGGAATTTAATGAAACAAGTGCTGCATGGGGTTTTCAAAGGACGTTCTTGTAATTCATGTCTATTTAGGGCTTCTGATAACCAGAAACCTAATTTCTTAGAGTAAAATAGCTTTAAAAAAAAACTGGTCATATAGAATTTAAAAAAAGGAAAAACTTTAAAGGGCAATAATCACACCTCAACTGTAATATTTTTGTTATTTCAAATTCAAAGTTTAAACAAAAAAAAATGGGAGGGAGATGAGACATTTTGAATAAACCCGAATATAAAAAGTAATCATATTCATATGTCATTCTGCAGTTGAATGCTGAAATAAGAATCCTGTCCTGCCCACTCCCGTTAGCCACATAGATGAAGAAATAAAAAAGATTGGGTAGAGAAGACCACAGCCTGCTAGAAATGACAAGGAGTGCAAGAACTGTTCAGACTCTGAGAATGATAGAGGGGACACAAGGACAAATGTCCCTGCACACCTACTCCCATTTCACTTGCCAAGGCTAAACAGGGCTCAAGGGTTTGATCCTTCTCTAAGACATAGCCCAGACTCATGACCCTGGAAATATAGGAACATTCCATTGGAATTAATGTCCCTGGAAGTATAGGAATATTCCATTTCCCCTGCTGAAGACTGAGCCAAAAGTATTAAACAATAACAGATATTTATTCCACATCCAATATGGGTGGCAGGACATTCCAACTATGTTTTAGGGTAGAGGTAAGTGCCAAAGGGATCATCGAGTTCTCTCTGGATTGTGACTTTTTCATATTGCCTATCACCAATGACTTCATAGTTTTTGTTAAGAGGCAGTCACAAACTCAGACACCAACAGAGGTCAGACAGGTAACTTATAAATAGGTGAGGTGGGCCAGGTGAGATAGACAATGGGAACAGATTATGAGCATGCTGGTCCCATCGATACAGAGAAGCCAACCTTGAGATCATTCCTTCCATGCAGGAACTAGACTGAGCATTGCTATAGTTTCTGGTTTTTCAAAAGATTTCAGAACGTTTATATTTTTGTGTGAAATAGTCTAGCTCTCAAGCAGCACAACTTAATTATTTTTGTAAGTATTACAGGACATCCTGTCTGTGACCATGTCAGCTTCCATGTTAGGAGTCTGCCACTGCGTGGGGGCAACAGCCAGCAATGCCATTTAGGTGTCGAAGCACAGGATTGGAAAAGGGACAGCTGTGTTAAATATAAACCCCAAAGGATGTATAATGACAACGCAAGAAGCAATCAATTGATTTTACCACATGATCTAAAGAGAAGCCACTCCTTTTCTATCCCATCCACTTTCTACTCTGCACTGGACCGATTCACAGTTTTCAGTCAATTTTGCTTTTTAGACAAATCTTTGAAAATACCTGAGGTCTGACTTCAGGCAGATGGGGAGGGTCTGTAGTCGCCTGCCACCTTCTGAGTGGTGCTTGAGTGGGTCTCCATTTAAAAATAAATCCTTCTTCCCTCCTCTGAATGGCCAAGTCTAGTCTGAGCTGCTCTTTTTCACTAAAAATTTGTGGGGATGTTCCTCTCAGTCAATTTCAGTTATATCTCTTGAGCCTAAACGGGGTTAATTACCCAGGAAGTTGGCTGTCTTTTAAGGGCCCAATTCACTCTGATCCAGAAGTCGCATATGCAATATATTTGCTACAAGCTCCCAGGGCAGCCTACCCGATCCCCAGCTCAGGCATGGCAGGACGACCTTGTTTTTCTGCTCTGAAACATGCAAAAGGTGTCGTTTTCCCACAGAGAAGTGCCCAGGAGCCTTCTGGGAAGCTGTCCCCTAACTGTATGCCAAGTAGAGGGCTATAACAACAGAAAGCTCTCACCCCCAGTGGTGGGCAAACATGACAACAGCCATACAAACTCCCATGGGTTAGATGAAGCCAGACAGTATCTCCAACAGTCTGGATTTTCCAGGAGAAAGAAAGTACAGTATGACAACATAAACCAAGAGCATGCCCTGCAGCCTCAACCATGTCTTTTCCCTGACACAGTGCGTCTCTGCAGCACCCCTCCCGCTCCTTCTCCTATAACCTCAGGCTAGTATGGTCTGTGCCACAGGGCACCTGGTCTTGCTCCATCGCTTAACTCTTTCTGCGTCTATGTCTGAGCTCAATTGTGACCTTTTTAAAAATCGGGCATATTTGTGATATGGCTTTATATTCAACATAGAGCTAACACTGAGCCTTCAGTATAAGAGGGGCTCGTTTTATATTTATGGGAGGGAAGAACAGAATTTTCCAACATATAAAAGTCAAACTCAGCCACAGAGGAGAACAGGACATAGCCAAAAGCAGGAAAATTGGCACACCCCCCATCAGTTAGCAAATAGATTACACAACGTGATTTCCAGGCTGACATCCCAGCTGCTGGTCACAATAACCTGGAGTGAAATGCTGATAGGGTTTCTACACATTCTGTGCTTCTGCCTTAGTACATTCTTGGAATATTCACTAGAGTCCAATCATCCTAACAATGAAAAACTATCATTCCCTGAAATATGTCCAAACAACTGCTGCTTGATAATATGTATATCAACAATTATCCATTGGTCTCTAGTGAATCCAGAAGAAAGTCATTAATGGTGTGTCATTTTTGGCTTCCCAAAATCAAAACAATGGAGTCTGACTTGGCAAATGTGAGAATATGTTTTCAGGGCAATACAGTTGAATCTCTGAGGACCCAACTCTGTAGGAACCAACATGACCTCCACAGATTGGTGCAAGTTGGCTCCGGTCTGCCCTCTGCTCTGCTGCCACACGAGCTTAACCTCTCCTTCCCTTGCTCCTGTCACTATACTAACCTCCGCTTGGGCTCAACATCTCTCCTTTCTCAATCCTTGCTCTCTTATCTTTACTCCAACCAGGCTGGACTATGCACAGTCCCTTACAAAGGCCCTGCCTAGCCCTGGTGCTTCAGCTGGTTGAGTGCTGCCCAAAGGATCACTGACTTGATTCCCAATCTGGGCACTTACCCAGGCTGTGGATTCCGATCCCTGGTAGGGGCACGATGTTTCTCTCTCTCTTTCTCTCCTTCTCCCATCCTCTCTCTCTAAAAATTCATGGTAGCAATTTTAAAAGGTCCTGCCTACCTCTGGGTTAATGACTGTGCTCAGTCTAGGATTTCATGATGCTTTTTCCTCTTCTTTCTTGACAATACTCCACTCCTGTCCGCATTCCCATTTCTCAAAGTCTAACACAGAAGTCATATCCTCTGGCAAGTCTGATCATTCCAAAATCTCCCCCAACCTATGTCCGGCTCCTCACCAAAAATTATTTAATTATAACACTTACCTCATTAAACCTGATTCCAGGCATTTGTATATTTTATCCCCTTTACTCAGCTTTATAGATGATCTTAAGGGTGTTGCTAATCTTCAGAGATCAGAGCCATCTCACCAATTTAAAGTCAGTTCCTTAGTGCCTATTCTATGCCGGACACTGTTATCCACTTCCTGGAGAAAACAGACACTTAAAGTTCATCCCAGTCACTTATAGTTAACTGGGAAGGCAGCATTCATACAGGAGAGTGCAAGGCCAGTGTAAAAAGCAGCTACCTCTACACAGAAAGTTGGGAATACCTTCTTCTGAATTTGGGAACAAGGTGGAAAGTGACCCTCTCCGGAACTGAAGCCAAGAAGGACAGGGCCTGCCATCTGCAGAAAGAATCCACTTCGCTGTCTCATGTGGCTGTTATGTTTGACTTTGAACCATAACCCGCTTCCAGCTACTCCTCAACACACATACACACACACACACACACACACACACACACACACACACTTACTTTTTTCTGCCTCCCTCCACTTCTTTCTGCCTGTCTTCTCATTTCTTTTCCTCTCTGAGCCTCTCTTTACCCTTTCCTTTCCTTTCTTTCTGTGGTGCTTTTCTGTAGAAACAGGCCACTAATGTGACACCCTGGGGTCCTGCAGAAAGCTGCATTGAAGGGTCGGGGGGGGAGGGGGGAGGCACCAAGATTGAGTTCTTTAAATAACACTTAATGAACAATAAACACAATCCAGCCCAGCCAAACTGGTACTTAGCTACGAAGTACCCAGTCAATGGCCCATCTGTCATATTGTTAAGACCTTTAGAAGTTGTTTAACAAAATGTTAAATGAGATGACATTCAGCAGGCAGCAAAATGCTTGACTGCCTAATGCAACCCAAAAGAGCTGGCCTGGTGGCGGTGTTTGATATAATGCTTTGTATTCCCCTCCCAAGAACCCCAGAGCAAGAGGTCTCCCTGCCTGTCACTTTCTATCTCTGTAAAGTGAGCCTGGGGTGGGGAGGACAGGATTACCATTGGCAAGGAGGCCCTGGCCAGTTGATGAGGTGCTTTTCTGAGGAGGCATGACTGCAAGGGGGCACCTGGAAGTAAAGCTAGTTGAGAGAAAAAATATAATTCATCTGGAGTTTCATTCTCTCCTTTTCCTTGTCGCCAATGGACCCTACGTTTCTCTCTGTTGGCCTGGAGGGGAGAAGGCAGGGGTGGTAATGAGACTCCACTTTTTCTAAGAGCTGAAATATGAAGACAATTACTGAGGGGAAGATTTCCAGCAAATTGGCTCCTGATAGCTCACATTTATCTGCTTCGGATTTGCATAGTCGGGAGGAGAGGCTCTCTGCTGTGGTCCAGGTAACAAAGACAGAATCTGTTCAGCTGGAGGTGGCCGACTTATTCAACTTCCCTTCAACCCTAGTATGCAAAGTTCAACAATTAAAGATAGTAACAACAAACCGCACCAAGAACAGTTTTAAGGGGAAAGGAGAAGTAAAAAGAAGACTTTTCCCCCTTTAGCGGCTGGTGTGAGTGCTAAAAGAGGTTCCTGCATGGGATTAGACAAAGAGGAGACAGCCCCTAAATATGGTAATGATGAAATTCTTTAATAAGCTTCCAACTTCTTCTCATTGTCTTCCTCTTTCTCAGCTTAAAATTCCCTGGTCTTTATCCAGTAGCCAAACACTTACTTCAAGGAAGGAACTAAACATCCAGCAAATTTGACCAGCCCTCAGAACTCCACAGGAAATAGAAATTGTAGTCTCACCTTGCAAGTTAAAAAATAAATAGAATCTAGTCTTACAGAAAGGAATGCCCACCTGTAAAATCATCTCACACAAAGCAACAATAAAAAAGACAAAAAACCCAATTGAAAATCAGTAAAGGACTTGAATATTTCTCCAAAGAAGATGCATGCATGGCCAATAAGCACATGATATGATGAAATGAGGCTTGACCTCATTCGCTATTAGGGAAATGCAAATCAAAGCCACAGTGAAATATCACTTCCTATCCACTAGGATGGCTGTAATCAAAAAGACAGATAATAACAAGTGTTGGTGAGGGTGTAGAGAAATTGGAATCCTCCCGTTGCTGATGGGAATATAAAATGATACCGTGGGGAAGAAACAAAATTCCCTCTACCCTCAGGGTTCTTCTGGCTAGTCTAATAACCAGATAGACATGAGGCAGATTAGCAAGAGAAAATAACCAAGTGAAATACATACATATGTATGGGGACCCTGCATACATGAGAGAGTCAGAGATCCCACATGCACGAGAGGTTCAGAGGCAGAAAGGGAGCCTGAATATGTAAGACACCTGACCTAGGAATGAGGTAAAGTGCTTTGGGATCTTCAAAGGACCATTGCAGGATGATAAGAACAGACGCTTAGTAAGTAGAAGTTTGTCCCTCCCAGTAGGTAGGTCAAAAGATGTCATTTCTGATAACCTCCCATTATGGGAAGGCCCCTAATTCAGGTTCTTCTAGGTAGTTAAAGGGAGGGGCACAAGTGTCTCTGGAGCCTAAAGCTAACATTGCCCTTAGCTCAAAACAACCTGCATACCACAAAAGCACATCTTGGGGTGACTTGATCTGAACTCCCACAATACAATCACTTTGGCCAATAGTTCCTCAAAATATTAAACATGAGTTACAGCTGACCCAGCAATTCCACTCCTAGATACATACTCAAAAGAAATAATAACCTAAACATGGAAACAAAGACTTGCACACAAATGTTTTTAGTAGCATTGTTCACAATGGACAAAAAGGGGAAATAACCCAAGTGTCCATCAACTGATAAAAGATAAACAAAATGTGGTATATCCACACAATGGATTCAGCCATGAAAATGAATGAAATACTGATACATGGTACAGCATAGAGGTACCTTGAAAACATCATGCTAGGCAAAAGAAGACAGAGACAAAAGATCACATACTAAGTTATTTCATTTATATAAAATGACTACAACAGACAAATCTATACTTTTAGGAATGATAACAATGTTTTTTAAAGTAGTTGCAGTGATGTGAATATATTAAAAACTAATTGAGTTGTAAATGGTGAATTTTATGATATGTGGGTTATATTGCAATAAAGCTGTTTAAAAAGGGAAAAATAGCCCAGCTGGCATGGCTCAGTGGTTGAGCATCGACCTATGAACCAGGAGGTCACAGTTTGATTACTGATCAGGGCACATGCCTGGGTTCTGAGTTTGATCCCCAGTGTGGAACATGCAGTAGGCAACCCATCAATGATTCTCTCTCATCATTGATGTTTCTCTCTCTCTCTCTCTCTCTCTCTCTCTCTCTCTCTCTCTCTCTCTCCCTCTCTCTCCCTTCCTCCCTGAAATCAATCAAAAACAATTTTTTTAAACAGGGAAAAATAACCAAAACTTTTTTAAATTACTGCATTACTTTGCTAGGGTTGCCGTAACTAAGTACTATAAACTGGATGAAATTTATTATCTTACAGATCGGAAAACACTTGTAACCACAGAACCAATTCAAAATGGTCCTATCTTGTTTAACAAGATACTGAGGTGCTTTTCAGAGTCAACTAACAAATATCACAAGTCACACAACTAAAGCATGTGCAGAAGAGAGAACTTTGACCTCTAGCTGCACTCAGAACCAAAGTCTCCCCGTCTTCCCAACCTCTCCCCTCACCCCCCTCCCTTGCCCCCACCTCACCACATACACACACACACACACACACACACACAAAACCAAAGGACAGGACTATAGCCGGACTGTGAATACTGGAAGCCTTTCAGAAGGATAGGATCTGCTGCCCAGGAAGACCATGCTGATGCTTCTTATCATAAGTGGCCAAGCTCATAGGTCTTCCAATTAAAACTTTCCCCACAAGCACTTTCTCATACCTGCTCTCCCTGTACAGGAGCGAACCCTGAAGGAGTTCGGGCTTTTGAGCCATAGCTTTCCTGTTCTCCTTACTTAACTCTCTACAGATAAAGTGACTGATTTCTTCACTGCGATTCTCCGTGGCTGGTGCTTGGCTCTGCGAGGCCAGGTGACTGAACTCCTTCTGTTTGCTAACACTAGAAGTCCAAGATCCAGGTGTCAGCAGGGTTGGCTCTTTCTGCAGGCTGTGAGGGAGGATGCTCCGTGCCTTGCCTCTAGCATCTGGTGGTTTGCTGGCAAACTTTGACATTCCTTGGCTTGTAGAAGCATCACTGTGATCTCCACCTTCATCTTCCCATGACATCTCCCCCTATGTGCCTGCCTCCAACTGCCCCCTTTTTATAAGGACATATAGGATTACACCTACCTTAATGACCTTACTTTAACTTGATATCCTCTGTGAAAACCCAATTCCAATTCAGGCCTTATTTTGTGGTGCTGGGGATTAAAACTTCAACATATGAATTTGGTGGGAAGAGACACCATTTAACCCATAACAATCCCATTCAATAAATGTAAAATGGGCCAGGACATGACCCCTATGAGATTACAACTGATTAAGGGATTTTAAAATCTAGCACCAAAACCTTAGAATTTTCTCTCTGATATCTCTTGTTAGCCACCAGGCCTGGACTCTCTCAGGAGGTCACCTAAGAGACAGTGCATCAATCAGGATAGCCTAGATTATGGTGCAGTAACAAGAACTTCAAAATCTCCGTAGGTTATAACAACAAAAACCATGTAGATCAGTAGAGGACTCTTCATAGTCTTTGAGTGACTCAGGGTGATAAAGACTCTACCATTCACCCTAATCTCATAACATGTTTCTTGATCTCTAAGTAAAGAAGGAAGGAGCCTGGAGACTCACATACTGTCTTAAATGCTTTAACATCTCACTTCCACTCAATGGACAAAGTAAGTCACAAGGCCATGTCTAACCTCAAGGGCTTGGGGAAGTGCCATCCTCCAGTGAGCCTGGCAAGAACAAGAACGCTGAGGAGTAGCCCCAGTGTCTATCCAGACAGGGCTCAGGATGGCTCTTCCATCAAAAAGTGGTGTTTCTCCTCAACCAGTATAAACTCCAGCTGTCACATACTTATTTTTTAAATAATGATTTTCTAACTTTATTTAGAGGAAAGGGCACTGGACCAGTAGGCAAGCAGTTCGCCTCCTAGCTCTGCCAGTTCCCAGAAAGTCACATCTCATGCATTCACTCAGAAAAGCGTAGGAAGAGTCTTTTAAGACCAGGCATCATGATGACCTTGAAGATAAAAGGGTGAACAGACAGCCTCAGTTTCCTCATCTGTAGGGGGTTGGTTTAGACCTCAGCCTTGTGCCATAAACAGATTACAAGTTTTCCCATTCTTTTCAAATTTCAGTGCAACATGAAGCCCCCCACCCCACCCCCTCCAAACTGGTCAGCTCCAACCACAAGTAGCTTCATTCATTTACCCCAGCATACTGTACCAATATAATTTCCATGTATGGTTGAAAGAAGTTAGGAAATAGTGGGCTACACCAAGGATCAGCAAACTATGGCACAGGCTAAATCCAACCTTCCACCTGTACGCCTATAAGTTAAGAATGGTTGGGGGGAAAATAATAATAAATTTTAAACATGCATGTTCAAATGGTTAAAAGAAGGGTAGTTCATAAAACAAATTTTCAAATTTTAGTGTCTATGAAGTTTTATTGAAATACTGTTAAAAGGAAAACCTTTTCTTCTATCAACTTAGGTTTCAGTGGTCAGGAGCCTGTGAATTAAAGGACAATAGTCATTAAGGAGAGAAAAAATATATATGTGTGTGTGTACATGGGATTTACTCAGTAATGAGTAACTTCCTGAATCCCCAGAAATAAAGGTTTATATACCACCTTAAAAAAAAAAAAAAGAGTGTATGTGTGTGTGTGTTGGGGTGGAGGGGTGGTGGATAGGGCTTCAGTGAGAAAGCATGGAAGCTTCTATTGGGGTTTTTATGCTAATGGGAATGGGCAACTGTCTTCTTCCTAAAATTTATAGGAAACTCCCTTGAAGGGGGGTCAATGACAACTGTATTTTCTGGAGGCTCTATTTTAATTAGACAAGAAAACTTCAAATAAGATTTCAAATGCTTTTACTTTTAAAAAATCTTTATATCAAAACTGTGACCCCTTCACTACCAAGCCCCCACATGATGCCGATGCTGCTGGTCCATAGCCCACAGTTTAAGTTGCAAGGGTCTATAGACCACCTCAATGTCACATCAAGTTCTCCAACACTGGGATTCTACATTGCTCAGGGGGAAAATTATAAACCACCACACATCCTAGACAGGCCATCCTCTATAAGGAAAAACAGATCAGGATAAAGGCAGTCAGACAGAACATGATTCTATCATCCCAATTACTCACAAAACAGTGATTCTTCCCGATATTATCAATACCCAAAGACTCAGGACTGCCCACAACCAGCAGGCGGTAGCAAACTCTGATCGCCATAGGAACGGAGGAGGGCCCTGCTCACCAGGCCACATTCTGCTGGGGAGTCTAATATATCCCCAACTCAGGACTTCATCCTGTAATAGCCACCAAACCCCACCCCACCTGGCCCTGCCCCATGCTGAGCTGGGTTCCACTGCCTGGGCCAGTCCTGTCCCATTTCTGCCAAGAGCATAATATCCTGTTGTTGATCTCAATAAGAGAAATCCATTTGAAATGGTATCCCTAGGCACAGGTACCAAATTGACTCTTTATTAACTACTTTCTGATACCCGAATTTCTGCTCCTCTCCCCACCACTCCTGCTGCCAGTCAGGCAGCTGCCTGAAGCAGAGCCAGATGGGAGACATTCAATAAAGTTGCTAGCTCTTCCCCCATAATCCTGAGATTTACAGTGTTAATTTAAAGCCCTCAGACATCTGTGACACCACACCACCTTGGCCAATTTTTCCTCAAGGAGCTGTATGGGTTTTCTAAAGAATTCACTGTTAGATCAATATTAGCTTTAAAGAAAATGTTGTACCCTGAAGTCACAGCAACCACATTGCTAAACTACACTCTAATCCTGTGTGATGTGGAAAATGCTTCCAGGTAAGCACCAGATCTAGACAGGTTAGGACGCATACTCAAGTTGCTCCCACTTTCAAAGGAGGGCAAGAATTAGGGGACTTTGGATTTATTTATAAATTAATGTCAAAATATGCCTTTCCCACAACACAACAATTATAGGCACAGATGGTGTGTGGGGGGAATGAAGAGAATCTTACTGTAATAAGATTCTTGGACCAAGAATCTCTATAATACTAGTAATAGTATGAATAGACCTTTCTGGAGCAATAAAAATACTCTGTCTGTGCTGTCCAATATGGTAGTCACTGGCCACGCATGGTCACTGAGCATTGGAAATGTGGCTAGTGACACTGAGGAACTGAAGTTTTAATGTTAACGATTTAAACTTACATGGCCACATGTGACTAATGGCTACCATATTGGGCAACATAGCTCTAGACCCCCACTCCAAGGTGTGACCTTGAGCAAGTCATTAAACCTCTCTGAATTTTCATTTCCACTTTGGAGAACTTGAGGGTGAGAATAAGGAATGTTTGTGGTTCCATGGAGTTGTTTCAATCTATAATTCATGAGTAAATACAACAGTCATCCTTCTAGTTGGGGGTGTACTTAGGAATCTCTCTCTCTCTCTATATATATATATATACACACACACACACACACACACACACACACACACACACACACACACACATCTGTCTCTCTCTCTCCTGACCATGTTAGTGACTCAGCATGGACGGGGCCTCTTCTAGAATATTAGCCTGGCCACTAGCAACACTCCTACTTTTCTGCCAACATACACACAAAAATTAAACTTCTCTTGTCCTATTTTGGCAACAATAAACCCAGGTTCTCCTGCATCATGAGCTCTGTTACAATAAAAGACATTTTACCCTCACACTGACCAGAATTCTTGGATGTGGGGTCACAGGGCAGAGTGTGGGAGAGTCTGACAGCACCACCATGCCCACATGACTGCGACTGAGTGGCCCCACTCTGCAACCCTTAGTTGATTTCAGAGCTATTTGCTACAAGGTTTGAAGGGAGGAGGGCAGATCAATTACAGAAGTGATTAGCATGCAAATGGCACCAGCAGGTTTTGGACAAGGACTCTCTCAGTACGACTGCAGACACCAACAGAGTTGGAGGAAATCATCTTGCTATAAACTGAAGAAAACTCATTAGCCTTTTTATCAAAGAAAACACACATCTCTCACTGTTTTAAGTGTGTTATTCTGAAACATTTTAGTCCCGTGGTAAGGACCAGAGACTCAAAAATAACACTCACGATGAAGGATAGAATATCATTTTGTCCAAAAGACATAGTGAATTTTGTCGTTTAATTTATTCATTTCATCCACTCATGTCTTTTTGTTCCTGGACTTTGAGTGTCCTTGTGTGACTCAAAGCTATGGTTCTCAAACATCAGGCTAAGGACAGGTTATACCAACACTTTTACCAGTCCAGGGTATATTCTTACAAATAAGAACACTGTAATCAATTCTTTATTTGGCTAAATTTGTTCCAGTTAAAGAAGATTCCTTTTACATTACCTTACTTTTTGGGTATTAAAAAATCCTTTTGTTTATTAAATGATTGTGATTCTAAATGGGAGTGTTTTGGTTTTTGTCAGTTTGGTTTTGCTTTTTGTAAATAGTCTTACTAGCAAAATTAAAAGTTACCAACTGCCAGCTTTGTGCTATGTCTGTTTTGCTGTGTGATTATCAATGTCTGGCATTCTCAGGGGAGATTCTCCCTCTCCCACCAGGACTGGGGAGGCCGGGGTCCATTTGAGGGGACTAAACATGGAGCCTCTCTGAAACCCCACTTCTCTATGTTCCCTGGGTGAAGCAGTGGTTTACCTAACCCCAGGTATGGGAAAAGAGACTTTTCTGATTTCCAGCTCTGATAGCATCACAACCCCAGTGACCTCACTTTGGCACTGACGAGCTTCAGATTTAAAAAAAAAAAAAAAAAGCCTGTTAACAGAAAATGAGCTGACAGGAAGGTCTTACTTATGGTGACTCTAATGAACTTTCTAATCATCTAGTCATTCTTGTTATAGATCATACCTCTCTAGGAAAGAGAATTCCCAAATGGGAGCGGCCCTTATATCACTTCCATGCTTTCCAAAAGGAATAAAGCAAACCCCAATTATACAAACTTGAAGTGTTGAGAAGAACACAGTGTCATGGGGGAGAGAAAGTGGTAACCAGCACTTGGGGGAAAAAATGTTATCAAAACAATCAGGATAATTTTCTATCATCAAGAAGCAGTAGAGGGGTTTGCAGGTAGCAAAAGGAGGGTGCGCGTGTGTATGAGCCTGTATAGGATGGACAGCGCAAAGCAAGAGGGAGGCAGAGGAAGGTGTAGCAGAGAAGCTAAGCCCAAGAGGGCTTCCAAGATGATGACAAGGATGGAAGCTAAAGTCTCCAGATAGGAGCCAAAATGCACATGGGCCAAAAACCTACTAAAATAACCTATAATTTCCTTTAGATCCCCACATTTTTAAGTCACTGTACCAAATGTATTGCCCTGAGCCCAAATCCCTATGTCTTTTCACATCCCCATAATTTCTCTTTCATTGGTAAACATTGGAGCCTGGTAGCTTCTTTGGGTCTTCATTTTGCCTCTAAAAAATTCCATGTACATGTAAAAACATTAAATAAATTTGTACACTTTCCTCCTGTATCTCTATCCTATGTCAGTTCAATTCATAGGCCAGCCACAGAACCTAAGAGGGTAGGAGGAAGTTTTTCTTTCTCTAGTACCAACAGTGTTAAAAAATATTATCACATTATCACTTTAGTGCCTTAAAATAAAGTTGGGCTCAGAAGTATGCACTCAGGCAATAGGCGTAAAGAAGTCTGTTGACTCAGAAAAACAACAAAACCCAAACGTCCCCTAGCAGCAGAAGAAATGTGACTATAAAGCCGCAGGGCTCTGTGTGGTTAATAGAAAGTCTCATTGCAACATGACCATCAGGCTCACCTCAGTGCATACAACCAAGCTGGCAATAAATGTGGCTTAAGAATATGAACTGGTGATGGTACATGCTTATGTACATATTATGCCTATGGGCTTTTCTTTGTCAAAAAGGGACTAAACATAGAGCTCCACCATATTTTATGTGGAATTATATTTAATTCAGAATCAGCTTGAATCCAAATTAGTAACTAGGTAATTTCTTGATCTTCTTATCCTCCTTAAAGAATTCTTGTCTTAAAACTCATCATGAAGGTAGCAAAGAAGATGAACCACTGGATATTTCTGCAAACCTTTGACTTCACATAGATCGCTACAGCTTTAGCTAATTTCTCACAAGATCAATGGTCTTTAACGTGGCTAATAGGACTTAACAGTGACACAGAGTGCTACCTCAGTCTGGTAATTTACATTCAGTCTCAAAAAAAAAAAAAAGCATATTCCAGCCACAAACCTACAATATTGCTTTAAATTGAAATAATAAATTCCAAGATAAGTAGTAGTTAAAAGAAAAGAATAAGACCCTCTAAATTCTAATATTGTGTTAACTTCCCAAATATGTGAGTTCTCTTTCTGAATTGGTGGATGTAGGGCAGTAGAAGTGTCTGTAATTAAACAGTGATTTCACAAGATGAGGTCATTATTTAAAAAGTAGAATCTGAGCACTATCTCAATTCGTTGAGGTTCTGCTTCCCGGCATATGTCGACAGTTTGGCTCAAATAAACTCACAAAAAGTAGAATTTGGCCTGGCTGGTGTTGCTTAGTGGTTGAGCATCAACCCATGAACCAGGAGGTCACGGTTTGATTCTGTGGTCAGGGCACATGCCCGGGTTTTGGGCTTGATTCCCAGTAGGGGGGCGAGCAGAAGGCAGCCAATTGATGATTCTCTCTCATCATTGATGTTTCTACCTCTCTCTCCTTCTCCCTTCCTCTCTGAAATTAATAAAAATGTATTGTTTTTAATTAATAAAAATCAGAATTTGATTCTCAAAAGCCATGTAATTAATTTTTCAAATGATCTTCACGTATAACTCTCTTCAAATTACAAACACCTTTTTTATACAGTAGAAAGTAACACTGGCGTTCCACATGAAGATATGGATGGCAGGATGAGGGCTGAACAGACTAGAGACATAGTCCAGAGCTTCTGTCACCACAGGTCAGCAGAAGGCTCAAGGAGAGGTTTGCACAGTCAGACATGAGTCTTGGTTTATCATCCGGGAGACTGTATGGAGGGTGAGAGGTAGGCAGGCTGGTTTACCAAGAGGCCACAAGAATACTTACAGGGAGAAAAACCTAAGGCTAGTAATGAAGCTGAATCAGAAACCAGAAAGCGAGACAGATGTCAGAGCCAGGAACACATTCAGCTTGGTTTTTCTAGATCTTTCATGAGCAAAGGGTTCTGTGATCAAAAATGTTTGGGCATGTGCTGGGTTAAATAGGTTTTTTGTTTTCTCATTTGACCACAACACTTTCGTTCTTTTAATTTACTGGTATCCACCATGAATCTCTCATCATTGTAAGTTATGATGTTACCAAATTCATTGACCAGGAACTATTTGTACACTAAAGCAGCCAATGGGCCATGTGGTCTACAGAACAGCTTTTGAAAATTCCAAATCTGGTCAAAATGTCTGATTCTAAAGATAAGAACATTGAGTCCCAAGAAGTTAAGAGATTTAGCTGGCATGGCATGGCCACGTAGGCACAGAGCTGGGACTAGAACCATCTGGAGAGCCTGGTATGGTTCCTCACAGCGCACAATGCAGCCTCTTTTTCTCTCCTCTTTGCTGAAATCAGCCTCCTTTAGTTATTGATAAACTCAGGAAAGTAACAGCTGCACTTTCCTTATTTAACAGCAGCCAAACAAACCCCAAGGCACCTCTGCCAAACCTTCCTGAGAGGAGACCCATGACTGTCTGTCTACTTCCAGCCCTTCCCTCCACCCAAGTTCAAAAAACAACTATGATTTCAATTATAACAAGGACATTCTTTCAATTCCAGAAAAGCTACAGAGAAGCTCTTCGGTGATTAATAGCTGATTAACTTCTCCTGCCAAACATCTGCGAGCTCCATTAATTAGACCCAATGCTAAGCAGTGATCAGATAAGCCCTGCAAACACCAAGCCTGAGAGAATTTTTCCCTCGATGGGGACTCACTGCCCCCAAGCTATGCCTGGAGTTCCAAGCTGGTCCTCCTGAAAAAAGGCACAGCTGGGAGCAGGAATAGCACTGGACTCTGAGTCCTGAGGTCCACATTCTAGAACCTTCTCTTTCTGGGCTCCCTGCATGTTGTCAGAAAGGCTGTTTACCTGTTTCAGTAACTATTTAGGTTAAAAGATTGGGGGGATAAAAACAGGAGGGGTGGAATTGACCCACTATAGTCTAGCTCAAAAGCTATCAATGGTTCCCTGTTATTCACTGAGCATGGTTCAAGCTCCCTGGCCCAGTATTTATGGTCTTCTACAATCTATCCCTACCTTTCCCTCTACTGTCATTCCCCCACACAGAACCCTTTCTTACCCGCACTGAACCACTTGTTGCTCCCATAATGCCTCTTTCTCTTCTGCTTCCACCTGGCTCTCCCCAGCCCATCTCTGCACATCTGTATCTAATAAACCCTGATCAAATCTCAAGAGTCGATTCTACCTTCTCCCTGAAACCTCATTGACTGCACCTCCAGAAATCTATCTCTAAATTCAGAAAATTCCTATACTTCTAATCTGTACTTTGCACAAAATACTTATTAGGAACCACTTTGAAATGCAGTTAATTGTGAACATGTCTTATCTTGGAGACCAAACTGTAAGCTTTGGAGACCAAGGTTACCGTCTTTAACATTTTGTACTTGATACTCAAAATTATCCAGTTGCCCTCACCTCTTCATAGTCTTTAGGTAAGATCCCAAATCTGAACTTGACATATAAGCTCCTTCCTTAATGGGTCCCTTCCAACTTCTCCTGTCAATATTCACTCCCTCTTGCCTATATACCCTGTCTCCAGTCAGACCATATTATTGAGATTTCTTCAGAGGGCCAAGCTTCTACTTCTGTCAATGTTCTCCCTCCTTTCTGGAATGGATTTTACCCACTTATCGCCCTGAAAGGTTCCAGATGTAACACTTCACAGAAGAGCCTTCATTCCTCATCTAGGTGAGGACCCCCTGCTTCTCTGCTCACATAGCCCCTATAACTTTGTTGTGGTACTTGCAACACCTCCCGTTTACTTCTCCATATCCCCTACAACTTGAACTTCCTTAAGAGTTCCTTGAAGAGAGGAACTACATTTCACTCATTGTGGTATCTCCAGGAAAGCACAGTGCCTGCACATAGAAGAGGTGGTAGCCAGCCTCTGAGGTGGTCCCCAATGATCACGGTCTCCACATGTTCATTCCCATGTGTGTCTACTCACACATTAGTGACCAATGCACATTTATGGAAGACTGTACAAGAGGCAGAACATACCATGGCAAGCCATGTAAACATCCCCATGAAATATTTCTTTTCCTTCCAAGTTTCCCTTGGATTTGCTTCAAATAAAAAGAGGGAGGAAGAAGTACACTGAAGATATGGATGCCAAAAAATTGACCATGAATGGTCATAGGTACATTATAGTATTCTGTCTATTTTTTAATATGTTTCAAATTTTTGTGATAAAATGTTAAACAAATATTGTCCTCCACCCAGCCACCCACCCACCTTAGCTGTGAGGGCCTTGGGGTTTCTCTTGTGCTTCTCCTCTTTCCTTTTCTCAGATTCTCTCCCCTCAGCATCCTGAAACTTGAACTTCTTCTCTGAGGCATCCAGTTCTTCCCTCCCCTCCCCTTCCTCCAAACTGGACTACAAAACTAATCACTGAATTCAGCAAAACAAAGGACTCCCCAAGTAACGGGACCCGCCCTCTTTGGAAGGCAGCGTAGGGACCGTCTTTTGTACGTGAGCATACTTTGGGGCCTTAATCCCCCGCCAAAGTGGTTCATCAGAGTAATTCTCCCAACGCCCAGAGGGCTTTCCTGAAGAATACTGGTGAATAAAATTTTCTCCATCTTGTTACACTTATTATTCTAAATTCTTTTGCACTTTGTTCAAAAGAAACCAGTCATTGAGACTTGATTTTGAGAACCAAAGCTTGTATTCAGCAACTTCTGAAAAGAGTGGTTAATTCTATTTGAGTTTCTCTCCATAGCCCCATTCAAAACAGGTTGTGTGTATCTAAGAACAAATGGAGTCACCGCACAAGAGGTTTATTATCAGAGCTAAGCTCCGGGGAGCAACTCGCACTACTTAATGCTGGAAGGACTGGAGAAGAAGAAGGAGGGATACAGGCTGCCGTGAATGAGGCAGGCGGTGAAAGAGGAAGAAGGGAGTGGATAAACGGGGGCGGGGGGGGGGCGAGTGGGGAACATTTGAAAAGCCTCTGTTATCTATCACATCATTCAGCTCTCTTTGCTGTGCCAGCTAAAAGAAGAAAAAAATTATCCATACAAATCAGAGAGCCAACTTCCATTTCTTTTCCCATGTCTTCATTTAGCCTGTGTTTTGGTTTCTACTAGCTTTGGGGCGGGGGGGGGGGGGGGGGGAGGGTATTATTTTCACTGCCTCTTTTGCTTTAAAAAGATAAACTTAGTTCCAAGGACCACGAAGACCTGCACAGGGTTGGCATTTGATGTTTAAATCAGCTTGAGCCTGTTTTTGTTGTTGTTGTTGTTGTTAGTTTTTGTGAAACTCGCCAGTTTTCTTGCAGCTGCACCTGCTGAGCAAAAAAGAAAAAAAAGCCCGAGAAAACAGAGGCTGGTCCCTCTGAAGGGGACCCGGGCCAGATTATGTCAACAATTGCCCTGCCCTGAAAGGAGCTGGCCTGACCGTCCCGTGTTGTCAAATGACAATTGTAACTCCTTGCTTTTCAAGAGTCACGCACAAATGGTTCCTTCCATCTGAAGCCCTCTGGGTAATAGTAGCCTTTTGAGGTTATGATATCTCCGGATGGAATTCAATCAGAGAAATTCACTTTCCCTTGAGCCCTTGGCCCAGAGCCAGGCGAGCCTAACAATACAATATGCTTCCAAAGAAAGCTGGACTTATCCTGTCTTTTCTCCTTCCCTTTTCTCTCTGCTTCTAACCTTGTTCACACGTTACCTCTTCCCACTCCCACTCTCTCCTTCCATCAGGGGACAGCAGAGCTTTTAAAAATAAAACCCAGCACTTAAAAAGGAGCAGCTTGTATAGAATGACACAAACTCCCACCCGCACAGTCTTGAGAATTCACCCTTTCCTCGCTGACCTCTGGTACCTCGACCAGGAAAATGGCACGGAGCTGCTGTGAAGGGGAGACCAGGGGTTATCACAGCCACATTTTCCATTACTTCTTCAAAGAAAGGGTTTGACTTTTTTTCTTTCTATGTTTTTCCTTTTAAACCGAAAGCAGGGGACACATACAATGCCTGCCCAAACACCACGGCCTACCAACTGCTGGCTTTTTTTCTTCTCTTTCTCTCTCTCCCTCTGCTTGGCTTAGTCTTCATTTTGCCAAGATTTTCCTCTAAATAATTATTATTTCTTGGCCTGGAAAAGGTTGTAATTCTCTTTGTCTTTTGCATTTGATCATCCAAGTGGATTAATGTGGGTGTTAAATGGGTGGAAGAAGTCGTTTTCTTTGTCAAATTCTCTTAATCATCCTTTTGATTTCACACTCCCATTCTCCCCACCCACACATATGCCTCCCGCTCCTACAGAAATGTGTGTGTATGTCTTCTCACACATCGTTCCCTTTTTGGAGCACATTCATTTGAGAGCCTGGAATAAGTCAATGTGTAAAAGGGCACACCACACAAATGCACGGCTTTGTATCAATCAACTCTGAGTGTGTGCAGGGGGCGGGGCGGGGGGGTAAGGGGGGCGGTTGCACTTTTCTTTTGATGTGTCTGTACCTGCAGTTTAAAAATTTTTTTCTGAAAAATCTCTCTGGGTGTAATGTCGCCAGCTCAAGGGGCTGCCTTTGGGTTTTGTGTATTCTTCTCTCAGGTAAAGCATAAAGGAGGCAGCAGTTAAATTGCATTTAAACCAACACAGGGAAGGCCAGCCACCCCAAGTCCAAAGTGCATGATCTCCTATCCTCTTGTGAGGACAGAGCAATGTCCTCTTCTGACCTCAGGTGCAGCGCCTTTGACTGGACCCACCATCCTACCTCTCCCTCCCTGACACCTCCTCCCCTGCCTCAGTTCTTACAGAGCCACGCTATGGTGAAATCGGTATTAAGATTTAGAAATGTAAAAGCTATCATGTGTGGGTAAACGGGAAAGCACTCTACAAACTTAACAAAAGACACTTCGAAGGGCTTGGTCCACCCTTCCAGTAGGAAGTGTCCAGGAGAGAAGACTGCCTGAGAGGCAAGCAGCCTGGCAGAGAAACTCAAAGACATTTCACCAACTGGCATTTAGATAGTTAACAGAACTAAGGATTTGGTTGGGGGAGTCTCTGTGTATCAGCATAGAAATTGATGCACATCATTACTTGAATGTGACAATATGGTCACCCAGCCATCAGAAGGACTGATCATATTGATATATCTGTTACCTGTGTAGGCAACATGAAAAATAGATTTTACCTCAAGTGCTAATTCTCATTGATAGGTAATGGCTCTCTCAAAAGCTGCTCTGAAAAAGATCCTGAAGCCACATCCAAGCTTAGCAGACAAAATGCTAAGATCGATTAGCTATGTCTGCCATGGGTGAGAGTGCTAATATAGATGCTGCCTATTCGCTATTTCTGGCAAGGGGATTACAAAGACTAGAACAGAAGACTTTACAGCAACGTTTCAAATCCTGCCAAGTGGAAAAGCCCCACATATTTCCAAAACAGCAAGTGTCTCAACCATTTACAATGTGCTTCTCTCTAACAGCTACCACTGATTGAGTAGCTACAGTGTGCCGGGCACTATGCTATGGTCAGTACTTACATTATTTCATTCAGTCTTTATAATAACACTGCAAGGTGAGTGTTATCTCCATTTTTCAGCCTGACAAAAAGTAGGTTCAAGAGGTTAAATAACTTGCCCTAGACAATAAGCGGTGGAGCCCAGACTTGGATGGAGCTCGGTAGTGAAGTCCAAAGCCAAGGGTCCTGCCATAAATCCTGTTGCCTCCTTGGGATTAGAAGACACGAAGGAAGAGTCAGGGAGCGGGAATCCTTGGCAGTTCGCTGCCAAGCCTTACAGCAAAGTCTTCAAACTGCCCATCATTCTTTTTGGCTCCTGACAGCTTCAGCTAATTGTCTGCCATTAGGCAGTTGAGATTTTTAATTACAGTTACATGCAGCAGAGCTGAAATTTCAGCTAATTATAGTTGAAATTGAGAACTATGAGTAAGTTTCAAAGGTCATCCAGTAGATTTCTTTGGGTATGTGTCTGTTTTTTTTCATAAGTTGAGTAAGTTAAGCATGTATATGGCTAAAGGAATCAATTATTGTTTGAAATGACTTACATTGAAAACCTATGAGCCTTCTGTGTCACCCAGTCTTGCCTCCCAGAGGCAAACACTTTTAATTAATCATTTTGTTTTTATTTCTCCTGGTGATTACTTTGAATCTCTATATAATAGATGTATAGCTCCATTTCTTGATAACTCATCTTTAGACTTTATATACTGATAGATGAAAATGTAACTCACCTCTGCTACCTTTCCCTTCCTTCCCTTCCCCATCCCAATTTAGTTACATTCTATTTTTAGCTCTTCCACTCAACATTTGCAACTTCAATCGGCATATTAAAGCTTCATTTCTTGTTCCATTCACTATTCATAACTATTTCCTTCTTCCTCTCTTCCAGTCTCTAGCCTCTATCAGCTACACCTGCAATGTGTACATTAGCAAGATAAATAATATTTAGAGCCTCTTTGAAATCATAGTTAACTCCTCCATGAATTATACAAGTGAATTCTAAAACCTGAACACTGGAAAATAGCAGTCTATTCAAATGGATTCACCTTCTTCACATTCCATCAGTGGGTCAAAATCATGCCACAGATGAGTTTGCTTTATATTTGAATCATGCCTTTTTTGGACAGTGTTGCTATTGTTTTCCTGAAGTCTTTGTTTCTTTCTTCTTATTTTTCATAACATTATAATAGTCTCACAGTTTTCAAAGTTCTCAATATACAGCTTACCTTGTAAGTTCCCCTGCCTCCCACATTGCCAAGACCTCTTGCACAGCATCCCCTATCTTTCCTCTCCAGTTGAGACTAATTTCTCTCAAGTCCTGAGACCCAGCTGCCAGGCAAGGATTTCTGTTTGCAGTTCTACGTTGAAGCCTTTGTCTCCCATAGTTTCCTCTTTCTTAGTTCACTCCCTGATTTTTTTTTTCTGAAACACATTCTCTAATAACTTCCTAAAACAGAGTGCAGGGTCATAATCTTTCCGAGTTTTTGAAAAAAAAAAATCTTTATTCTAACCTCAGACTTGATTGATAGATTAGCTAGATATAGAATTTTAGAACAAAAATCACATTCACTCAGAACTTTGAAAAGATTGCTCCATTGTTTATGTTAAGAAGTTTAATGCCAAGCTGATTGCTATGATATAAATGTCTACACACACACACACACACACACACACACACACACACACACACACATTCATGTGTGGAAATCCTAATGCCCAATGTGACGGTATTAAGAGGTGGGGCCTTTGGCAGGTGCTTAGGTCATGAGTATGGAGTCCTTGTGAATGGAATTAATTGCCTTTTTTAAAGAGGCCCCAGAGAGCTGGCCAGCCCCTTTTCACAACAAGAGGATACAATGAGAAGGGGCCAGTTATGGGCCAGGAGGAGGGTCTCACAAAAATGGAATCAGGCTGGCACCTTGATCTTGGACTTCTTCCAGTCTCCAGCAACTGTGAGAAATAAATATTTGTTGCTTGTATCCTATCCAGTCGCTGCTATTTTGTTATAGCAGCCTAAACAGACTAACACACTAATTCTTGTTCTTTTCTAAGTTGCCTGCTTTTCCTCTCAAGAAACTTTTAAGGGCAGCTCTTTATCTGCAATGAAGCCAAATTTTATGAGTATTTGTCATGGTGTGGATCTTTTTTTATCTCTTCCATTCAATACTCAGTAGACCTTTTTAATCTGAAGGCTTAAATCTCCCTCCAGTTCTGGGTATTTTTCTTATTTATTTAATAATTTCTGCTCCTCTGTTTTCCTCTGTCAATTCAGGAACTCCTGCTAAAGCCAGGTCAGTATTCAGGGGATGCAGTCATGGGTTGAGCCTCTTGCCTCTTCATATTTAAGAGGAAGCAGTAGAACTGCTGAGCAGGAGCTCTGTGAATCAAGGTTTAGCTTATCAACTGACAGGTTTTGCTTCATGTGAACAGGTGGGAAGCCAACCATAATATTTTGAGACCCAGAATAAGGAGAGCCTTACTTTGGAAGAGTAACCCTCCCACTAGTCCTCCCAAAGAACACATTCCATTTTTTTTTTAGAAAAGATTCAGCTTGGGGACAAGGGCTGTTTTAGGTTGCACAGAAAAAAAGAAATGGAGTGGGATCAACAGTTCCAAAGATCTTCAATCTGTCTTCTGTTTTCAACCCCACTTCCTACTCCCACCCTCTGCCATGCATGTTGTCTCCAAGGGCCGGGCCTTCCTATTATTCTTTTGGCAATGGCTGTTCTTCTTTTGCTAATGACCAAGTAAGTACACATTCTTTTATTAGCCAATTGCTTCTTCCTTCCAGATATTTGTTGAAAGATATGAATTATTGCTACCCCCATGGTGTACATTTATTCCTTTTATTTTTTATAAGCTTATTGTTTTCTAAAATAAAAAAGTCTATACTATATAACTTGAATGCCATCTCAGAGAGAAAGTGCGTGTGTGTGTGTGTATTTCTTTCATTTTGAACTAAAGCCTATACAATGGTTTTCAAGCAATTCTCCACAAAGCCAAGGTTGTGGGGGAGAGGGTCATAGAAAGAGCAAAGACAAAGCCAAAGTAAGAGATGAGCAGGTGAGAGGTTCCCACTGCAGCTATAGCTCTCTGCTTTTATTATTGTGCTTCTGCAGATTTCACTTGACTAGATCATCCTATAAGAAAGAAAGTAATTCAAGACAAAACGTAAGCAAATGCTAAAAGAAGTGGTCTAAAAAATAAACTTTCAAGTGTGGGCTAGAATATTCCAAGAAGAGTACTTGGGAGAGGTAGGACCCATAGAGAGCTCTGGGGCTGGAAAGGTATGCTGGCACCACATCCTACAGGGCCTTTTAAGCTTACCAGACCTTATGTTAACAAGTCTGGGCTTTATCCTAAACATAAAGGAGCAATTAGATGGCTTAAAACAAGGAAGTAAAAGGAATTCATGTGTGTTTTTAAAAGGTCATCGGGACTTCAGCAGCATAGATGTGATCATCAGCAAGTGGGCAAGGACTTTGCCCATTTCCTCTCACACGGTCCTTATCACACCCTGTGGAGGTAGGACAGGCAGGCATTCCTGCTATTCCTAACTCACAGGTGAGGAAACTGAGGCTCAGAGAAATCATATCATTTGTTTGAGGTTACATCAGTAGTAAATGTCAGAGCCAAGGCAGGAATCTGCCTTTCTTAACTCCTTTTGGTAAAGGAAACATGACAAAAAAAAAAAAAAAAAGTCATCTACCCCAAAGTGATCAGTCAGTGTCACAGCCTAACCTGGAGGACCATGCCACCCTCCAGGCCCATCCCTGAATATTCATGACTCCTCCCACTGACTCTCCAACTCTTTAGAGCCTTGTATCCCAGTCATGCCAGGTCATCTAGATTCTGAAGGATAAAATACAGAAGGAAGACAATGGTGTGAATTCATCATCTACTATGTACCCTTCCTTCTCTTCCAAAATCCCTTTATGAATATTATACTGAGTTGAACAGTTTCCACCCTCCCCCCCCCCAAAAAAAAAAAATTATGTCCACCTGGAACTTCTGAATGTGACCTTCTTCGGAAATGGGGTCTTTGAAATTTAATTAGTTAAGATGGGATCATACTGGAGCAGGGTGAGTCCTAAATCCAATGACTGGTGTTTTTATAAGAAGGACATGTGAGCCCACAAAGACACAGACACAGGGGGAAGGCCATATAATGATGAAGAAAGCAGAGATTAGAGTGATGCATCTACAAGCCGAGGAGTGTCAAGGATGCTGGGAGCCACCAGAAGCTAGGACTAGGCAAGGAAGGAATCCCACACAGGCTTCAGAGGAGCATGGCCCTGCAGACACCTTGACTTCAGAGTTTCAGCTTCCAGAACTGTGAGAGAATACATGGGGTGATATTGTTTTAGCACCCAATCTGTGGTCATTTGTTACAGCTAACCTAGGGAAGTAATACAAATAGTAAATTCTAACCCAAAAGGGGGGAAAAAACACAACAAGAAAAGAAGTAATAAGTTGCATTTAAAATGATCACACAAAAAATACAAAACATAGGAAGGATTTAACAAAAATTAAAAACTGTCACCTCGTTTTGGTGCAATTACAGGTGTTTTCATGGGTGCTAAATGTATAAAATAAGGATGCTCTCAGCTGAAAGCATGGGCTTGGAGAGAGAAGGAGCGCTACAGAGCTAAAGTCCAGGAGAGCTGACCCTTGCTCCCACCAGGACATCTTACACATTGGGTTCCTAGGCCTCCATCTTACACTGTGGAAGCCACAATCTCTAACACAGGACATACTGTGCTGGTACTTGACTATCTTCACCTCAGACATCCTTGACTGGCAAATACTCAGCTCTCAATGACTATTTGTTGCCCATCAGACTAACCCCAAGAGGCACATATTGGCCTGCTTCAAGAAGTCACGGGAAGCTTTGGGGCAGTTGATCTGTAAGGTCTAATGTTTGAGTGTACACATTCTTTGCTTCTATCTCTCAGCTAAGCCAGCATGCAGCCAACTTTAAGAAAGGGCTTTCCTAGTCAATTAAATACTCCGTTTCCTAGGCTTCAGCTAAGCCCAGGAATAAACACACTTTAGGGCAAAGCAAAGCTCTTCTTTGCCCTGGCTTTTTGCCCATGCCAAGTCAAATGAACAAAAGTCCAAAGGTGATTCATATTTGGCCTTGCTATGGAGACATCAGGCACGTACACACATCCTCCTCTCCCCCACACACACACCCTACCCACGTGCCTGTTACCACGGCCTGAATGGCTCAGACCTGGCCCAACTGGTATCCTAATGAGTAAAGGAGGCTGGAAGGAAAGCAAGAGTAAGCCCATTCACAGTTAACGACAAAGCTGGTAGATTTTCAAAATTAAGCCCTCAGGACCATACTACATTTAACTGCCCAAAATGGACTCTTCAAGGTATCTGTCAAAGATGACCCAAAATAAAGCAAAGATTATAAAATTACCCCTTGTAATCTAAGTGAGGAAGTGAGAAGTTACTGAAATGAGAAGCAGAGGAGGAGGGTTGAAATCTACCCCATTGTCAATTGCTAACCACATGACCTTCAACAACTCACAGCCTCCATTGACAAGGAATTAAGTCATCCAAAAGGCAACTCCACAATTCCTCATGCAATGGGCAAACCCTTCCACCACTTTTCCTCAGTTCCCTGGACTCCTCACTGCTCTCACCTCACCGCTCTCATACTCCCACACATGCCTGCATTTGCATACTCTGCCTTTGCACAGGCTGTTCCCTCTAGAATGCCCTTCCCAGCCCAACACCTCCGAGTTTTCAAACCCAACCCTCCCTCCAAGACTAAATCCACAGGATTCTAAAAGTTGGAATCCTTCTTGATCCTTTCAGTTGGAAATAATTCATTCTTCAGCTCCTATAACACTCTACCTGTGATGAAATTTGACTCCATCTCATATTTTAGTTTTTTGGGGGTATATTTGTTAACAACCTCCCCCTGAGCTTCCAGAAGGTATGGTCTGTCCTTGATTGGATCCCCTATCACTCCTAGCACCTGCTCCAAAAGCCTATGAAAGTTGTCCAAGAACACAGAACTCATTAGTTACAGTTCTTGTCACTGTAGTTCTTCTTTCCTTTTCATTTGGGTCCAGAATCCCAGAAAACTAATACAATTGATTCATGCAAATAACTCCATGTCATGTGACAAAGGAAATTTTACATGCATATTACAAACTGTGGGGTGCATTAATGACTATGTTTTGAAAAAGACAATGGAAAGGAAACCCCACCTGTTATTGTTCGGATGAGCCTGATTCTGGGGAGCAGACATGATATGTGTAACTGCTCTCATCAAAAGACCAAGCAGGTGTACCAGGGCTGAGATCTGCATTCTATGCACCTGGTATATGCCTCAGAAGGATATTTGTGAGTTGCTTTGGAAGCTGATTGTGGTGGGAAGAGGGAAATGTTTGCTAAGCAGCTGTTTGAAACTAAGAATACTCCCCCTCCCACTACAACTCTTACCCATGCAGCCTGAGTTCAGGTTGGAGGATTTGAACATCTCTTGAAGAATAATGATTCTGTTTGCCTTTGGAGTCATGACCTGTTTCTTCTAATGAAGACAAACATTATACTTCAATATCACATGAGGAAGTGAGGAAAGTGAGAAGGTTTTGAAAAATGAAACACTTTTGTAAATTACCTAATCCTATTTGTTTGGTTTCCCAGGTGTTACCAGCCGCTCCTACTGGAAGCCTAACATGGCAAACACCATCTATTTGTCCTCTGATGGCAGACTGGAATGATTTTTAAGACCATCGCTGTGATTAAAAGCTCAAGAAGCAGCCATAAATTATCCAGCAGAGCCATCTATTTACAAATGTCATAAATAATCATAAACATTATACACATCCATAAATAAGTACCATAGAGCGCACCCTTTTCCAGCAATCAGACAAAGGCAGATAGGAAGCTGGGTGGCCCGTTCTGCTGACCCTGGTCTGCCTGGTGAATGAGGCCTTCCACTCCCGCTGGAGGAGTCTGGGCAGCTCGAGAAAAATCGACTCAGTGTGCAGTCCCATCCTAATGCTCACACATTAAATGCTGGTAATCAAACACCATTAAGCACCCCCACGGGGCCTAATATTGATTTGTGTCCTGGGATTTCTAGTATTTAAGAGCTCTGCTCTGACATCAGACAGTGGAATTAGATGGCCTCCTGGCTTCGCCATTCACCAGCAAGCTACTTAAAGAAAGTTACTAAAATTCTCACAACCTAGGTTTCCTATATGTAAATAGGAACAACAGTGCCTCCCCCATAGGATTAGCATATAAATCACCTAGCACAGCGACTGACAGATAAAAACCAATCGGAAAACAAACAAAAAAATGCTCACTGCTATTATTCCTCAAATGTGTTTCTTGCTCTGAATGGACTTTGACCTGCTATGCTGTTTTATGTGGTTTAGACAACAAGTGAGAACAGAGGACACACACACACACACACACACACACACACACACACACACACACACTGGAGACTATGTGAACAATGTAGTTCCTGGTAACATTGGGCTGGGAGCACCTATGAAACTATTATGCTACAGAATGTAGGCAGCATCCACCCCAACAGTAGAGCCTGAGACAAAAGTTTGAGTGCAGTTGTTTACTTGGGGGTGTTATCTCAGAAGGAACATCCAAGGAAGCAAAAGGAAAACATAAGGAAGAGAAAAGAACCACCATAAGGCTGCATTATTGAGTATACCACCGTCATATGACAATGCCCATGTTGTCCACCAGGGAACAAGAGAGAAAATATAGCTCCATCAGCTCCTAAATTGATAAAGTCTCCCTTATCCAACTCTGCGTCCTATGCTCTCCTTGGTCAAGTACCTCAGAATTCAGTCCCATGAACACTGTCCCAGCTCCTGTTAGAACGTGCTGGCTAGATTCTGAAGATCCTCTAGGGCCGTGGCCAGCAAACTGCGGCTCGCGGGCCACATGAGGCTCTTCCTAAGCCTTAGGAGTACCCTAATTAAGTTAATAACAATGTACCTACCTATATAGTTTAAGTTTAAAAAATTTGGCTCTCAAAAGAAATTTCAACCGTTGTACTATTGATATTTGGCTCTGTTGACTAATGAGTTTGCTGACCATTGGTCTAGCCAATCTATATTGGTTGGGAATTAAAACTTTGAAGTGTGTGTGTGTGAAGTGCAATTATTCTTATAGTGAAGCCCTAGGCCTGGTCCTTAGTTTTCCGTATCGCCTGGGGTGAACAACTTATCCCAGTTGTTGGCCCTGAGCTTTCCAAGTTTTAAGCTCAATGTCTCACACATTGGATACACCTTCAGCCCCTAGCAAACTAGGATTGTTGGTCACCCTAGAGCTGCCTCCTTCCACCATCCCTGAAGGAGATGAAAGTCTATTTATATGCTACCAAGAAGGCCCTCTGGATTTTATACTTAGCTTTTTAATTTATGAATAATCCCTTGATTTTTATCTTTTTCCAGAGCATCAATTATGTTTAGCAATAGCCACACAATTTAACCTTCTTATTTCTCATTACCTGATTGATCACATGTGCTAAATGCATTCTCTTCCACCAGGACAGTGAAAATTTTAACTCTGGCATTATTATGTGGTTGTTTGTGCCAGGGGTTATCTGTGCTCTAGCTTCCACAGGGACTGGCTCTTCATTGGCAACTGGGGAGCAAGTAATCCAGCTCTAAAATCCCACTCCAGCATCTGATTTCTTGACCATTTGTGGCACCAATTGCTGTAAGTCAATCCTGAGATGGAAACTAGCATGCAGGTGAATTATTAGGAAGTGATCTTAGAATTGCCACCTGATGAAGAAGAGGAAGGAAAAAGGGACTAGGTAGAGGGACAAGTGCTGCATTGCATTTTCAATGGAGGATTCAGCTCATCCTACAGTGAGCTATGAAACCAGTCTGACCTTTTAGAGTTGGGGGAGCAGGGTCTTTATGCCTGTGTAGTAAAGAACTTAGCATTGTCCAAAAAGAAATCTTGCCTTTGTCCTCAGCTCCTGGGAGGTCATCTCTAAGTCCTTGGAATGTCCTGCCTGTTAAAAGTGTCTCTGTTTACCGAGGGGCCCTGGTCCACTGCGAATAGTCTAACAATATGTTTTGTGGTAGGTATGCTGGGTCATGAGGCATCAATGTGACTGCTAGAGGAGCTGAAACTGAAGTCAGCCATGTGGGAAGTTAATCATGTCCATGTGATGGAGCCCTAAATAAAAACTCTGAACACTAAGGCTCAGGTGAGCTTACCTGGTTAGCAATACTTCAAGTGTTTCATCACACATTGTTGCTGGGGAAATAGTGCTGTTCACAATTCCACTGGGAAGGGACAGCTGGAAGCTCCTTATGAGGACTTTTCCTGCCTCCTGTCCTTGAATGTTTTTTATTTGCACCCTTCACTGTAACCAACTATAAACATGAGCATAACAGCTTTCAGTGAGTTGTGTGCGTCTTTCTAGTAAATTACTGAAACTGAGGGCAGTCTGAAGACCTTAGAACTCTGCAGTTGGCATGGGAAGTGGGGGCGGTCTTGTGGAAGTTTGCATATCCCTACTTTGATTGGTCATTGGATATGATATGTGTTGCCCCTAGAAGAATGGAAACTTCGGGTGAGGTTTCCTTTGGCCAAGGCAAACCCAACAGGGGCCTGGTGGCTGGGGGGTTTCTGTTCACATGCTCACAAATTGAAGAATGAAGCTCTTCATTTCTGAAGAAGGTTATGGCAAACACATCACAGCATCTACCACAGAGGGACAGACTTTAGTCATCAGATATAAAGGACTGGATTATATTTCTTTAGATGAGAATAAAAAGATTCACATGGCTACTAAAGGGGAAGGGTGCCTTGGGAAATGTGGAAAAAGTTATATAACTCTCTCATATTTTTTTTTGAATCATAGAAAATGGCATGCTTGTTTCATGGGAAAAAATCTGTGTTGTTGTATGTCCATCCATGATTTTCTATGACTGTTCTCAACAGCTCACCTAGTGGAGTTAGTAGTTCAATGCTGGCTTCTAATAACAATGGCCAAAAGCATTAGTATAATTAGCATCCATAGCCCCTTTCTGGAACTCCTCTCAGCAACATCCATACACTGACTTTAATAATTTTCCCAAAATGTGAGACCTATACATAAAAATCAGAAGCCAAATAATTGCTAGGTGGCGCTTTGTCTACGGGGTAGACAGGCCTCTTTGTGATTTACATCATGCCGGACAGGCCCAAAGAATAATCCGAGAGCTTGGATGGGTGTCAAGATTGCATTAACCTCATAAGAGCACAATTCTAACAGAAAACACCTATCAGCTGTAGTAAGTAATGACCATCCAATACACAACCAGATTCAAGCCCATTTTGTTAAGACCTCTGCTGTGGGTGTATAGCCACTGATCAAAGGAAGCAACAGCTATGAAAACTCCTGTGGAGATTTCAAAAGACCATAACATTTTAATTGGCCTTTCCTATCTCCTACCTCTGCCTCCCTCCAAAGTTGGAATAGCTTTCTCTTATCTAAAAAGCCTTGTTGTTGTTATTTTATAAAACATCTCTAGAGGAAGAGTTTTCAAAAGTTTCCTTGTAATCATTTCCTATGTTCTTTAACCTTGAAATTTGATTTTTTTTTTTTAATTATAAGACATTCCCTTCTGCCAGACTGCCAATGAAAATAGATTTGAGTTATTCTGCTCTGGCCTGAATTTTAAGTGTTCAGTAAATATGAAATGTTTTCTTCTCTTCCTCTTACCCCTTCAGTCACTTGGCAAGCAGTCACATTAATATTCTACTAACCCCAGCAAAGTAAATAGCCACTACTTTCACTGATGACTCTCCTAAATCAAATGATTTATCATGGCTACACAAAAGAGCTGTGTTTCAACTCAGGAACCACAAAGGAATGGATCCACGCCAAAATCCAACTTCTTTTCCAGAAAGGGCTCTGGTAAAGAAAGGTCTTCCCCAAGAACAAATCCATTCATAAGTCCTGAATAGAGTGAGCATTAAGGGTACATTGAAGTATAGTTTTGTTTATCAAACTGAGTGTAAGATAGTTATTTTTCCCCCTAATTAAACAGTTAATCAACTTCTCTTCCATCTTTCTTTATCATGACAGATGGACGCTTAAATGTAAGATTTAGGATTTAATTAATGCACATCTGAAGCTGTACTATTTTATAGCATTAAAAAGTATTCTAATCATCACTATAATTACTATACATGCAAAGTAGATTAACATAATGCAGCTTGTACTTGAATTTTGGAAGATAAAACTGGAAGAAACAAAAATTCTTAATCACCTTTTCATACTCACAGACAGGCTATAGGATCATTCATCTTTCAGGCCTACAAATACTAATACCCACAGTAAACAGGCAGGAAGGAAGGGCAGTAATGCAATCTGAATGCTAAGCATCCTAAAGCTAAAGAGGCCCATGAGAAGGGGGCAGCTTCTATGCAGAAATATAGCACTCTTTTCTTACCCAGTATTTCCAGGTCTTCTGATATTCTCAGAGAAATTGGAATTTTGGGTTTCATGTAAAATTTAATTAGTGTTCAAATTAAAAAATTCTGGACGTCAAACAAAATTCTTCTGAATGCCAGAGTTAACTCATCCACCACCAAGTGTGACCTCTCCTTAGAAACAGAGGAGATTCTGGTTTGGGAGAAGGTAGCTTACTCAACGCCCCAAATCCCATCCAACTCTGCAAAACAAATCACCCCAAATCTAGTGGTATAAAACAGCAAGAATTTTACTGCTCTCGGGGTTCTGTGGTCAGGAATTTGGAGGGGACACAACCGGGACAGTCTGCCTGAGTGCCACAGCACCTGGGCTTTAGCTAGGGAGATTCAAAGGTCTGGGGTAATTGGATCTTGGGGGATGGAACCATCTAGACTAGAGCTTCTTCAATTGCGTGTCTAGCACCTGGACGGGGATGTCTCAGAGTTAGGGCTTAGCTGGAACTGTCCTCTGCAGCTGCAATGCTTAAACACATGCCCGCTCCATGCGTTTTGGTCTTCCACTTACCCCAGTGGCATCTGGATAGTAGGCTTCTTACTAGTTGTTCAGGGTTCTAAGAGCAAATGGTCCAACAAACAAGGCAGAGGCTCATGGCTTTCTCTGACTCCGCTTCAAAAGTCATATATTGGTTGAAGCAGTCACAAGTCCAGTTAGATTTAAGGGGAAAGGACATGGACCCTACCTCCCAATATGAAAAGGGAACGAATTTGCAGCCATTTCTTTTTTTTGTTTTGTTTTTTTGTTTGTTTGTTTGTTTTTTAATTAAATCTTTATTGTTCAGATTATTACATTTGTTCCTCTTTTTTTTTCCCCCCATAACTCCCCTCCTCCCAGTTCCCGCCCCACCCTCCGCCCTCATTCCCCACCCACTGTCCTCATCCATAGGTGCACGATTTTTGTCCAGTCTCTTCCCACATCTCCCACACCCCTTTCCCCCACAAGAATAGTCAGTCCATTCCCTTTCTATGTCCCTGATTCTATTATAATCAACAGTTCATTCTGTTCATCAGATTATTTATTCACTTGATTCTTAGATTCACTTGTTGATAGATACATATTTGTTGTTCATAATTTGTATCTTTACCTTTTTCTTCCTCTTCCTCTTCTTAAAGGATACCTTTCAGCATTTCATATAATCCTGGTTTGGTGGTGATGAACTCCTTTAGCTTTTCCTTATCTGTGAAGCTCTTTATCTGACCTTCAATTCTGAATGATAGCTTTGCTGGATAAAGTAATCTTGGTTGTAGGTTCTTGGTATTCATCACTTTGAATATTTCTTGCCACTCCCTTCTGGCCTGCAAAGTTTCTGTTGAGAAATCAGCTGACAGTCGTATGGGTATTCCCTTGTAGGTAACTGAGTTTCTTTCTCTTGCTGTTTTTAAGATTCTCTCTTTATCTTTTGCTCTTGGCATTTTAATTATGATGTGTCTTGGTGTGGTTCTCTTTGGATTCCTTTTGTTTGGGGTTCTCCGTGCTTCTTGGACCTGTAAGTCCATTTCTTTCACCAGGTGGGGGAAGCCATTTCTTTTAAAACCACCAGAGGTGGGAAAAGCTTATTCTTGGATGCCAGAAAGATTGGAATTCAAATCCTAGCTCTACCTTCTACAGAGTGGCATGGAGCAAATTCTTGAGCGTTGTTGATTTCCAGTTTCCTCGTCAGATTAGAAATGTGTGTGAAACCCCTGATCCATCACTAGTGCTCGGTGAACGGTCACTAATATTTCCATTTTATCATATTGTGGAGGAAGATGATGGGGGCTTCCTTAACTGGAGTCCCCCTGTCGTTTTATAGAACTTATTCCAGGGTCAGTGACTGCTCTGCCAGGCCTTTTGTTTACTGACATCACACCCTGAGTGGTTGACACAGGGAAGGTAACCTGCAAACAAATCATGACCCACCCAAGTATAGCAAGAAATTCTCATACCAGTCTCATGATGAAGCTAGCTTTGACTTGCTCAAAATATGGAGGAAAGAAACACCCTTTGAAAACAGCTGCCTGCTCTGGAGTCTTTTATAAAACACTGGCCTGTAGGTTTTAGAAGGAGGGGGTGGGGGGCGTGCAGCAAGAAATGCTGGGTGGGAAATGATCCTAAGTGCTTGCCTGCCTAAGTTGAAGGAGTCTGAACATCTGTACATGTTATCGACAGTATAATCGCCTCTGTGCAATTGGACAGTGCTAATGGAGCCGGTGAAGCCCGCAGTATATGATATTTATTTGAAAGAGAAATGATTTCATTTTCCTTTTAGTTCTGATACAGCAATGTGTTTGCAGAGCACATGATGAGCCCTTCAATTACATGTTTAACTCATTCAGGTGATTTGTGCACCGCAAGGAGATCTTAATCCCAGGGATTCTTAGTAAGAATGTTGTTGGGCTAATACAGTTCTCACGGGCTTCTAGGATGGATTCTACAGACTGAGCCATAGAGGTGCACAGGCGGCGGCAGGCCCAGCAAGCAAGAGTGAAGCGGCCCTCTGCTGCGTCAGTTCCTCGGAGATTGCTTCTCGGACCTTCCAAGGCAAACAGCACCATAAAGTAGTGAACCCAGAAGCAGCATTTGCACCATAACAAAGTTACTACTCATTGATAGCAGTGCCGACACGTTTTTAAGAATCATTTATTGAGCCCTGGTAAATGTGCTCAGTGGTGAGAGCATCGGCTTGTGCACCGGAGAGTCACGTATTTGATTCCTGGTCAAGGCCACATATCTGGGCTGCAGGTTCAAACCCGGCCCCAGTCCGGGCACGTGTGGGAGACAATTGATGTGTCTCTCTCACATCAACGTTTCTCCCCGCCCCCCCCCCGTCTCCCCCCGCCCCCCGCACCCACCTGCTTCCACTTTCTCTAAAAATCAATGGGGGGGGGGGGGGAGGAAATATGCTCAGGTAAGGATTAACAACAACAACAACAAAAAAAAATAGTTCATTGATTTTTAGATGGAGAGGGAGAGAAAGAGAGAAACATCAATGTGAACGCAATATATCAATCGACTGCCTCCTGCATGCCCACCACTGGAGATTGAGCCCACAACCCAGGCATGTGCCCTTGACCAGGAATCAAACTGGCAACCTCCTGGTGCACAGGGCAACACCCAACCACACCCACCAGAAAGAACAATTTAAAAAAAAAATTTTTAAGGAAACTATATATGATTCGGCCATCAAAGGAAGAAACATAAATGGCAAATAACATGAGAAAGCATATTCAACTTCATTAGGAATCACATAAATTAATATTAAAGCAATACAATGATATTTTTACCTCTCAGACTGGCAAAAATTTTAAAAACTGATACTTTTTATTTATGGGAAGAATGTGGTGAAATGGATAAGTATACACATTGGGGTGGGAATGCAACTCAACACAGCAGTTCCCTCTTTAAAAAAAAAAAACTCACCTGAGGATATTTATTTCATTGGTTTATAGAGAGAGTGAAAGGGAGGAAGTGAGGGGGAGAGAGAGAGAAACATCAATGTGATTGGCTGCTTCCCACACCCACCCCAACCGGAGTCTAGGAAACCTGCAACCCCAGTACGTGCCCTGGACTGGGAATCGAACCGGAGACCCTTTGGTCTACAGGCCAACGCTGTAAACACTGAACCAAACCGGCCAGGACTCAGCAGTTCCCTCCTGTCTTCCAGGGATACGTTCCAAGACCCCAACAGATGCCTGAGACCACCGGTAGTACTGACCCCTACATATACTATGTTGTTTGCTATACATACTTACGATAAAGTTTACTTTGTAATTTAGGCACAGAAAGAGGTTAACAACAAAAAATAATAAAATAGAACCATGATAACAATATACTGTAATAAAAGTTGTGAATGTGGTCCCTTTCTCTCAGCAAAACTGGTATGAATTTCTTTTTTCTTCTTCACAATTCCATGGATAGAAAAGTAATTCTTACCATAGATCTTTGCCACCTCAGCACTTTCTGTTCTTATTAGGTCGAGAACTTTTACCTTCTTGCTAACGGGAAGCACTTGACTTATGGCTTCTCTTTGGCATTTCCAAATTGCCAGCCTCACTGCTCTAGTGCTTTGGGGCCATTATTAAGTCAAACAAGGGTTACTTGAACGCAAGCACTGTGATGCCGCAACGTTTACCTGATAACTGAGACTCTGCTAAGTGACTAGAGGGCAGGTAGCCACAGCATGAGCTTCCATCCCACTACTCTAGCAGCACACAATTTAAACTTCTGAGTTGTTTATTCCTGGAATTTTCCATTTAATCTTTTCAGGCTGCAGTTGACCACAGGTAGCTGAAACTGCAGAAAGCAAAACTGCAAATGTAGCGGGACTCGTGGACAAGCTTTTTGGTGGCCACCTTACAGGGATGTAGTCAGATGTGCAAACCCTGGGCTCTTCCACTTCTGAGACGAGATCCTACCAAATGCTCACACAGATGCCCCAAGCCAGGCACGTGTGTGGGGATGCTCACTGGTCCTTGGTCATTTGGATTCAGGCTCGTGTCCATCACTTAGAATGGTTATGCCGACGGTGCTGCACTGTAGTCACTGAGACAACAGAGGTGGAGCCACATGTGCCCAGAGGAAAGATTTCTTAAACAATTTGTTAAGAGGAAAAAACAAATCACAGAATAATATGGATGGATAGCTGGATTCCTTTCTTTTTTTTAAACTACATGTATGTTTTAGATCTACATATAAGTGAACAGAAAAAGGCCTAAAGGATGCAAACCAAACAGTTAGCTATTGTCCCCTGCAGGAGGAGGGCAGCATCGGGAAGGGAATAGATGCTCTGACTCCTTATTCTGTATCCAGCTGTACTGTTGGAATTTTTAGAGGGAGCAACTATTCACATATTACTTCTTCCTATAATTAAAAAGAGAAGTTAAGATCAAATATCGCCAGATGCCCCTGTTTTATTCCTGGCCACTGAGTCCCCTCCTCAAAGCTCGCATCCACTCAGATAAGGCAGCTAAAGTCACATGGCATCGTGAAAAGAACTTGAAATCCACTCTGTGAACCAAAACCTCCCTCCAAACCTGATTTTCTTTCCTGGCTCATGTTCCCTTCGCCCGGGTGTGTGTTTCTGTTGACTGTTTTGTGTACATCTCTGCGAGTGCCCTTAAACCCTTATGGAGAATCTCAGTCAGCACCGTGAAAGGTCGAGGGTTCTGGGATCCAGTCCACGCGGGGCGCTCAGTAGCTGTGAAACCTGGGATAAGTCCTGGCTTGGCCGTGCCTGTGTTCTCCACCTGTCAAACGCATGGCTCCCAAAGTGCCTTTCCGGGTCTTGGCCCTAAGGGGGCACGTTGCAGGCTCCCTCTTCTCTCTACCTCCTAAAGGCGCTGCAACACAAGTGTGAATGCACGGCTCCTTCGTCAGCACAGATCTCTGAGATTTGACTATATGTCCATGTGGGGCCCGGGGCTGGTGAGGAATTAAAGAATCACTCGCCGGCTGTCAGGATTCACACAGAAAATCACTTTCGTTTCCCCCACGGCACTACTCATTTGGAAGAGAGATCAATAGTTTGTGCTGGGGGCCTCTGTGTGGGGTCTGGCGTGGTTTCCCACTGGCAGGCGCAGGCGCGGTGACCCAGGGATGTGAACCAGGCGTCCCCTCTGGGAGCGACTGCCCCCGCTGGTCTGCCCTTGGCACTGAAACAACTCCTGCGACTCCGCCAACCACCCTCGGATGTGTTTGTTTTGTTTTCATATTTATGGAGTTTCCCCACCTGATTTACCATATGCTAGTATAAATGATGGCTCACATGCAAGCATGTACCTAATGCTTATATACAATTTTAAAATGACAAACGCCCATCTATACCCTCTGTTGTGTCTCCACACCCCCATGCCCACACCCAGACAGCATTGCTCTCCCTACCATCCAGGGTTAACTATCATCCTGATTATTTTTCATATTTAATAACTCTTTTTCTTCTTTACACTTTTACCAAATATGTAGAATTACCCTTTAAAGGAATGATTTTTTTAATTTCTTTTTTTATCGTCAAAGTTTTACATATGTCTCCTTTTTTCCCAACTGACCCTCCCCCCCGCCCCCAGCCATCAACTAAAGGACTTGTATGCATGCATATTAGCATAACCAATGGACACAGACACTGGCAGTGGGGGCTTGCCCGGAGTGAGAAATAATTTTTTCCATAAAGTTCTTATGAGATTAAATAAGATGATGCATAAAATGTTTAGTACAATGACTGACACATGAAATATTCAAAATTGTCATATATTGTCATTATTCTTTAACTTCCATTAATATAATGCAAAAGAACTTTTGTTCATTCAGCAATTCAATTCATTCATTTCCTAATCACCTACTATGATCATCTCATCTCTGCCATGCTAGATGCTATAAAGCCATACAGTCTGGTGGTATTTTTTTTTTTAATCTTTTTAACTTTGTGTTTTTAAATAATTACAGACTCATGGGAGTTGTAAAAATAGTACAAGGAGGTTCTGTGTACCCACCACTCAGCTTCTCCCAACATCTTCCATATCTATAGGGCATGATCAACACCAGGAAATCCACATTGGCACCATGCAATTAACCAGAAAACAGACCTGCCTCGGATTTCATCAATTTTTGCATAGACTCTCTTTTTTGGTACGTATCCTGTGACATTTTATCCCATGGGTAGACTTGTGTAACCACCACCATTATCAAGATATATAGAACTCTGTCACCGAAAAGGAATTCCCTGTGCTCAATTGTCACACCCTTCCTCCCTTACCCAATCCCTGGCAACCACTAATCTGCTCCTCATCTCTATAATTTTGTCATTTTGAGACTATTATGGAAATCGAATCATGCAATATGTAACCCATTGCGATAAGCTCTGCCCTTCTAGACTCATGAGAAATCGGCTCTCCATGCTGACCTTGGAGTTCTTGACTGGGGAGAATTTCTTGACTAGTTTTTACTGAAGGGAATTAATTCCATGTTCAGATCATGCAGTGTTTCATTCCTGAGGAAACCCAAGGATCTGGTGAGCCTCTGAAGATAAAGGATCTAAGCATTGGACTTCATCAGGACATTAGAAGGTGTGTGCATGGGGCACCCTGTGTGGCAGGGAGGGCGGAGGAGCAGGTGGTAACCCTGGACTCAGACCTCTCAGATATCTAGGGGTCCAGATGTGAGCTCTGTATTTAATGACAAGAACTTCTGTTGCTACTGGTGCTGGAAATTACAGGCTTGGAAGAGGTTTCTCTATAAATGTTAGAAATGAGTTTCAAATACTTTTGTCAATCCCTCGCTCCCACAACTGACCAAAAAAATGAGATTGTTTGCAAATTGCACAGCAGGCCAGGAAAACAATCTGAAACCCCTTTCAATCAGATATTTTGGAAGGCGCTTGTCTACAAACAACCCTTGCCAAGTTTCCAGGCTGCGAAGATCCGTCACAAAGCAGGAAATGGAAGGAGAAACATGTTTTATTCCGTGATACAATGAAGGCCTTTGTCCAACAAATCGATGTGATCGTATCACTGTGCTGGATACACTAGCCCCTTCTCCGAAGTGGTTGTGGCTGCTTTTGAAATGTTTGCACCTTCCGTCTGGTTGAGAGCACTGAAAGAATGGCGCTAAAAACCTCTTTTCAGACACTTCAGGGGCATTCTTTTGTCTGCGTTTACTTCCCCTTTCCCACCCTGTCCCTGGCACCAAACCCAGCCCCACAAATCAGCTCAGCCTGGCAGGAGGGATGAAGTCAGCAGGGGCTGTGCCAAGTTCCTCCCCAGGCTCTGCACAGCCAGGCCTTCCTAACCCTCCTCTCCACACAGAAAAGGAATCTCAACAGCTCTCGGAAGCAGAACTATGTGCACACCTCGAATGGCAATTTGGGGGCAGTTACAGTAGAGACCCTCCCCACTGTCATTTACCTAGACCGTGGCAGACAGAGCTGAACACGCTGCAATTGACCACCTTTGCCCTTTAGTTACTATGAGAAGCCCCATCTGATTCGGAGACCGGTCCCTGGAAGGGCATTCCACATGAAGAAGCACTTCTGAATACCAATGACACCAAAACATTACTTGCTATGACAAACCATTTACTGGATTAGAGAGATCACATGTGTCAGGGGGAAAGCTTTCAAAAAAACTCACAGAAGCACGTGAAAATGAAAGGGTCTGATCCCCGAGGGCGTTTCCCCACTGCAGGTGCGCGGATTTTCAGGCATCACCACTCTGAGTGAGCTCAGCTCCGAGGTTCGGAGCACTGGTTCTCAATGGGACGGTGTTGTTCCCCAGGGCACCTTTAGCAATGTCTGGAGACATTTCCGGTTGTCACAGCTGAGTGGGGTGCTACTGGCATCTCATGGGGCTAGGGAAGCTGCTAACCGTCTTGCCATGCACAGGACAGCCCCCCAGTGAAGTATGACCTGATCCTAAATGTCAATGGGGCTGAGGTGGAGAAACCCCAGTTAAAGGAAAACACAGGGCCTTTGAGGACAGATAGCTTAGAGTTGAGTTCTCCCTTCATCCTCTACCTCACCTATCCAAGCTTTGATTTCTCTTCTACAAACTTAAAGTCTTTCCACCTGCCATACTGAATTGTTGGAAAGATCAAATGAGATCAGAACCTGCAAAGAGCCTACTGCTGAGCATACACTAAGTCAGGGGTCCTCAAACTTTTTAAACAGGGGGCCAGTTCATTGTCCCTCAGACTGTTGGAGGGCCGGACTATAGTTTAAAAAAAAACTATGAACAAATTCCTATGCACACTGCACATATCTTATTTTGAAGTAAAAAAACAAAACGGGAACAAATACAATATTTGTATTTGCATGTGGCCCGTGGGCCGTAGTTTGAGGACCCCTGCACTAAGTACTCAGTAAGTGAATAGGTTCTCTCCCCTTCATTCCTCACCTCACACAGCCTCCTTTGAGAGCCTGGAGTCTTGGCTCCTGTTCCTCGCTACTGAGTCAGCTATTGGAGTAAATTCCTGCTGTGTTTCCTTTATGGGCAATGACCCTTTGGTCCGGTGAGGCCTTGATTCTGCCATCATAGATGTGAAGACAAGATCCAGAGTAGCCCAAGCCCTGGCCACAGAGAGAGTTCAGGGGAGGGACCACAGATCAATTTGGACCAATCACGGCCACCAGAAGAACTGTAGCTAGAGCTTTCATTAAATAAAGATTCTCTGGGATTGATCAGGAAATGTAACAAAGTAAGTCTAGAATTGTCCATATTTACCTTTACTACTGTAAGTTAAAAAACAAAAAACAAAACTGGCCCTAGCTGGTTTGGCTCAGTGGATAGAGTGGCGGCCTGTGGACTGAAGGGTCCCAGGTTCAATTCCAGCCAAGGGCACATGCCCAGGTTGCAAGCTTGATCCCCAATAGAGGGCATGCAGGAGGCAGCCAATCAATGATTCTCATCATTAATGATTCTATCTCTCTCTCCTGTTGGGGTCCAACCCCAGCAGGTCCAGGGTTTCCCAAAGGTGTGGATGGAGTCGGCGAAGAAGGAATGACATGGAGAAAGCGTTCAGTTGATCAGCAGCCTGGCCAGGTTCTAGCCAGGTTCTCCAGCCAGGTTCTGTCTTTATTGTCCTGTTACATCTGTATTTATACCATTTGAGCCTATAAGCATGCCTCTATAATCACATCATGGTATGTTTTGGGTAATCTTCTACAGCTCCTTGTTTCATTTCCATAGTTTCTTATCTAACCTTTGCCAAAAATCCCATCTCCATCTAGTTCTGTTGATTTTAATCCTATCCATTCTATTCCAAAGGTAGGGCATTTGTTATCTCCATTCCAAGGTCACTGCTCTACTGTTCTGTTAAGCTACAAGGAAGTAACTGAAGGAGATTATCCTAAGATTATGTAGCTTAAGCGTGATTGTTCATAGTTAAAATGATTAACTACCCGCCTGGCACTTAGTTAAGGGGTTTTATTCCCTTCCTTAGTCCTGTTAATCCCTAACTCCAGGGAAAACTCCCCACCTGGGGAAACAACCTTTCCCAGAGGGGTGACCTTGGTTAAAATACATAGCCCTAAGAAGGGGAGCAAACATATTAAGAACAGTATGCCATATACGCCAGGTCCCTTGAAACATATGTTGTGCAGATGTTTCTTCCCTGCAGTGACTATGTCAAGCAGCAAGGATGGACTGGCTTCCGGCACTCTCTCTCTCCCATCTTCTCTGAAATCAATAAAAATATATATTTCTTAAAATGAATAGTGTATCCCTATCCAGATTTGCTCAGTGGATAGAGTGTCGGCTTGTGGACCAAAGGGTCCCGAGTTCAATTCTGGTCAAGGGCATGTACCTTGGTTGCAGACTCCTCCCCAACACGGGCCCTAGTCAGAGCTCCTGCAGGAGGCAACCAATGTTTCCCACACATCGATATTTCTCTGTGTCTTTCCTTCTCTCTTCCATTTTCCCTAAAAATCAATGGGAAAAAATATCCTCAGGTGAGGATTAACAAAAACAACAAAACAACAACAAATGAACAGTGTAGCCTATATGGATGGCATCCCTGGGCTGGGCTGAATCATCTCCAGTCGCCTTCTCTTCTCTCTAGCAAATCACCACCTCCTTCAACCACTCTGTGTCACTCCAACATGACTTAAACATCCCAGTCTTTTCAGTCACTTGTTCAATTATTCCCACAATAATAGTCCTTCCCCATGCAAGATTTGGGGATCTATCATCTTTCCACTTTCTATCAATTCTCTCTGTTTTATTTCTTTATTAGTAAATATTCCCAGTCCTTTGCCACCTACATTCCATTCTACACCAACTGACAAAACCCCAGCCCTAAAAGAATAAAATCACCTGCCATCCCCAACCATCCGCACCCTGGAAGCAGTATATCCTGAGAAAAATCACAACACCAGGCGGTTGGGGATCACATAAATCATGACCCAAATCCCCTAAATGAGCCAGTCCTAGTGAGTCTTCCTCAGTACCTCTGTGCACGCTCTTCCCTCTGCCTCCCCCAGGTCTGCACAGCCTCAGCGCCCACGCAGACCACTGAAATAGCACAGGGTGCGTTTTAAAACGTAAATATCATGTCATTCCTTTGTCAGTTCCTAAATCTCTTCAATGGCATATACTTGTTGTTAGAATAAAATCAGAAATTCTTATTATAGACAACGGAGCATTGTATGACCCGGGCCTGCTCATGTATCTACTCAGATCCTGTGCCCCCCTCTGTGTGTGCAGTCCTGTACACCAGCCACTGTGACTTTTTCTGTTCCTCAAAGTTGCATGCTCCTTTCAACCCTGATTTAGCTCATTCCAGCTCATCCTTAGCTCTCAGCCTGAACATCTTATCCTCAGAGATGCTTTCCCTAACCTTCTTTTCCCCATGCACCACACATAAGGTCAAGTTACATTGATATATGATCTCCTGACACACCATACTTATTATTGAAAAACACACCACAAATATAACTAGTTGTGTTCTTAGTTGTTTAAAGTCGGGTTTCCCAAATAGAAAGTAAGTTCTATGAGGAACAACAACTGAATGTTTTGTTCACTGTTGTATCTCCAATGCCTTGCACACAGTAGGTGTTCAGTATTAAAATGAACAAATCAGTGAATGGATGAAAATATGAGCTTGGCCTTGAAAGGTAAGCAGAATTCAGATGAGCAAAAAAGATGAAATTTTCATTAGCTACATACAAAGTGTGAAAATAGACAACCAATCAACCAATATTCATTGAATGCTATTGACTGTACAAGCTTTTTGCTGATGGCTTCAAATGTACTAACGGAAAAATTCTCATATTACTTCTTGGATAAGTTTCTCCCTTTTATTTTCTCTATTCTCATTTTTCGTGACTTCCATTAGTTGGATGTTAGACAAGCTGAATGTTTCTCTGCTTTTCTTGCTTTTGTTTTTCTCTTTCCTATTCTCTTGTCTTTTTATTCTGTCTTATGGGGGATTTCCTCAACTTTATTTTCTAATAAAGTTTCTACTCTCACGTTTCTACTTTTAAAAGCACTTTCTTGTTTTCTAGATGTTCCTCTTTATAGTGTCCTGTTCTCATTTTATGGTTGCATAAAAAAATGTTGAATGGCCATTCTGGAATAACCTTACTGTGTTGTCATTATCTCATTCATTTTTGTGTATACAATACCTAGCACCATGCCTGAACAAATGTCAGTTAAATAATTGAATCGCTTATATAAAGATGAGTTGAAAGAATGCTGAAATAAAAGGCAGATTGGGGTTGGAGGCACAGGCTGAGCTATTTCCTAGCTGTCATAATCTTAAACAAGTCATTTTTTCCTCTGAGTCCCAATTTCTTTATCAATGAAATGGAAATACTGCACTCTGCCCTGGCTACTACCCAGGGCTGTTGTAAATATCAAGTGAGGTTCTCAGATCAACACATAAGGCAAAAACCCCACAGAGAAAAATCACCCTCAAGAAAAACTTTAAAACATTCATTGAGCATATTACACATGATCTCGTGTATATAGCTTTGAATAGTTATTCTTTGCACCATAACATTTGAAAAACATGAGCTACATCTAAAGAAATAAATGCAAAGTCTAGATGTGGATGTAGGAGTCTTCATGAGCATTTATGGTATTCTGTTTTCAGACACTATCAAATCTCTAGGGCAGGCTCTCTCATTCTATTGGCATTGGGGACCAGATAATTCTTTGTTGCAGGGTATTGTCCTGTGCACTGTGGAATGTTTAGCAGCATCCACAGCCTCTACTCACCAGACACCCCTAGAAACCTCTCCATTAGTCCCCCTGCCCTACCTCCCACAGGTATGAAAACCAAAAATGTCTCCAGACATTGCCAAATGTCCCCTGGGGCGAGTACAAAATCATCTCAATTGAGAATTGAGAACCTCTGCTCTAGAGTAAGTAGAAACCAGGTTTTTGAAATTTTTCCTGTTCACCTACAGTATTTACTTCATTCTTCTTTAATATTAAGTCTCTGAAACTGTATTAGCTGTTAAAACATCATTTTTTGAGTCTGAGGATTAAAGGATATAATATATGCAAAAACATCTAGCACAGGGCAAGGAACTTTGATAAATATTTGCTGACTTTAGCCTGGCCAGTATGGCTCAGTTGGTTGAGCATCAACCTATGAACCAGGAGGTTATGGTTCAATTCCAGGTCAGGGCACATGCCTGGGTTGGGGGCTCCATTCCCGGTGTGGGGCGTGCAGGAGGCAGCCCATCAATGATTCTCTCTCATCATTGATGTTTTTATCCCTCTCTCCTTCTCCCTTCCTCTCTGAAATCAATAAAAGTATATTTTAAAAATGTATATATTGGCTGGCTTTGAATCTGTACTTGGCTCGGTCAGACCTGTGGGCACATTGTTTTTTTGAAAAGCAAAAGAGAAGAATATGTCCACCCACTTCCTGTCTTTCCAAGCCCCCTTTCCTGGCAGGCATCACAAAGCTGCTGCTCATGCCCTGGGCCAGGGGCTTCACCCTATGAGGGGGTTGGGTTTACAGCTGGCATATAAATTAAATGCACTAATCATGTGACTCCCCGCCACGTGAAAGTGCTTTGTAAACACATTGTTTGCAGCTTTCAAGCTTTTGTCCAAAGTGCATTCACTTCCTTAGCCAGTGAGGAGTCATTTCAAGTTCCTCAGATTTCCCAGTTCTGTCTTTGATTTTGTTCAATAATTAATCACTTTTAGAGGTAATGATCCTATATGTATTTCATTGTTAGTTCACTCTTGTCGTTTTATATGTTTCGCATGTCTAGACTACAGGCTCTTAGATGACAGCGGGGAGCCACAGCTCATGTCTCTTTAACCCCAACAGCACCTGCATGGGTGCCTTGCATTTTAGTGCTTTTAAAAATGTCTACACATTCTTTGACACTATCAAAACTGGCATCAAATTCCATTGCCCTTGGATGTGGGCCAGCTGAGTGACTCATATCTAACAAATAAAATGCAATGGAGCTGATACAGCCTATCTTCCAAGACCGAGTCTTAAATGGTGATATAGCTTCTGCCTTGTACTGTTTTATTTTACTTTACTTTATTGTGGTAAGAACACTTCCCCTCTGAGAGAAATAAGAATATAATATAGTACTTTTCACTATAGGCTTAGTTCTTTCTTGGAATGTACATCGTGGGAGACCTGAGCTGACAGCTAAGAAGTCTGTCTACCCTAAAAAGACCACAGGACCATATAAAAATAGAAAGATGCCCAGGGAACCCCGATTGTGCTAGTCCCAGTGTTTTAGTCTCTCCAGGGTTAACCCCCAGATATGTACGTGAATGAGCCTTCAGGTGATTTCAACTCCAGCCTTCAAGCCACTCCAGCTGATTTCCCAACTACTCCCACTGAGTCCTGCCTGAATTGCACATGCATAAGCAAATCCACGTTACTGTTTCAAGCCACTAAGCTTTGGGTTGTTTGGTAGGCAGCATTAGATAACTGGAAGAGATGTGGATAATTGCACCATCATACTTTCCCGGTTCCCTCCCTGAGCTTTAGAAAGAAGTAGTGTTACCTTCATGAAAAAACATCACATCCAGAAACTCTCTGAGTTGACATAATATTAAACCCCACATTCCAGCTTCTGGGAATTTATATTTTACTTTCCAACCCACATTTTTTTTCTAGATGGTTTCAACTAATGGCTTCAATGGTATTAATGATGAAATGTGGCTTTTTGTTAGACACAAGTGGAACATTTGTCCTTGACTCTTTACCAATCGAACTGCAGAGATGATCTCATTAAAGTCTTCCAAGAAATTCAGCACAGCAACCAGACTCATTTTAGCTCAGAATTATAGGTACCCAAATGCAGAAACCATTGCCAGCTTAGAGCCCCGCTAGGATGGAAATAGCTTCATTGGGGGGAGGAGGGGCAACCTCTCCCATCAGCCCTGATGCTCTCAGTGGATTCCTTCGCCCTCTTCTGGCTGCATTTGTTTTCTAGCTTCTTGTTTAAAAATTAAACTCCTCTCCCCTTCGTAGCAATTTACCAGGAACTGAACTAAGACAACTTAAAAACATAAACTGATGTCAGATGTTAGGTGCATCTGAAATCTGGGAGAATCAGAACATCGCATTTTAATCAGCTGGCAGGTGGTCCATGATCATGATGAATGTCTTACTCTGGTTGACACGTTTTCAAATGTTAATGTCCTCTCCAGGAATAGACTGTGTTCTGATGATTGAGATAATGGCCTTGAAGGTGAGCATTCAGCTTATGATGGTTTCGAACCTTGGCACTGTGTGTGGAGAGGTGTTAGGTTATGCACTCAACAGAGAAATAATGATGACCACCGAATGAAAAGGCTTTCAGAGGATTGTGAAGTGGACCTGAGTGATGAGGGAACAAGACTCCTTCCGCAGGATGAAACAATCCTTAATCAAATGCAGCACAATGTGGGAGACACAAGGTCAAGTTTCCTGGAAACTGAAGAATTCACACCCACCATGGCCCCAGTTTGTGAAAGCATTTTCTTTTTCTAATCCGAAAGGAGGGAGAGTCAGAGATTTTTTTTTTTTTTTTTTAATAACAAACCTCAACTTTCTTTCAGGCTAATGCTGCATCCGGAAACTTGAGGCTAGCAGGGTGAGTCCCTAGCTTTTTCAACTCCCCAGAGGAGAGCAGGGCAGCTGACCTCCTGGTGGCCAAGCACACTTCCAGCTCCAGGCCAACTGGTTAAATTTGCTTGAAAACAAATAAAGAGCAACTGTCACCACGGGAGAGAAGATGTGGAAATATTATCCGGAAAGGAATTGTTGGTCTCTTATGGCACTGCTCCTTTAACTTTAAGCCGTGGCTAATAAAAGCTTCTCATCCTCTTTGCTTTGTGAGTCCTAATTAAACCCATCCCAGGCTATCTTCCTAGGAAAACATGAAAAGTGTTTTCACACAGGGCGTACACAACTTGGCTGGACTTTTAATGATGAAGCCAGTGCAGAGGGTCTCCTGGCTTTGCTTGACATCAATAGAATGTGAACCAGATAGGCGCATGTAGGGAGCAGCTATAGGGTTAAGCCTCAGACTGCCCTGTGGCAGGGCCACAAATAAGCCCCAGCTTGGAGGGAAGAGCCCTCTTAGCATAATTAAACTTGATCTTATAGTCCTCCCTTGCTCCTTCCTAGGTAGCTAATGGGCTGTGGGAGGTGCAAGAAGTGCTGCCAAAATAAGGTGAAACTCACAAGAACATCGTAAACATGTTGACCACTCCCCTTGCTTTGCTTTGTGTGCTCTGACTATAAAATAAAGCTTCGGCTTGCAGGCTGGGTCTTTCTGTGTCCTCATCCAGGCATGGGAGATCCACCGAGCCCCGGCTGTATTCTCTTGTCTGTCTTCTTTAATCCTTCACCGCCCCTGTAAAGGTTCACCCTTGGCCGTGCTGGCACAGCATATGTGCAAAAAAATGGCACTAAGAAGGAAAGTAAGGGAAAGGGGTTAGCCCCCTCTCCCCATCTTATCTTGTGCCTGACAAAGGCAGCCCTCCAGCAAGCACGACGAGTTTGTGCTCTATGCTGTGTAATGAATTACCATAAACTTGGTGGCTTAAAACAACAGCCACTTATATATTATCTGACAGTTCCCATGGGTCAGGACCCTGAGCATCAGTCGGCTGAGTCTCACAAGGGCCTCATAAGGCTTCATGTTCACCTGGAGCTTAGGGTTCTCTTGCAAACTCACTGTTGGCAGAATTCAGATCCTCCCAGCTGTGGAACTGAGGCCCTCTGCTCCTAGAGACCTGCTATTCCTGCCACGTGGCCCTCTGACCACAACCACAGGGCAGTTTACTTTCTCAAGGATGTATCAGAGTGCTCAGGCTGCCATGACAGAATACCATAGCCTGGGTGGCTTAACCAACAGAAGTTTACTTCCTCACAGTCCCGGAAGCTGGAAGTTTGAGAACAGGATGCCAGCATGATTGGGTTCTGGTGAGAGCTCAATTTTTGTTTTTTTGGTTTTTTTATTGTTTGTTTGTTTGTTTGGGGTTTTTTCTTTTGGGTGATATATATTTCAGAGAGAAAGAAAGAAAGAGAAACATCAATGATGAGAATCATTGATTGGCTGCCTCCTGCACGCCCCCTACTGGGGATCGAGCCCACAACCCCAGCATGTGCCCCGACCTGGAATCAAACTGTGACCTCCTGGTATAAAGGTCGACATTCAACCACTGAGCCATACCAGCTGGGCAAGAGCTCAGTTTTAAGTCCTTTCTTCCCAAGTCTCACCTGGGATCCTTACCTCTTCTTTAATACCTCCACTGATGGGGAACTCAGTACCAAAAACATGGCAACTCCATTCTGAGCAGCCTTAACTGCTGAGATGCTCTGCCTCCTTCTGATTTCGCATCTGGTTTTCCAGGGGTACCTGAAATAGGTCTAAGTCCTTTCAGAGGCCGTTGTGTCTCCTACTTGAAGCTGATTATCTTTCTCAAGTCACTTCTCCTCCCAGTTTCCCAGTGTTGGTGAGGAGTCTCACTCTAAATGTTCATTGTCATTCAGAGTGAGACTTCTTCCTCAAGTGGGAGTGTCCTGTGTATTACAGGATACTTAGCATTCCTGGTCCCCTGGGAACTAAATTCCAGTAGCCCCCATACTTGAAGACCACCTTGTGACAGCCTATTCATTGTGACAAGAGCTCCCTCCCCAGCCCCATATTTCTAAAAACCTTTGGGGAAGGGAAGGACACTGTCCCTGACTGAGAACCACTGTGTGTGTAGGCCAAGGCCCTTCCAGTGCCCGCAGTCATCTGCTGTATTGGACAGGGCACAGCTGTAGAGCTTGGTAGCCCGTGCAATTCTAAAGCAGCCCTTGATGGGAGGTATGTGTCACTAGCCTCAGGATCACAGGATGACAGAGGGACTAAAAGAATTAATGACAAGAATTTAACACTGAGTAGAAGGAAACCTTTCCCTTTGCCATCTTGCACCACTCCCATATGCACCAGCCTAAAACATCACCCTCCCGCCTTCTATGGTGATTAGAAAGCATGTGTTGCCAATTAAGTAATTTTGCTGAATTATAAATCCAAATTACATTGTTTTCCACCCAAATAGCTGTTTCTCAATTATTCTGCCAACAGAAGTGCCTTGTAGTTCTTTAAAAATCTTTTACCTTTGACCATTGTTTTCTTAGCTATTAACAGACTACAGTCAGATCTTTTGATTTTGATTAAAATTGCTCAAGTCAGAATAATTGTTAAGACAGAAAATAACTGAAATCCAAATTGCCCTTGAAATTGCTTTGAAATCAGAGCACAACACTGGCAAGAGATTATGATGTCATCAAAAGTTAGACCACTGCACAGGCCCTCCAATATCTTGTCCACTCACTCCCAGAATTCCCTTGATTGCACACATGATAGCTGTGTGCAAAATGCATGAGAAACATAAGAAAATATCCAGAAAGCAACAGGAAGTTGAGATTACCTGGAAGTGTGAAATAAAATGAGAGATGGGAGGAACCTTAGCAGACCTGTCACCTGGTGACTTTCAGTATTTTTTTAAGCAGTAGAATCTTTCATTCAAATGAAGTCATACACCAAAGTTCAGATTATAGAAAATGCAAATGCAGGGGTGCTCAAACTGAAGGGGAGTGAAAACCAGGGGGCTGTGGCCTCCTCCCCCTCCCCCCTTCATCCCCATTGATCCAGTCTGACACCCATTCACTTACAAGGAGAAGACGAAGGTCGCCCTCCCCTTCCCTGGCAGTCCCCACCCGCTCCCTTGCAGAGATTCTCATTTTCTGGATAACAGCACTCCCTCACAGGGACCCATCTCCTCCCACTGCCTGTCCACACCCCCTTCCCTCCCCTGAGCTGACACACACAGTGCTCTGTCTGCAGGGTCCTTCTCTCTCTGCACCTCCCACATTCACACAACTCTGCCCAGTCCGGTCAGCTTGCTACCCAACCATCAAGGTCCAAGGCCCAACAGAAACACCACCTTCTCCAGGCAGCCTCCTGGGGTCTTCGAGTCAAAGTGCTCCTGCCCTGTCTTTCCAGCCACAGCCCTCTGCCAAGGCTCCTCTGGCCCCTGCTTCTCTCTGCCCTGCACTGGGGATACCTGGGAACACCTCACCGGCCCATGCTGGGTGGTTTGATTGGCTTTGTTTTGCCCACACTCACTCCTTAGGGCAGCACCTTGCCCACAGCCAATGCTCATCAAAAGGCTCTGGAAGTGTCTGGCCATCTCGCACCCCGGCTTTGTGGCATCATCACCAGAGGGGATGGAATACCTGGGTCTGGGTGGAAGCATTTGGAAAGACTTCGTAAACAGCCCACACACTTCCTTTCTGAGATTTGTCATTGTCTGCAGGAAAAACCAGGACATGAGCCCACTTACACCATGCAGGCCTAGAGCCTTGGGACACTGGGGAAGCCACATCCAAGCGGGTGTGTATATAAATTAGCAGGAGAGGGTGCAGGGGGGCTGAGGAACATGCTTTGAAATTTCAACTTCACTGAGAACAAAACCATCTCACTCAGTATTTTTCTTCCAGAAGGAAAATTTTCTTCTCTGAAGATGAGCAAGTCAGATTAGATCCTTGACGAATAGTCCCTGGGAGGGCCTGCCTGCCTCAGAGATTCCCAGGACCAGCCTGTCATAACTGATGGGGGGTCGGGGGAGGGGAGGGTGCACACAATTAGCACAAGTACCCCAGGGCCAGGCTGGTAAGGTTCTAGAGCAGCCGTGGGCAAACTACGGCCCGCGGGCCAGATCCAGCCAGTTTGAAATGAATAAAACTAAAAAAAAAAAAAGACCGTACCCTTTTATGTAATGATGTTTACTTTGAATTTATATTAGTTCACACAAACACTCCATGCATGATTTTGTTCCGGCCCTCCGGTCCAGTTTAAGAACCCATTGTGGCCCTCGAGTCAAAAAGTTTGCCCACCCCTGGTCTAGACCCACAAACACAAACAGGGCCTGGAAGCCAGAAGCTAACCCCTTGTGCCAAGTGCTCCCCGTGGATCCCTCCCCGCACACCGCCCCCTCTCGGGGCAGATGTCTGTGCCTTTTCTGCCTAGCTCAGCTCTTCAAACCCCACCCAGCAAAGCGAAAAATGCAGGTCTGCTGGCATTCTCTACAGGGAGGGCAGCAGGGCCCCCACGCTAGACAGAAGGATTAAGGCTGTCTCATTCTCTCCCATGGCTCAGTTACTGGCTTTGTTTCCAGCCCAGAAAGGAAGGAGAAGGGCAACGAGGCCACAGGAAGTGACCTCAGGCCAGGGGTCAGTCTCTGAGGGCCCCAGGCTACCCCCTTTGACACACCACCTCCCAGCCCATCAAAGTCTGCTTTCAGGAGGATCCCAAGAGCCATATTTATACCCAAAGGTCCACGGTTTCCCAAAAGATATATCGAAAAAGGAAAAGGATGTTTGGCCCAAATGGGTTTGGGAACTCCAAACTTAAAAGACATTTTCTTGAGGACTTCTCAGAGCCTTTTGAGTCTGATGAGTACTGGAAAATTCCAACAACATGATACAGTGTATTGTCTTTCCCAGCATGACTTAATCACGGTTCCCTTTATCCGAGTGGCATGTCCTAGAAACAGGGGGATTTAATTCAGTCTGTTCCCTCTCTACCTCCAGGCACTCTCCAAGTCCATGGACCCACTTTCAAGCATCCACAAGGTCAAAACTGTGTCCAGAATAATAGTAAGCCATTACTAGCCTTCTCCACTGTGTTGACATTCACACTAATGATACCATCACATGGAGGGGGAGAGGCAATCTGCTGGTGCCTCAGCCTATGTCAAGGCAGTGGCCTCGCACTGTGCTAACTGTACCCTAGTCGGTTTGCCTCCGTGGTTAGAGCATAGGCCCATGTACTGAAGGGTCCCAAGTTCGATTCAGGTCAAGGGCACATACCTTAGTTACAGGCTCAATCCCCAGCCCTGGGTGGGGCGCGTGCAGGTGGCAACCCAGTCATGTGCCTCTCTCATGTCGACATTTCTCTATCTATCTCTCCCCTTCCCTTCCACTCTCTCTAAAAATCAATGGGAAAAAATATCCTCAGGTGAGGATTAACAACAACAGCAACAAAAATTATGCTAATGGTCGTTGTACCCTTTACTGTCATACACTTTCAAAAAAGAAAAATCGGTTTTACTTAATGTCCTTGATGAAGGTGAAAGAGCATTAACTTGATTACATCACAACTTTTGACTAGGAATGTTTTAAATATGCTGTGTAAATAAGTGAGAACTATGTGAAAGCACTTCGACTGCACACTGAGGCACCATGGCTGTCGCTGGGACATGCTCCTGCGCAGTTGTTGGAGTTGCAGCTAGACTGGCCCTTTTCTCAATGGGGCGCCATTTTACTTGACTGACAGACAGAGTCTGGTTGTACAGATTTGGGTGCTTGGCAGGCCTTTTCTTGAAAATGAATGAAATGAGCGGATCTTGACAAGGAAAACAACTGACAGAGTTTGATGTCAATTATAAAATTTGAGCTTTCAAGCAAGACTTAGAATTTGGGAAAACTTGTGGACGCACCGCCATGCGTTTGACAGCTTAAAGACTCTTAATGAGCTCAATGGTGATATTAACAAATGTGATATTTTGATATGATACAAAATGAAATATGTCAACACTTAGGAGAGCTGAATAACTCAGTGAACTAATATTTTCCAAATAATTAATGCATGATGTTACGAAATCTTCCATGGGGATAAGATCCATTCAAAGTACAATTTAGACCAGTGGAGTTTAATGTAACAGAGTATGAAATTTTCATTGCTATGGTTTCAGATTCTACATGCGACCTCCTAGAAATTACCACTTGTCAAGATTTGTTGGAGTGCCAAAGAAGAATATCCATAAATATCTGAGATGACTATTAAAATTCTCCTCCCTTTTCTAACTACATACCTCCATGGGGCTGCATTTTTCTCCACCTACTTCAAACAAAGCAACATACCACCCCCGATTAAATGCAGAAGCAGAAGAGACTCCAGCTGCTCCTAGTAAGCCAGAGATCAAAGAAATTTGCAAAAGTGTAAAACAATGACACTCTGAGTCTCACTAATATTTTTGTTGTTGTTTGGGAAAGCATAGAAAAAAAAATTTTTTTTGCAATTAAAGAATGTAATGTGTTTTCTTGTATTGGCTTTATTATTGATATTTTTAATAAATCCATAGATATTTTAAACATTTTTTATTTTCACTTTTATAGCTGGGGTTGGCAAACTTTTCTATAAAGGTGCAGATAATAAATATTTTGGGCTTCACGGGTCATATGGTCTCTCCTAACTAGTTCTGCCATTGTAGCGTTCAAGTAGCCATAGCCAGCACCTAAACAAATGGTCTCTGCAGTGTTCCAAAACACTTTATTTACGAAACATGGTGGTGGGCTAGGTTTGGCCCACGGGCAATTGTTTGCCCACTTCTACCTTATACAATAAATATTGATATAACCAACTGAAACAATAGCTCTTCGGATTCCTCATTAATTTATAACTGTAAATGGGACCTGCAACCAACGAAGACTGAAAACCCCTGTTCTCCCTGCAGTATGAACACTTCATCATCTTCACAAGGAACTTCAGACCTCTGGAAAGGCCAGGGGAGCTAGTCGGGGTGGGGACCCTTCACCCTGGGGCCATAAGCCTGCTCTGGCTCCCTGTAGGACAGATCCCATAGTTGGCTGATGGTTTGGGAAGGTGAACACAACAGCACTCCACATGGACAGCCCCAGGCACCTGCGGAATCCACTTCATCTAGAAAAAGACTCAAGGTTTGGCCGCCAAGGCCACTCCCACAGCCATGAGCCCAACCAGATGGATGAACAAATGAAATCAACAAAATTCCCCTCTTCATAGAGACAGAAGTCACACTGTGCCGAAGCTCACCTGTAGAATGACCTCCAACTGGCACCAGGAAACCGCAGGAGGTTCCCTGCACTGGGCTCAAGGAGACGTGAGGGTGAGCGGTCTGGTCCTCACAGACAAAACAACACACTCAGGCCTCGGCAGCACACAGGAGATTCAAGCAGCCACAGACAGTACCTAAAGCAACGGTTCTCAACCTTCTGGCCCTTTAAATACAGTTCCTCATGTTGTGACCCAACCATAAAATTATTTTCGTTGCAACTTCATAACTGTAATGTTGCTACTGTTATGAATCATAATATAAATATCTGATATGCAGGATGGTCTTAGGCGACCCCTGTGAAAGGATTGTTCGACCTCCAAAGGGGTCGCAACCCACAGGTTGAGAACCGCTGACCTAAAGAATCAGGCTCTGCTGTGTTCCAAAAAACTTTATTTATGAAACACAGTGGTGGGCTAGGTGGGCTCGGAGCATGTCAGGTGCAGAAGGCTCACTGGGCTTGGCAGAGGGCTGACTCCTCAGCCCTGGGCTCCTACTGTACACCTTAGAGCAGGAACTGAGTCATACCTGCAAATCCTATGACAAATGATGTGTTATTAACTTCGAAGAGTGCCAGCTCACTTCCTGGGTTCTGAGCCAACCTGACATAATTGAGATCTTTCAACAACCGCTGGAGAAAGTTGGTATAATGTCGAAAATATTTCAAGAAATAAACACTTCTTAATTTGTTAATAAGTTCTGTGTCAATCAGCTTTAATAGGGTAAAAGCCCATCATTAGAGGCTCGAGGCAAACTCAGAGCGGCTGCCGTCACCCTACTGCCCGCTGGGCCTTTTCCCTTGACTGTTTTTGGTGTGTTTTTTTCTCTTGTAGCAATGCTAACATGACAGGCAGAGTTTTCTGGTGCCTCTCACACAGCCGGCTCTCCTGTACACAGACCTGGGTATTTTTCTTTCATTCCCTTGATGATTTTATTAGATCAGCACATCAACCTGTGAGTTTTGCAAATAGGAGCTGTCAACACAAACACAGATAACGTCCCGAAAAGCAGCATTCCCTCTGCCCACAGCAGCCATCACCCTCCACGCACACTTCCAGCCTATCCTCACTCACAACGCTGTCCTTCTCCCCAGAATTCCGCTGCAGCCCCACTGAATGGCAATACCCAGGAGTTCTAGTGCTGTCCTTGCTCTTAAAGGGGACAAGCACACCAGAGAAGCAGGACGAACACAGGCTACGCACATGCTAAGAAGTGGCGGTCCACCTTTTAAAGGACATACAGGTGGCCTCCGTCTGCTTAGACTGAGTAAGGGCAGCCTCAAGGCAAGAGAGTGCATAGTCTTGAAAGGTAGAGAGAACGGCCTTCTGAGAGCAGCGTTTGCGATGTGGCACCTGAGCGAGTCCTGAGGAGAGAGTGGTTCAAGGAGCTGCAGCAAGAAAGAAGGAGGGAGTGGAGGCCCGTGCAAGCTGAGCAGGGTAACATAGCTCCTCCCTAGATTGACAACTTTCTGGAGGCAGCATCCAGGGACACGGAGCCCTGGATCGTTCCACGAAGGTTCCAGCCCACAGCTGGGATTTAAACCCTCAGCCCCCAGGAAATCTAAGGCCCTCAGGTAGACAAGGATAGAATCACACGGGCCATAACTACAGGCCTTACGGACTCTGCAGAGCACTAGTTGGGTGCACCAGGACAGGCTCTCTGGCCTTGTTGAGCCTGCTGACTGATTTATAAAATGGGATAATCATCGTACTTCTTAGCTCTGGCTGCCGTCACAAAATACCACTGACCAGTGGCTTAAGCAACAGAAAGTGACTTCTCACCATCTTGGAGGCTGGAGTGAGATCAGGTTGCCGGCACCTCTGGTTCTGGTCCAGGACCTCTTCCTGGCGCGTAGCCTCTTGGCTTTGTCCTCACATAGTGGAGAGGGAGCTCCATCCAGTCTCTTCCTCTTCTTGGAGAACAATAATCCCATCCGGGGGCTCCCCGCTGGTGACCAGCCTTATTTAAACCCACTCACCTCCCAACGCCCCCCTTCCAACGCCATCACACTGGGCTTAGGGCTTCGGTGTACGAATTCGAGGGGGGCACAGGCATTCAGACCATAACAAGTACTTGCACATAACAAGCTGTGATGAGCAAATGGAATGGCTCCCTGCTGGGCTTGGTTAGCAGGCGCTGGGCACATCATGGGAGCTCACCTGCGAGGGCCGTTACGCTCACTTGTTTAGGGAGTGGGCACAGGAAGCCTTTCCACCGGCCAGAACCACCAGAGCTGTGCTTGGCAGGCAGTTGCAATGTTTCCAACAAGGGAGTTTTTAGCTTTCACCAGGAGGTAGCTGGGGCCTTGCTCCCTGGTCTCAGGGCCCCACGCTCAGAGGCCTGGGGTACCGCGAGGGGCATTCTTCCTCCAGGCCTGGCGTCAGGGCCGCTCTGGCAAGCAGGGAAAGATTAGGGCCCGCCCTGGTGCAAGAATCCAGGCAGGAGCCTGTGACTAGACGTCACATCCTCACTTGTCTTTTCTTCTGTAACATGGGGAACTTGAGTATAATCCAGAATCACCTGGAGGGCTTGTTAAAGCACAGATTGCAGGGTCCACCTGCAAAGTCTTGGGTTCAGCCGGGCTGGGATGGGCCCAAGAATTTGCATTTCTAACTAGTTCCCAGCTGCTGTTGCTGCTGCTGCTGCTGCTGGATTTGGAACCACATGCTGAGAATCACTGGTGTAGACCATGAAGTGGAGGCTGCAGTAGCTTATTTCCATGACAGTCCAATAATTTTATAAAAGATCAATATTCTGCCCAGCCAGTGTGGCTCAGTGGTTGAGCATCGACCCATGCACCAGGGGGTCACTAGTTCGATTCCCAGTCAGGGCACATGCCCATGTTGTGGGCTTGATCACTAGTATGGGGTGTGCAGGAGGCAGCCGATCAATGATTCTCTCTCATCATTGATGTTTTTATCTCTCCCTTCCTCTCTGAAATCAATAAAAATATATTTTTTTAACTAACAACTTGTTTCAATTGCATTAACTAACACAAGTTGAATTGATTTAATTAATTTAAATTACAACACTATTCAGAAAAATTTAATATCCACCTAGGATTAATTTTAGCATCTTTCTTACCAAAAGGAAGTTTTGAGTTATTCTAAACTTAATAAAAATAACTTAAAGTCAATTTAAAGAAATTTTTCAGATTTCAAAAGTACCTCAGAAAATAATATTTATTGATGTATCCATTTGTTTATTTGCTATTCAGCCTCAATTTAAAAGATGAATCATGAAGATCTGGGAAGGAGAAAGTATGGAGATTTTTTGTGATGCCAGATAAGGATGGTAGTCCTAAAATTCAAAATAATACTTTAAACACACACCCACCCATCTTTTTAAATTAATAAACACATTTCAGACACTTTCACTCAGCATAAAATATGTATCATTTTAACTAGAAACACACATCCTTTTGAAATATTAACTATTCAATAACTCATGGAAGCTAAATAATAAAATGTGCTCTACTAAAAAATGGAGCACGCATAGATTATTTCTACATCAACTGGAGAACTTAAAATTCTGGGTATGTCATTACAAAGTAAAGCCGATTTCAGCAAAATCTAGCCTCATAGGACAATTTGGAAGCACTGTACCTGCTTCTGCTTGTTCCCAGCACCAGATGTACAGGTCACCCCATCCAAGAATCTATGGGCATTACCTGGGAGAGTCTTTTGAGCCAAAACATAATGAAAGCAAAATATCTGTGAGAGGAGCTAACTCACGTTGTAGAATGAGAACTGTACACATCTTCTCCAGCTGACCTGGGGCGAAAGGCACACAGCAAACGTGGCGTTCTGACAGCCAGCTCCTCCTCTGCTGTGGTCAAGGTCACAGCCCGACCCTATCTGGGCACTCAGTCTCCTTACGTGTGTCTCATGATCATGAAACATTTGACCTTCATCATCATCACTGAAATGTCAGTTTGTTTAAAACATCTTACAAATAGGTGATTATTTCAAAAATTCTTTTAGCCTTTTCATTCAAGATGGTACAGTGAGGCAACGCTTTGACTCAACACCCTGCTCCATAAAGAAAGCAATGGTAGCCCTAACCTATGGTTTGGCTCAGTGGATAGAGCGTTGGCCTGTGGACTGAAGGGTCCCATGTTCGATTCTGGTCAAGGGCATCTACCTTGGTTGCGGGCACATCCCCAGTAAGGGGGTGTGCAGGAGGCAGTTGATCGATGTTTCTAACTCTCTATCCCTCTCCCTTCCTCTCTGTAAAAAATATAAAATATATATATTATTGATTTTTTACAGAGAGGAAGGGAGAGGGACAGAGTCAGAAACATCGATGAGAGAGAAACATCGATCAGCCGCCTCCTGCGCACTCCCCACTGGGGATGTGCCCGCAACCAAGGTACATGCCCTTGACCGGAATTTAACCCGGGACCCTTCGGTCCACAGGCCGACGCTCCATCCACTGAGCCAAACAGGTTAGGGCAAAATATATTTTTTTTTAAAAAAAGAAAGAAAGCAATGGTAAAGCGTAAAGACAGAAAAACAAAAATAAAAGCTTGAGCTCAAAAACCAGATAAAAATCTCTGTGGGCCAGAAAAGAACATAAATGCGAAACAGTGAACTGAACTGAAGCTGCCGACCCATTGGGGTTGTGTCAGAAGTAATGCCACAGACAACTTGAAAAGGCCCCCACTGGCCAAAGAAGGGACAATTAGGACATCCAAAAACATAACATCTACAAAATTTGAAACACAGAGTTAATATAAAAACATTTTTAAATTGTGAAATTAATGAAAAGGTAATTTTAAAATACTGAAAAAATAATACTTAGAAAGTTTAGTCACCTTTTGAGAATGCTAAAGAACCCAACCCATTATTCTGAAGGCTGGAAAACAAAAGAAAAAAGTCAAGTACTTATTCAGCTATTCCTATACAAACTGTACCTCAAGGTAACAATCATTGAAGAGGGAAAATTCCCACCTATGAAGTGTTCTTGCCCAAAACAAAAAGTCAAACCCGAATCTCGTCAAATCTATGACCATTTTACAGGTAATAAAGGAGGTGAAAGAACATATTAAACCATATCACGGAGGAAAAGAGAAACTTTTCAGTACATCAGTTTTCTTGATAAACAAATTGTAAGAAAGGAAAATGTCAAAACTTTTTATATATTTGATGGTTTTGAGATGTAGTGCTTATGCTTGAAAAAGGTTCCTACTAAAGTATTTACAGATGAAATGATGCAATGTCTAATTTTACTTCAAAATAATCCATTGGGAGGGGTTGAGACAGTCATATGCTGAGAATTGAGGAAGTTACATCACTAGTTGATATAGAGAGAGATAGTTGGGGGGCAGGGAGAGACTGCTCAGACACAAGGGGGATTTCATTGAATCTATCCACCTTAGGTAGTCAGTGTAGTTCAAGTACAAGGATCACCTGCCTGCCTGTTACAAATGTGGAATCTCAGGCCACACATTGAACCTTCTCAATCAGAAACTGCATTGAACAAGACTCTGGTAATTTGTGTACGAAGTAAAGTTTAAGAAGAACTTTTGCAGGTCACTTTGAAGGAAATTATTATCCTCCAATCCATGAACTGTTGTACTACTCCATTTATTTATGTCTACCCTAAAGGCTGTCATTCAGTTGAACAATAATAGATACAGAGGCAGAGCTGCCTCAAACAGATTGTCAAACTGCAGCGGGAAGGCCGGGGAGGGTTGGGGGGCAGGAGGTAGGCGGGTAAGAGATCAACTAAAGGACTTGTATGCATGCATATAAGCATAACCAATGGACATAAGACACTGGGTGATAGGGGAGGCTAGGGGACTGTCTAGGGCGGGGGGATGAAATGGATACATATGTAATACTCTTTGTAATACTTTAAGCAATAAAAAAAAATAAAAATAAAAAATAAAAAAAGAAAATATTTTCCGATTTTTATTGTTATTTCTTCTTTGTCTCATGGATTATTTAGAAATACATTTCTTAATTTCCAAATATATGGGAATTTTCTGGTAATCTCTGTAGTTAATTATCTGGTAATCTCTGTAGTTGTGATAAGAGAATATAATATCTTCTGTTTCATTTCAAGTACGTGAAATTAGCTTTTATGGCCCACTATTAATTTTAAAGATACTTTCCCATAGGCGGTTGAAAAGAATTCCACAGATATTTGGTGCAGAATTCTATGTCAATTAGGTCAAGTTTATTAATTATGTTACTCAAAATCACAACACCTTTGCAATTGTCTTTCTGCTTGTTCTATCACTTCCTGAGAGAGATGTGTCAACAGCAACTAAGAGTGTCCATTTCTCTATTACTATTAGTTTCTGTCAATTTTGCTTTATACATTTGAGATTATGTTATTACCTACAAAAGTAGAATTGTCACATCTTCCTGTGTATCAAACACTTTATCATCCTTTTACTGTCAACTTTTCTGTATCCTTCTGTTTTAGATGAATCTCATGAAATTTTCATACAATTGACAATTTTAGTCCATTTATAGTTTATCTAATGCCTGATTCTTTTAAAGTCTACTGTCATACTCAGTACTCTTTCCCTGTCCTGCCTATGCTATGGTTCTTTTCTTTCCTACCTTTCTGATTTAATTGAAACAACCTTTATTATTTTGTTTCTCTCCCATTAGAAGTTATATACTCTTTTAGCAGTGACTTTGGATAGCAACACCTATCAAAATTATTCTCTGATGAACAAAAGGCCTTAGAATACTTTTTTTTTAAATGTTTTTTATTGGTTTTAGAGAGGGGTGGGGGAGAAGAAGAGATAGAAACATTGATGATCAGCAGCCTCCTGCATGCCCTTTACCAGGGATCAAGCCTGCAACCCGGGCATGTGCTCTGACCAGGAATCAAACTGGGGACCTCTTGGTACATGGGATGATGCTCAACCAACTACCAGCCAGGCAGAACAGTTTAACTGCATGTATCTGCCCCTAACAACTTATGTGACATTTTGTCATGTATTTTACATATTTTATTCATTCATTCACCTCATTTATTCATTCACTTAAAACCTCACAAGACAACTCTGGCTATTATGGCTCAGTTGGTTGGGTATTGTCCCATGCACTGAGGGGTGACAGTTCAATTCCTGGTGGGGGCATATGCCCAGGTTTTGAGCTCAGTCCCTGGTTGGGGGCAACTGATCAATGTTTTGCTCTCACGTCAGTGTTTCTCTGTCTCTCCCTTTCTTTCTCTCTAAAAATGAAAACTATTTTTAAGAAACCTCACAATGCATTATTGTTATTATTGTTGTTTTATACAATGACTATTAACTTACATTTACTCATATCGTTTCTTTGGGGATGGGGAGAAGGTCTTCGTTCTTCCCTTCATCTCCAGACTTACATCTGGATTCATTTTCCTTTTGTGTAAAGAAAAACGTTTAGAATTTCGTTCTGTGGGAGTCTGCTAATGACGAATTTTCTAAATTTAGTGCTTGCCCAAAATGTCTTTATCTTCATTCCTGAAGGGTATTTCAACAGGCTTAGAATTTTAGGTTGGTAATCATCTTTTTTTCAGGATTTTAAAATATGATTTAATTGCTTTCTAGGTATATCATTTCTGTCAGTTTATTACTTCTTTGAAGGCAATCTATTTTTTAAGCCTGTTTTTTAACCTTAATTTCAGTAATATTACCATAATGTGCCTAAATATAATCCTATATAATAAAAGCCTGATATGCTAACTGTCCGGTCATCCGTTCAACCAATCAAAGCATAATATGCTAATGATATGCTAAGGACCCTCAACTGCTCACTATGCCGTGCACTGACCACCAGGGGGCAGACGCATCAACCAATAGGTTAGCTTGCTGATGGGGTCCAGCCAGTCAGGACTGAGTGAGATGGGCCAGACATGCCCTGGAGCCCTACCGCAGTCCCTCTCCAGCTAGCCAGCCCCAATCATGCTCCGGTGGGGTCCCTCAACCTGGCCGGCGCCCTTTCGCAATCCAGGACCCCCTTGGGGGATGTCGAAGAGCCAGTTTCAGCCCAATCCCGCAGCATAAAAGGCTAATATGCAAATTGACCTAATGGCAGAATGTCCAGTCATTATGACACACACTGACCACCAGGGGGCAGACACTCAATGCAGGAGCTGCCCCTGATGGTCAGTGCACTCACACAGGGGGAGTGCCGCTCAGCCAGAAGCTGGGCTCATGGTTGGCAAGCACAGCAGCAGTGGCGGGAGCCTCTCCCACTCCACGGCAGCACTAAGGATGTCTCACTGCTGGCTTAGGCCTGGGGAGCAGGCCTAAGCCTTCAGTTGGACATCCCCCAAGAGCTCCCAGACTGCAAGAGGGCACATGCCAGGCTGAGGCACACCCACCCCCCGAGGGCATGAGTTTCATGCACTGGGCATCTAATTTTATTTATATTTATCTTGTTTCAGATTTGTAGGTATTCTTTGGGGCTTGATGAATTTCATTCTTTCTCCTCTCCTTATAGAACTGCAATTAAGTTAGAGCTTTTCACTTCACCTTTCCTGTCTTTTACCCTCTATTCTGATTACCCCTTTTGTTTCTCCATGTTTCATTCTGGATATTTTCTTTAACCCATAAGGCAGTTTACTAATTCTCACAACAGCTGAGTCAATCTGCCGTTAAACCCAACTACTGAGATCTTCCAATGTCATCATTAAATGTCCTGTTCTAGATTTCTATTTGGTCTTTTGTTTTAGTTTCCACTTGGCCAAATTTCTCTATCTTGCCCTTTACCACCTTTACCAAAGTAAATATGTTTGCTTTGAATTCTACAGCTGATAATTCTAACATCTGGAGCCCTGAGATCTATTCCCAATGTGTTGTTTCTGTTGGCTTTCATTCACGTCTCCTGTCTGGATATTTTTTATTACACCCTAAATATTATATTTGTAAAATTCCTTGTAGAGATCATTTGAGGCCTTGCATAATGATGTTTCTGCAGAGGGGATTTATGTTTTCTTCACTGGGTGCCTAGAAATACTCTGGATCCACTTCCCATCCACCTTCCTCTGCGCCCAGACTGCAACCCTTTGGAGTCCCAACTCAAAGTCGGGGAGTGAAGGACTAGAACTCTTCTCCACCTTGGTGGGCCCTGGACAACAATCTCTGTTGTGTTAGTTTCATGGAACATCAAAACTATTGCATGAGGCCCTGGGCAGGTAGCTCAGTGGTTTAGAGCATCATCCAGTTACACCAATGTTGTGGGTTCGATCCCCAGTCAGGGCACTTACAAGAATCAACCAATGAATGCATGATCACTTGACACCCCAGACTTTATCTCCAAGAAAAGGAAAAAGCAACCTCAGATCCAGGATCACCTGAGTCTTGCTTTATCTATAAATCCTCGCCTTGGAATTCATTACTACGTTGTTCACTTTCTAGGATCTTTAAACTATTCTTGACTATTCGTTTGCTAGTTTTGGTTCAGCTCTTCAAATTGGACTCAGCAAGAGGGACAGTCCAGAGGGACAGTCCATTATTAAAAGCAGAAGACAAATATAATTTCCTCCTTTCTTTTAAATCTTAAATAAGAGGAATTAGGAAAACAAGAAGTTTTCCTAAGTGGTTTCTCGATTTATAATTAGCTAATCTAAAGTAACAAAATACTCATTTGACCAAAATAATGTCTTTTAAAAATGTTGATTTAGGTGAATGGTTATATCATACTATAACTTCCATATTCTTCAAAATCTTAAAACTGCGTTTCATAGCCACAAAGGTTATCATAGTTGATATAACTATAGATGTACACCCTTGTAGTTTTTTAATTGAGATTATGATTTTTTAAAAATGGGTTAAAGAGTTTTTAAAATGGGTTAAAAATATTTCAAAGTTTGCTATAACTTTTGTAAACTTTTCAAAATGATTATGTAAGTTTATTAGCCCAAGCGCTATCTAAATAAAAATTGTCATTTTTCTCCCATGATAATTTTTCCATTTTTACTGGATTCAAATTTTAACCATTTAAAGAAATCCAATCTAAATGAAAAAGTATATATTTGACTGAAAAATACTGATTTTTTGAACCTCTTTAAACTAGCATTTGAGACTGAGAAACTGCTTTTGAACCTTTTAAATCTATTCACCATTTAACAAACTTTTGTTGAGCACCAACTATATGTCAAACCCATAAGTATATTGCTAGGTTCCTTTTAAAAATATGTCAAACTCTTGTTCATGTAGTTTGCTGATTTATGTGTCATATTAAACATTAGTGTCTACAACATAATCAGTGAAAAGGTTATTTCCCAGCTCTCTGTGTAATCTGTCTAAGACATCTTTGAAATTTCAATATCTGCATTATCTTCTTCATAAAAAAGGAACAAATACAATTGATAGTAAATGACATGAACATTCATTTTTACTCACCCAGTAAAAATTATCACCTGTGGCCAAAGTGTTTCTAAAGCAGGTCTAGGACTAATTGGAACTTCAAATCTCTACAGCAGGAATGATACTGAATGAGCATCATAGTATTAGATAAAGTCACAGATGCAACCCCTTTTTATAAATGAGGAAACTAAAGTTGAGTGAGAATAAAAGAAATGTTTAAGGTTCATAGGTCGATGCTCAACCACTGAGCCATGCTGGCCAGGCTATATAGTTTCTAAAGAAGAAACTAAATACATCTCACACAAATCTCCCTTGCATTGGGAACAACAAAAACGCTTCCCCTCACCCCCCCAAAAAAAACGTTTCAAAGGGAGGGAATGGTGGAAATAATTTCTCTCCCCTTGTCTTCATTTACAGCAGACACTGGCAGCCAGAGTCCAAGCCAGGAAGGTTATCAGCTATGTTCCAGGTCTCAGTTCCTATCAATACTGCTGGGACATCTTACTTGAGTACTGTTAACGGAAAGTGGCCATACACCTCATTATGAGCAAAATAACTTCCCTAGTTTCAAAACATTCATTTCCACTAAGAGTCAAGTAACATAAGGTTCGCACATATATCTAAAAACAATGATAATGTTGCCAACAAGAAATAAAATCAAACCTGGCTGCTGTGGCTCAGTGGTTGAGCGACGACCTATGAACCAGGAGGTCACGGGCCAATTCTCGTTGATCCCAGGTAGGGAGCATGCAGGAGACAGCTGATCAATGATTCTCTCTCATCATTGATGTTTCTACGTCTCTTTCCCTCTCCCTTCCTCTCTGAAATCCATAAAAATTTTTTTTTTTTGAAAAAAGAAATAAAAACAAGAAGGGCTAAGGTTCCAAGTACAACTGGTAGGTCCCCAGCTCAACAGGGAAAGAAACACAAATGCAGTTCTTCCATAAGAATAACCCTCCAGGAATAAGAACAAGATCCTGGCTTTGCCTAACATTCAGCACTCTGGGCAAAAGCAACCTTCCCAGCCAGACCTGGCCAGTGTGGCTCAATGGGTTGGGTGTCGTCCAGAACACTGAAAGATTGCCAGTCATTGATGTTTCTCTCTCTCTCCCTCTCCCTTCCTCAATCCAAAAAAAAAAAAAAAAAAAATCAATAAAAAATCTTTAAAAAAAACAAAACAAAACAAAAAAAACAGCAGCCTTTAGAAGTTTCCAGATAGGCTAAATATATTTTTTCTAAAAATCAAAAGAAAATATTTTTAAGTATTGTGTTGAAACATATTTGAGAGAAAGGGGAAGCTGTGTTTTCTCCTAAACAGATTTCAAATATCTATACAAAATAATAAAATGACAAATTTTTGTTACCAAATCACTACCTCATGATTATTTCACATTTTTAGTTGGAGCTGTATATCACATAAAGTATCAGCTTGGAACTAAGCCATTGTAACTTTATAGGAATGGGATGAAATCTTCAAAGAGACTCACATTACTTAAAATCTGCTTGCAAGTGATCTTTTAAAAGAAAAAGGAAAACAAACTCTTGTCTATGAACAAGATCTCCAAACTCAATTTTTCCCTAAGAATGCCCTTTGAAACAGGCTATCTCAAGAGGACAGCTCCTTTCCATTGTTCCATGACATTTAAAATCTCCGTTCACAAGTTTCTTACTAAACAAGGTTTTCTTAGTATCTGGCTTGGGTCTTTTTTTTTTTTTTTTAACCTTTATAAATAGGAAAGTAATTGATAGGAACCTTGACTAAAGAAACTGAACTAAAAGAAACTGAAAGAGAACTTTACAATATGGTTTTGGTAATAGTAAAGCATAAATTTAATTTTGACACTAGGGTAACATACACTTAGGGATGAGTTGTGTTGGGGTCTCATCTGCTTTAGTTAAATGTCAAGCTTTAATCGCTATCTTTTTTTCTCCCCATCACCCATTAAATCTGGAATAGCTTTCACTTTTTTGTATACACAAAAGCAAAACTAGAAAAGCTTCTATGTTCTCTTGCTGCCACCCAGTGGTTCAAATTAGTAAATGCAATAACGACAAATCTAACATGGAAGAGACATAAGCATACCTTTAAGAAAATCCAATGTATGAAAATTCAAATTATTAAAAGTGATAAATTTTAAGCGAGTAGTTATACTATAAAGGTTTACTTTGTTTTGATAAATACTGAACAAAGATGTCCATTCCCCCACCCCCACCACAAATTAGAATTCAAGCAAGAATGGGAGCACCGCACTTCACTTTTCATAGTCTCAGAGGCTGGCTGGGGATCAGCACATAGTAGGCACTCAATAAACACTTGTTTATTTCAACCAACTATGTCTTCAAACTGTTTCATTAAAATGTCTCTTGTAATCAAGAGAAGCAATACAAACAATGTATTTGCTCTTGAGCATATAAACGGATCAATCATAGGCTAAAAGAACATATTTTAAATATTAATGAGTTATCACCAGGTGGGGAGAGTTTCTTCTCCTTATTTCCTATAAAGAGCATGTTTTACATGGCCAGGAGGAAGAGTAATCAATAAATTAAATCAAGTAACTTGAGGAAAGAATTCTTTTTGAGGAATATACCTAGGTGTATCAACAGCGCACTTCTTAAATAATTTAAAGATGGTCCGAGTTGCAGGGTAACTTGTCAAACCTGATCAGAATGGCCAGGATGGCTTGCCTACGGCCAACACTAGCAATAGAGCAGCCCATCAGAAACGGGATATGGCTCCAAATCCTGCTTTACTGTCGTGTGCACAGTTATCACTGACACCACATAAACCAAAACTGAACCCAGCTACAGGATGTGAGAATTCAGTGCTTGCTGGCCAATGGCAAACAGCACCGGGCTGACCCATCCTTCCCTTCTGCGAAGGCTCCTCCATCCCTGGGCGGGAGAGAGGCCGAGGGCGAAGCCGGGGATCCCCGCGTCATCCCCACAAGGCCTAACCTCCCGAGCCGCCCGTGGTAACCTTGTAAAATGAAAATAGTAAGTGCCCACCTCCATCTGCTCATGTAGATCACAACTGAGGTTACTCAAGGCCTGGATCACTCCCAGTTAGAACTGGTGTCAGCGGCCATAAATGCACAGATCCTCACACAGAGACAATGCCTGACATTAATACACACACAAGAGCAATTACCATTCAGAGAGGGAGGGATGACTGAAGAACCTTTTAATTCAGTAGTAAATAACATTTAAAATAGAATAATCTATGCTTGAAAATACCAGTACAAGGGGGGAAAAGAGTAACATTCAGCCTAGGTTCCAGCTATTAAAATGACAATCCAGTGGGAATATTAAGATATTACTTATTCCACTTTAGTCACTTTATCTTGATACAAGGCAAAAACATTTAAAACAATTGGTGAGAAAAGCATTAAAACAATGTCTTAATACATTCAATTGTGCTTCCCAACTCACATATGCACAAACATTTCTTACTTATCTGACAAAAATATATATATTTGTGAAAAAAAGATTCCAATACTTGGCCTTGTAGAAATGTGAATGTATTGAAGATGTCTTCCAAGGTTCATGGAAATTTAAGGAATTTGAAGATGCATTTTAAATTAAAGCCCATGTCTTATTCTGAATAAAGTGTTCTAGTTGCTAGTTTCTCAGGTGCAGTTCCTAGTTCCACGCCAATTTTATCACTAAGAAATTTTTTCTATATCTCCTTTGGTCACTTAAATCATTTTTGCTTTAAAACTTCTACAAAAAAATATATGGCAGAACTACAAATAAAAGCTTTTAAAATAAATTATATTACGAAAAAAAGCTGGCAAGAATGTAAAACAAGAACTCTCGTTAGTTGCTGGTGAAGATACAAACTGGTACAGCCGCTTTGGAAAACCGTTTGGTGGTTTCTTATACAACTAAGTATTCTCTAGCCATATGATCCAGCAATCACACCCCTTGGTATTTATCCAAACGAATTGAAAACTTATGCCCACACAAAAACCTGCACACAGATGTGTATAGCAGATGTATCCATAACTGCTCAAACTTGGAAGTAACCAAGATGCCCTTCAGTAGGTGAATGGATAAATAAACTGTGGTACATCCAGACAATGGAATAGGAATAGTACTCAGCATTAAAAAGAAATGAGCTAGCAAAGCCGTGGAAAGTCATGAAGGAATCTTAAATGCATATTGCTAAGTGAACAAACGCCAATCTGAAAAGGCTATATGTTTATATGATTTCAAGTATATGATACATTCTGGAAAAGGCAAAACTATGCAGACAATGGTGGCCAGGGGTTGGAGACAGGAGGGATGAACAGGCATAATAAAGAGGATCTAGGGGTTAGTGAAACTACTGTATTCTATATGATGCTATAATGATGGAGAAATTTGTCCAAACACATAGAGTATATAACACCAAGAGTGAACCCTATGTCAATTATACTTCAACTTAAAAAAAAAAAAAAGAGTAAACCATAATGTAAACAATAGAGTCTGGGTGATAATGATGTGTCAATGCAGGTTCATCAACTGAGCATGTTACTCTGGAGAGTGATGTTGATGGTGGCAGAGGTTATGCCTGTGGGGATGGCCAGGGGCCTATACAGGAACTCTATACTTTTCTACTGGGAATCTAAAACTGCTCTTAAAAATTGTCTATTAATTTATTTAAAATTACGTGTAAGGGGCCCACCTGGAGTAGCTCAGTTGATTGAAAGTCATCCCGTGCACCACAAGGTCGCTGGTTCCATTCCCAGTCAGGGCACATACGAAGGCGACTGATTTCCAATGATATGCATTTAGGCAACATAGTGTAGCAGGGTAACTTCAAATAACAACTTGTGTTAAAATAAAAATTTTCGTGTCCATAATTAAGAAAACGCTATTAGTTTAGTCTTTACTAGTGTTCTCTACAAATTAAAAAAAAAACTGATAGATAAAAGCCTAGGAATTCCAACTCCTTAAACCCTAACTTTAATTGTTCTCAGGACAAGTTCTAAAGATTTTACATTTTGCTACACTTCTGAAGTATATAACTTCTGATACTGAACAATCAATTTCCATTATGATCTAGTCAGATAGCAGTGAGAAAACTGATCTTGAAAAAATATATAAGCATGTTTGCTATGAACTAGTCTCTTTTTGTGAAAAGTAGGTACAGTAAAATCCCTCCTCCAATTCAGTATTAAGACATTCAAGCAAAGATCACACACAATACCACTGACATATAATCCTATTGCAGTGTTTAACCTTATCTTAAATAACATTAGGAAGTTAAAAAAAAATTATATTGATTTAGAGAGAGAGAGGAAGGGGACAGATTTGTTGTTCCACTTATTTATGCGTGACCGGAGATGGAACCTTGGTGTCAGGATGACTCTCTAGCCAACTGATGAGCTACCCAGCCAGAGCTAAAAAGAATGGAAAGCAGATTAGAAAGAGAGCCACTTCCAAATAAGAATTCTTATTTTCTGGCGATCTCTGGAATGTAACTTGTCTAAAATTAAAATGAAAAAGTAAACTGGGCCCAAATTTAGAAAAATGATTAAATGCCTACATTTTTACACAGTATTTTTTAGACAATGAAATAATTGCTACTACACTTAGCATTTTTATGTTATGTCCCCATCACTGAAGCATCACTAGCATTCCAAAAACTAAATAACTGGCACTCACTGGGTTATCTGGGTGTCATACTGTTGCTTTGAACAAATTTCTTGTTTTTTACTAAAGAAATTACGTGATGACAAAAAAAAACAACAACAGTGATCCCACTGTTTTTACATCATTTCTGTCTTTAATTCTGATGGTTACTTCAATAACACATACCGACATTGATATTTCACTTACTCCTCACCCTAAAAATGAGGGTTTAATTTATACTAATCCCCCTTCCAGCTTTTGATGGAAGATTTAAAAAGAATAATATAGCTATTACCTTTACAACTTAAACTTATGACCATATCCATCCACCAATGTTGTGTGGTGCCTGCATTTCTCGCCCTCTGAGGATGCTCTTTACATTATCAAGGTTAATTTTGTTTACATTCTCATATTCAATGTAATCCACTGGTGGATTCTAATAGCCAAAATCCAATAAGCAACATTTGGAAGAGAAAATTACACTGAGCCTAAATCATTAACAGTAAGAAACCCACTTCTGAGTTCTCTGATACGTAACTTTAAAAGAAGAAAACTGGCTCAGCTGGCGTGGCTCAGTGGTTGAGCATCGACCTGTGAACCAGGTCACGGTTCAATTCCCAGTTAGGGCACATGCCCAGGTTGTAGGCTCAATCCCCATTGTGGGGCGTGCAGGAGGCAGCCAGCCAATGATTCTCTCTCATCATTGATGTTTCTATCTCTCCCTTCCTCTCTAAAGTCAATAAAAACATTTTAAAAATAAATAAAAGAAGAAAACTGAATTTGAAAAAAAATATTAAGATACTTTTAAAATCTATCCAGATGAATTCAATATGAGATTTTTTAAGTGGAATGGCCTCATCCAAGAGCATAAATTACATACAACTTATGTCAAATATTTTACGTATTTATTTTCATTATTTAAACTTGACTGCTGCATTTTATTAGGGAAAAACCACATGGCACATAATATAGCCTTGGGGAAAAGCTACTCTTCATGGAAACCTGACAAGGTTTTCTTTCTTTCGGGGAAATTAGTTTCTTCAAACCCAGAAAACAAATCTTAAAAGTTGGCACCCTCCATTGTCACTGACAATGTCAGCTAGAAAGGTTTGAATGTTTTGTCTTCAAAGGAACAGACCCTTGACATCTCAAGGTCTAAGTCTTGAGATCTTTGCCCAAATTCAAAACTACTCCTGGATAAGCTGACACAAGTCCCTGGTTTTCTGTAGAATCCCATTTTATCTTGTGTCATAGTTTCTTATACATGTTTTCACACCCAGGTTATTATTCTCTTTAGCTCCTCTCATTTAACAATTAATGGCCATTGTATCAGCCAAAACGAAGTACCACAAACTGAGTGGCTTACACAATGGAAATGTATTGTCTCACAGTTCTGGAGAGCAGAAGTCTATAACATCGAAGTGTTGGCAGGGTTGGTTCCTCCTTGAAGCCTGTGAGACAGAATCTGTTCCATGCCTTTCCCCCTAGCTTACTTAATCCCTGGCATCCCTTGGCTTGAAGCATCACCAATCTCTGCCTTCACCTTCACGTAACGTTCTCCCTCTGTGCTTGTCTATGTTCAGATGCCCTCTTTTTATAAGGGACACCTGTCATATTGGATTAGGGCCCACCCTAATGATGTCACCTTCACTAACTACATCTGCAAAGACACTACTTCTAAATAGGGTTACATTACAAGGTATTGAGTGTTAGGACTTCAACATATGTATTTTTGGAGAGGGAGACACCTCTCAACCCATAGTGGCCAGTTTTCACATGATAAAGTTTGACATTTTCCAATCATTGCATATTGTTTGAATAACTGCTGGATTTGCCATGTCTGCAACAGAACCTGGAATACAGGAGGAGCTCAATAAACACTTTTTGAATGAACGAGTGAATAAATGAGACTGCAAGTGAGAAATAAAACAACTGTGGATGCTCAGAGTTGAGCTCAGCTAACTCATTAGCTGAGTAATGCCTTCCAGCATTGAATTTAGCAGGACTTAACATGTGCCACGGCAAAACTGCAAAACACTATATGCCCCATGAATCTCTAAGGTCCATGTGATAACTCACAAATGTCAACTCAGAAACTATTATACAGGCATATTCTTTTAATAATAATTTATTTCTTAAGGGAAAAATAATACAGTATCAGAAAGAGGGTATCAAATGATTTGTTTAAATAAGTCAAGAAATGAATTATTGAGAGAGCAAAGATCACTAAATGAGACAGTATTAGCCAGATACATTACAACATGGTCTATAGGTAGTCCACACTATAGCACTACATCAGAGATGATTCCTTGTTATAATTCTCTCATTTTAATAACTAAACCCTAGGACAAAGTCCAAGATGAGTTGTATACTATAGCAAATTGTGTACTATAACAAGCCTCTATTCTTTTAACCCATGACATTTTTCAACATAGCCTCAATACATACCTACATAACAAGGAACTGAAGGTATTCTTCTCTATTTCTCCTAATCATCTCGTTCAGATCTTATCACCATGAATTTCCTGGGTGCTTGGCTTTAAAATACTGTATTACTATCAACTTCAAATTCAAGCCCTAGGTAGGTCTACATTCATTTCAGCAGAAGCATCTTGAAATGTTGAATTACCATCTTCAATTTCCCTCAGTCATTTATTGTAGCTGCCAAACTGAAATGGTATGCCTTAAAGGCAACACTAAACTGAAAGCAAGTAATAAAAAGAGTCTCTTAAATGTTTCACTTATAAAAGCTTATTTTTCCCACCATCAAATTTTGTATACTGTCTGAAATATATCACTTTGCAAAATAGACAACTTGCATGCAGTTATTCTGCCCTGATACATTTGCTCAGCTACAAGGATGGGGGAGGCGGGTGGCGGGAACTAGCACTTTTTCAACCCTTTGTGAACAGAGGAGTGACACAGTCAGGATAGTTTGGGTTTGGGCCTTTGTGGGGAGGAATTAAAAGCAAGCCTCCACTGGTAATAGATATCACTATAACTGTCTCCTTTTCTGGATAGCTGCATATCTTCCAGGTTATATTACAAATTATGCAATAAAATAAACACTTTAAAAAGGCACATGGAGTGGCGGGTCTATGACAGCTCACTCTGATAAGAGAACAAATCTGCAAACTGAATACATTCTAAGCGTTTCCTTAAACTACTGCTCACAAGCAATATATAGCAAATTAATGAAGAGCAAGTCTACCGAATTCTGTAATAAAACCTGCACACCTTTCCCCATAATTGTGAAGGACAACTATGGAATATTAATATATAAAATAAACAAAATATGGTTTGTATTTCTAAAACAAAAGACTTTCAGATGAGGGTATAGGGGAAAGGAAATGTTTTATTAGGAAAGGACACCACATTTATATAAAATAGGTTGCTACCAAGCTCATTTGGCCCAAGAGCCACTGAATTTATCTGAGCAAGTTTAGTAAGTATGCTAAGGAAGGAGAAAAGGAGATGACGGTGCTTTTTTTCTTCCCTTTACACATCAAACTGAGCTATTACAGAAGGATCAGAATCACTGTTCAAATCTTTCTCAGTTAGTATCACTTCGTCAAGTCAAAATTTGATCATTTTTTGCATAAAATTGAAGTTTAACTGTATCATAACTGAGTGATTCCTAAAACATCTTTTATTCCAATGACCTAAAAAAACAGTATCTGGCCTGGCTAACAAGGCTCAGTGGTTGAGCATCGACCCACAAACTAGGTCACAGTTCGATTCCCGGTCAGGATACATGTCCGAGTTGTGGGCTCAGTCCCGTGGGGGGCATGCAGGAGGCAACCAATCAATGATTCTCTCTCATCATTGATGTTTCTATATCTCTCCCCCTCTCCCTTCCTCTCTGAAATCAATAAAAATACATATTTTTTAAAAAGAAAACAGTATCTGTATTCAATGCATCGTTCAGTTTTGAAGCATTTCCTGGCTACATTTGTAGCTAATTTTCAAAGCTTTATTTAGAAATAATGCCAACCCCCTCCTAACAGCTAAGTAGAGCAATTTTTCAATCTATAGGATATTTTAAAAACCAATCAATTTGCCATAACCTCCTAATTCCAGGAATGTAAACCATAATTCAAGCTTCGATTTTCCTCTTAACATATTCTACTTTACTAAAATGAATTCTCATCCTGCAACTATGAACAAGAAAATTGTACTTAAAATAATATTAAAAGACAAAATCTCATTATTTAGTATTAAATTAATGGTCTATAATTCTAGCCTTAAAAATATCTATAGCTATAACCTCCCCAACTTATTAATTCCCAGAGATTAATAAAAGGTGTAATTAACATCTAAACTTAGAGCAGACTGCCATTTGGAACAAACTGTGTTAACAATAACGGTACCAGAGTCAAAGAGATCAACCCCTCACCCTTTATGATTCTAAGGTTAATGACCACAATTTGTCATTATTTTCCAGTAACTGAAAATCTGAATTGAACAAAAAGACTATTTTTTTCAAACACTCTATAAAAATAAAGGCTGAAATCATCTTATTTAGAACCCAGCAGTGTTTGGCAATGGAAATATCACTAAGTATATGAGAAATGAATAAACAAATACGCAACCCAGTGCACTACCACCATTCAGCTCTTTTTTATGTGCTAAGTATTTAAAATTATATATAATAAAGCGAGATACACTCAAACTGTTTTCTTTAATCTTCACCTGAGGATGTTTTTATTGATTTTAGAGAGAGAAGGAAGGAGATAGAAACACTGATGTAAAAGAAAAAGCCATGGATCAGTTACCTCCCATACACACTCTCATAAGCACCCTGACCAAGGATCAAACCTGATACCTAGGTATGCGCCCTGACCAGAAATTAAACCCATGACCTTTTGTGTAAGGAACAATGCTCCAACCAACTGAGCCACATTGGGCAAAGCTCAAACTGTTTTTTATTTCTACTAGTAAACACTGAAAAAATTATTGACTTAAGAATCTCCAACTTGACAGAATATAAAGTTGGACATTTACAAACCTATAATTTGGCTAATTATTCCTACAATTGTGTATTTTTTTCCTTATGAAATTAGAAACATACAGAAATGCAAGTTATAAGTTTCTTTGCAATAAATAAGGCCACACATGTACATTGCACTTAATTTTAATAACATATCTTTCATAAAGAAGTTGTTTAAAAATAAACAACTAAAATTTGAATGAAGGAGAAAAAAATGAAATAACTATAAATGTTCTTCCACTTCAAAAATTGTCTGACATCTGAGCCAGAAGACTCTCAGTATCTATCAGAGACTTCCTCTTCATGTCACAGAAAGAGTTCAACATGCTTTACAAAATCCATTAGTTTTTAAGACCATTTCCAATATCTGCTACCATAAATCAAGAAATCCATTTATTCAAGGTTAGTTATGGAAAATTAATCACACAGAAAATTTTAACTTCTTTTTCAAAAGTTAAAGTACTTTATTGTACTTGGCATTCCTACACATGATGTGAATTCAAAGACTGAAAACATTAAGGGAATATAATTAAAATTCATAAGGCTTAGCCATAAAAATAATTTTAATGTTAGAATTATCTGTAACAAATATTTCAAGAAAATATATCAGAATATAAACACAATAAAATATCATTTTAGCTTTCTCCTCTGCTTAAGTGGAAGTTAACATAGAAAGTTGTTCCAAAATGCTTGCATGTATTTGACATGACCTCAAAAACATGTAATCAAACATGAAAAGTGAGACTGATAGAACTGTGGGCACTACACATCAGGGAAAAAACTCATGAATCTTTCTATTCCTAATGATTTCTAAAATCTAACTTCCCACTTTCAAGGGCAAGTTTACGCAAAAAAGAATAAATAGGTCAGCTATACAACACTTACAGCCTTTATTGATAGGATGTAGCCATTATGCCCAAATTCAGCCATCAATTACAACTTCATTTCCTATCCACAATTAATGAGAATATATTTTACTTCAAATGGGACATATAGGCAGAGTGCCAAAAGTTAAAGTATAACCTTAAAGTCTTAAATTCACACTTCAAATATCAAAAGAAACAATTCCCAAAATCATGAAAACATGATGAAGTAACTACACATAAAAAAAACACATTTAAGTCATTTCACTTTTTCTTGTATATAGTGAAAACAGATGTATTTATAACTTCAGACTTCAGAAAGCATACTTCATAAAGTCATTATTCATTTAAAATAGACAAATGTTTACAAAGAACATTTAACTTAAATTTCATAGTTGCTTATAAAATAGTACTTGAAAGGTTGACCTATATAAGGAAACAAGAGTCCTGTCAAGAGAGATGGTAAACTATAAATATAAAATACACCACAATGTTAAAAACCTCACAGTACACTATACGAAAATCAATAAAGATAACTTCATCTTTCTGGGGGGAAATGTATTTAGCATTACAAATTCAAATGTAAATTTTATATATGAATTCAATAAGGAATACATTTAAACCGTGCATTGCCACATAATCACCATCTATTTTGTGTTAAACAATAAAAATGATGTACTTTTTGAACATGTGTACATCAAAACCAAAAGGTTATTTTTTACTTTTTCCTTTACTGGCAACTTTGGATGCATTTTTAGGTTTTGGTTCCCAGAGGGCATTTTTCACGAATCTTGAAGCTGCCCCTTTGTCCAGCCTGGCAGCCGCCTTCTTGTCCGTTATTTCCTTGACTCTGTTCATGTACACTCTGATCCTTTCCTTAAAGATAAAGAGAGAGAGAAAGGTGAAAGATTCACCACCAGTACTTTTTTATGCTATACCTCAGTTAAATTCAATAGACATGTATTTACTGCCTATGAGGTGGAGCTAGCAAGTGCGCGTGAACAGGATAAACATACCCGTGCTCTCCTGCAGTTCATAGTCTAGGGGAATATAGGCATCACAAGGTCATTTCAAAAGAGGAGAAACTATACTGACATCACTCCAGAGGTAAATACTTAAGTGTTTATATGTAGTTATACATTCTTAGATAGCATTAACCTAAATCCAAATATTAGCTCTTATTTACCTGAAGTCTATAATCTAAAATAGAAACCTCATATACTTCTAACATACAAACTAAACTCTCCTAAAAATTTTCCAAGCAGAAAATAGGTATGGCAGGATTGATTTCTTTTTTTTAATGTTACCTTGGAGTGTCACAATTAAAATAAGAAGAATGAAAATATACAATCTTTTATTCAATTTCATAGTTTTGATTGATAAGCACATATTTTCTAATGACATATACTAGAATAGTTCTAATCAGACTTAACAAGGTGAGAAACACAATATGTTGTTAGCATTAAAATGTTCTGAGATCATTAATCAGAATGAAGGACTACTCTATAGTTCAAATGGAGAAATGAAGGTACGAGAGTCATAAAATAGAGGTAATGATTAATCACTACTTAAAAGCAAGTTTCATGAAAATAATCAAAACAGTGACATAAAGGTTGGAGTTTTGTTTTTCTGACACAGAAAAATGTAGAACCATGGAATTTTTTTTTATTAAAAAAGACTGACAGCTCTGCTCAAAACCCTCTCATGGCCCCTATTTCTCTCAGAATAAAAGCAAAAGTCCAGCCTGGTCCTATTTTAATTTCTTCCCATAATATATATTATATTTCCCCTAACACACCATGTATTAATATATATTTAATATTTGTTTGTTAATTTATTATGTTGTTTGTCTCTTTCCACTCCATAGGCTGACATCTGCCACAGGGTAAGGATATTCATGAGCTTTATTCGCTGAGGAATCACCTCACTCGAAAATAATACGTGGCTCCTCCCAGGCACTCAAATATTTGTTGAATGAATAAATTCATCAGTTTTAATGCCTTTTCCATTCATGACATAACTCCCATATACTAACTCTATGATCAATTAGTGATGTCTGTCACAAGGCCACGGAAGGAAAAAAGGTTTATATATTTTTTATTTGTCAGCCCTGTCCAGAATATGAATGTACTCCTCCAAAAAGTGGGTTCTGAGAGAGAAAGAAGACAGATGATTTTATCTTTTTCCAATGACAGAACCAAGTATTAAAATACTCCAAATAACTTTGTGTTAAAAGAAAAAGAGAAATTTTATAAAGGTGCAGTCCATATTAGACGGTTGAAAACAGATGGTAAAATGCATACTTCTTAGGATTTAAAGTCAGTATCACTGCTCAGATCAAGATCTGTGTATCATATTGCTTTATATTTTGCTTTAAGTATTTTTTTCACAATTTCTGTATTTAAAAATATATTTATTTTCCCTCAAGAACTTTAAAAGAAGAAAATATCTTAGTCCACACATTAACAAAATGAAGACAACAGATCTGGTTCATTCATTTTTTAAAAGTAAATGACCATGTACTTTACTGCTGTCTATGCTTTATTAAGTGGTATGTAACATATATATCAACTACCATAAGACTTTAGGACAATCATATAGTGTCAAGTGTATTCACATTTATATTTACCTTATATTTTATAAACAAAGATTAAATTAATATTCTTATTCATAAAACGAAGTTAAGAAGGTAACCATAAGTTTGATTTCTGATTTTTCTCTTTTAAATTGAATGATTTAATTTTTGAAGTCAGCAAAACCTCTACGATACCAGACCTTATATACAGTACTTATACATCTAAATGGAATACAACGACAAACCTAGAAGATTTATTACAGGTTGTAAATATGTCACTAATGCAGAATTACTGGACAGTACACATACAACTGGTGCCAAAAAAGCTTTTAGCTTTGTTGCTGAACTGGATTCTTTACTGCTGAGAAAATGAATTAATGGAAGAATTGAAAAGGTGGGGGAGAAACTTTCCCGTCTTTGCTAGTAAATCAACTAGAATATACTTTTAAGAATTGTGTAAGAGTTTAAAAAAATAAAAGGCAGTTGTAGAGATGAACAAGGTTTCAAGAATTTATAGGAAAAATAATATGAAGTTATAAATAATTACTAGAATCATAACATGTTTTTCTCATCCAGAGATTTATATAATATATATGAAGCACCAATTCTCTGACAAAGGTAAGAAAAGGAAAAACTAAAGACATGCTGAAATCTGGACTAACTTTCATAATTTCAACTCTGAATAATTTTATTCTCTGCAATTAGTGGATAAAGGTACTGTGAGTTTAACTTCAGGAATACTACAACGAACAGCCATGTAAAGTAAAAAGAAATCCACTGCAATCTTACCAATTCCTGCTTTACTGGGTGTTCCTTAGGATTAACTCCCTGAGTTGCCAAATAAACTACAAGAGAAAGATTTCATGAAATAAAATGGTGTATATATTAATGAAGAGCATTAATTAAAGAAATAAAGAAATGTCACACAAATGACTAACTAAATCTTAAATTATTCAACCTCTATGTAATAATAAATATGTGTGTGGCTCACAAGCATATGGCATTTTTATTTAAAATAAATAAATACTGTATCTGACTATTAAAATTGTCATAAAGCATAACTACATATAAAGTGCTAGCATTTAAAAAATAAATCACCCTTGACTCAATAAATAATTTGTTTTGTAATTAACTCCAAATATACATACCCCAAAACATTGAATTTAATGTGTAAGCAGAAACTAAATCCACTTTTGCTTGTTCAAGTGGGTCCAACTATTAGAAAGAGAGAGAAAATAAATTCAAACTTTGAGAACCATCATATATTTTAGATTTCAACCGAGCACAATGTTTCAAAGAAATGTTTTTTTCACGTTTTATAATCCAATAACCAAATGATCTGGAAATAGTTTGCAAAAAGAAAAAGGTTTGTTAACCAGTGATTTTTGCCCCCAAATTTTCAATTCAGAGTATCATCTTTAGTTAGACAAGGAATGTGTATAATCCAAGAAAAATTCTTTTGAATTATTTTAATTTCAGGAGTTACGATCTGGGCTTTGTATGTCAAAAGTAATTTATCAATATAAACATAGTACATGAAGCATTTATGTATAAGAAGCAGGCTAAAATGCTTAGGCAATACCAAAGACAGAAGAAACATAATGAGATCTGTTTTAGACTGTCAAAGTCAATTTACTCTTTTTGTCCTATAGGGTTTCCAGAAACCCTGATAACATCATTGTAATACTTAAAAGGTCAAAGATAGAGTCTATAGAAAAGAATGCTGTGAGTGTTCCTTTTTGTTTCCAAAACCAAGTCAAAATAAAAATATAGTTAAGATGTATTTCCTAAGGTTGGAGTTTTGTTTTTATCCCCTAAAAACATACAAACACTTATAAAGTTGAAATAAAGGGGGGGAGGAGCATGCATATATCATTAATCTATTTCTTAGCATAACACTGTTTTCTGAATTACATTTTTAAAGTACCTTCTGCAACAACTCATTTCTAGAAACAGACATCATGGTCTTCAGCATGTCATCTACAGCACCAATGGAATTCTCAAATGCTGATAAATACTCATGGATTTCTGCTGGATAGTCTTCATTAATTTCTTCTTCTGCCATTATGACCTACTGAAAAAAAAAAGTAAATTCTTAGAATTCACAATAGAGACAAAGATTGTTCTTTAGGTTAAAAAAAAATCAATAGGTCATACCATGTACTTCAAAAGTGAAAGTGCTAGGAGTTAAAACCTGAAGATAATTAAACAAATCTTAGAATATAATTATAGAGCAACTACGAACTTCCCCTCTTCTTAAGTTGCTTGGGAAGGGGGATGGAGTGGAGAGGAGGAGACGGACCCACCCAAGTCACTAATGCTACACATCAAACTCTGAATGCTTTTCAAGAACTAAAGACATGACTACCAAACATAGAATATCAATCATCAAAATCCTACATTTAAAAAACTTTCTATTGAAGTTAAAGACCAAGCAAAGCAATGAAAGTGTGATAAGTATATCCCCTAATGCTTGCTGAAAAAAAATAATCTTTTCTTTTCCAAAAATATATATTTTAGTCCTTCCAAACCTAGGATTTGATCTAGCAGCATGGTATATTAAACTAAAAAGTGAGAAATGCTAAGTCTGAAATATCTTAGATTATTTATCACTAAAACCAGTTTCAAGCCTATATATATATGTATATATTCCTTAAGCTTCTTTAAAATATTAAGAAGAAAGTCAAAGAGCCCATAAATCACATAAAGCAGAAAAGAGGAAACTTGGGAGAAATAAACTGTATGGTTTTCATTTAGGCTAGAGCATGCCTTGACAGCACATTCTTTTAAAATTCACATTTATATCATAATATTTAATATCTGTGAGAAAATGAAAAATACACATCAATGTATTTCATATAGTATCTAAGACCAAATTTCAGAAGCAGTTCTAAGCCATATATACCTCTTATGTTTTAAAACAATTTTTTATTAGCTGAAAATACCTCATTCATTACATAGCTAAAGAGAACAGCAAGAATGTGGTAAAATAGCACATAGCAGAGCAGAACTGAAGTAAAAAGACTGGGGCTTTCCATCTTGCTTGATCACTAACTTTGTCACCTTAGATAAATTACTGAATCTCTCTAGGCCTCAAATACCTCATCCATAAAATGGTCTAATGATCTGTAAAAGATCCTTATAGCTCTAAATGTTATGACTATGTCATTTAAGTTTAAAAAGTGCTATTTGAATATTTAGTCATAATATATCAACATTTCTATTCAACAAGTATATATTCTACTGAGGTATCTGCATTCATTTAAAAAAAAGTAAAGTCGAACTGACTATCACTTCTTATGCTATAAAGTTACTAACTACTGTGCAACCAGCAATTCAACAAAGAACTGCCTTAGACGGTTTGGCTCAGTGGGTAGAGCATCAGCCTACAGACCAAAATGTCCCGGGTTTGATTCCGGTCAAGGGCCAAGTACCTTGGCTGCAGGCTCCTCCCCAGCCTAGGTCCTGGTTTGTGCAGGAGGCAACCATTCGGTGTGTTTCTCTCACATTGCTGTTGCTCTCTGTCTTTCCCTGTCTCCTCCACTCTCCCTAAAAATCAATGGAAAAATATCCTCGGGTGAGAATTAACAAAATAAAATATATAAAATAAAAATAAACAAAGAACTATGATAAAAGAAAACCACTGGGGAAAAACTTGTGACTTCCTATTTCAAAAGGCTAACTGAAAACACATACTTGCCTCTCATCCCTCCAAAAAAATCCCTCCAAAATGATAGAAGAAACAAAAATAAGTTGACAGTAATGCTGGAAACCAAGAGGCACATGCCCATCAGCAAATCCAACAGTATAAATTTTTGAAGCTAAAGAGCAAATGGGATCAGACTGATAGGAAACGGAAAAAAAGGAGCCTACAATCCCTTAGAAACCAAATGGGAGAATCTAGGAATAACCCCAAGACGAAGGGCAGTAAGAGCTGGGCCACAAGGGCTGAAAGCTGCTACCCCAGTCTCTAGCACTGCCAAAGTATGGCTCCAGCACCTACTGTCCAAATAAAGATATAAGTACAAGGGATACACTGCAAATAGAGAGAAGACTCAGTGTTTCTTCTCTTCATGTAAAATCTTAAACCAATAAATTTGAAAATATGAATAAAAAGAATGAGATAATAGGGGAAAAAATCAATTGCCAAAACTAACCTAAAAGAAGGATATAAACAAACAGATCATGAGCCTTAAAGGAAAAATTTATAGAAAGTCAAAGATCTGCCCTCCAAAAGGATACAAGCCTACAAGATATTACAGGTAAGTTCTACCAAACCTTCAAGAAATAGTTAATTCCTTAGAGAGCCCAGAAATCGGCCCGAACCAATATGCTCAATTAATATTTGACAAAGGAGGCAAGAACATACAATGGAGCCAAGATAGTCTCTTCAATAAATGGTGTTGGGAAAATTGGACAGATATATGCAAGAAAATGAAACTAGACCACCAACTTACACCATATACAAAAATAAACCAAAATGGATAAAGGACTTAAATGTACGACAGGATACCATAAAAATTCTAGAAGAATCCAAAGGCAAGAAAATTTCAGACATATGCCGAAGCAATTTCTTCACTGATACAGCTCCTAGGGCACTTGAAACTAAAGAAAAAATGAACAAATGGGACTACATCAAAATAAAAAGCTTCTGCACAGCAAAAGAAACCATCAACAAAACAACGAGAAAACCCACTGTGTGGGAAAACATATTTGCCAATGACATATCTGATAAGGGCCTAATCTCCAAAATTTATAGGGAACTCATACAACTTAACAAAAGGAAGATAAACAATCCAATCAAAAAATGGGCAAAGGACCTAAATAGACACCTTTCAAAAGAGGACATTCAGAAAGCCAAGAGACATATGAAAACATGCTCAAAGTCACTAATCATCCGAGAGATGCAAATCAAAACAGCAATGAGGTACCATCTCACACCTGTCAGACTGGCTATCATCAACAAATCAACAAACGACAAGTGCTGGAGAGGTTGTGGAGAAAAAGGAACACTTGTGCACTGCTGGTGGGAATGCAGACTGGTGCAGCCACTATGGAAGACAGTATGGAGTTTCCTTAAAAAACTGAAAATGGAACTCCCATTTGACCCTGTGATCCCACTTCTAGGAATATATCCCAAGAAACCAGAAACACCAATCAGAAAGGATATATGCACCCCTATGTTCATAGCAGCACAATTCACCATAGCTAAGATCTGGAAACAGCCTAAGTGCCCATCAGTAGATGAATGGATTAGAAAACTGTGGTACATCTACACGATGGAATACTATGCTGCTGTAAAAAGGAAGGAACTCTTACCATTTGCAACTTCATGGATGGAACTGGAGAGCATTATGCTAAGTGAAATAAGCCAGTCAATAAAGGAAAAATACCACATGATCTCACTCATTCATGGACAATAGAGACCATTATAAACTTTTTAACAATAATAGATACAGAGGCAGAGCTGCCTCAAACAGATTGTCAAACTGCAGCGGGAAGGCCGGGGATGGTTGGGGGGCAGGAGGTAGGGGGGTAAGAGATCAACTAAAGGACTTGTATGCATGCATATAAGCATAACCAATGGACATAAGACACTGGGTGATAGGGGAGGCTAGGGGACTGTCTAGGGCGGGGGGATAAAATGGATACATATGTAATACCCTTTGTAATACTTTAAGCAATAAAAAAAAAAAAATGCTCATAAAAAAAAAAAAAAAGAAAGAAATAGTTAATTCTTCTAGTATTTAACTGGTTAGAATGTAGAAAAAGGATGGAAAACTTACACACCTTTTTCATAACATACACAAAAATAAATTCCACATGAATCTAAAAGGTAAATGAATAAACACATTACAAGATTATATAAAATATATATGTAATCCAAATGAAACCCAAATGCTATAAAAGGAAAAGGATGCCCTGGCTGGTTTTGCTCAGTGGATAGAGCGTCAGCCTATGGACTGAAGGGTCCCGGGTTCGATTTCGATCAAGGGCACATGCCTGGGTTGTGGGGTTCAATCCCCAGTGTGGGGTGTGCAGGAGGTAGCCAATCAATGATTCTCTCTCATCATTGATGTTTCTATCTCTCTCCCTCTCTCTTCCTCTCTGAAATCAATAAAAATATGTTTTAAAAAAGGAAAAGGCCAAAACCGGTTTGGCTCAGTGGATAGAGCGTTGGCCTGTGGACTGAAAGGTCCTGGGTTCAATTCCGGTCAAGGGCATGTACCTGGGTTGCGGGAACATCCCCAGTAGGAGATGTGCAGGAGGCAGCTGATCGATGTTTCTCTCTCATCAATGTTTCTAACTCTCTATCTCTCTCCCTTCCTCTCTGTAAAAAATCAATAAAATATATATTTTTTTAAAAAGAGTAAATGATTTGCATTTAAAAAAAAATAAAAAAGGAAAAGGATGATGGGTTTAACTACATAAACACTAAAAAGAAAAAAAAAATCTTTATGGTAAAAGTACAGCATAGGCAATATTAAAAGAAACAACCTGGGAGAAAATATCTGTCAAAATATAACAAAGAATTAATTAGATTACATTGAGTTCCTACAAAGCATTAAAACAAATTAAAATAATGAAGATATCTTATCACCTATCAGATTGGTAATAATTTTAAAGATTATCGAAGGTCAATGTTAACAAGGGTATATACTGAAAGTAAAATATAAATTGGCACAGATTTTTTAAATGCACATACTCTTTTTTAAAAACACTTTTTGTATTGATTTCAGAGAAAGGAAAAGAGAAAGAAACATGTTGCTCCACCTATCGATGCATTCATTAGTTGACTCCTGTGGGTGCCCTGACTGGGATCCAACCCACAACTTTGGCACACTGAATTTTGATTCAGGAAATCCTTTTAAGAATCTACAGAAATCCTTATATACATGCATACAAATTTAGCAAAATAGACTCTTCAAACTCTTCTCAGAATTTCCCCACTTTCTTTTGCATGAGTTTTTCCCTCTGCCGGATCATTAACCATAAATCTTAAAACATTTTATTTCTCCATCTCATACAAGGAACAAAACATCTTGACTTCATATCCTACTCCAGCTAAGGCTCCACTTTCTATCTCCCTTTCAGGGCTCCTCAAAAGAGCTGCTTATATTAACAGTCTAATTCCGCTCCTTCCATTCTTCCTTGAATCTACTACAAACAGGCCCTTTACTTCTCACTCAAAATTGCTCATCAAGATCACCCACACAGCCACACTGTTAAGTTCAATGGTCAAGTCTCAGTGCTCATCATTTGACTTCATTGACTCCCTTCATTTGGTTTCCAAGGGCATCCCATTTTCTTGGTTTCCCTCCTCCCTCACTGGCTCCTTTTTGGTGTCCTTTGCAGTATCCTTCTCATACCAGCCTCTTAACCTTGAAGTGTCCCAAGGACTGTCCTTAATTAAATTGCATTAATAAACTGATGACTCCTAGGTTTGTATCTCCAGCCCTGATCTCCCTATTGAATTCTAAATCTACATTTCCAACTGCTTACTCAATATCTCTGGTTGGATATTTTAATAGATTCTTAAGTATTATGCACCCAAAGCCAAATTCCTAATCTTGCCTACTATAGTCTTCCCTGCCTCATTTCAGGGTAACTCCACCTTTTCAACTGTCCAGCCCTAAATTTTAGAGAAGTCGTGGACTCTTTCCTCTCTCACCCTACCTTTAAAGCATATTCAGAATCTAACCTCATCCTCCCACCTCTACTGCTACCAACCTGGTCCAAGCCAGTCTAAGCTATCATTATGCCTTGTCTAGATTGCTGCAATAACCTCTTAAATGGCTTCCTTATTTGCAACCCGGTAGTTTATTATCAAGAAAAAGCAGAGTGGTCATTCCAAATCTATGTCATACCTCTGCTTGGAAACTTCCAACGGCTTACCAACTTACTCAGAGTAAAAGACAAAGTCCTTACAAGGCTCTAAAAAGCCCAACACAATCTACCCTCTCTGCAGCCTTCTGTGACCTCAGCTTCTCCCACTCTAGCCCTTGCTCATTCCACTCCAGCCAGGACAGTATCACTGCTCTTCCCCATCACAGCAGGCCTGGCCCTACCTCAGGGCCTTTGTACTTCCTCTCCCGTTCCTAGAATGTTCGCTTCCTCCTCTCCTCCCCTACCAACAGCTTCAGAGCTTATTACTTTACCTGCCAGATCTTTACTCAAATGTCACCTACTGGTAAGCCTTTCTTGAACACCCTCTTTAAAATGCATGCCCCGCCCACTACACCCCACCCCTTGGGCCCTACACTTCCTATCTCCTCAATTAACATCTGACATATTTAATTCATTTATTGTCTGTCCATCTTAAAGAATGGTAATTACATGAGAACAGAATTTTGGGGGTTTTGTTCACTAGCACAGCCTGACAGTCAATAAACATGTGTTCAATAAATAACCTATAACAAAATCCTGGAAATAATCTATTCACCAATACAGAAACAGCTAACTAAATTGTAGCACATCCATCCAAGAGAATATTATAATTAAGCAAGTTCATTTGGATAAAGCCCAGCAAAACAACGTGAAGCACAAGGTTGAAACTTTTTCTGATATCTTGAAGAATATCACAGGCAAGGATGTTAATTTTGAATTCTCATTGCTTCAGTTGTAAACAAAAATGACTAAAAATATTATTGTTCACAGTAAAAAAAAAAAAAAAAAAAAAAAAGAAGAAGTAAATCGCTAAGTAGTAACACATAATGAGAAATGGTGAAAAAAATGTCATAGAACACTCTATAGTATATAACACATAATATATGTGCCATTTGTTTTTCAAAACCTGTATCTGTAGTTACTAGTATGTAGGAAAAGATTTGAAGGAGACATAAAAAAAAAAGACAATTCTCTCAGAGAAAGGGCAGGGATTAGGGAGTAGGATCAAGGAAAGCTCATTCTTTTAACTTTTCATTCTTCATTGTTTAAGTTTTGTTACCTCAAAAAGCATGTTAAATTTGTAATAAAAATAATCATTACATTTAAATAAAGGCATATTCTAATAAAGTATTTTGGCTTTTAACAAATACTGCAAGTATATTTTTAAAAGCCTTTATTTAAATGTACATTTTTCACCCAATTTTTCTATTAGAAAATATTTTCCCTCTTTAGAATCATAATGGAGATTTTTTTTCCTGCAATTATTCCCTGTCCCTAAGCCCCAATAAACAAGTAGTTATTTATTGTTAAAATGGGCTAGGGTGAACACTGAAAGCAAGGTAGTAAGTAAGAATAATTACCCTCATTAAATCTGAACGGAACCACTTACCTTTTACTTAACCAAAAAAATTTAAAAAGTGGGGGCAAGACAGTCTAAAAAAAAAAAATTCTTTTACTATTATAATTTTCCCCCAAATTCAAATGATTTCTTCTAACATCTTATATAGATAGTTCCTGAGTACTGGAATGCTGCTGCTCCTTCCCTCCTGTCACTGGTTATGGAAGCCATAGCACCCACAGGAGAAAAGGAGGGGCGCACAGCATCACACACAGAACTGAAGTCATCCACCTCCCTTTCCCTTGACTCTCTATTTCAGGGAGGTCAGTCCAGCCTGCCACATGCTCATCTCTCTCTCAAAGGTCCCAGTCGGGGCAATTCATTATATGGTAACCCTAAGCAGATCCTCTGACTCTTACCACCCCATTTTATCAGAGAACAAGTGTCAGGAGAGTAGCTGACATGAGTATATGAAAAGATCAATTACAAGAAACAGTTTTATGTAACTGTGGGGGCTGGCTAAGAAAGTCAAAATCTGCAGGACAGGCTCCAAGGAAGGGCATGCTGGAACTCTCAGCCACAAGCTGGAGCTGCTGTCCACAGGTGGGAATTTCTCTTCTGTCAGGGAAGTCTCAGCTCTGCTTTGAAAGCCTTTCAGAGATTCAGTTTAATGATCTAGAACAGTGGTTCTCAACCTTCCTAATGCCGCAACCATTTAATACAGTTCCTCATGTTGTGGTCTGACCCCCAACCATAAAATTATTTTCGTTGCTACTTCATAACTGTAATTTTGCTACTGTTATGAATCGTAATGTAAATATCTGATATGCAGGATGTATTTTCATTGTTACAAATTGAACATAATTAAAGCATAGTGATTAATCACAAAAACAATATGTAATTATATATGTGCTTTCCGATGGTCTTAGGCGGCCCCTGTGAAAGGGTCACGACCACAGGTTGAGAACCGCTGATCTAGAACAATCTTCCCTAATGTAAAGTCAACTGACTGTGGATTTTAATCACATCTACAAATACCTAGATTGGTGTTTTACTGAATATCTGGGGACAGCAGCCCAGCCACGCTAACACAGCAAGAAGATCACCACACTCCTTAAACCACCAGAACTACAGCAAAGAAAGGTATACTCCTGGCATCTCAAGGTGCTATTCTGACAGCATTTTCCCACAGCACCTTTGTTATTCTTGATTGTCAGGCTCCCGGGTAATAAAACTAGATTTCAAATTCCGGCTAACAAATGTGAAAGAAATGACAACTTTTCTCTTTTTTTTCAAAATACCATTTTGCAACCCCTAATGAAATGATAGATTCAGGCAATGATCACCAACAAATAAAAGGATGATGAGGAAATTTACAACGGAGGGGTGAGACTAACACTCCCTGAACACAGAGATCTGTCCTCACTTTACTAAAAGTTTGACAAACATATTATGAACCTCCTGATGTGAATATGATGTACACGACATCGTCTATGTTTCATTTCCAACTCCCCAAAAGAGTTGAATCTGAATTTAATTGAGCCTTTAGAGCTAACTTCCATTTACAGGAAATATGGAGGACAGAAAAATAAGTTACCACCAGAAAGCAAAAAGACAAATCTGAAATGAGAAATGCACTTTAGAATAACTGACCTGGTTTCTATAACAAATAAATGGCATGAAGAAGAAAAAAATAAAGAAAGAAAAGGGAACAGTGGTAGATAACGAAGAGATAAAAGAAACTTAGGAGATATAACAACCAAATGGAATGTATAGATCTTGTTTGGATCTTGATTCAAATAAACCAAGTGTAAAAAGATATTTTTGAGAGAAAGAAATATGAACATAGATTGGGCATTAGATGACACCAAGAAATTACTGATAATTTTGTCATCTATGAAAATAGCATTATAGTTATGTCAGAAAAATGTCCCTGGGCTGCCCAGCCGGTGGTGCTCAGTGGTTGAGCGTCGACCTATTAACCAGGAGGTCATGGTTCAATTCCCAGTCGGGGCACATGCCCAGGTTGTGGGCTCGATCCCCAGTGTGGGGCATGCAGGAAGCAGCCAATCAATGATTCCGTCTCATCATTGATGTTTCTCTCTCTCCCTCTCCATATATATATATATATATATATATATATATATATATATATACACACACACATATATACATATATATATCCCTCGGTAAAATAGCATAACGTCTTGAATTTGCTTTAAAAAAAAAAAAAAAAGCTAGTCTTCATGGAGTAATTACACTTTGAAAGCAAGAATAACAAACCTATGTACATTATATCTATAGCGAAATTAGATAGCTAACTCATAAATTAACTTAGAATACAATTCAGTTCAGAAATTGGGGGAAACCTAAATCTGAAGTATAATCTAGAACAGAGGTCGCCAACCAGTGGTCCGTGAGGTTCGGAAGATTGGCAACCGCTGCTCTAGAATACTAAGCAGCTCTATCACATCTCATCTCAATTCCAAATATAATTGAAGGTGGGTTACTGAGTGCTACCAGATCTGTGACAGTTGCTAAATAAAACTCATTAAAACAAGACAGAGCCTGTGGCTTCAAATGAGGTTAGTGTTGCCAACATTCCCAACAAAAGCTGACATTTCAGGGTGTCTATAATTATTTTATGAATGTCACAAATTTCCTCTTAAAAGAAATCCTAGTATCTTACATCTTACAAAAAATATATGCATTAGAAAATAAATAAACAGACCAAAAAAGTTTAGTCAAATGAAAAACTAGGGAAAAATATTTGCAGCATAGAGAGATAAAAGAAGCCTCTACAAATCAATTTAACACACACACACACACACACACACACACACACACACACACACACATATATACACCTACAACCCAAAAGAAAAATGAACAAAGAAAACCTGCAGTTCACAAGTAAAGGAATCCAGATGACTAATGAGCATGAAGTTACTCAATCTTACTCCTAATTAAAGAAGCATAAATCAACAAAACAAGATGCTATTTTTCATGTCAAACAAGCAAAAATTTAAGATTGATAATACCTAGTATGGGCAACGGTAAGGAGAAACAGCCACTCGTTCACTATTAATTGGAGTGTACACTGAGCGTTTTTTTGAGGCAATTTGGCACTATGCTTCAGAACTATATATGTACAAATTCTTTGACCCCAACAATTTTACTTCTCAAAATATATATTTTCACACAAGCACATCCACTGCAACACTTTTTAAAATACTTCAAAGCAGGGAACAACCTATGTACCCATTAACAAGAACTAGTTGAATAAATTATGATCTATTCATTCAATAAGAAACTCTGCAGCATTGAAAAAGTATGAAGTAGAGCTCAGAGTCCGGAGATATATTAAAGTGAACAAAAATTGAAGAATAATATATATTTATCTTTGAGATATTTGAATATGCATGTAAGTCTTCTCAATGCTCAACTCCTGGGGACCCTATGAATGGGTGATGTCCACAATGTCCTGTCCTCAACTGCCCTTCTCAGCTCCTATAGACTCATGCCTATGGCTTCTTTTATGGAGCCAATCCATCTCATGTTTGATCTTCCTCTTTTCCTGCTACCTCCTATTTTTCCAACATTACTGTCTTTTCCAAAGAATCTTGCCTTCTCAAGATGTGTCCAAAGTAGGACAGTTTCAATTTTGTCATTTTTGGCTCCAGCGATGTTTCAGGCTTAATTTGCTCTAGAATCAGCTTGTCTAATGATCCACGGTATTTGTAGACCTCTCTTCCAATACCGTATTTCAAATGAATCAATTTTTTGCTATCAGTCTTCTTCACAGATAGAAAAGAACAGGGGTAAATAAAGGAATTATCAGGAAACTGAGAGGATCCAGGTAAAGTCAGGCAACTGAGATGACTCAGTTAAGGTTAAATAGTATTAACTTCTGTCTTCTGTGAATTTCTTTAGCAATATTCAATTGGCCTACAAGAAGTTTGGTTGCCCAGAATGAGGAATTGGAATCTAGCACAGAAGAAAGCTAAGGAAGTACAAAAGAACCTTTCAAACAGCTGACTGGGAGGTCTTGAAGGGGGAGAAGTGAGGGTTTTTCCTCTGTTTGGAATAACCCCTCCCCGATCTTCTGGGCTTAATAAAACCTATTAATCCTTTGAAACCCAATCAAATGCATGCTCCTCTATAAAGGTTTCCATATCTCCCAAAGTAGTCTCGCCTAACTGAGCCATGCTGACTGGGCTGAGGAGAGGCTTTTAATGCAAAGTGCTGGCCTCTCCCTCAGGACTAACATGTCTTGCCACACCTTAGGTATTTAGTAACACTTTGTTAACTGACTAAAACCAATGTAAGTAAACTGGAAGCAAATTTTGGAGAATCTTAATATCATATTTGAATTTGGACTTCTAAATATTAGCAAGTCACCACATGGATCAAAAGGAAAAAAATATAATGTACATTCTGGGTCTGCTTCCATCCCTATGGCAAGTAGAGGTACACATAATTATGAACTAAGTGAGAGACCAAAGCCAGTATCTAAAATTTTTTGGAACTAGAGAGATTTCTGCAGACTTTGCACCAGAATTCTATTACCGTAATGGCTTTGTTGCACTGAATTATCTTAGAAAATAATAGTGCAATGTATATACAAACAATCTCTCAATAAACATTGCTATCTTTGGCAGTCAGTCCATGTTAGTGTTACCTGTAATTCTCCTGACAAGATTTTACTGCGAAAAAAATAGGCTTCGTCTTTTTTAAATATGTTAACCTCTAAAAAATTTACCACAAAGCCTGATAACAGAGTAAGAAGTACAGTAGAAAGAGGTTGCTGGAGACGGATATGAATAATCATGTCAGATTACAAAGAAGTTACTTATAGTGTTTAATTCTAATGTTTAATGTGAAGTGTTTTCAAAATTATAAAGCTGCAAAATTGCCTTCTAAAACCATGAAGTTTGCTTATGACATTTTCCTCATCTCTAACGTAATCATGCCCTGGCCGTGTGGCTCAGTGGGGTGAGCCTCCTCCGCTGCACTGACAGGTCCCCTGTCTGATTCCCGATCAGGGCGCAGGCCCCGGTGCAGGCTCCATCCCTGGTTCGGCTGCAAGCAGAAAGCAACCCATCCATGTTTCCCTCTCCCATTCATACTTCTCTCTCTCTTTCTCCCTCTCCCTTCCTCTCTGAAATCAATAAAGATATATTTTTTTTTAAAGGAGCCATGTAAAAGGTCATGAGAAACCATCACTCCTCAACTGTAATACAACACGGCTATTTAAAATCAGCCGTAACATCTTTTGACTGAGAATTGTTTTTGTGGGGGTTTTTTTTGTTGTTTTTGTTTTTTTTACAGAGAGGAAGGGAGAGGGGTAGAGAGCTAGAAACATCGATGAGAGAGAAACATCGATCAGCTGCCTCCTGCACACCCTCCACTGGGGATGTGCCCGCAACTAAGGTACATGCCCTTGACCGGAATCGAACCTGGGACCCTTCAGTCCGCAGGCCGATGCTCTATCCACTGAGCCAAACCGGTTAGGGCTTGACTGAGAATTGTTTTATTTTGAAAAACCATTTTCCGCACTGCCATTATTTTATCTCTCAACAAAACAATGCGATCTATCGTTACAAACGATCACAGACGGCTCTCTGAATTTCCACAGGGGCTAATGATTTTTCAGACCCAGCCTCAACCGCGGGCAGCAGACACCTCACTGGGAGCTGCACCTTCGTCAAACCCAGCTGCCCATCAGCCAACAAACAGGGCGACACTGAGGGTCTCTCGCACAGCGAAGAGAAGTCTCAATCACACTGCACGTTCCTGGGCCACGAAGCACAACTATTTCCTTGAGAGTATCCACTCCCGGGGCCGATTTCAGCTGAAGGGGGAAAGGAGCCCATCCTCTGGGGAAAGCTACTCCCTCCCCTCCAGCTCTCCCTTCAGCTTTCCTTCCTGCAACTAGGGCTGAAGGCGGCCGAAAATTAACGGTCCAGTCCTGTGTCCTTACATTCTCCTCCTTCCAATCTGTGGGAGGCGGAGCTAAGGAGCATATAAAAGGCGAAAGGCTGGACCGAAAGAGGCGAAAGGGAGCCAGATAGGCCCGGACCTGCCAGCAGCCCCGGGACTGGCGACGCGGGGGTCCCGCAACCACAGGTGCGCCACGCTCAGTGGGGCGAGCTCGCCCTCGCGGGGGGCTGCGCGGCCCGGCCTCGTTCCTCGCTGCCAGCGGCGGGGGAAACACAGGACAAGAGAGCTGGGCTGCAGTCGAGCACGAGAAAAACGCGACCCCAGCTTGCAAGAGTACCTCACCGGCCGGCCACGCCGTCTTCCGGAAAGCGGTCGGGCTGCGGTGACGTCACGCGGCGCCGGCGCTGCCTGCGGCGCCAGCGTCGCTCGGCGATGACCTCACGCTGCTTGCTCCGCCCCCGGCTCCTTGCCTCCTGCACCCTAAGGCTGGGTGCAACAGGGCTGCTGGCCAACATTGTGGAAGGAATCTGGGGTGAGGTGCTGGGCACCTTTTTCTAGATTTGTCTTCGGCTAAAAGCTCTAATAGAAATTGAGCGTATTGAGCTAGAAAAAAATGTCCCTTCCCAAACCTTTGTTCATTTTTTTTTTGCTTTTCACTGGACCTCATTCCAGGGCCCGGATTCCTACGACTCTCCCATTGATCCCACAAAATGAGTCTCGAAAAAGCAGCTTCCCAAATAATCCATAGTGAAGGACAAGTTCTTTATTTTTCCAATACATTGCTAGGAGGTACTTTTGTAAAATACAGGAAAAAATGAGCCTGTTTTCTTTCCCATTGGATCTGAAGACCTGTCTTGGTGGTCATTAAAAATGTATATATGGGATGAGCTGCTTTGGCTCAGTGGATAGAGCATCAGCCTGTGGAGAGAAGGGTCCCAAGTTCATTCCGGAAAAGGGCACATGCTTGGGTAACAGACTCAATCCGCATACGGGGCATGCAGGAGGCAGCTCATAAATGACAATCTCTCATAATTGATGTCTCTCTCTCTCTCTCTATCACTCTCTCTCTCTCCCTTCTCTGAAATCAATAAAAATCTAATATATATATATGAATATATGATTAACTTGAAAAATGGGGTGAAGAATCAAAATAAAGCCAATATTTTTATTTTTTTTTCCAAAATACAAATTTATTGTTACAGAAAAGTACATTGTTTGAACAGGAAAAAAAAAAAAAGCCCCACTATCGCCTAGAAAGAGGCGTTGAAGCAGCACGTGGGAAGCAGGGTGGGTCCGGGATGTCAGGTGTGCGGTGAGCTGACATGGATGTATGTGGACATGTCCATTTCTTCAGGAAGCTCCGCCACATTGACTTCAAACCGACCCTGAACCTCATTGAGGATTTTGGCATCATTGTGATGAGAGAGAAAAGTGATAGCCAGGCCTTTGGTGCCAAAGCGACCGGCTCGGGCCACCCGGTGGAGGTAGGTGTCCGAGTCCCCAGGCGTGTCATAATTGAAGACGACGTTGACTCTCTCAATGTCCATCCCTCGGCCAAACAGATCGGTGGCCACCAGGATCCGCAGCCGAAAGTCCTTGAAGTGCTGATAGCGTGCTAGGCGCTCCTCCTGCGCCATGGCCCTGTGGATGGCGATGGCCGGGAAGTTCTGCTGCACGAGTAGCTGGGCCAGGGCCATGCAGCGCTGCACGGACCTCACGAAGATCACCACCTGGTTAAATTCCAGCACGTCCAGGAGGTCGACGAGTTTCCGGTTCTTTTCTCTCTCTTTGAGCTTGACGTAGTACTGCTGCAGCCCATGCAGCGTGAGCTTGGTGTCGTCGTCCACCGTCAGCTCCAGGGGATCGTGCATGAACTTCCGGCAGACGGGCCGGATGTCCTTGCTCAGCGTGGCGCTGAACATCATGCACTGCTTCTCGCGTGGCGTCAGGCGAAAGATGTCCTGTACATCCCGCCGCATGTCCAGCTGCTCCAGCATCTTGTCGCACTCGTCCAGCACGAAGTGCTTCACGTGTCTCAGGTTGAGGCTGCTGTTGCGCACGAGTGCCAAGAGGCGGCCTGGAGTGCCCACCACGACGTGGGGACAGCTCTTCTTCAGCACCTCCTGGTCCTTCTTGATGGAGAGACCCCCGAAGAACACGGACACCTTGACACCGGGCATGTACTTGGAGAAGCGCTCATACTCCTTCCTGATCTGAAAGGCCAGCTCCCGCGTGTGGCACATGACCAGGACGGCCACCTGTCCATTGACGGGCTCGATCTGCTGTAGGGTGGCCAGCACGAAGACTGCAGTCTTGCCCATTCCGGACTGGGCCTGGCACAGGACATCCATGCCCAGGATGGCTTGGGGAATACACTGGTGCTGAACCTCAGATGGATGCTCAAAGCCACAGTCCCCGATGGCCCTCAGAAGCTCAGGCTTCAGCAGGAAGTCCCGGAAGCCAGAGCTGTGGATGGAAACGTAGGCCCCCTTGACATCTTTCTTGCGGGGTCCCGGGGTGCTCTCTGTAGGAGCCTGGGGCTCTTCATCTTCCTCGTAATCCAGAAGCTCGTTCTCCACATCCTGTTCCGCCATCATACTGGCTCCCCGTTCGCCTCCGCGCGCGCGCTCCGAGAGTCCACACGGGCTAGAGCGCTCGCTTCCTGCCTCCTAGCCGAAGCCCTCAGGCACCTGAGAAACAAACAGTGCAGTGTCGTGTGCCACGCAGCAATTTTGTGACACCAGCCAACTGCCCTCTTCCAATTGCAGACTTCTGACCTCTTGTATTCTCACTTGGGGAGTGTGGCAGGCAGCTCGCTCAGGCCTCCTTTATAAGGACACAAATCTCATCGTGAGGGCTCCACCCCCGAAACCTAAGCCAATCCCAAAGCTCCAGCTCCTAATCCCATTAGCTGGGCCAATAGGATTTCAATTTATCAATTTGGGGGTGGGGCGGGGGGAGGAGTCACAAGCATTCAGACCATAGCACTCATCTTCACTTCACTGTGCTATATTGTACGAAATGATTTACATCTGTTCGAAAAATGGGCTCTAGCCAGTTTGGCTCAGTGGATAGAGGATCAGCCTTCAGACCAAAGCGTCCCGAGTTTAATTCCGGTCAAGGGCGTGTACCTTGGTTGCAGGCCCAGACATGGTCACCACCTCTCCTGCAGAAGGCAACCAATCCATGTGTCTCTCACAAATCGATGTCTCTCTCTGTATTTTCCTCTCTCTTCCACTCTTGCCAAAAGTAAATGGAAAAGGACACATATGTCATACCCTTTGTAATAAGTTGAGCAATAAAAAAATAAAAATAAAAAAAAAATAAAGAATTGAATAAAGATAGAATTTGAAAACTTTCCTAGAATTAGCCATTTGGAAAAAAAATAATTGTGATGAAGCAATGGTTACTTAAGAAATTAAATCCTGTCATATCCCCTCAAACCTTGCCACATAAGAATCTCCCACCCCCGAAAGATCAATGTTTATAGGCGTAATTAAAATAAATACATTTATTTATTACTCAGAATAAACCCCTCCTATGAACTGCAGGTAGCTCTGTGCTGTGACTTTAAAACTGCTTCCCGCCATTCCCAAGATTCACCTGAGTTTTCTGGGCTAATGCTCAAGGTGGAAAGGGAAGAGACGTTGGTCTGAGACTCAGAGATGAGTCTTCATCAAAGGAATGGACGTACATGAGTCAGTTCAGTGCACTGAATCTTTCCTGTAGAATCTGTAAAATTATGATTCCCAAACTATTAATTATTTTTCTAAATCTAACGATAGAAATTGGGTGTTACAATTTGCATTTTAAGGCTTTGAGACTGCTCCTATATGTAATCCTTAAAAGGCCAGGCCCCCTGTAGATCCCTGGGGACCCGCCCCACCCAAGTCCTGGGCAGAGCCATTTGCCAGATAGCCTCAGGCAAAGGCTAGATTAGCAACGCCCTAGAGATCCAGCACAGAAGCTCTCCCACTGCAGACACAGCTGACTCTCATAGCCAGTTAGCCTGAGGTCAAATCACCCCCGGTAACAATCAAGGCTTAACTACAACAAGACTGTGCACAAAGACCACTAGGGGTGCACCAAGAAAGCATAAAAAAATGCGGAGACAAAGAAACAGGACAAAACTGTCAATGGAAGATATAGAGTTCAGAACCACACTTTTAAGGTCTCTCAAGAACTGTCTAGAAGCTGCCGATAAACTTAATGAGATCTACAAGAAATCTAATGAGACCCTCGATGTTATGATAAAGAACCAACTAGAAATTAAGCATACACTGACTGAAATAAAGAATACTATACAGACTCCCAACAGCAGATCAGAGGAGCGCAAGAACCAAGTCAAAGATTTGAAATGGGAAGAAGCAAAAAACACCCAACCAGAAAAGCAAAATGAAAAAAGAATCCGAAAATGCCAAGATAGTGTAAGGAGCCTCTGGGACAGGCAGCTTCAAGCGTACCAACATCAGAATTATAGGGGTGCCAGAAGATGAGAGAGAGCAAGATATTGAAAACCTATCTGAAGAAATAATGACAGAAAACTTCCCCACCTGGTGAAAGAAATAGACTCACAGGTCCAGGAAGCGCAGAGAATCCCAAACAAAAGGAATCCAAAGAGGACTACACCAAGACACATCATAATTAAAATGCCAAGAGCAAAAGACAAAGAGAAAATCCTAAAAGCAGCAAGAGAAAGAAACTCAGTTACCTACAAGGGAATACCCATACGACTGTCAGCTGATTTCTCAACAGAAACTTTGCAGGCCAGAAGGGAATGGCAAGAAATATTCAAAGTGATGAATACCAAGAACCTACAACCAAGATGACTTTATCCAGCAAAGCTATCATTCAGAACTGAAGGTCAGATAAAGAGCTTCACAGATAAGGAAAAGCTAAAGGAGTTCATCACCACCAAACCAGTATTACATGAAATGCTGAAAGGTATCCTTTAAGAAGAGGAAGAAGAAGAAAAAGGTAAAGATACAAATTATGAACAACAAACATGCATCTATCAACAAGTGAATCTAAGAATCAATTGAACAAATAATCTGATGAACAGAATGAACTGGTGATTATAATAGAATCAGGGACATCGAAAGGGAATGGACTGACTATTCTTGGGGGGGAAAGGGGGGTGGGAGATGTGGGAAGAGACTGGACAAAAATCGTGCACCTATGGATGAGGACAGTGGGTGGGGAGTGAGGGCGGAGGGTGGGGCGGGAACTGGGAGGAGGGGAGTTATGGGGGGGAAAAAAAAAGAGGAACAAATGTAATAATCTGAACAATAAAGATTTAATTAAAAAAAATATTTAAAGAACTAGAAAGAGGAAGGAAAAGAAAAAATAAATAAATAAAAAAAAATCGTTTGGGGGTTGTTTTTTCTTTGAATATGTTTTTATTGATTTTTAGAGAGAGAGGAAGGGAGAGGGCTAGAGGGATAGAAACATGGGACAGAGAGGAACATCCTCTCTCGGCCCACTGCCTCTCGCATGGCCCCTATTGGGGATCTTCAGAACCCAGACACGTGCCCTGACCAGGCTGGCAATGGAACCGGCAACCTCTTGGTTCCTGGCTTGATGCTCAACCGCTCAGCCACACCAGCCCAGCCCGCGAGGCTAAAGAGTTTCAACAAACACATCCACGAGTCTCCAGGCCTCTCTGTGCCTGTGCCTTTTGCCGTGTGACTCTGCTGTTCCTCCCGACAGGAAGCAGAGTACACCTTCCAAGCCCATGATTCTGAGTGTGGCCATCTGATTTGTTTTAGCCGATGGGATAAGAATGGATGTGATGCAGGAGGAGGCTTGACAGTCTGGGCTTGCTCTGTTGAGCTTCTGCCGTCACAGTGAGGATGGGTCCAGCTAGCCCACTGTCCCGGGAGGAGGAGGAGGGTCACCCAGAGCAAAGCCCAGTCACCCGGCCAGCCCAGCCTAAACCAGCTGCCTCAAAGCCTAATCCCCAGGCACGTGAGTAAGCCCAGGCAAGATCACATGTTGGCCAGCCTAGCCGAAGCCTTCAGGCACCTGAGAACTAAATGTGCAGTGTTGTGTGCCACACAGCAATTTTGTGACACTAGCCAACTGCCACAGTTCAGTAAAAAATTTTGAAGAAAAGAGTGAACTTGGCTTCTTGGAAAATGTTAATGCTCCTAGATATTAAGAGAGTTATTTATTGAACCGATAAATAATGGAAAGGTGCCTTACCCCCAATATATAATTTACCTATCCATCGGTGCTCATCTCTTAACATGATAAAAGTGATATTGGTGAAATGGAATACGCCTGAAATGAATGAAAATCTGTTTTCACTACAGTGCTGCGTATCTGTTTGAAAGTATACATTTGTGCAACAAGAGGCAGGCAGAGAATAATTAGCATCTGGCGGTGCTTCATCTGTGGGTTCCACACTGCATCAAAACTAGTCTTGCTTTATTCATGTATTTAACTCGTAGCTCAAAGGAGCACTCTGTATATTACACACAGTTCCAGTGATGATACAGACATCAAACTTACTCACCTTTTTATCCACAGATCCTAATCACATCCTCTTTTGCGTATTTTAAGGAAGCCTCGCTAACCATCTATTGTAGTTATCTAAGCATAGTTGGAAGCATAAATTGTGTAAGAAATGGTCTGATCGGTTCTCCAGTGTGAAAAGTGACAGAAAACAATAGGATCAAAATTTTATTATATCAAATACTAACATAATTCTGATTATAACTGCAGCACAGTAATTCTTAGAATGAGTCCGAACAGAATCAAATTTTGGTTGGGATTTTTGTTAACTATGTTTTCTTACAAAATTACTAGATGTTAAGTGCAGTGTGGTAAATTGGATCCAGCAACATCAAAGTGCATTATAATAAAATATTGTTGAAACCTGAAGAAAATTTTCAGCATATTTAATCAGACGTCTTAGTTTTAACAAATGTTCCATGTTAATGGAACATTAGGGAAAACTGGTGAGGGGTAGAAAAGAATTCCCTGTATTATAGTTGGAATGTTTCTATAAATCTAGCCTTATTCCATAATTAAAAGGTCATTTCAAAATTGTTTGGTGGCATAACAGTCTTCATTTACTTTAACCACACAACCACAAAGAGATTTATTTTATATGTGTGAAAGCTGTACCAGTTTTCCCAAGGGTCTCTCTTACTCCTTTGAAATAAATCTTTCTCTTTTGAATCATCGATCTGTCCTAATCCTTGCAGATTTCCTCCTCTTTAATACCTGGTTTAACTCTGCCCTGTCCCCATTTGTCCATGACTTGACATTTCCCCCATTACTTTGCTCAATTACGTAAAATGCAGCATCTTTCGCAACATTTGCGATTGCACTTTGCAGTAATGCTGCGTTTTCGTCCAGGGCATTGGGAAGGAAGGTGCTACTGCCGTGGGCAAACTACAGCCCGTGGGCCAGATCCAGCCCATTCGGCTGTTCTATCCGGCCCGGGAGCCGAAAGAGCGGAGGGTTCTCTTGCTTTCCCCTCCGCTCCTTCACCAGCAGCAGTGTTAACATGGCAACGTCGGGAAACACGGCCGCAGCTCCTTCTTCTGAGTCCAGTTTAAGAACCCACTGTGGCCCTTGAGTCAAATAGTTTGCCCACCCCTGTGCTAGAACCTAGAGTTAAGAAGGGTGAGAGAGATATTTGAGCGGAGACTGATTTTATACGTGGTCAGTTTTTTATAAAATGACTTGTACAACCTCAAAACGATAGGAACACAGATAATTAATTAAGGTTTGGAAGGCAGGGAACCCTGTGTCTCCACTTTCCCTACACTTTAAATTCATAAAGAACTGAGGAAATAAAACAGCTGATGAGAATTGACAGCCAATGAAAACAAAGGCAAAAGGCCCAGGAGAGATGTAAACAAGGGGTACAAGCTAGATTCAGAGATTGTCTTCAGTCCATGGAGAATTAGCCATGAGACTCTCAGAAGCAAATGACAGCAATAACCAAATCCCTGTCTCTGCAAGGCTATGGCTCCATAGAAGGCAGGAATTCACACAGGCAAATGGAAATTCAACATAGGCCCATACCCAGGTGTCATGCGGTCCCCCAAAAAGGCTTGTGTTCGCTGTGTTTTTTGTTTGTTTGTTTTTGTTTTCAGATTATCCTGAAAGGTATATGCTCGCTAAGTGCTAATTCCCAAGTTGAGAAAGATTGCTTTAAGAGGTAGCAGAGGAAAAGGCAGTATAGTGTAGTAGAGTGATGGCGAACCTATGACATGTGTGTCAGAGGTGACAGGCGAACTCATTTTTTTGGTTGATTTTTCTTTGTTAAATGGCATTTAAATATATAAAATAAATGTCAAAAATATAAGTCTTTGTTTTACTATGGTTGCAAATATCAAATAATTTCTATATGTGACACGGCACCAGAGTTAAGTTAGGGTTTTTCAAAATGCTGACACGCGAGCTCAAAAGGTTCGCCATCACTGGTGTAGTGGCACAAAACACAGCTATAAAATCAGAATTCCTGGCTTGTAACCCTGGCACAGAACTTAATAGCTGTGTGACCTTCTGAAAATTACTTTCCCTCTCTGTGTTTCAGTTTCCTCCTCTGTGAAAGGGGATGGAAATGGTATCTTCCTCATGGGGTGTTAGCAGGATTAAGTGAGACAATCTAAGAAAGGAAGGCACTGCTGACTCCCTCTAAGTGCTCCATACTCAGCCAGTCTATGCTAAGGAGGGGAAGCTGACGAAAGGGTCACAGGGCTAAGATTCCTTCCCACTGGACAGCATTCGCTTGCATGTACTTTGTTACTTTCTTCCTCAGAGGTTGAAAGGAGCTCCTGATAACACTATTTTTTGCCTTTTCCTTCTGTAGTCAGCAGCCCTTTTCCTCTCCACACGATTTCTTCGGTTTCTGTGAGGAAGTTGTGGTGTTGGCTGATAAACGTGCCAATTCACTTCTGGTTTGGTGTGATCATCATCACATTGTCAGCTTTTAAGGCGTTCGTTAAGGAATAAAGGACAACTGGGTGTGTTTTACGAGAGCGTTATGACATGCTATGCCTAGTTTGCCAGGTGAGTGAGTCCAGAGGCTGAAATGAGCTTCTTCTGCTCCTTGCTATGTGTTAGTGGCTCAATTAAATGTCCCTTAAAGCAGAGTTTCTTCTTGTTCCAGGAATGGGTGGTTAGGAATTGTTTCGTTTGGGGATTTTGCCCCAGAGCAGGTCCTCTGAGGCTGAGGGAATTCTACGGCTCTATTTCCAAACGTGTTCTGTGGTTCCTCAGGCTCCCCCCTGCAGTCTGTGACCATGACTCCAGAACCACCAAGAAGCTGGGTCTTCTTTTTTCATTTACTTTAGGCAACATTGGTTAATAACATTATATACGTTTCAGGTACAGCTTTATGACACAACATCTGCATACTCCATTGTGTGCTCACCGCCCAAAGTCTAGTCTCCTTCCGTCACCACATATTTGAACCCTTTTATCTTCTTCATCCTCCCCCCACCTCTGGTAACCACCACTCTGTTGTCTGTCATCTATGGGTTTGTTTGTTGCTTTTTGTTTTACATCCCACATCTGAGTGAAATCATACTGTTCTGTCCTTGTCCATCTGATGTATTTCACTTAGCATGATACCCTCACGATCCATCCATATTGTTGCCAATGGTAACATTTCATCTTTTTATGGCTGAGTAGGACACCATTACATCTTTATCACCTCTTCTTTACCCAATCATCTGTCAAAGGACACTTAGATTGTTTCCATGCTTTGGCTATTTGAATAGTGCTGCAAAGCACATAGAGGTAGTACATACATCTTTACCAATAAATGTTTGGGAGAAGGTATCTGCAAATGATAATATATATTAAAAACTCTCCTTAGTTGACTCAGTATGGCTAGTTTTAGCAGCAGGGATAGGACAACAAGACCAGGACCTGGCCTGGTTCAGTAATTCATGATTACAAAGTACTTCTGGTTCTCAAAATAAATGGGAAAATGGGTATGTTGCTAATTATGACTGTGATTCAGTAACTGGGCTAATGTTGAAGGGCGGGACGGGTTATCTGCCAGTTTCCACAAAAACAGAAAACCTCTGAGGGGCAAATCTCACACACCCCAAAACTTGGGCGTGGGGAATAAGTAGGGGAAAACTGCAGGTCAACACAAATTTCTTCAATGTATTGGGAACTTGGGGTGCCCTTGCTGGAAACTCAGGCCCCAGTAGCCCTTATCAAACAAATTAATTTATAGAATCATAAATTACTATGAATATTTGAAGAAGTGCTGAGTTGTGCCCTTTCCCAGAAAAAGGCTGGGACCAGACAAGCCAGGGAACTTTGAAGTTGAAAAAATTATCCAGATAAACTAAAAAACCTGTTTATGCTAAAATAAACTAAATTGTAGAAATGATTATCCTGGTAACAAACAATGTTTGTTCTTACGGACAATGGGTTCTTAAGGACAATGACCTCTTCCTGCCTCTCTAATATCTTTTTTAGTACCTGATACATTACTATAATCCCATGTAGTTGGTGATTGGTTAGTTGATCATTAGATTTGTCCTTTTATCGATTATACAAAGAAAAGACTAAGAAGTGTGTAAACCAGTTAGTATAAAGGAAGAAACCTGCCTTCATTTTCCTCACCTTGGAAATGTTCGAGTAGAGGCATTTGAAGTAATTTGTACTATTTCAAACTTGCTGTAAGTTGTGATTTTTGCTAATTAAAAAATAAATAGCTATCCATGAAGAGGGCCTCATTCTCTGATAGATCTCCTATAAAATCCCATGGAGTAAAATGCTTGCATCTAGATAGCAGAGATAATGGTTTTGAAAATTCTAATTACCAAAACTGGCTCAATCTTATCAGCAAAATAATTAACTCTCCACATTCAGTCACAAAGTATTTAATTCAAAAGACGAATAGGGTGTTGTGTAACTTTATTTGCTTGTTTTGCTTTCTTTTACAGAATGCGTAATGGACATTTCTCATTTTCACTAGCAAGCATCCTGCTTCTTTAATTCCAAATGGGGGTAGAATATCTGTTTTGGGGTTTTTTAAATTGATTTCAGAGAGGAAGAGAGAGGGAAGGAGAGATAGAAACATCACTGATGAGAGAGAATCATTGATCGGCTGCCTCCTGAATGCCCCCACTAGGGATCAAGCCCTCAACCTGGGCATGTACCCTGACCAGGAATCGAGCCATGACCTCCGGGGTCATAGATCAACACTCAACCACTGAGCCACACTGGCCGGGCCAGAATATCTGCTTTTATATCTTATGTCAATAGCGTATTTTTTCCTTTCATATCAAGTAATAAGATGGCCCTAATACTATTTTCACTACATTCCCCCAAGTGCCTGTTAGTCTCTGGAGAAAAAAATCTTGACAAGGTCAAGTCTTTCTCCTCTGGTAGCCTGCCCCCCACCCCAGGCTGACTCCTTGATTGCTTCCTTCTCACTCTCACTTTCCTCAGTGTCTTTGGCCATCGCTGCAATCATCTAATAGCAACTGAGAGCAGGTGGCATAAAAGTATAATGCGCAGATAAACGCAGGAGGGAATTTGATCTGCGCTCAGATCTGGCACTTCATTTGTAAACTCCTCACCTAGATTTGGGGTTCTTAAGGACAGTGACCTCTTTCTGCCTCTCTTTTTCAGTACCTGATACATTACTATAATCCCATCTAGTTGTTGACTGGTTAGTTGACCATTAGATTTTTATTCTTTTTGCTATCATGCAAAGAAAAGACTAAGAAGTGTGTAAACTGGTTAGAATAAAAGAGGAAACCTGGCATCATTTTCCTCACCTTGAACAAAAATAGAGTGGAAATGTTATATTAATAAAGTTGTTAGCAGGAAGAAGTACATCCATATTATGAAGGAAAAGAATATCTTTTGTTCAATAAGTACATCTAAATGTAATGTGCAAAGAACTTTAGAAAAAATTCCTAGTTCTATAATGTAATGACATTTTGATGAATTTTTTATTCTATTTCCCAAATATTCTGTGAGAGTTTTCTATTATGTCGAAATTAAGAAATATAAAGAGACTTGGCCAGTTTGGCTCAGTGGATAGAGTGTCAGCCTGTGAACTGAAGGGTCCTGAGTTTGATTCCAGTCAAGGGCACATGCCCGGGTTGCAGGCTCAATCCCCAGTGGGGGGTGTTCGGGATATTACAGTGTCAGAGGTCTCAAAAATAGACTTGGTAAAGGCAGCTGCAGCTGCAGCCATACTATTTCAGATAAGGCAAGTTTTCAGACTAGGTGGTATTTACATTAAGCCCTAATGTAAACCAATCAATGAATGGTTGGTACCTATGTTTGCCTTTTCTCTGTTTAAATGTTTGCCTCAAACTGAATCAATTCAATTGTGCTAACACTGTAGAACTTGGCTTAGATCAAGATAATGTAAGAGCCAGAAAAGATGGTCAAAGATTCCAAAGACTGTGGCTTAAGGAAAAGTAAACTAGTTGAAACGACCAGTCATAAGGCCACATCCCATATCTCTACATTAATTTGTAAACACTTGGTATAGGTTGAATTGTGCCCTCCTTCCCCCTCACCCCCAAAGGATGTTGAAGTCCTAACCCTCAGCGCCTGTGAATGTGACCTTATCTGATAATAAGAATTTTTAAAGATGATCCAACTAAGATGAGGTTATAGGGTGAACCCTAATCTACTATGCCTGGTGTCCTTATAAAATTGGGGGAAATGGACACTGAGACAGCCAGTGGGGAGGCAGAAATCAGAGTGCTGCACCTAAAGCCAAGGAACATGGAAGACTGCCAGAAAGTCACCAGAGGGCAGGGGAGAGGATGGACCAGATTCTCCCCCACAGCCTCAGAAGGAGCCAACCCCGCCAACATCTGGCTCTTGGACTTCTGGCCCCAGAAGTTGAGACAGATTTCTGTTGTTTAAGCCACCCTGTTGGTGGTACTTCGTTAGCACAGCCCCAGGGAATGAATACAATGATTTTTCTTTGTGGACTACACAGGTGGCCCAAACAGGAAGTTTAGGCCTAAAACCAGTGTATGCCTGCCCACACGTAAAAATGTATCAAAAGCTGAGAACATATTATGAGCACCTAAGGGGGAAAGTACTTTAGGTCGCAAGATTTTTTTTTCAAATTAACTTTATCAAGGTATAATTTAAATACAATGAAATGTATTCTTTGTAACTGTGTGATTCAATTAGTTCTGGCAAATGTGAGACCATTCCAATCAAGCTATAAAGCATTTCTTGGAAAGTTCACTCATGTCCCTTTCCAGTCAATCTCCCTACTGGTGTCCTAGGCAACCCCTACTCTTCTATCACTTGTAGATTGATAGTGGAGAGTCAAAAGTTATATGTGGAGCCCTAGCCGGTGGCTGAGTTGGTTGGAGCGTCATCCCATATACCAGAGGTTGCGAGTTCGATTCCTGGTCAGGGCACATACCTAGGTTGCAGGTTCAATCCCTGGTCAGGGTGTGTACAGGAAGTAACTGATCAATGATTCTCTCTCACATTGACCTCTCTCTCTCTCTCTCTCTCTCTCTCTCTCTCTCTCTCTCTCTCTCCATTTCTCTCTAAAATCCATAAGAACATATCCTCAGTTGAGAAAAAAAAATTATACATGTATTTTCTACTGTGGGAGACACAGCACTGCTAACCCCCTGTGTCCTTTAAGGGATAATTGTAGTTCTACGATTCTGTTAAAAATGTTGTATGATACTCTCTTATCAGCTGTGATTAGCATGAACCACAGTAAGAAACACATATTACTTTATGATCCATACTTGATGTATTACCAAGACCACAGTTTGATGAAAGAATACTTACTATTGACAAGGAACTCTGATTTACTCACTTGCTCCTTTATTTATTCAGTCTATCCTATCTAATAAAGAGGGAATATGCTAATTGACCCTCACCCCATCACAAAGGTGGTGGCACCCACAGCCAATAGGGAGGGAATATGCTAATTGACTGTCACACCCTCAAAGACAGCGGCCCCCACAGCCTCAAGATGGTGGTGCTCAGTCCCCTCAGTCCACTCCCATAGGCGGGCCTGGCCTTGCCGCACGCCTACCTCTGGAGTCCCCCAGTCTCCTCAGCCCCCCAGCCACCCAGGGCCGACCCAAAGCAAAGGTAACCAGGGCCAGCTGAGGCTTGCACTGCCAGCAGTGGCAGCAGCAGAAGTGTGATGGGGGCGTCACCTTCCCCTGATCGCCAGGTCACCACCCCTGAGGCCTCCCAGACTGTGAGAGGGGGCAGGCCGGGCTGAGGGACCCTCCCCCTCCAGTGCATGAATTTTCATGCACCAGGCCTCTAGTATTAATACAATTATATAAACTAGTAGAGTAACATCTGTTTAGAGGACAGGAATATAGAAAACAAGACCAAAAAAAACACATCCAATTTGTCTTTTTTGATCTTTCTGAAACTCTAACTGAAATTCTCCAGGGCTCATAGTTTCTTTCCTGCCACAGAACAGTAGGCAGCCCACAAACCTGATATTCACATAGAAGGTTTACTGTAGAAGAACCTTTAAGCATATTCATCACCATTTTGTGAATAGGAAATATAATATAGATCCTATAATGTGTCCTTGGTCAAAATGCATTATCCTCAAGGTGGGTACAGAACTTCTGCCCTAAGTCTTTCCACTTAGTACTCTGCACTGCCCTCTCCTGGTGAAGTAAAGGGCACATCCAAGTAGCTCAGAGTCGCAAATCCTAGGCAATTGCATGCAACCTTTGCTCAAGCAGTAAGGGGGCAGACATACATGAACTTCTATTCACCTCTGGACTGAGAAGAAAATGGGAAATGAATAAGGAAAAAAAGAGAAGAAATCATTTGGATATGTCTAGCTTTGGTAATTCACATTAAATTAGAATTATTCTTCATCCACCCATCTACCACTTAGGTCCGGTTTTTTTTCTTTCTTTCTTTTTGTTCTTTTTAAAAAAGAAATAAACACAAAATAGCTCATCAAAATAGCAATGACTAAGAGGTTGGGAAGAAGGAGTCCAAGTGTGATGTTGCCTTGTTTCTAACAGAATTTTTAAAAAAATCCTAAACCCGAACCCTATAATTTAACCCAACTTGTCACTACCCTCTGATTAAAGCATTTTTTAAAGTAACAGATAGAAAGCTGAGATCTGCATTGAGATAAAGATGGTTAGCATAGATCAAAAAGAATTGTGCGTATGTCAGATTAAGTGGCAGGATGTGGGGGAGTGGTGGGTCCCATATCCAGTTACTTTATGCACAAGTGCATTTGCTGAATGAATGCAGGTCCTCTAACGGGGTAGCCTTGCCTAGACGGAAACCGGGAAATTAATGGAGGGCGATCTATAATAGCTAGTGTGTTTGTTCTGATATGGATCCAAGACCACATTTCTCCTAATTAGTAATATTGCTATAATTTTTTATAACTGTCTATCTTGCCCTGCTCAGGATAGTAAATTATTTTTGAATCTTTCATCTGACATTTCTGATGGGGTCAGCATTATGCTGTAAGTACTCTGTATCCGCATGCATGAACCTAGTAATTAGATATAGACAGACGATTTCCCTAACCCTATTAGAAGAAAAAATGTTTCACATACCTCCCTAAAAAATTCCATTGAAGACATTTGGGGGGCAAATGGGGCAAGTCATGTGGAATAATGTCAGTATCAACGAAGTGGGACTAGTTTACTTGCTAAGTAAAGTGGAGAAGTCACGCCGTGGTTCTTTTTCTGGAAGTAGAGTTATAATAGAAGAGTGCTGTAAAGACCACAGTTAAAGCCACATATTTCTTTGGGAAGCCATTCATATATTACCCTTCACAATGAAGATGTTATTGGCTAATCAAGTCAGGCTATAAATCAGAGAAGTGAAAAATCCATGTTAGGGAAATTCTATGCAGTTAACACGGGGGTCACTTCCTTAACATGGTCACAAAAACCTAAAAGTCTAGAGCTGGAAAAGACCTTCTCATTTGCCTTCACTAGGTTTAATTACCCCAGTTTAGTAATAATCGCAAGAAATCACCTTTTAGCTGATATGATTCCATACTGCATGATCCAACAGGCCAGGACTAGGGTGAGGGGATGGAGGCACTTGCTTCTGGCACAAAATTTAGGGGGGAGGGAGGGGGGAGGGGAGATATCCCAAACCTTAGTAATCAAGATAAATAATATTTTCACTTCCTCCACCCAAACCCCATCTCTGTTGATGCTGCCTTTACTTAAAATTTTGATATGTTGTTCATAAAGGATTTTTTGCGTTGATTTTTATTTTTAAAAATGTCATTTATCTGGAATCCTGACGTTCAGGGCAGAGTCAAGTGCTTTCCTCACCTCACACTAGCCCTGGACCCGTAAACCCATTTCGATATTTATGTAACTCCAGATTCAGAAATTCCTTACTTGCGTCTAACCTGAGGTTTCTCACCCTTGGCACTACTGACATTTTGGATGCCAGATAACTTTTTGTGGTGGGGGTTTGTCCCCTATAGGATGTTTAGCGCCCTCCCTTTCCACCCCTTACCGTCACTGCCAATTCACCCCTGGTTGGGAGCCGTTGATCTAACCAAGAATGTCTTATGCTGCAAACCAGCCCCTTCTTTCTGGCCGAGTCCTCAACACAGACAGAAAGCAGCTTGTCATCGTTTTCTAAATAACAACCTCATGAGATTCTTTGCTTTGCAGAGTGTGTGTTTACTTCATAATCTGATTAGAGTGATGATAATCAGGTTAGCATGTCTAGACTCACCAAGGTCAAACCCCTGGCTTCTGTAAGGTTTATTCCTATCTATTATCTGACATCTCAGTAGACCACTTGGCCATCTGATTCAGGAGCTTCTTCCAGAAGTTCAGAGATGCCTTGTAATTATAAACCTTTGCTCAAACTGTAAACTTGACTCCCTCATCGCATTAGGCCACAGAGATTAGTTACCCCGCTGACCACATTTCATTCTCTTCAAAGTGAATTTCATCTTGGAATTTATCGATAACCTTTATTTAAGCTATCATATCTTTTCCATCTCAGAAGCTAAGGCTCTAATGAGTCAGATTATATTACATAATTCAGCAATTCAACTGTCTCTGTGATCTTAGTTTTTTAAATACTACAATTTTGGGAAGCCGTTTTGCCTGTAATGAGCAGGCAAGATTTAGTAAAGTAAAAGCCAAATTCATTACAAAAATGTTAAAGCCCAGAGCTAGACTTGGAGATCAAATTCCACTTGCAAGGTGAAAATCCATGTCTGGATAGTAGTTTTGCAACATATTGAAAAGTCTTGTAATCATCCATGCAAACAGCAATATAAATCATAAATAGGTAGTAGCATAGGTGAGCTAGAAGGCGTTCCCAGTGATACACAATCTGCCACCTTCACCCTCCACTCTGTTGAATTTTGATAAAATTCTGGGTATATATGTGTTTTCTCTTCTAGGTAGGAATGATGTATGTGAGGGTCAACTTATATTCAATATTATAGCAGCTGGGGTTGTTAGCTGCAAACACCAGAAACTAACTGGCTGATTAAGCAGGAAAAAAGTGTTTGTTGTTGAATAGTCCAACATTCTTGAGACCAGGCTAGAAAAGAGACCTTAGAAGGAAAACTGGGCAGCAGGTGGAACCCAGCCAAAAGCATACCACCTAACGCCTCTAGTGAGGGAACCACCACCACTGCCCCGACCACTGAACAATGAATGCTTCAGGTTGCCCAGCAGACACAGGCACTGAGCTTTGGGAGATGCTGCTCCCGTTGCCATCACCTTGGTTCCTCTGGATTCCCCACTGGCTCTGCCTCTTTATGTCACCAGCTCCCAAGCCAAAGTCATTAGCAGGTACATCTGTTTAGTCAAGCCTGAGCCACATGCCTACTTCCTAGCTGCAAGGGAGGCTGTGACAATGTCTAGATTTTCCAGCTTCTAAAGTGGGAGACAGGCAGCTAAGGAAATGACAGCTGCCCATTACAGGTGTGATTAAGGGAGGTAATCCTATATAATAAAAGGCTAATATGCAAATCGACCAAACAGCAGAATGACTGGTCGCTATGATGCATACTGACCACCAGGGGCAGACACTCAACGCAGGAGCTGCCCCCTGGTGGTTAGTGCGCTCCCACAGGGGGAGCACTGCTCAGCCAGAAGCCGGGCTCATGGCTGGCGAGTGCAGCTGCCACGGCAGGAGCCTCTCCCACCTCTGCAGCAGCGCTAAGGATGTCCAACTGACAGCTTAGGCCTGCTCCCTGCAGCCATCAGTGGAACATCCCCCGAGGGCTCCTGGACTGTGAGAGGAAACAGGCCAGGCTGAGGTCATTTGTTTGTGGTAAGAGTTTTAATTCCTGATGAAAAGTTAAATCCCAGGGGTTAAGGATGACTTAACAGGCACAACTTATCCTAGTCCTCCCTTTCGCTGGGTCTCCCTTCCCTCTTAGCCTCTATCCCAGGTACCCAGGCCCCCACCCCAGTGCATGAATTTTGTGCACTGGGTCTCTAGTAAATAATAACAGATTAAGTCTTGGGCTCTGGAGCCAGACTATCTGAACTTAAATTTATATCTATCACTATCTATATAACATTGGTCAAATTACTTAAATCCTTAATGGTTTCTATTTCCTCACCTCTAAAACAGAGGCAGCACTATTTCCTGCCTTGTGAGGATTAAATAAAAATGTCCCTGTAAAATTGCTTAGCGCATACATGGTACATAGTAAGTATCTTTATACATCTATATATGTGTGTATGTCTGTATACACACAAGTATTTTTAAATTAGTGTGTGTGTATGCCAACATGCAACCTTGATAGCAGAGATAGAGATTCTCTACTTCCCTTCTCTCCCCTCCTGCCAAATACTGAGAGAGCACTAGCATATCTCAGACTGTTTATTTAGTTTAATGAAGGACAAGGCAGCTCAATTTAACTTTGGTCTCCCTGGTTAAAGCATACGTGATCTAGCAGAACAATAGCAATGAAGAATAATTATAATTCTGCATATGCTAAAGTAGCATAAAAATGAAAGTTCAGAGAAGGATTGGATTAATTTTGTCTGGGGAGTTAGAAAAATCATGATAGAAGGAACTCAATGGGAAACATGAAGAATAGATAACAAGAAATTTCCAAAGTAGAAATTTCCAGAGGGACTTGTCTCAGGCATGACAACGCTCTCAGCACAGCAGTGCGAGTGCAGGTGTGCATGGGAACCAGGTAGAGTTCCCAAGGACAAGAGCAAGGGGTTGCCCTGCCAACATAACTCAGTGGTTGAGCATCGACCTATGAACCAGGAGGTCACGGTCCAATTCCAGGTCAGGGCACATGTCAGGGTTGTGGGCTCCATCCCAGTCTGGGGCTGTGCAGGAGGCAGCCAATCAGTGATTCTCTCTTGTTGTTGATGTTTCTCTCTCTATCCCTCTCCCTTCCTCTCTGAAATCAATAACAAATAATTTTAAGAAAAGAGCAAGGGGTTGATGGGAAGGTGGGAAAGATGAACTGGGAAAAGTGGACTGGGGCCAGATTGCCAAACCCTTTGGGGCACACCACAGTGGTATCTTTTCATCTTCAAACACACATGCCAGGAAGACTGCTAAGAACTGACCAATGGCCCTGGCAATGTGTCACATCATCGGTATCCAAGTCTGAGGTCATTTGTTTGTGGTAAGAGTTTTAATTCCTGATGAAAAGTTAAATCCCAGGGGTTAAGGATGACTTAACAGGCACAGCTTATCCTAGTCCTCCCTTTTGCTGGGTCTCCCTTCCCTCTTAGCCTCTATCCCAGGTACCCAGGCCCCTGGGGAGGGCCTCTGCCTGTGAATCGCTCCAACGCAATCCTGTCAGAGGCTCCTGGCCCTCCTAGTGCTCCCAGCTCCACATCCTGCTGGGCTTCCTCCTCCTACACTCCTCAGAGCCCCAATTTCCGTGTAATGGCCGAGGCTGAGAATGGGCTAAACGGATACTGCTGTCCCAGCCCGCTGCTGCCCCAGCCCGTGGCCCTTCTAAGCAACCCAGTGACCTAACAGTGGGGCTGGACGCCCCAGGCACACTCTGAACTGCGACCTGGATTTCTGTCAGCTCCTAGACCTACATCTTTCCCAACCTCTCCACCCGCCCAGCCACAGTGAGAGCACGTGCTCCAATAAAGGCGGGGAACCTTCAGAGCTCCCAACATCAGGATGCTTGGAGCAGGATTGCTCCGGAAGTCTGAGATGGGAGGTTGCTCTCAGCAAACAGGCGACTTTGGGCTGGGGCCTGAACCTGCTCTTTCCTTCTGGATGCAGACTTTGGCCTCCTGTTCGCCAGGGCCATGACTCGGGCTTCTGAGCCCGGTGGCTCCAGCAGGCCCCTGACCCGAGATGAAGGGGTTGGCCCCTCGCTGTGGAGGGCTTTCAGCACTGTGCAGACAGCTAAGCAGATTTCTCTGCGGTTCTGTTTCAGCCGCCAGGAGCCCAGGGGCTGGAGCCTGGAGAGAACCTTAGGGGAGGGGGTCAGGAACCGAGAGGAGACCCAGGGGGCCTGCGCTGCTGAGCCTGGGTGAGAGGAGGAGGCCGGGATGGGCCCAGGGCAGGGCTGCTGCGGGGAGGGCTTCCCACCGCAGGGCCAGCTTTTCAGTAACCTACTCCGTCAGACCCCAGGGATGGATAAAAGTGAGCCATTGCCCTGAGACAGGCCCAGCCCTTCAGGGCAACGTCTTTTCCTCGCGTGCTCTCCTCCCGCAGCAAGCACATGCCGCGGAGCCGGGACTATGCCGTCGGTCACACCGAATTCACTCGGCTCTTCTCAGTCTGCAAGCGAGCAGCATCGCCAACCTGCGTGTGTGCACCGGGGAGAGAAAGGACGGGGCAGAGGCGCCATGGCGAGGCCCGAGGAGAAGCCTGAAAGGAAAACGGCAGCATAAAGCGACACCGTTTCCAGTCCGAACCTCCTGACATGCTGCCCTTGAGGCTGCGCTTGGCACCGTTCTGAGCGGGGCCGGCGAACGTCCGTGTCCAGTCGCCTTACCACCTGCTTCTTACCCGTGAGCGAGCGCTGTCAGGGGCCAGCCATCCCCTCCGTGGCAGGAAGTTCCCAGCAGGGGCTCGCACCTGACCCGCACCGACCTCGGCCCCGCACTGCTCTGGCGGCTGCTGGTGGCGGGAAAGGTGCGCTCCCCCACCCCCCACCCCCCGCCCGCTTCCCCCCCCCCACCCCCACCCCCGCAAGGACTCCGTTTAAGCCAGCGGTTCTCAACCTGTGGGTCGCGATCCCTTTGGGAGTGGACGACCCTTTCACAGGGGTTGCCTAAGACCATCAGAAAACACATATATAACTACATATTGTTTTTGTGATTAATCACTATGCTTTAATTATGTTCAATTTGTAACAATGAAATTGGGGGTCACCACAACATGAGGAACTGTATTAAAGGGTCGCGGCATTAGGAAGGTTGAGAACCACTGGAAACCAACTGGAATCGCTCCCTCCTATGGAGTCCAGAGGCCGAGACTGAGAATGGACTGAACAGATGAACCAGCCTGGATGGTGAGAAATCAGACGGAGGCCGAAAACCAGACTACAGGCTTTATTAGAGGAGAAGCCCCTGCCGGGCTGTCTCGAAAGGAAAGGACAGCAGCACGTGCAGGGGTGAGCACGCCTTTTGAGGGGCGGAATGGGAAGGGGTGGGGGCTTAGTGTACTCGGCGCACACTGATTGGTGGCTTACTGCATTGTCCATATAGGACAAGGGCTTAGGGTATTTGGCAGGTGTGGATTGGTGGTCCAATGTATAGTCCATATAAGGTACATGGTTAGTCACTCAGGTATTTCTGGGCTGCAGGTTACGTCATACTCCGCCCACCAGTTGGGGGAAGGCAGGATCTATCAGATGGCTTATACCCTCTGGCCCTAGAGGGTTTGGCTCAGTGGATAGCGTGCCCACCTGCGGACTGCAGAGTCCCGGGTTTGATTCCTGCCAAGGGCACATGCCCGGGTTGCAGGCTCCATCCCCAGCGTGGGGCGTGCAGGAGGCAGCCGATCCATGATTCTCTCTCATCATTTATGTTCCTCTCTCTCCCTCTCCCTTCCTCTCTGAAATCAATACAAATATATTTTTTTAAAAAATTACACTCTCCGCTTTTGTCCAGCAAAACGCATGGCCAGGTAGAATGCCCCTACCTTTTTTACAAGTAAAACTGACAGACAAGACCCCAATCTGTGAGGGAGACCTCTTGGGTGCCCTCTCCTCCGTCACCCTCCTGGGGCACCCCTAGCCCATCACTAGAGATGGCCTGGCGCTCTGGGCCCAGGCTGGCTGCTGGGGGGACGACAGTGCCTGGGGGCTGGGGAACGTCAGGGAAACCAAATAGCTGTGGGGAGAGTGTCATCTGCATGGGAAGTGGGGGAGGGACACTCACTGGGTCTCCTCCACCCTCTGAGGCACTCTGACTGGCCAGGCTTCAGCAGGAAGAGGCTGGGGGGGGGGGGAGGAGGGGGGAGGAGATAACTCTGAACAGCATCCCCAGGACCACGGGTCACGAACACAGGCAGCTAGCTGTCAGGGAGTGAAAGGGATGTAAGGCAATACAGGGTTTGGGGGGGGGGGGGTCTAAAAAAAGCATCAGAAAAAAGGACGTCTACAATATTATTGATTTGTTTTTTAATAAAGAAAGCTTTCTTTTTAAAATAAAGACAATAGTCTGAAACAAAAACAAAATTAGTTCCTCTCGGCAAAGTAGTATGTTTTCTTGTATTAGGCATGAGGTCTATGTTCCCTGTTTCCTTTGACTGTCAAGAGCAGGGGTCCTCAGACTTTTTAAACAGGGGGCCAGTTCACTGTCCCTCAGACCGTTGGAGGGCCGGACTATAGTTTTAAAAAAAGCTATGAACAAATTCCTATGCACACTGCACATATCTTACTTTGAAGTAAAAAAACAAAACGGGAACAAATACAATATTTGTATTTGCATGTGGCCCACGGGCCGTAGTTTGAGGACCCCTGGTCAAGAGGCTCAAAGCTGTATTTTGTGTTTCCCTTTGATTTTTTTGACACAGCTATCTTTCTCCCTTCCCACGCTCTCCTCTCCCAACACACACACACACACACACACACTTGCCTGGTAGTCTGTATAGATGTGACATAGGTAACATAGATATAATACTGGTTAATATTTCAGAGTTCTTAATTTATTATTACTAAATATTAATATGTACCCTGGACAGTGTGGCTCAGTTGGTTGGAGCGTCGTCCCATGCACCCAGGAGTTGCAGATACAGGTAGGGGCAGATGCCAGGATTGCGGTTTGATCCCTGGTTGGGGTGCATGCAGGAGGCAACAATCAATGTTTCTTTTTTAAAAAATATATTTTTATTCATTTCAGAGAGGAAGGGAGAGGGAGAAAGAGATAGAAACATCATGAGAGAGAACCATTGATCGGCTGCCTCCTGCATGCCCCCACTCAAGCCTGAAACCCAGGTATGTGCCCTTGGCCAGAATTGAACCCAGAACCCTTCAGTCTGCAGGCCAACACTCTATCCACTGAGCCAAACCGGCTAGGGCTCAATGTTTTCTCTTACATTGATGTTTCTTTTTCTTTCTCTCCTTTTCCCTTCTACTCTCTAAAAAAAACCCACAAATAAATAATAAATATATTAATATGTGCAAGGTCTTGTTTTTATTTTCTTCTCTTTTATGACTTTTCACATAAAACTCTCTACTGAAATGCTTAACTCAATGGAAAGGACAGTTAGATTAATTCTAAATTCTGGCTGTGTCAGTGAACTCCAAGGTATCCTAATTTAAAAAACAACTTGTTATCCTCATTTTAAGGGCTTTATTTCTTTTTTTTATTTATGGTCTTGTTTTTATTTTACTTCTTTTTTTTATTCACTATCATCTCTATCTGCAAGCCAAGATTATGAATAAAGATAATATACTTTAGGAAGGTGCCATAGATTCAAAATTAATCTCTACCAATGTTAATTTCTGCATAAATTAAGCTGAATGGGTGTATCAACACCATAAATCATGTGCAGTAGGTATAAATAAAACATGAGCCCGGGTTTCCTCATTTATAACTTCATATCTAAGACATGTCAGTGTAGAAAAGGCAAAGTTGTTTTTGTTCTTTTCTCATTTTTTAGCGCTGTTGGGCTAGCTGTCTCTAAGATTATAGGAGAGATTGTAAAATCAAAACATTTCCGCTCGGTGGCCGAAACAGCTAAAAATCATAAGTCTACAGAAAAATTCCTTCTGTGTACTTATGCAAAAGATCATCACCCTCCTCTTGAAACTCCCAAACCAGTAGAATTGCCCGTAGAGATTTGAGAGTGGGGTGGGGAGAGGAAACAACAGCTCAGGGTGGGGGGGAGGGTTAGGAAGGCCGTTCTGCTGTATGAGGTACATAGCCAGTTGTCAGCTTTGAGTTATTCTATGGTTAAAATTCAATTCTTGGAGAAAACTATGAAGTTGGATGAAAATAGGATGACAGGATGACCCAGGTGAGAATGACCTGTAGTGGGCGCTCTGGTGCGCTCCTTCCCCTTTACTTGGCCAGTGCACACCCCCCTCCACTCTGTGCAGTCCTGCCAGCCTTGCCTGGGAAATTGTGCCCTGCCCCACCCTCCCACCAAGGCCAGGGTGGCCCATTGCCAATGACAGCACAAGAGGCCAGCCTCCTCCCCTCAATTCTGTCGTGAGGTTTATACCCCAGAACTACGTTGTCTGATATGGTAGCCATTAGCCGTATATAGCTATGTAAATTCAAAATTCAGTTTGTCAGCTTGCCATATTTCAAACATTCAATGGCCAGAGGTAGCTAGTGGTCACTGGACTGGACAGTGCCAACTATACAGAACATGCCCATCACTGCAGTAACATCTACTGGACAGCGCTGCTCCAGTGTCCATCCGATGGATGAGGCCAAGGTTTTACCTCAGGCACTGTCCTTGCTCACTCTTCCCCCCTCCCTATCCTGCTTCCCTGCCTCTCTCGCTTTTCTTTTATTTATTTATTTTTTAATCTAAATCCTTACCCAAAGATATTTTTTCCATTGATTTTCAGAGAGAGTGAAATCAATTGGTTGCCTCCCACATAAGCCCCAACTGGGGCAGGGATCAAACCTGCAACCCAGGTACGTACGTGGCCTTGACTGGGATTCGAACGTGAGTCCCTTTGGTGTCAGGCTGGCACGCTAAGCACTGAGTCATGCTGATCAGGGCTCCCTGCCTCTTTTATTTGTTTGTTTGCTTGCTTGCTTGTTTCTGAGGAGCACCCCCCCCAATAAACTACCCACACCTGAACCCCTGTCTCAGGCTCTGCCTCTGGGGGCTTCAATCCACACCCTTTCCTCAAACCTTGCCCTAGGCATCTCTTCCATCTGGCTGTTCCTTAGTTATATCCTTTTATAATAAACCAGTAATCTAGTGAGTAAACAGGTCTCCTGAGTTCTGTGAGCCACTCTAGCAAATGAACCGAACCCAAGGACAGGGTCGTGGGAACCTCTGATCTGTAGCCCGTAGGTCGGAAGTACAGGTGAGAACCTTGTGACTGTGTCTGAGGTGGGGCAGTTTTGTAGGAGTGAGCCCTTCACCTGTAGGGACTGAAGCTATCTCTGGGTATATAGTGTCAGAATTTAATTGAATTGTTTGGAGACTCACCTGGTGTCCAGAGCATTGCTTGGAAATTCCCTCCTCACGTTGGAATTGGTGCCAAAACCCCTTTAGTAACTAACATTACTTCAAAGTAAGTTTATCTTGTAATTGCAGACTTTGTAGATCTCCTACTGAACCACTGGATTAAAAATGTAGACTCCTAGCCGTTCTCCAGACTTTCTGGGTGGATAGAAATTTGCACCAGTAGCTGCCCCACGCCCCCAGGTGATTCTTGCTCAGAGGGGCTGCCCAGGCTACTGCCCAGCTGTCAGCTGAGACAGATTCCAAGGGCCTACCACACCCCAGCACCTTTGGTGGGCCTCCCAGCAGAGTGGGCCAAGAGCACAGCCCTGTAGTCAGACTTGCTGGCTTGAGTCTTGGCCCTCCCACTCTCTAGCTGGGGGACCACCAGCTACCTGCTTAACCCTCAGCCCTTGTTTCCTCACCTACAGAATCGGGCTCGTGATTGCACCTAACTTGTAAGGTTGGAAGGGTGTGTGATGGTTAATTCTGTGTGTCAACTTGATTGTACCACAGGATGCCCAGATAGTTGACAAAACATCACTTCTAGGAATGTCTGGGAGGGTGTTTCCGGAAGAGATGAGCATTTCTATAGGTAGAGAGAAGAATGAAGATTACCCTCACCTATGCAGTGGGCATCATCCAGTCTGCTGAGGGCCTGACTAGGACAAAGAGGTGGAAGAAGAGAAAACTTGATCTCCGCTGGAGCTGACAGCCCCTTCTCCTGCCCTCAGGTACGGTTGCTCCTGGTCTTGGGCCTTCAGACTCCATCAGGGACTTACACCATTGGTTCCTCTGGTTCTTAGGCCTTTGGGTTGGGACTGGAACTACACCACAGGCTTTCCTGGGCCTCCAGCTGGCCGACTGCAGACTGTGGGACTTCTCAGCCTCCATCATCATGTGAGTCTATCCCTCACGAGTCATCTCTTTCGGTCTATCTCTATATATTGGTTCTGTTTCTCTGTTTCCCTAACTAATACAGACTTCAACATGTCTTTTTAGGGGGACACAAATCCACCGATTACATAATATAATGGCAGCAGCCGGGGAACGTTCGATAGGCATCAACAGCACATGCCTGGGTTGTTGGCTCGATCCCCAGTAGGGGGCGTGCAGGAGGCGGTCAATTGATGATTCTCTCTCATCATTGATGTTTCTATTTCTCTCTCCCTTCCTCTCTGAAATCAATAAAAATATATTTAAAAAAATAAATCAATAAAATAAAATAAGAGATCCATCTGTTGAAAAAAATGTAGCATCTCTATGGCATAAGAAAACAGCAGAATCAATCATTCAAAACTGCTGTTAAATCAATGTATTTCCTGTTGGTTTGTCAATATGGCCTTTTTCAATTAGACAATTTTATTACGGTGATAAATACCACCAGCAGCACACTTTAGAGACTGCTGCTCTGAGTTATGGTTGGTTTGGCCTAACAATCCATACTTGCTATTGAGTAAATGTGCATGCTGTGGCCGTCCAGAGATGAACAGACCTGTCCCTGTCCATGTCCCTGGTGGGGAGTGATAACCTTTCCCCACAGGACCCCTCCTGACCCTTGTAGCAGCCATCACCTCCCTCACCAGGTCCTCACCTACCCCATGTCAGGAACCCCACCCTGCAGTGCCAACAAAAGAGTTCTGACCCCAAACCAAATCCCACTTTTCTTGGCAAATAGGGACAGCAAGTAAAATCCCTTTTTAATCTGCATGAGGTTCTGTAGAATTTGTCAAATGGTAATCAACAGGGACCAAAGTCCAGTCACCTCAGGGAAACCCAGGGGATGTCTGAGTAATGTGTCATTGCTACCTGCGGCATTGGGACTGCTCCAGAACACAGGGACATCCTGGCTGCTCATCGGTACAATAGGGATGATATATCTATATATTTTAAAAAGAAGGTGTATGGTGATTCCTCTGGCACACAGCAGATATTCAGAAAAGTTAGTGGCTCTGAATCTATTGAGCACATTGACAGGACGAGCCTTGTGCCCCAAGGAGGGTTGGGCCTAATGATCCATAGTTCTATCTTTATTTCCCGTTCCCCTCCCCCACTTCCATAACATTTTATTATTGCTGTTCCTCCTTTTGTGATGGAAATCCCTCTTTTTGGCCCATGGATTATGGTGGGCAGGGGGTTGGCTCCCCTCTGAACTGGCGGAGGGACCCTCTCTGGGCTTGCTAGTCTTCCATATTCCATGGCCAAGATGGTGTTGCCGGCATTGAAGATCATGACAGGCCACAAGAGGGCAGGCAACTTGGCTTTCTCCTTGCTTTAAGGCCACCAAAGCATGAGCAGGCAGGATCTGAATTGGCCCCTCACACACACTGTGGCGCGCCCCGCTGCGCTCCCCAGGGGTCGGAGTACAGTTCAGGCCTAAAGAGGGTGAATTGCATTGTAGGGTCACCAACGCATCCCCGTCTACGTGGGACTCTTCTGGTTCTCACGTTAAAAGTCCAGCGGCCCCCAGGAAAGGTGGTCCCTCCAGATGGGGCAACACTGGCACGTAGATTTCAATGGCTTCTCTTGGAGCCCTTTGTCTGCCATGTGCCCTTGCAGGTGTCTTGGCAGCTGCTGAGTGCCTGGCTCACTGGATTCCACTGCCTTCCATCTTGGCTTCAGGGATGGCTCTTCCCTGGGGACCAGCGCCATCTTCCCCTGAGTGCTCCTGCCTCGGGCCTCGGGGGGGCCTGGTGAGTAACAGCCCAGCCGAGGGACCAGCCTCTGCCAGGGCGCCGCCTTCCCGTGGCCAGCAGGTCCCCTTGCCCCGGGGCTTTTAGGTTGGCTGACAGCACTGCGAGGAGAGAAGGCCCCAGCGCAGAAGGCAGAACGGCAGCCCTGCCTCCGGGCCGTGGCTAATGAGTATGGGCTGAGGCCTGCAGCTGCAGCCATTGTAGACTCTTCTGCCAGCTGTCTATCCTTCGGGGGTATATGCCCTGTGGCCAACATCAAACAACTCTTCAGCACCCACAGGTGACACCACTGGGGCATACCACCCCCCAAACCCTCACCCCCTGGGAGTTGCCATCTTTGTGTCTATGTCCTCTTCAGGGCTCTGCCCACACTTACCCCAGTGTCTATTTCCCATGTTCTCACTCTAGATATCTTCTCGCTTGTCTGGGCTGGCTTGTTTCCTCTCATTAGCCCTTTAGGTATGAGAGGGGCTGCCTCAGTTTCCAGAAGGTCTATGCACATCCTATCCCATTTGATGGGTCCATTTTATAGGTTATAGGTGCCGACCTGGAGCTAGACCCAGAGCCCCTGAGGAGCAGGCAGCAGTACGGGGACTGAGCCTCCTGAAATCGTCTGCTGCTCTGGCCACCACCCGCCGGCACCTGGCTCCTTGTGACAACGTGAGCCTGACAGCTGTGGGAGCCACCCCAACCGCCTCCATGCTGCTTGGAATTTGTGGGCATATCCATGGGCCTGAAAAGGAGAATACTCCTTCTCCCCAGCCATCAGAATTAGCTCAGGAAGGGGATGGGGGCATAGGTTCAGCCAGGTGGGAACTGCAGGGACACAGCCTGCGAGCTTTGCCTCTTGCTTCAGCCACCTCTGGAGATCACTTACCCTGGAATTCACTGTCACACACTCCCCTTTTTAATGAATTAGCCCAGTGTGAGTTACGTTCTTGTGTCTTGAACCCAAAAAGGCTCAGTGTCCTTCTGTTCTCTTGAGCCATCCCTCTTTCTCCTCGACCTGCACACTCATCCATCATCAGCATCCTCACTCCAAGCAACCTCCCCCGATCTGTCCGACCCCCTTCAACCCCAGGTCAAGACGTCTCTCGCTCTGTCAAGCACCTGTCGTTGTTCATCTGCTGGCTCACCTGGCTAGCATGACGCAGCGGCCTGCCTCCATGACCCTGCCTTTCCCAGGCCCTTCCTTCAGCATCTGCAACATCTGGGCCAGGCATGTGTGCTGAGCACCATACTGCAGAGTCCTGATTGAGGCCAAGGTCAGAGGCCCCGGAGTTTGGCCCATTCCTGCGGTTCCCAGCTGGCATGTATTGGTCCCAGCTGGTTCTGGCTTTGCCCCACTTAGTACTCACTTTCCTTCCCAGCTGTCTTCCCTGTGGACTCCACGCCCCAGCATCGGACCTTGGACGGCAGCCTTACAGAGCTGCTTCACCAGCTCCCACGATTTTCTAAAATCAAACCCCTACAATAAATCCCTAGTGACCTGGCTTCTCCGACTGCTACACCATGCACATCCTCCCAATAGAGTCCTCTGTAGTATGTTATCTAGAGTGGTTTTATTGACAGAAAACTTTGACTGGAGTATCATGTTTTAAAGAGCCCTGTCTAAGCTCTGAAGACTTCAAGCCAGTAAGAGTGCCATGGAGAAAGCCTGGTATCTTGCTTGGTAGCCCTGAAAATAGCTGGCACTGGAGTGTCAGGCCCATGCCCTACCACTGGCAGTTGGTCCGAGTAGAAGGGGAGCACGAAACCCCCACTCACTCTGAGCCTTGACGAGTAGGAGGGCTACTGAGATGGGCCTTAAAGCAAGAACAATGGGCAGCATATACTTCAGGCAGGCCTGATGGCAGCTAGATGGCTTGGCTTCCTGGTCCTATGGGGCATTCCAGCAGAGGTAGTCAGTTACCATTCTTGTTATGTTTATGCAGACGATCAGGCCAAATTAAATACAATAGATAAATTGGTCTTGATTTGGCTTTTTTGATAAACATAGAGGTAATTTTAAGGAGAAAAAATCTAGTTCAATAGAGGTTATTAAAACTGAAATGTTTTCTTTCCCTCCCACCAGACCATTTGTTATAGTTTGTCTCTCCTGGTCACAAGCCCTCCTCCTTCTGTGCCCAGGCCTCAACGTAACCTCTGGCAGGCAGCAAGGATCTCTTGGCTCTGAGAGAAACTTCTGACCCTCCTCAGCACGAAGCAGTTACAGAAGAAATCCAACGCCCATTTTTCCTGAAAGAATCAGAGCCAGGATCCTTGAGGTAATATAGGAGACAGTTAGACAGACATGAGCAGAGCAAGGACGAGGGGCCAACGGGCACGGACTCCCCAGAAGCAAGAGGGAACTAGGCTGCCCTAAAACCAGCGGGGACTCTACAGGTTTTTGTGACTCTTCCAGACCCTGACCTCCCCACCTCACCAGCTTACATAAAAACCCAATCTAGAAAAGCTGAAATCCATAACCAATCTTTACTCAAGTTCTTTCAGGCTTTACAGTCTACCCAGAAAGCAGAGCAGAAGCACATCCGAGATGCTCTGCCTGTATCCGGTTCATCCCTTCCAACCTGGTGACCCTGTTTGGGTAAAGAATTTGCCACCCGAGGACTGACTCCTGCCTGGAAAGGCCCACTCCCACGGCAGTCAGGTCGACGGGGTCCTGATGTGGCTTCATCACACTCGGCTTAAGACAGCCCAGGCACAGGAGAGCCTAGGACTCTTCGGGCCCTCTGAAGATTACCCCTGGCCCTCATTAATCCTAGCAAGCTTATAGTCCTGAGGGGTCAGTACAACTCCCTCCCCAACAATGACCCAAAAGAGTCAATGATTTGACTCATGTACATAAAACCAGTGGGGAATGTGCTGGGCTGCATATCTGGCGTTTTGGCCAGACGGGTCATTCTGTGCTGTCTGTTCCTAAAACACATAGATAGGAAGGTACTGACATCAGGCCAGGCCTGGAGATATGGTCTCGTGGCCCCTTCCCAGCACGCAGGCTTTCTTTCTCAGAAGGCCCGGAAGTCTCATTCCAAATTTGGGAGACAAAGGACTGGAAAAAGTATAAATAAAGAGAGTGTCCTCCATATTGGGGGGCCCAGAATTTGAAAGACACATTTTTCTCTTGGCCTCCACCAAATTTAATAATAAAATGTAACTCTTGCAGTCAGGGCTGTAGTTCAGCCTCTGCTTCCGCAGGGTGCTATGACTGTAGTCAGCTGGGCAGCTTAATAAAGGCTCCTAAATTTAAATTCTGAGTCGGTGGTCTATCTCGCTGAGTGAACCCATAACAAGAGCTAGGTACCCATGCGTACAAGCTATCACTGGCTTCAACAAGAAACAAGCTCATTTGCCAGCTGTGGAGAGGCAGTGCAGGTGAACGGGCTCGGGCAGGCCTGGTGGCCCCCAAATCCTCAGGCACCAGGCTCCTCACCTCCTGGGTTCTGCCACCCCTGCAGCACAGGCTCATCCTCACGGTCTGTGGTGGCCACACCGAGCTGAGAGGGAGGCTGGCAATGTCATCTTTACTGTGTGCTGAAATGGGGCTCCGACGAAGGAGGAAAGTGGCCGTGGGGGAGCACAGTGGGAGACAATAACTGGGCTGCGGGGAGGGTGCGATGGGAACCGGTGCCAGCCCCTGCCAGGCCACCCACCCAAGGTCTCTCCACCCCTCCCATTTCAGCGCTTCCTTGCTCTCTCCTGATTTCATCAGAATCCCTTCCAAATCAATAGGATTTATGACCTTAAAATACTGAAACTGATTGGGAAAAATGCATCAAATACCTGCCATCTATATACAGTGGGGCCTTGACTTATGAGTGTCCGGACTAAGGAGTTTTTTGATATACCAGCTGTCTCTCCGCCGATTTTTTTGCTTTGAGTTGACAGAGTAATTTGAGTTAACGAGCTCCTTAATGAGCTCCTTAACGAGCTCGGTCTCAGAACGAATTAAACTCGTAAGTCAAGGCCCCACTGTATTAAAAATATACAGGTTAAGAGTCTGAGTACTAGAGATGCACAAGCCATGTTTCTACTCCTGTCAGCGGTGGTGGGGCTTCTGGCACGCCGCTTAGCCTCTCCGGGTTGTTTCTCAATTGCCAAGGTCTACAATAGTACTGACCTCAGAGTTCCGTGGTGAAGATCAAAGAATATAATGCAGCAGGAACACGTAACATAGTGCCTGGCACGGAGTGAGTGCTCAGGAAATAGCAGCTGCTATTGTCAATATTATCTTTATGTACGGTCTCTCAGCCAAGCCTCTCCAGAGACATGCCAACGGCTTTCCTTCTGGTCTCACTCCTCACCACTCTCTTCCATCAGCTGCAGAGGAGAACTAGCGAGGCCTCTGCGGTCTCTCCTGTCCACCGAGCTCTGCGAACGGCTTTGGGAAATCTGCAGCCCCATTGGCCCAGTGGTGAGTAGACTCTTCTCAGATTCCTGGGTCTGTCTTCCTCAGGGTCCGTGATCTCCCAGGAGTTCGGGGACCCTGGGTGGGAGGTAACCTTTTCCCCTGGCCCATTGTGGGAGCCCTGGCTCAGCCAGTGCGGGCCAGGCCAGCACTCAAAGGGTTCCAAACCTGTTCCAGGCGCCCTCCGAGTGTGAATGTTATCTCTCACCAGATAAGGGACTGTGCCCAGCCCAGATCAAACACTTGTTTATCTGCAGGGTGCTGAAAGCCAAACTGCTGCTTCTGTTCCTTCCTGGTCCTTTATTTGCTTACTCTTATCGCCTCTGACCTGTGGTGTTGTTTGCTCCACCTGATCTGTTTCTGGCTTGGTTAGACTGAGAGGTGCCCTGCTCCTCGGGGCGGGGAGGCGGGGGGGGGGGGGGGGGGGCGGTAGGGGCGCGGAATGGAGTGTGGAGCGGACTCCTTAGGTGGCACAGGGAGAAGAGTGCTGGACGAGGGGGTCAGGGGATGCCACACCTGAGTCTCTCTCACCTGAGCCTGTCTCTAAGGGATTCTGGGCTCATTGGACTGCAAGGGCTCTCTCAGAGCTGACATTCCAATCTGCTACAAAAGACCCAGTGTGAGCATTCTTCAGCAGAAGGAAGTTTAAGATTTAAAATGAGCAGAAAGTGTGAGTGCCTTCAGCCTCCTGGGTGAGGGAGAGTTGTGAGTCTCTGACCACACTGTTTATTTTGTGTTGCTTATTTTAGCTGTGTGGTCCACTGAGCCAAAAGGAGGTTAGATGGGAGGCCTGCTCATTGGCTTGTTCTTGCAGAAATAGCTTGAAAAAACAATGACCACATCCCACGCAAATTCAGAGCAAGGAAGGTGGCAGGGGAGGGGATTCTAGAATGTTTGCAGGAAGTTAGGTGGTGGTACAAAGAAGTCCTTACTTTGAGAAATACCTCTTCATATTATACTGAGAACTTATAGAATCAATTGGTGGTGGGAGGTGGAGGCATATATACTATTTTAGTGTACAAGGTAAGCCCTCACTTTATAAAAAGCCCAATGTTTCCTCCTGGAAGTCAGCTCTCATGGTGCACTAAAAACAAGATTAAATCTAGAATAAAGCTAATCATAAGACTTTTGAAATGTTATCACATACAGAATGTGACTTTTCATAAACACTCCCACTTGGGGAAGAAACTCCTAAGATAATGTCTTTTTTGAGGCCCAATTTGACATGTGTGCCTACAGTAAACTGAACAGGAAACATTTTGCCAGCTGCATGTGAAAGACAAAAATCATTTTCTTCTGTGGTGAAAGCTTTGCAATGCCCACATTTCCCCACAAGAGGTCAGGGCAGCACAGGGTCTTTGCCTTAGGTGAGTGCCTCCTTCCAGGGGAAGACAATTCACTGAAAGTGGTCAGGCAGATGGACAGTAGAGTCTCAGCATAATTGAAAATTCCAAGTTTTTGCCAGGTCCTTGTCTGGCAATCCATGTGTCTTTCTCCCATTGATATTTCTCTCTTTCTCCCCCTTTCCACCTCCCTTCCACTCTCTAAAAATCAATGGGAAAAAAATCCTCATGTAAGGATTTAAAACAAACAAAAACCAACCAAACAAAAAGCAGGGATAGGTATTTTTAAAGTTCAATTTAATTTTACTTTCATAATTATGTACATAGTGTTGTTCTATCCAAGACTTTGGGCTTTTTTTTAAAAGTTAATTTTCTGAATTTAATATTCCAAACAAGTGACTTTCCAAGAACCCCTGAAATCACATGAATTTCATATATTGCAAATTTTTTAGGTGCGCTGTCTATGGAATGCAGGAGGAGGGTAGGCTTAATGAAATTGTGATACAATTAATACCTGAGTTAGCCAAAGATATGGACAGTGAAGAAACAAAGTGAGTAAGAGGTACTAATTAAGCATTTATAAAGCAAAATAAGTGATGGTGTTTATTTTACTACTACTAAGTTCAAAGAATCAGATCTACCATAGATTTCAAAAACAAAAATTTATTCATAAAATATATTAAAAAGTTTGACAAAAAGGTTACAAAACCCCCAAAACTTGAACATCTCAACATCACTTACCATAGTCAACAATGGAAAGTCTCACTAATTTAACTCCGTTTCTAGGTAAAAAAGAGGTCTCTGTAAATCACAGTATTTCATTTTATGAGTTACAATGCTAAACACAGTTACCCAAATCTATTTTGACTGCACATTATAGTAATTTTGTGAAGTAATGTTTTGTACTGAAACTTAGTGACTGTGAAAGCTCTCAAAGTGTATTTATGAAGGTTAATTCACAGTAGTTTCACCAAAACAAACCATCCTAAACCAAACTAAGTGATCCCTACCATGTTCGTGTGAACACTGAAATGCAACACAGGTGTTTATTATGAAATATGGACTTTGGGGACGCAGAACAAATTTAAATCTGGTGAAATATAGACAAGGACCAACTTTTATCACAAATGGAGGGAGAGGAACGGAGCTGGCTCTGGAAACCGTGGTGCCCCCTGTGCAGCAGCAAAGCAGTGACCAGCCAGGTGGCTGGAGCTCACCGCTGGGCATTCCACACCGAGAGGCGAGCCTGAGGTTTGCGTCTGTGCCTTTTTCATCAGTCAAATCCAGCCTTGTCCAAGGAGAGTCGGAGGATGCAGAGTACATTCAAAATTCTATGAGTGTTCCGCTGGAGGGTTTCAAAGTCCAAAATCTTCAGATCAAATTTTATTGAGTTTTGTAATAATCAGTACTCTCACCATTTGATCAAATGAACTACAGATGCAGAGGCCCCTTTTATCTGGACTCCAGTCCAAACTGGAAATGGGCTGGGTAGACAACGTAACATTCTGCAAAAGGCTGACGGAACCCGCAACTCCCATCTCTACTCCTTCAGAATCTTTCTTTGACCGCTGAACAGGGTATTCGCTGAAAGCAAGAACAAAGAAGGTATACAGCGTGTGCAAAGGCAAAAGCTGCAACTACCATTTGCAGAACCCGTCCAAACACTTCCAGAATGGATGGCAGACACCTGATCCACTTGATCCATCCATCCCCTGAGCTCCAGGCCAGATCCTAGGACCTCTGTGTACCACTCTATGGGCAGGCACTGCTGGAAGGAGATTTTAGACCTGAACATCATTGCTTCAAAACGCAAAAAAAAAGCCATTCTGAATCCTGTGATTTTCTCTCAGCTGAAAATATAAATTTATAAATAAGAAGAGTTGAAGGTGAACAAGTTATAAATACTATTTGGGCTAAATTTGAGAGAGGGGGAAAAGAAACATCCCTCCCAACATGGAGATGTGTTCCTAGTGAAATACTGGGGTATTGCTCCTCCTTAAAAGGCCTTTTAAAGCCTATGAGGTATCAACTATGATACTATCTGTATTTTATAAATGCTAAGAAAGGCCGAGTTTCAGGATACAAAGCAACTGAGAAGCAGAGCAGAAATACAAGAAGCGGTAGGTAGATAACCTACTGTTCTTTCTTCCTCTCAGACTCTACAATTCCTTTTAATAAATAGTCAACAGATTTTTTTTCATATCTCTTGGCAAAAGCTGCAGCAATTTAGTATTTAAAAAATAACAAAGACTTTATTTTTTTAAAAATATATTTTATTGATTTCTTACAGAGAGGAAGGGAGAGAGATATTTAGAAACATCGATGAGAGAGAAACATCGATCAGCTGCCTCCTGCACACTCCCTACTGGGGATGTGCCCGCAACCAAGGTACATGCCCTTGACCGGAATCGAACCTGGGACCCTTGAGTCCGCAGGCCGACGCTCTATCCACTGAGCCAAACCGGTCAGGGCAACAAAGACTTTTTAAACCCACCAGACTGTATGTTAATGTTTTGAGATTTTCAAAATATAAAACAATAACAAAAAAATCAGCATGTTGGGGGCCATTCATTCATAAAACAATTTCTAAATAACTAGATGAGTTACCTTAGGAATTCTTGGTTAGGTGCTTAAGAAATACTTAGAATTTAATGGAATTACTACCAAGGGAGACTGGCAAAAACCAGATCTCCTTTGCTGGTATAATACCTGAGAGCAAAGCTCCAAACCAATTTGAAGATTAGACTAGATATCTGTTATGGTAAAGGTTAAAGTTTATTTTGAGATAAGCTACAAATTTCTAATGCATACAGACCCAACTTCACTGATATTAATTAAATCCACAAGAGTCCAAAATTCCAGCTATAAATGTGGTTGCATATCATAAGGAAAACAACTCCATGTGTGGATTGCTAAGAAAACTTGGACTCAGTGCTTCAATTTAGCAGCCTAAAGAGTTTGGTCCTCAGGTACAACAGTGAGGTGCCACTGCATGGCTTACAGGGATCTGCAGAGTTGATCCCAGAGGAAAGACGGGGTTGGAACAATCAGGGAGGAACAATGGACAAAGGTGTTGAGAAAAGGGAAATTACCAAATGACCTATCTACCAGGCATTCTCCTAGATCTCAACACTTTCCCTCTGCTTTTTATTCACAGAAACTATATCGTTTTGATCTAAAGCATTCACTCCTGGTTTTTGGTCAGCTATATTCCTAAATGCTTTTGTAGCCCTATTTTTTAGAACCCCTTCTAACATCTACAAGGAGCTAATAAATAGAAAAGTATTTTGTAGCCTGGCCAGTGTAACTCAGAGGTTGAGCGTTGACCCATGAACCAAGATGTCCCCAGTTTGATTCCCAAAGGGGGCACATGCCCCATCTGTGGGCTCACTCCCCAGCGAAGGACATGCGGGAGGCGGCCAATCAATGTCTCTCTCGCTCATCGGTTTCTATCTCTCTATCCTTCTCCCTTCCCCTCTCTCTAAAATCAATAAAAACATATTTTTTAAAAAAAGAAAGTATTTTGTAAATGTGAAAGTCCCAGAAGCATTAAAGATGGTATTTTTCTTTTATTTCTTTTTTTCAAACATTATCTTTCATTTATAGCTTGTGCTTATTTCTTCCCCCTGCCCCCCCCCCCTTGGGTGATGTTTACAGAAAGAGATAACCATTAATGCAGTTTTTATCATGCCTTTTAAATGAGTAGCTACTAGTAACTGCCCTCTTCAGGCCTTTGGAATTCAGAGCACAGCGCATGGTTGTGGTATGCAGAAAGCAAACTCAACGACAAGGCTTTTCCTGGAGACCAATCAGGGTCCTCGGGCTCCGTTCTGGTTCTATCACAAGGATGTTATCTGAACTTGGGCAACTGAATTACTAGGATCTAAAACTAACAATTTCGCCGAAGCCGGTTTGGCTCAGTGGATAGAGCGTCGGCCTGCGGACTGAGGGGTCCCGGGTTCGATTCCGGTCAGGGGCATGTACCTGGGTTGCGGGCATATCCCCAGTGGGGGATGTGCAGGAGGCGGCTGATCGATGTTTCTCTCTCATCGATGTTTCTAACTCTCTATCTCTCTCCCTTCCTCTCTGTAAAAAATCAATAAAATATATTTAAAAAATAAATAAATAAATAAAACTAACAATTTCAACCCTTTTCCTATCTTCTAGAGGTAGCGTTCCAAAAACCTGATTATAATATTTCACAAAAGCCTTTGGTGAAAGTTTTCCTTTAAAAAAAATATAGCAAAAATCCCTGATTTCAAATCTATGAAAAGAATTGTTCCTGGCCCCTGACCACACTACAATATAGGGAAGACAACTAAATAACAAACATATTAAATGAGTCAAAAGGTTACTATTTAGTATGTGTAAAAGAAGTAAATTTGTTTTAAAAATGCTTAGAAAATAATACTTACATAATACAATAAAATTTAAAATCATAGCAAAATGAACTAAGTCAGAGGAGGAAAATAGGGGGGAAAGTTCACTCTAGTCCTAGTTCATGCCCACCAGTGACCCACAAAGGGCCGGGTGCACAGCAGAGACTTACTACTTCCAGAGGTGGAGGCCGCCGGCGCCTCCCGCTGTCAGGAACAGCTCTCGGTTCTGGGGCAGGTGTCGGACCTGCCACACGGTAGATTTATGAGCCTAAACAGCAGGAGAAGCACACAACCTGTTTATAAGTTTTTATGACAAAGGCTGCCCTAGAAGAGAAACCCTGCAAATAAGGAAATTTTCCTTCTATCTTTTCAACTGCTATAAAAGTAATTATTTTCTGGCCCTTCTCTTTATAATGGCTCCAAAGATTTAGAAGGAACCATCAGAAATCAGGAAAAACATAATTTTTCTTTATTGCTTTATGAAACAAAGTTGTACTGGATTTTTAAAAAAAATACGTTATCAGATTAAAAGTCTAAGTTTATAGTACCATATAAACTATGCAAATAGATTTCATACATTTATGTCTCTAGCTCACTCTGAAGAGCAAAAACAAACAAACAAAAAAAAGTAAAATACAAACCACATACTTCTTCCTAAGGGGAAAATAAAGGTAGATTGAACTTTTAAAAAATAAACTTTATTGCCCTGGCCGGCTGCTCCGAGGATAGAGCGTCAGCCTGCGGACTGAAGGGTCCCAGGTTCGATTCCGGCCAAGGACACGTGCCCAGGTTGCAGGCTCAATCCCCAGTAGGGGGCGTGCAGGAGGCAGCAAGTCAATGATTCTCTCTCATCATTGATGTTTCTATCTCTCTCTCCCTCTCCCTTCCTCTCTGAAATCAATAAAAATATATTGAAAAAATAATAAACTTTATTTTTTAGTGTTTTTTAGGTTCACAGCAAAACTGAGTGGATAGTACTGAGAGTTCCCAGACAGAATGAAATTTAACTGAAAGCTCCTAGAGCTTTATTTTCAATCTACACCATTAGACTTGTCTGGTCTTCAAAATAAGAGCCATAAGAACTTATGTACAGTGTTTATGGTCATAATACACATCTACATCTACACAATGGAATACTATGCTGCTATAAAAAAGACGGTACTTTTACCATTTGCAACAGCATGGGTGGAACTGGAGAGCATTATGCTAAGTGGAATAAGCCAATCAGAGAAAGATAAGTATCACATGATCTCACTCATATGTGGGATTTAATGATCAACATAAACTGATGAACAAAAATAGATCCAGAGACAAGGTAGCACTGAACAGACTGTCCAACCTCAGAGAGAAGGCAGGGGAGGAAGGGGTTAGAGATCAATCAAAGGACTTGTATGCATGCATATTAGCATAACCAATGGACAGACACTGGGGCGGTGGGAGCTTGCCCTTGGGGGTGGGAGTGGCTTGGGGTGGGGTCAATAGGGAAAAAAGGAGACATGTAATACTTTAAAAAAAACTGCAAAAAAAACCCACATCTCAAAACATACACTTTAAGTGTGTGAGTCCTCAAGTGATTAGGTTCAAGCTCTTAAAACTTATTTTAATTTGTTTTGTAGTTTTAAAAAAATTAAGCTGGAAGATGATAAAAACCCCCAAACCAAGAGGAGATATGATCTCTTAAAATACAAGTTATTTGTCAGATTAAGCAATTACTAGATTAACTAAATGTAAGAAAAAAATTTTGAGCCCTAGCTGGTTTGGCTCAGTGGATAGAGCGTTGACCTGGGGACTCAGGGGTCCCGGGTTCGATTCCAGTCAAGGGCACATGCCCGGGCTGCAGGCTCGATCCCCAGTGCGGGTCGTGCAGGAGGCAGCCGATCAATGATTCTCTTTCATCATTGATGTTTCTATCTCTCTCTCCCTCTCCCTTCCTCTCTGAAATCAATAAAAATATGTTTTTTAAAAAAAAGAAAAAAATTTTAAAGATAACACTATAATTTGTAGATAATAAGAAACATGTTGCAATTGCATATAAAACAACTTAGTAGAGTGATTTATGTTGATAGATACTTAATATACTTTGAAACAACAGTAAAAACAATATTACAAAATATATTTATCTTGTTAAGAAATTAGTTCATCAGGCAGTGGGAGTAATTTACATGCAATAATAATTGCTGTAATAATAAGACAAAATAGGAACATTTGGGAAGTACTACTGAATCCATAGTAGAGTGAGAAAAGGAGTGAATTTTTATTTCCTGAACACCTTATTTATTTTAATCTCATGGAAACTATAAATCTGTAACCGACCTTTATTTTTAAAACGTAGAAAGCTCAGACTCCCATTTCTCACCCCTCCCTTGCAAATGAGAGGACGTTTCAGCATGAATTTTATGCAATCCCCTTACTTCTGACACCATTTTAACAAGTATTTTCCCTTTGCCCCGCTTTCTTCATCTATTTTTCTAACATTGTATACCACATTTCCTTTTAAGCTTCGTCAAATACTATTCAAAACAAGGCAAAGTATGTATGTATATAAGTGTGAATAAAAGAATAAATACATTTTGAGCACCTACTATGTATCAATCAGAGTGATTAACACTTTAAATAATTTTATTTAATATAACAAAGTGGAATGTAAAATAAAACGTGGTTAAATGACAATACATATATGTTGATATATTTTGAAAAGTATATAATTAGTATTATACTAAGGTGTATACTGGTATACACCTAAGAGTATATAATTAGGTATAAATACAAATATTATATATTTATTAGGAAATGCAAGGCTACGTTTTGTTTATCACATACTTGTCATCAGCTACTTTTTCTATGATTGCTCCTTAACTACAAAATAAGATTCCTAGCCAACTGAGGCCTTTATTATAATCAAGAAGTCTAAAACTGGTAAGCTTTCTGAAAGTACTCTTTGCCGAGAAAACCTTGTCAAGATCCCACAAGAATATACTAAAAATAGCTCCCTTCCCATAAAGACCTGGAAGGCACCTTAGTGACTAAGTCTATTTATTAGTCTAAAACAAGCTAAGAACATTCCTCTTCATAGAAAGGCATTCCCCTCAGATTTACCTTTTCTGAAACAGAAGCAAAACCTTTGGTTGGGTGCTGTGTTCTCATGTCAAAAACATGAAACTTCCCTTCCAGAGACGTAGCCACTAACTTATTCATACTTATATCTTTTCTGTCAAACTCCAGGCTACATACCTGAAAATACAGAATATTTATTATTGACGGTCCAATGAATATTATTCAGTAGATTCTTTTAAGCTAAGGAAAACAACTTTAAAATAATTAGCTCATGTGAAAGCATTTAAACTGAATCAATACATTAAAAACTTTTAAACCATAAAAAAAATTATTCTTGGTTAATAAGATCAAACCACCTGAGTTCCCCAATTACTGTACACAGTTAAGGCAAGGCTGACGTTAGGAAACAGGAAGGAGCCCCATTCCTCCTGAGAGGCGTACAACTCAGGACCCTAAAATCTGAGAGGCTCTTACTGATTTCAGGCTTCCTATTAGCAGAAAAAGGCCTCTTACGTGTTCATTTGGATATGACAATGCGCAGCGCACAGGTGTCCACAGTCCGCCACAGGGGCTGGCGACTCCCCAGCTCTGCTATACCACATCTGGGTGTGTGCTCACTTAACAAGAGAGGATCCATGATTTTCATCAGATTCCCAAAGGGCTCAGAGCCCCTAAAGGTTAAGAACCACTGGTAGAGTGGTTATACTGGGATGAGTTATTAGAATCACCTTCCTTTTGTAGTAGTTCAGAGGTAGGTGACAACATACTCAGAGAAATTAAAAATAATCCAGATAGCCCTAGCTGGTTTGGCTGAGTGGATGGAGCATGGGCCTGCGAACTGAAGGGTCCCAGGTTCAATTCTGGTCAAGTGCTCATACCTTGGTTGCAGGTTCCCTGGCCCTGGTCAGGGTACATGCAGGAGGCAATCAATCGATGTGTCTCCCTCACATCAGTATTTCTCCCTGTCTCTCCCTCTCCCTTTCACTCTCTCTAAAAATCATTGAAAAAATATCCTCAGGTGAGGATTAACATACATATATACATACATAAATAAAATTAAAAGAATCCAAATGTACATTACCCCATTTTTAATGTTTGTCTCCCACCGCAATGACATACTTCTGAGATCAAACAGTTTGATATCCCCGTTGTCATAGCCAGCACAAACAACACGCTCCTCTTGATTATAAGCATTACCTACAGATCAAGACACATCATTTCAGATCTTTATAAATGCTAATCTGAAGGCTGGTAAAATAATTTTATGAACCGATGCATATAATTTGTACTGAATCAGATTTTACAAAATCACATTGGGTAGAATCTCATGTTATCCGATCCTGGCAGGACATCAGATTATTAATTTGGTATTTGATATAGTTATTTTAAAGCTCATTTTCTACTGAAAGGATATGCGAGACTATTATTGGCTTCTAAACACCTCTGGCTGTGGGCCTGAACCATCTTTAAAGCAATTTCTACCACTACAGTATTTCCTCTACATACTTGGACACTTTCCAAGCTATTCCTTATACTTGAAATTTCCTTCCAATTTCAGGGGTTCAAATTCTATATATCCTTTTGGTCAAAAATGCCCTCTCACCCTGTTCATCTTTCCCTGGGGACTCCTTCTGCATTTGTTCATGTCTTTCATGACCTTTTATCACTCCTACCTTGTATTATAATTTTTAAAAATGTATTTTAATTGATTTCAGAGAGAAAGGGAGAGGAGAGAGAGAGAAACATTAATGAGAGAATCATTGATCAGCTGCCTCCTGCACATCCCCTAGTGAGGATCAAGCCCACAACCCAGGCATGTGCACTTGACGAGAATCGAATCTGGGACCCTTCAGTCCTCAGACCAATGCTCTATCCACTGAGCAAAACCAGCTAGGGCTGCACTATAATTAATGTAGATATCATGTCCTCTTTACTAAACTATAAGCATCTTCATGCAGATAACACATCTGTCTAACCTTTATATGCCCACTGCTTTGCACCTACTTGGCATTCATAAAAATTTGTCAAATCAATGGATTTTCTTTTTAAACTTAAGCACCTATATTTAAAAATGTACTTATGTTCCTTAGATCAATAATGAAAGGCTTTAATGAACCCAAAGGTAATTACTTTTTAATTATTATACCAAGTTTTAGATGATGATTCCAAATACTAACCCTGAAATTTCTCCCCAAGCATATGTCTTAAGTTTATATAATTGCTCATAAAATATACACACATAGTAATTCCCATACAATAATTTATTTTTTTATAGTGGAAGTCTAAAACTTTCCTCTAATTAAATAACACTGCAATTTTAAAATAACATAAAAAGTTGAACAAATCACATATATTGTTAAATCCTACTTTTAATGTCTATTATCTACACAGGATTATACTAAGAAAACGGGGAAAGAAAATAGAGATTTAAAACTAAATATTGTCTGTACCTCTTACTAGCAAAACTAATTTTAATTTTGATGCTCAGCAAGAGATACAAGGGTAAACATCAATTAGCCCTACAAAACCAGCATTCATTTTAAATATATTAGTAGAGAAACACAGTTGTCAGATTTATAAGAAATAACTTTGTAATGGTATAACTGCTTCCTAGAAAATAAACATACTCTATAGAGAGTATAATGTAAGATCTGTAAAGCTACCATTTGCCCTTGAGGCTCTACTTAGCTCCATTACTGGCATTTGGTTCTAACTGGGTCAATATCATCTAGTTAAACAGAAGTACATAGTAACAGCAAATTATTTTTGAGCACTTAATAATCTAAGCACAATTCTAAGCACTATACATGTATTAACTTTTTGAATCCTCATAACAACACTATTAAGTAAATTCTATTATTACTTCCATTTACAAATGAAGCAACCAAGAAACAGAGATCCTTCATAACTTGCCAATAAATCACACAGTCAATAAGTAGACGGTGAGACTTCAAACCCAGGCCTCAGAGGGTGACGTCAACCACCACGTCTATTTGCCTCAATAAACTGCCAGAAATAATCCACAAACAGACTATAAATAGACCACCAGGAGGACTTTCTTGAAGCTTTTACCATTGGATACTTCAAATCCAAGAGTTCTTCAATAACTCACCAAATGCCACAGTCCAACAGTCTCTCTTGTTTTCTCCTTGTACAGGTTCCATATTAGCAACAGGATCGTCTTTCTGCCTTGGGTCCCACACCTTCACAGTTCCTGCCATACATAAAAGTGCACTGGCAAAATTCAACAGCAAATAATGACATTTCTTTTCTGCATTCTCTTCCTATGGCTTCCTGTATACATGGTACTATTATAGATGTTCTAACATCTGAAAAAGTATTCACATTTTTCTAACTTTGAAGTGGGTAAGTTGTACTTAATATCAGAGATACAACCCATATGTCTGACTTAAATTTCCAAACAGATATATAGAAAAGCCAACAACTGTTCCTAAATTATCAACAAGGTATGACTGACAAGGCAAACACAGATGTTATGCAATTCAAACCACACTTCATTTTCTTTGCTTAAGCCTAAAACTAATCTATTAGTTACTTAGATAATACCAGTGCCATTTAAATTATTTCCTTACTACTCATATAATCATTGGCATTATTCTTTATACAGAGGAATAAACTAATTTTTACATCTACGATTTCTTACATTGGGTTTTAGAATACTATTTCATACATAATGAAGTTTAATTTCCCTGTAGCAATAGAGAACAGGGAAATATTAAATAAAATTAACAGGGCAGGGGCAGACTGGAGGAGGTAAATGGGGGGATGAGGGGAAGGGAGACATATGTAATACTTCCAACAATAAAGAATTATTATTTTTTTAAAATATATTTTATTGATTTTTTACAGAGAGGAAGGGAGAGGGATAGAGAGTTAGAAACATCGATGAGAGAGAAACATCGATCAGCTGCCTCCTGCACACTCCCTATTGGGGATGTGCCCGCAACCAAGGTACGTGCCCTTGACTGGAATCGAACCAGGGACCCTTGAGTCCGCAGGCCGACACTCTATCCACTGAGCCAAACCGGTTAGGGCAAGAATTATTTTTTAAAATTAACAAATAATTCTTCTCAATTTAATTTCAACTTCCTCATTTTAATGCAAATTATAGGACTGCTAAGTAAATGATGTCATTGTTTATGAGAAATACAAATGCATGTAATAAAATGACTAAAAGGCAAGTACCTGAGAGAGCATAGGAAAAGCATTAAAAAAAAAAATCCTTAAAAGGGATAATTAATGTAGAAAAGGGGGCACTATTCCACTTGATTTATCTCCAAGAATAAAATAAAATAGGTTATTAAGAAGATGCCTTAAGGAGAAAAAAATTCCTGCAAATATGACAAGAGGTATCACTCCACTGGCTTCATACAAACTGATAAAATTTATATTAAGTTTGTAATAATTAAATGAGCAAAAAACATAAACAGACAATTCACAAAGCAAAATTAACTGGTAAACAAATACAGAAAGAAATTAATAAAGTTGGAATGGCGTACCATTTTTATCTAAAAAACTAGGAAAATCAATGCTGGTAGGGTAGACTGGAAATCTATCTCTTCCATTGTAGCTGATAAGGTAAAAAGATAATTTGGAAAAATTGACAGTAAATTTTAAAAGCCACAGCACACATTTATTCCAAAAGAGTTATAGACATAATGATACTTATTTATTATTTTTAAGTCACTCTCCCAAAACAATAAACAAAAAATTTGAGGTAAACAAAAAACTGAATGCTTATTAACAGGTTAGAACATTGTGACATCTCCATAGGATAGAATGTGATGTAGTCATTAACATGTAAGTATGAAAACAGCAACATTTACATATGACAAAACATTAAATGGAAAAAGTAAGATACAAAACCATACACACACTGACAGCTATTCATTGTTCTATATAAGACTGGAAAGAAAAGCACACCTAACAGTTATGCTGGTATGGTGGACTGAATGCTGTTTTTCCTTCTATATTCTGTATTGTTTCTAGGGTGGGAAAGAATTTATTTCATTTCAAAAACAGAACCGCTCTTGAGTAACCATCAGAAAATTCACCTCTCTTTTCTTTTAAGACCTGTCCATTTGTGGTCACCGCAGGCAGAAAAGCGCGTGGTGTCCTAGGAGCTTTCTACAGTGCTCAGCGGAAGGATCACAGAACTTCAGGGTTCAACAGCTGTCAACGTGACAATTTTCACAAGTACTGATTCTGCTTTTTAAAAAAGGAAAAGCTGCCACCCACATTATAGTCAGCTGCCTCAAAAACCGATAAAGAAATCTGAAATCCTTCAAGGTTCATATGAAACTATGGTTGTTAGTAGTTGAACTTGCTCAAAACTAAAATAGTTAAGTGCTTTTCCTCTATCTCAAAATACTCAAGAATGAAACAATTTAGGGATATGCCATCAAACCTGCCTATTAAAAAAGCAGACTGTTAGATTTAGTGGGTCAGGGTTACTGAGGATTTCCACTCAGAGAGGATATACTGTTGTACAGAGATTTATCTTAAAAATATTAAAACACTGTATATAAAATACTTTGACTTACCATCTCGGCTGCCAGTCACAATTTCAGGTGCTCCTTCCCCAATTCCTAGTCCACCTACACCATCTATAGTATTTATAATTTCTTTATGGCCCTTTACAGAATACACTGGGTACTCTGGAGCTTCCAAATTCCTAAACAACAGAAGACAGTTTCTTACTTACACCACATATCCCAAACATGTAGCTCACTACTAAAATGTAAGAATGCATACCATATTTAGATTTTTGTTTAAAAATAAGGATTTGACTATGAATTTATACAAATACTCCCAATTTCTTCCCTCCACTTTAGCATCTTTTAAGCCATCAATGAGAATGGTCATTATTCAACCTCGAATTCAAACCCATGTCCACTTTACTTAGTGTTCTTCAAAGATGAATTCCAGGTCTGCTTATTAATAAGTGCGGATTCACAGGCTCCTCCCCAGACATCATCAATTATGATCTCTGGGATGGGGTCCCAAACCTGTGGACTCTTCGCTGATTGAAGTCTGATAATTACTGCTTTAAATATAGAGTAAAGTAGAAGGATTTAGAATGTTTCCAAAGTTGGCCTTGGTAGTTTCATCTAGAGATCTTCTGAGGGTTATTTTATTATATGAATAGTGTGTACTAGGACACATTTTCCACTTTATCATGTACTATTTTCTCACTGAGTTCCATATTGATTTTCATCTAGTTATGTATTTTTCAGTTTATCATCATGCTGGTCACAAATATGAGAGTTAAACTGGCTGAAATTTGTCTAATTCTAGGTTATTTAAGAGAAAGGAATGCAGGAAAGTAACTACTACTATGTGTGCTTGAGCCTACAAGGGATGGTTGCATAATGAATGGCTCAAGTAGGTTATAGCGATACATCCCTTTTCTCGCTTGCTCCCCTTCTTTTGCTTTTCTATTGGAGCTTCTATCCACATTTCTCTTTAACAAGTCAGGTTTCAATAACTTACACTTAAACAAAAATGAATGTAGCTTTTCATGATGTAATCCCAACTTATGAGCCAAAATTTGTAAAATTTCACTTAGCAAATTTGAGATAGTTCAACCTATTTGAGATATGATATTTATCTTTATAGCATTACTGTGAAAGAAACAGGAGACTAAACAGGATTGAGGTTCTACTTAAAAGACTATTTTTTTAAATATATTTTATTGATTTTTTACAGAGAGGAAGGGAGAGGGATAGAGAGTTAGAAACATCTATGAGAGAGAAACATCAATCAGCTGCCTCCTGTACACGTCCTACTGGGGATGTGACCACAACCAAGATACATGCCCTTGACCGGAATCGAACCTGGGACCCTTCAGTCTGCAGGCCAATGCTCTATCCACTGAGCCAAACCGGTTAGGGCAAAAGACTATTTTTAAAAATATATAAATTTTATTGGTTTTTTTACAGAGAGGAAGGGAGAGGGATAGAGAGTAAAAACATCAATCAGCTGCCTCCTGCACACCCCCCACTGGGGGTGTGCCGGCAACCAAGGTACATGCCCTTGACCAGAATCGAACCCGGGACCCTTGAGTCCACAGGGTGACGCTCTATCCACTGAGCCAAACCAGTTAGGCTAAAAGACTATTTTTTTACAGATTTAAAAAAAACATTACTTTTTAAAAACATAATTAAAAGAATTATCAATGAAAACAAGTCAGTAGTACCTGTTCTACTCTATTAGGAAGAAAGTCAACAGTTACATTTGTTCTATATTCCTGTGCTGAAATATATTTATTTTAAAAAATAACATTCAGACTAGTCTCTCTCCCCATTTCTTTGAAAGTATATGACATAACATGTGAGGACTAATGCATTGTAATAAATGCTAACTTACTTATTAAGCAGTTAAAGCAAGGGTAAATTAAAATAGTTTCATTATGTTTTATATTTGGAGCCTAAGACAGATAAATAGATCAAAGTAATTTAATTACAAAGTAGCAGATTCTAAGTGAGAAGTCAAAAAAGGTCACATTAGAAAACAGGTAGGGAAGATGGTTTCTCTCTAGAACATTAATGTACTGATAACATTATTTTAAATACCTAAAGAAAAATTAGAAATCTCTTTCAGAAGAAGAGTAATAAGACTATCAAAGAAACTGTAATCTCAGGTCTTACTACTAATTAAGTAATCTTACCATATATGAAGGTTTCCAGCAAAATCTCCTGTAGCTAAATATCTCTGCTGTAAGGATGTTGCACCAAATGTTCCACATTTAATAGGTTTGGCCTTTTCAATCTTGATAAAAGGGAGGGAGAGAAGATACATTATTTATGTCAGCTACTTATAATCATGATATTTACAGCCTTATTAAAGGGTTTAAATAAGGTGGTAATATAAAAAGCAATTAAAATTATGATAAAAATGATCATGCTTTTCCTTTAGTCATCTTATATAATAAAAGACTAATATGCAAATCAACCAAACAGCAGACCAACCGGTCGCTATGATGCATACTGACCACCAGGGAGCAGACGCACGCTGGAGCTGCCCCTGGTGGTCAGTGTGCTCCCACAGAGGGAGCGCAGCTCAGCCAGAAGCCGGGCTCATGGCTGGCAAGCACAGCAGCAGTGGTGGGATGCCCGACTGCTGCAAACATCCTGAGGGCTCCCAGACTGCAAAAGGACACAGGCTGGGATGAGGGAACCCCCTCTTACCCCCCTCCCACTCCCCGAGTACACGAATTTCGTGCAGGGGGCCTCTAGTTCTTCTATAGTTTAAAAGTATATAACTGTCAAAAAGAATGAGTTTTAATTTTGCCTTTCCTTTCATCTCGCTAATGAGACTTTCAAATGCTGATAACTACCATCTCCATTGGTTTGCAAATATGAACATCTCGGCATTTAATGTGGTATTCTTCTTTAAGATCCTCTGTAGAAATGAGAACGCAATGAAGATATTGCTCTTTCCAGATGGCTACAGGAACAAAAATTGTTATGAGTATCTCATAGTTTTCCCTGCAGAACCCTCTAAACTGAGAATGTTTATGTCCTGTTCTCTGTGGGACCCTTTCATAGAGATTTGTATACCTGTGTGTACCAAAGGCACTGCTATTAGTATAGGTTAGCCAATCTTCTCAGGTTCCTTTCATTTAAAAGGCTACTGCTCCGAGTATTATATATAATTACATTAGTAAAATAACTACAGTGGGGCCTTGACTTACGAGTTTAATTCGTTCCGTGACGGAGCTCGTAACTCAAATTATTCATATGTCAAATCAAAAAGTGAACGAGTGAGACACGTGATACTGGGCTGATGTTGTGGCATTCACTGTGACGTTAGCTGTGCCAACTAGCGGTGGGATATCTGAAACTGGCTCGTAACCCGAATTTTAGCTCGCAACTCAAAGCAAAAAATCGGCCGAGAGACAGCTCGTACCTCGAAAAACTCATTAGTCAGGACACTCAGAAGTCAAGGCCCCACTGTATATACCAATGCACTACTTAAGGCATGTGGCTTATGGAAGTCATGTGAAGAACATATCACAGAAAGGATCCTTGAAATGATCTAATACTACCCTCCCACCCCCGTCATAGATAAAGATATCCAAGTCTAGAGCTTTATAGATTTGCCCAACTCGAGCATTCAACATTTACTAGTAATGAGTCCCTGTTATATGGAAGTCAATGAACTAGGCAGAAGAAGACATAAAGATGAGTAAGATGGACCATTCCCTCAAGGAGTTTACAGCCCAAATACAGTAGTCCCCCGTTATCCATGGGGGATATATGTTCCAAGACCCCCAGTAAATGCTTGAAACAGAAGATAGTACTGAACCTATATACACATATGATTTTTCCTATACATACCTATGATTAAGTTTAATTTATAAATCAGGCACAATAAGAGATTAACAATAACTAATAATAAAATAGAACAATTATAACAATATACTGTAGTAAGAGTTATGTGAGTGGCTCTGGGCATTATAAAAATAAGGGTTATTTTTATACAAGTGCTGTGGTGCTGCTGAAACCATCAATATGATAACCATGGCAGCTACGAGGTGACTAACAGGCAGGGAGCATATACACCACAGATACAGTTGTGGGACAGAGTAGGATGGCATGAGATTTCAACACCCTACTCAGATTGGCATGCAATTTAAAACTTATGAATGTTTATTTATTGCATTTTCCATTTAATATTTTTAGACCATGGGTAATAGAAACTGTGGAAAACAAAAACCGCGAATGGGGGGTGGGGAGAACTATAGGATCAGTTCCTACATGACTCCTCCTACATATACACATGCATTATGCTACTCTCACCTACTTCCACACCTCTGAGGAACTTTCATTACTCGTTTACTTCCTGATGTTTCTAATTTCTCCAAGGTCCCCACTGACCCCAACCTCACCTCCCAGGTCACTGACATCCTCCTGCACTCTGCTTTTCCTTCTGGTTCTGCCCCTGGAAACTCTGGACAATCTGTAATTAGATGAGGCCACTAGTGGATGCCTGTCCCACACTATACTCTGGCCTTATAATATCACCTTCCATTTACTGTCAGCCTCAATAGGGCAAAACTATTCCTCATATTTGGTCTCTACACCTTTTATATTTTTTATTCTTAATGTTTATATAATATAGTTCTCTCTAAAAATTCAAACAAAACAAGACAAAAGGGCAAAAAGTCAGTCTCCCTTTGACACTCCCCGGAAGTAATCCCCATCCTTCGAAACCTTTTTCTGTACACTTACAAACACACATAAGTTTGTTTTAGTATAAAGAGGATCATCATATATTGGCCTTTGACTTGATTTTTTCCACTTAACAATATATCCAGCCCTAACCGGTTTGGCTCAGTGGCTAGAGCGTTGGCCTGTGGACTCAAGGGTCCCAGGTTCGATTCCGGTCAAGGGCATGTACCTTGGTTGTGAGCACATCCCCAGTAGGGGGTGTGCAGGAGGCAGCTGATCAATGTTTCCCTCTCATTGATGTTTCTAACTCTCTATTCCTCTCCCTTCCTCTCTGTAAAAAATCAATAAAACATATTTAAAAAACAAAAACAAAAAACAAACAAACAATATATCCAGATAAACTGTTTTCCCTACACAGAATTCTCCAGTTGCTAGGGCACCTCCCCTTGTAAACCTTCAGTTCCTGTGCCAATCTTCATCCCTCCCATTAAGGTGGGCCTGCTTCACACAATTTAAAAAATAATTTCCCTGCCACTTTCAACGTTTGGCTGGGCATTTCCATATAGGGTTTACATAGCAACTTACAAACAAAAAGAAAAGAAAATTCACTTCACACAAACTATAAACTTTTCTTTCATGATTAAAAAGACATCGCTATATGGTACAAAGCTTTGGAAATCCTCAGCTTGTTGAGCTTTCTCATGGCTTGGGATCTAGATAAATTGGCAGTTACTCTGTAGCCAGGTATAAAACAAAGCATTCACAGACTCCCTGGAATTGTCCTAAACAAAATTAGTTATCTAGCTGGAGGAGGTCAATGGGGGAAAAAAGAGAACATATGTAATACTTTCAACAATAAAGATTAAAAAAAAAAAACCAGTCATCTACAATAACATGGTTGTAAAGGACCATACTGATGAGAAGCACAGAACCACAGAATGTTAATTGTTTTTCTTTTTAATGCATAGGCTGTCCAAGATAACATCAGTTATTCACTGTATTAGGTTGATATTTCAGTTATTTTTCCAATTTTATGAAGAAGAGTATCTTACAATGGGATAATACCGAGAATCAAATCCTTCAAATAAAAGTACCTGAAATAATCCTATATTTATATAATAAAAGCCTAATAGGCTGTGTCCAGTTGGCCATTCAACCAATCAAAGCGTAATATGCTAATGATATGCTAAGGCTTCTCAACTGCTTGCTATGACGTGCACTGACCACCAGGGGGCAGATGCTCCAACTGGTAGGTTAGCTTGCTGCTGGGGTCTGGCTGATTGGGACTGAGACAGGCCGGACATGCCCTGGAGCCCTCCCATGGTCTCTCCCTGGCTGGCCAACCTCCTGCTTCCCTCCCCGGCCCCGATTACACACTGGTGGGGTCCCTCAGCCTGGCCTGCGCCCTCTCGCAATCCAGGACCCCTTGGGGGATGTTGGAGAGCCGGTTTCAGTCCGATCCCGCAGGCCAGGCCGAGGGACCTGACTGGTGCACGAATTCGTGCACTGGGCCTCTAGTATAGTAATAGTGATACAACACCTAATCAATGTGAGGACACAATTTCTATGGTTAAACTAATCCACAGCTCCAGCTTATGCCAACTGATGAAACAGCTCCACACTCCCTCCTCCCACTTATTTCACAGTGGGCTTGGGTCTCCCCAGCTCTAAATCATGGGTAACGGCTTCCACAGTCTGAGGTAGAGGGTGAAGACAGCCCTCTCAGTAAGAAGTAGGTGGGCCCTAATGGACAAGAATATGGTGCCAGGAACTCAGAGAGTTAGAAGGCCATGGGGACCTGCCTCATATCTATCTATCTATCTATCTATCTATCTATCTATCTATCTATCTATCATCTATCTATCTATCTATCTATCATCTATAAAAGACTAATATGCAAAGTGTCCCCTCGGGAGTTCAATCGCTTGCTATGACGTGCGCTGACCACCAGGGGGCGGCATGGACCATGGTGGGCAACCAGTGGTGGTGGCAGGGCGCTGAGGGAGCAAGGGAAGGAGGAGGCGGGGAGGCAGGGAACCTGATCCGCCCTGATCGCCAGTCAGGCCTAGGGACCCTACCCATGCACGAATTTCATGTACCTGGCCTCTAGTTAGTATATATTAACTTTTGCTATATGGTAGTGGAAGTAACCATCCACGATGGTCGTATTTGACCCAGATGTTGGTTCTCTTTGCTACAATAAGTTAACATGATTAAAGAAGCCCATGATAGATAATTCTAGTGAGAGGTATTTTTGTTCTGTCTGTGGGTGGGTCTAGTACAGCTTGTCAGTATTTCCTCCTCCACATCCTGGCACTACTTAATTAACATTAAAAGGTTTAGCCACCAAATGCTAACAAGCAGCAAATTCAGTGCCACAGGGGCTAAAAAGCAGAGCTGTATTAGCTCATTACTAAATTTTAAAGTGTAAACATCCCCAACTATATTGCCATTTTTCAGGACTACCCCCAGTCCTTTGTGCCAATTAGAAAAAAGGTGCCTTTTACAGGCTGATGAAGTCTCACGGGTGAGGCTTGATGAAAGAGGTAGATTTCAGCTCTTGTACTCTTGGCCAGACATCCATGGGTGATGCAACTAACTGCTCAACTGTATATGGAGGCCTTGCTGTCATTCCCATTAATCTTTAATAACAAGCTAAGGAAGGCACCAACAAAGATTCATTGTCTTCCTTCCTTTTTGTCTTGGATGCACAAGCTTTGACTTGAGGTGGTCCCACAATGATAGAATCTAATATTGTAATAAAATAATTCCTCTAGCCCCATTGAAGTCAACCCTGGTACTCACTAGAATCATCTGGTGGAAGCTGAAAAAATACCGATGTCCAGGCCTCACCCTAGTCTAAATGCAAGAGTCCCAGTGCACCAGAACTTCTAAGGGTGGGACCAAGGCATGAATATCTTAAAACACACACACACAAACAGCAACAATACACGTTAAGAGTTGAGAATCACTGAACATGTACTTAATCTATATTCTTTCCCAGTGCATCATCACATCCAAATACAAGGTAAATTCTTAAATGTTTTCCCATTTGTTTTATCCTCTTTAGACAACAGGCTCTTTAGGAGAAAGAACTCATCAATTAAATAGTTCTGGTCCTTCTTCAGAATAGTCCTTAGATACAGGTGAAATATGAGATCATGGGTGATACTAATTTTCCTCTTTTCCTATCTACAGAGTGCCCCCCCCCCCAAAAAATGTATAGACACTGTAACAGCTGATTCTATTACATTTTGAAAATGAAATGTATTTTAATAAAGACTGCCTTATTCAAAGTGTGTATACATTTTTGAGGTCACCCTGTATATTTCTGAAATGTTCTATCATTAACACATTACTTTTGCTAAAAAGCAAGTTTATTTGAAAAACTCGTTAGAATCCTCTAGAAACGACCAAAGAGCACTATTTCACTTTTGGAACAAGTGTATTCCTGCAATGTATACAAATCATAGTCTTATAAAAAAAGAAGTCACAAGCCCTAGCCAGCTTGGCTCAGTGGATAGAGCGTCAGCCTGCGGACTGAAGGGTCCCAGGTTCGATCCCGGCCAAGGGCACATGCCTGGGTCACGGGCTCGATACCCAGTAGGGCGTGTGTAGGAGGCAGCCAATCAATGATTCTCTCATCATTGATGTTTCTATCTCTCTCTCTCCTCTCCCTTCCTCTCTGAAATCAATAAAGAAATATATTTATATATATAAAAAAGAAGTCACAAGTCTGGAGATGCTCTCTGGTTGAGCTTTGGTTGGTATTTGTTTCTAATACTTCACCTTTAAATTTCTTTCTGCTATTCTAACGTTTCCCATTTGTTTAGACCCCTGATCCCAATCGTATAATCAATAAACCAATATTTAAATTACCCAAGTTACACTAAGTAAAGTGTATGATTATCTAACCACTAAGCTGTACACCTGAAACCAATAAAAAACAAAATTTAAAGGGAAAAAATAAATTACCCAAGTTATATCCTTTACAGACATACATTTACTCATTCTTTTAACAAGTAATTTGAGTTACTGCTCCTTACATACCATATTAAAGAAAGACACTGCCCTGGCCAGTGTGGCTCAGTTGGCTGGGTGTCGTCCCTTGCACTGGTTTTGATTCCAGATCAGGGCATATGCCAGGGTTTGGGGATCAGTAGGGGGCGTGCAGGAGGCAACCCAGTGATGTTCAGCTCTCACACTGAAGTTTCTCTCAGTCTCTCCTCTGGCCCTCTCCCTCTCTCTAAAATGTCAATAAAAAAATTTTAAAAAAAGAGAGACACCATCCTTACTCTCCAGGAGCTTACAATCTAGAGATAAATGGAACAGAATGATGTGTTGCAGGCACAGAGAGTAAATACCTCAGCAACGCAATGTAAGAAAGGTTGTTTTGTGTGGGGATCGGGAAGGGACTCCAGAAATCAAATCATCTGAACTGGACCTTACAACAGCAACAGATGACTGGGGGCAAGTGGTGAGCAACTTAAGGAAACAGAGACAAGAACAAGCCACATTTACTGAGTCCCTGACTAGAGAAGACAAGCTGAACAAGAAAACTGACACTCACAGACGTTTAAAGTGGGATGGGGCCCTTCTAGTCTAAGCTTCCTATTGAAACTACATTCATCCTTCACTTACCAGTTTAACCTCCGACTCCTCCAAGCAGATTCTCCCTATAGCTTTTGATCCCCGGAGCTGTCAACCTTCCCTGTAGTCCAGTGGTTCTCAACCTTCTGGCCCTTTAAATACAGTTCCTCATGTTGTGACCCAACCATAAAATTATTTTCGTTGCTACTTCATCGCTGTAATGTTGCTACTGTTATGAATCGTAATGTAAATATCTGATATGCAGGATGGGCCGACCCCTGTGAAAAAGGGTCGTTCGACCGCCAAAGGGGTCGCGACCCACAGGTTGAGAACCGCTGCGTAGCCTATGACAACCCTACACGCCTGAGCACGATCGTTTTGTCCAGGTAACCCAAATCAAGGCGCTTTTTAAAACGGTAAACAGGTATAAAAAACGTTAGTTAACGTGATTCTTAAATTCGTTCACTGTTGATCTTTTCAAAACGTGTAAACGTGATCATGCCACACACTGCTTAAAGCCCTTCAATGATGCCGTTATTCTCAGGGGGAGACAGGCATAAACTTTACGTGATGTATGTATAGGTGTCGCAACGTTCGGTCCCTGCTTACCACTCCTGTTTCCTAAGGAGGGACTTTCTCCCGTCGCTGAGCTTCCGCACCGGCCGGTTCCCAGGGAAACCTCGTCCTTGACTGTTAGTGCGGCCTCGTTAGTTTCTACTATTGATTTCAGCGAGGAAGACAGGGGGTTGTTCTTACTCTCACAGCACCGTGTTCTTTCATGTTTGAGAATTCATCTTGGTTTGCACTGACGCATTGTTGGTGTGATTATTTGACCGATTCTCTCTCCCGCAGGAAAACCCCCTGAGATTGGGGAACACTGTCATTCACACGCCCGGGGATACCAGGCAGTCAACTGACACTTGTGGAAAGAATAAATGTGAAGTTAGGGGATCTGTCTCCTGCAACTACACCTGCGGCAGGCAAACCGGCGCCAGCTCTGGCTCTGTTTGCACGAAAAAGCATTTTACGAACAAGGCGCCCCCATTCGCAGACTCTCCACTAACTGCGCGCTGCCCCGAAGGGCCTCGCATTCAGACCCGGACGCGTCCCGTCGCTTCCAGAGGCCTCGCGCTGCACCGCAGGGGCCGCTGGAGGAGGGGCCGGGCGGGCGCGGATGGACTCGCCGCCGAGGAGAACTCTGGGCTCGGGCAACAGCATGTATGTCGGCAGCACGGCTCCACCTGCGACCAACTCCGCTCCGCTCGAGCGGTGCTTTTGTGGGACCCTGGACGGAGGCGTTGGCGTAATGCAGACCCCGCACTCCGAATCCGCACTCGCCCCCCAGCGATACCTCCAGCGATCCTGGACAAGGACAGTCTCGCCCGGCACCCACCTCCCGGAGCAGCTTGAGGTCCCCGTGCTGGATCTCGTACAGCTGGATGACGCCGGTGCCCCGGGCGAAGTTGCCCATGGTCACAAACTTGGCGCTGCAGGGCACCCACTTACAGTCAAACACCGTGTAGTTGAGGCTCTTCTGGATGTGGGCAATGATCTGGGGCTTCTCGAAGGCCGACATGGTCCAGCCGACTTGTCCTCCGCCAACGGGTACTTTCAGCCCCTGCCCAAACCCTAACCTGGAAACCAGACCCCAAACAGTTCGGACGGTTTGTCCCTTCCGCTCGCCGTACTCGCCCCCTGCCAGTTGGCCTTAGTTGTCTCGGATAATACCAGATGCGTTACTGAAATCCCACGAGCTTTTCCTTCACCGGTGACACAAACTTAGGTATCGCCTTTGCCTACTGCCTTTAGCACATACACAGATTCCAGGCCACAAGATGCTTTGGCGTTGAGTGGCGGGGCCAGAGGCGACCATAAGAATACGGCATATTCTAGGACAGCCCCCTTCCCTCCCCAGCAAACTCACACAAAAATCCTGCTTCAGGTCCCCGGCGTGGGGACCTCTTAGGAAAGGGGGCGGAGCCCTGCGGCTGGTTGGCGAGCACATGGTGCGCCTGCGCAGTGCAGCGGCGCACGTGTTCCACCCGGAAGCGCCTGCGGAGGCTGGAGATTCCTGAGGATGGCCGCCGCAATGGAGGCACAGAGCGCTGTGGCCGAGGACGGTTTCACCCAGGTCACCCGCAAGGGTGGCCGGAGGGCGAAGAAAAGGCAGGCGAAGGAGCTGTCCGCGGCGGGGGAGGGCGGGGACGCGAGCCGCATGGACACCGAGGAGGCCCGGCCGGCGAAGAGGCCCGTGTTCCCGCCCCTCTCCGGGGACGGGTTCCTGGTACTGGCGGGACCCGGGACGGGAGTGGGGTAGGGACCTGGGGGAGGCCAAGTCGGTGGTGATGGTGAGACTGCGTGGGCTCTTCTGAAGCTGCAGACGTGACTCCGCTGACGTTTAATTCGTTCAGAGAAAGGGAGCTTTTTTGTGCGGATCAGTTGTCAAGTTACAGCTCCACCCCCCTTCCTTCAGGCATCTCAATTGTGCGTTCTTTCCTTGCAGGATGGGAAAGAAGAAACAAGGAGAATTCCAGTCCCAGCTAACAGATACACACCATTGAAAGAGAACTGGATGAAGATATTTACTCCTATCGTAGAACATTTGGGACTTCAGATTCGCTTTAACTTGAAATCGAGGAATGTAGAAATCAGGGTATGGAGAATGCCAACTATTTCCAAATACGGTTTACAGGGATGAACATGCAGGAATAGACTTTCCTCCGTGGGACTTGTTTTGTTAAATGACTTTCTCCCAGTTTTCTAACTTAGTGAGTTTGCATTTAACACACATATTAGTTGAGTTCATAAGTTGAGCCTGAGATCATACCAAAATAGTGGTTATACTCTGCATATTTTTTTTTATAATGTTCTGTGTTGAACTGAGAAAAGGCCAGCTGAAGAGAGGTCATCACAAACAGAAGTTTGTAAATAATGAGCTGAAGTACTTGCTGCACTATTTATTTTATTGGTATTTGGGGAAAATGTATCTTAGAAATAAGTACAATTTATATATATATACATATATGTTGTATACACATACATACAGTACTACACACGTGTATATATTTTTTCCCATGGTGTCAGCTCAGTGGTTCGACAATCAAAATTAATTGACTTAGAGCTTCTTTTTCTGAGTGCCAACTTTGTATCAGAATCAAAGACCAAAATCAATTATAATCTGTCTTTTTGAGGATTGTTGTGCTGTCTGTCATCAGGACTATTATAGACTCATCTCCACTGAGAGACTAACAGGGGTGGCCAAACTTTTTGACTCGAGGGCCACAATGGGTTCTTAAACTGGACCGGAGGGCCGGAACAAAAGCATGGATGGAGTGTTTGTGTGAACTAATATAAATTCAAAGTAAACATCATTACATAAAAGGGTACGGTCTTTTTTTTTTTTTTTTTTTTTTAGTTTTATTCATTTCAAACGGGCCGAATCCCGCGGGCCGTAGTTTGCCCACGGCTGGACTAGAACAATGGAATAAAGCCGAGAGGCACTCTAAATAGTTGGTAACCTTTAAAAGAGAGAACTTGACAGTCGACTTCCTTGCCACTTTCATTCAGGTTTCCATGGCGTCATGCCAAAACTTCCTGTTTCCTTATAGGTTTCCCTTGCTTCGTTGCTTTACATCATCTTTCACCACTCCGTCCTCTGTGCCAAGCCAGATTAATTTTCCCAGACAACACTGCTTTTATTTTGATGACCTGGCATCTTCAGTATCTCTGAAACACAAGAGTTAAGTTTCGGACTGAACTTGCCTTTCAAGTAGGAGTCCCAGTCCCAAGTTTGTCCCACCAGCTCTCTGAACATTTTTATGTCCATATGTACGGGTGGCTTTCCTCTGTGACGAAGACCCTCTCTTCCCCACCCCCTTTGTCGTCCTGTCTCAGTCCCCTTCATCTTTTAGGGTCTAGCTCACGTCCTTTCTCCTTTATGATCAGTCCATTTTTCAGTCATGCCTTCAGTGCCAAAACTGTATTGTGTTTCGCTGTCGTATGGATTGCAGCACCCTCAGTTTGGGTCCCACTAACAGTTGTGATGCTGTTATACGCCAGGCACAAGGTGGTGCTTTAGTACATGCTACACATTTTGGTCTTTAGGACAGCCCTGTTAGGGAGGTGACATATCCCCATCTTATGGATGTGGGGACACTGAGGGTCAAAGGAGTATCTTGGCCAAAGTCATTAAGCTGATAAGTGAATTTTGATACTAGTAGGGACCTCTTGGGATCTCCTACCCTGGCACCCTTATTTTACGATGAGAAAACTTAAGACCTAGAGTATTTATGGGACTTGTTCCAGGTCATGTAGAGGATTGGGATAGGATCCAGTTTTAAAACCAGACTCATACCGGGTCTAGTTTTATATAACCCTGTATGGTTTCAAATTTGTCAAGGATGTGGTCTCCTCAATTAGATTGTGAGCTTATGTGGGAGAGTGGAAATGAACAGTTTTGGAATCAGACCTATGTTCAAATCTTACCTTTTTCACCTTTTAGTACTTTAGTTGCCTCGAACATCAGTCTTTATATCACTTAATATTTAGGGTTGTCATGAAGCTTAGAGCTGTAGTACAGAAAGCACCTTCATAAAGCATGTCATTTACAGTGGTAGGCATGTTAGGAATAGCTGTTTCTGTGATTATCCAGTGAACTCTTTGAGGGCAGGATCCCTGCTTAAACCACTCTCAGTAGTTAGTACTGGGGTTGTTGCTGTGGGAAACATCAGTACACACATGATTGAAGTTGGGAGATTAGATCACAACTTGCAGGGAAGACTGTATTGAAAGATAAGACCACTGGCTTGGGCCTGGGCGCATTGAGGGGCTGGTCTGAGGACGTTCTTCAGCCTGCGTGCATTCCGGCTGTGCCAGGGGGATCTTGCTGTTCAGCCCAAGTCAGATCTGGATGGAGTACAGTCGTTTGACAGCATTTTGGTGGGACTGTCTACCTCTGGAGTTGGGAAAGTTTTATTTTGCAAGTTAAACAGTACTTACCTCAGCAAAAACTGGGTCATGGAGAATACACTGGGGAAAGGGTGGTGGTGAAGGAAATTACAATAAAGGGAAAGGTCATTCCTAGTATTCTGTTAGAATATTATCTTTTCCATCACCACCTGTAATGTGTGCCTCTTTTAAAACAGACTTGTAAAGAAACCAAGGATGTTAGCGCCCTGACAAAAGCCGCCGATTTTGTGAAAGCCTTTATTCTCGGGTTTCAGGTAGAGGTGAGTGATTTCATGACATCTGAAATAGGGGCTTGAAAAATACTCCAAATGAATGTTTCAATGAATTGGGATTTTTTTAAATATGAATTTTTAATTCCATAATTTGTGTATTTTAGCTTAATACTCATTCTCAGGGATTTAAATGGAAGGGCTTCACAGTGTTTATTTTTATATTGTAGGATGCACTTGCTCTCATTAGGCTGGATGACCTCTTCTTAGAGTCCTTTGAAATTACAGATGGTGAGTGTATGGCGGTCTTTTGTAATGAAATACTGTCCTTTTGTATTGTGTGTTTCTCAGCTTTCCTAAAGCTTTGGTTGAGCTGGATTATTAGCAGCTTTTTTTAAAAAAATGCATACTTCATGTCTGTTAGGAGGGAAATTGTGTTAAAGATTACACTTTATGTGGAAGTGGGTGGTGTACTGGAATGGCTCGCCTCTTGAGGTCTTGCTTTTCTCATTTAGTGAAGCCTCTAAAGGGAGACCACCTGTCAAGGGCAATAGGGAGAATCGCTGGCAAAGGAGGAAAAACCAAATTCACCATAGAGAACGTGACACGGACACGGATAGTTCTAGCTGATGTGTAAGTATGTGATCTGAAGAAAATTATTGTTGTAATTTACATTTGATCTTTTGCTTGGTCATAAAGATAAAATGACCTTTCAGAAGGTCATAAAAGTTGTATTTTATGCATACGGTTGCCACTAAATCTTTGTCAGCATATGGTTCTGGATGAATAGTTACTTACTTTGAAAGCAGATTAAGTTAGGAAAATCTTAGAAATATTTTCCTCAGTTAGCATGAAGGGAATGTTTGGAACCAGTATTAAAAGGAATTATAGGACAGGTGAAAATGTAAATAGTTTCTCAGGGGAATCTATTAAGTCAGTAGAGGAGAGCAAATGCTGTTGTGAGATTTCTTTTTAAAATATGTATTTAAAGGCCCTTCCTAAAAGGAAGGTGAGTAGTCACATTGGGCATAAACTAGAGAACATATGGGGACATAAATAAGATGAGACGGGCTTAATGTAAGGGTGCAGGAAGTCTAATTACCCCTCCGTGAGGTTGAAGCTGCTCTGTTGCCAGGCTGGGATAACTAGCAGATGGCTCAGAGATTATATAATGCACAAAGTTGGGAGACGAAGCCGTTGCCTGCTACCGAATCCAAAAATAATTTTATTTGAAATTGTCTCATCTTTGCTCTAAACTGAGAGGCTCAACTATTTCTGTACTTAAAGAATAACCATAGTACTACTTTGGTGGACTGGACCTCTGTACCTGAGGACAGGTGCATTATAATTTTGATCTTTTATGAATTGAGTCTAGAGTTGGGAGTAGGGAGCCAGGGGAAAAGTTTTTTTGAACTAGAAACTTCAGAAATTGTGAAATGTATACCACATATTAAAATACTAGAGGCCTGGTACATGAAATTCGTGCACAGGTAGGGTCTCTAGGCCTGGCCTATGATCAGGGCCAATCAGGGCCTTCCTTCGTTCCACGCTGCCCCCTGGTGGTCAGCGCACATCATAGCGAGCAGTTGAACTCCCGAGGAGACAATTTGCATATTAGCCTCTTCTTTTTCTTTTTTTTTTTAATATATTTTATTGGTTTTTCTACAGAGAGGAAGGGAGAGGGATAGAGAGTCAGAAACATCGATGAGAGAGAAACATCGATCAGCTGCCTCCTGCACACTCCCTACTGGGGATGTGCCTGCAACCAAGGTACATGCCCTTGACTGGAATCGAACCTGGGACCCTTGAGTCTGCAGGCCGACACTCTATCCATTGAGCCAAACCGGTTAGGGCACATATTAGCCTTTTATTATATAGGATAGCCCTAAAAACTTGTTAATTTAGAAATCTAAAATGAACTGGTTTGTTAATCATATTATGGGTAAACTTATAAGTATTTATAAGCATTACCTTAAAAAATGTACTCATTGACATAAATTAACAGCTTTATTGTGGAATGATTTACATACAATAACATTCACCTGTTCCAAGTACACAGTTCAGTGAGTTTGGGCAGAGGTTCTAGTCCTGTAATCCCACTTTACTCACACAGTTCCTTCACCCCAAAAGTTCCTCGTGTACCTTTGCAGCACCCATACCCAGGCACTTACTGATCTACTTCGTGTCAGTTTTGCCTTTCCTAGAAAGTCACAGTCTGTAGTCTTTGGGATGTGGCTTCATTTAGTTGTTTTGACTCTCCATTTTGTTGGATGTATCAGTAATCCCTTTTTATTGCCAAGTACCAGTCCAATGTATGGATATATTGCATTTTGTTTATCCACCCACAGATGATGGACATTGGGATATTCAATTTGATGCTATTATGAATAATGTTGCTATTGAATTGCTTCTTAGATCTTTTGTGTGTGTTTTTGTAAATTGAATTACTCAAAATTAAAGAAATGTACTATCTGGTAGTTTTTGCTACAAATAGGCTAATTGGAAATTCACAAGTTGAACAATTTAGATTAATTATGATCTAGCCATAAAGTGGACTGTTATACACCTCTCAATGTTATTTTGGATGAGTTGCTAATCTGGTAAAATACAAGATAATGTGAGCAAGATATAAAACTAAAAACTACTTGCTCCATATATATGCAGATAAATCAGAGAAGAAGTCATGTTGCTTGTATGTCCGGAGACCTCCATGCCATTCCAACTACTGCCCCATTACTTTGTTTTAGTAGGAAAACTACTGACGCTTTATATATTCTTGCTGTCTCTGTGTTCTCATCTTTCATGCTTTAAAGAATTCTATTTTTGTTAGACATACACATATTTTAAAAAGCGAAAAATTTCTACTGCCTACCTCCATTTCCTCCTTAGAGGAGTCAATTTCAACTCAGCGAATTTTTAAAAATTATTTATCTCCATATTTCCAAATATCTTATTTATATGCCAGCTTCTTAATTTTTTCAGATTCATTGTTGACTGCTATAAATGATAAGGATTTAGCTTGCTTTCACCCCTCCCCTCCCCTCCACACTCTCAGCCTTTCCCACGATCCAGTTTACTCTTCTTCCGAACCGTCCTGTCCGCACACTGTGGGTTTTGTTAGACCAGTGTTCAGCATTACCTGCTGCCAGGCTTTGGAGCCCAGTTATGGAAGACAGTGTGCAAATGTTTGCTTGACGTTGCCCGTTTATGATTCTTCCTCAGCCGAGTCTGGTACCCATGTTTTTTACCTTCTCCAACAAACAACTCCCCTCTCCCCCCAATAATTTCGTCAGAGTTACAGAGGGGTGGTTGCCTGTTTGCACAGAATGGGGAAGAAAACCTGGGGATCATCTGAGTAGACTTTAACTGATTTTCTTGTTAGTAGCTTCACTCTTACCCCAATTTCAGAAATACCTGAGCCTATGTGGGGCGGGGGGAGCGGGGAGGGGGTTCTGCTTGATGTTCCCAATGCCGATTTCGGATGGTTTACTGAAATTTTGGAAGATGAGTTGAAAAGGCAGAATGCTCTCTTTAGATCTTTAAGTCATTCAGCAAGGAACTCTCATTAAATGGTCTGAGTGTGAGTACTGAAGAGATTTAGATAATCTTAGAAAGGTATATAGTAGAAATCCAAAGATGTTTTAAGTAAGTACAGTATTTCTTGCATTTCTGGGTAATCAATAATCCCAGGTCTGCCAATGTATAATCTTGAACAGGTTTCTTGGAAACATTTTCATTATCTGTAAAACAGTAAGTAGCATCTACCTAATGATTCTCCTGTGAGGATTAAAGGAGAACAAGTGTATGAAGCCCTAACACGTTATTTTGGTCATTATTTATCCAAAATCTAATGTCTTAGTTTTGTTTTTATGTTTATGTATTTTCTAATATTTTTTATATTGGGACATAATTCACATGCCATAAAATTCCCCCTTTCAAAGTGGGTTCTTAGCATATTTGCAGAGTTTGCAGCCATCATCACAGCCTTTACTTAGAAATCTGTATTTATGATTTTTCAGTTTCTGGATTACAAGACTTAGTAAAGGAAATGTATTTTGTTGCTAACTTGTCTCACTTTTTCTTACAGGAAAGTTCATATCCTTGGCTCTTTCCAAAACATCAAGATGGCAAGAACTGCCATTTGCAACCTCATCCTGGGTAATAGTTTCTTTCTTTGTATTTTCTCTACAATGAATAGAGGATCTAGAGTAAACCAGATTTGCAAGTCAGTTTAGAGAAATGTTAAAGATAGCAAATAGAGACTCCTGGAGGCTGGCAAATGAGAACCTGAGAGAAGTAGGAATCTTTTTGTTTGGATTCCATGTCTGCTAAAGCAAAAGGATTTATTGGCTTATATTGCTTAAATCTTCACTGCCTTTCCCTGATGAATGACATGCACAGAAAAGCCATCCCAGAGCATCAGGCAATGACACCGTATTTTAGGTTCAATGAAAAGGGAGCTGCTGATCAGCACCAGTCAGCTTAATCCACTTGGTCCCGTTTCCCACAGGGCATCAGCGTCAGTAACTCGGTCAGGAGTTATAGGGAGCGTAGCAATGTACTCAGAAAACACTGGAGATTCTCCCTTGGTGCCCATTTCTGACTAGCTTCCTTCCTAAATATGTTGGCTCTTATGATTTAAAATGGGTTTTTTTGGAGAATATTTGGATATGGTTTCCTTTTTAGGCCTTTTGTTGATTAAAGATAGATCCAATGGAAAATGTTCCTGTTCTTTTAGAGTTTTGTAGACCATTTTCCATGTAGTTTCTATATATGTGAGTATATTTCTACAGATAAATAAGCTTGTTTTGTTTCCTCTACAGGAAATCCTCCATCAAAGGTTTATGGCAATATTCGAGCTGTGGCTAGCAGAGCAGCAGATCGATTCTGATTTCAAATCAGAAACTTTTTCTTGTCTTTGGACTGTAGAGAAAAAGAGCTTATAAATGGTCCCAAGAAACCATGTGAAGAATTTTTGGTCGCTTTAAACCTCAGTCTCTGTTTGTCAGTTCTTAGCCAGAAGCATAAACCCGAAAGGAAAAATTTGATAGTATTCATTCAACAGCTTTGAGGATAATTTAAGTATCAAAATTTCATACCATTATTATACTTAAACATTAATTACAATTTCTCTTATTTTAAGTTACATGCATAATTTCTAGTTCTCTTATTTGGAGGAAATATTATTTTTCTATTTGAATTTGTTTTTAAATTATAGATTTATAAACATTTCTTCCGAGTTGTAATTAAAGAACTATTCCCAGAAAACCTCTCTGAATCATGTCCCTCAATACTGGTGATGTGACTATTTTAGAATCAGGTTATAAGCAGCAGTTTGGCTACAGTGTGTGAACCAAAAGGCTAATCTACCTGTTCTGCCACTTGTAAAATTAAAAATTTTTATCACAATACAAGGTTGACATGTTATTTTCCACATAAGTATATAAGTTGGGTTTATTTCTTCTAAGTAGTAATGTTTTTACTCCTAAGAAAATATGTTCTACAAGTGTAATAGTTGTTTTAACTAGTGTCTGCCTAAATAACTAAAGTTCATGTAAGAAAAAGTATTCAGCTGCTGTTTCATTTATATCAGTTACACGTGCCACTGTTAGAGTCTAGTCTGTACATTGTATGGGATTGGATATACTTACATATTTTAGTAGGAATCCATTGAGGAATTGCTGGAAGAATTTCCCACCCCAAATAATTTTTTATCCTTTGCGGACGCAGCAGCACGAAGAGTATGTAAGATGGTAGCAAATCTCTTTATATTCATAAACTTGGGACACTGAACTTTGATTTAGCACCTTGAGTTCTGGGTACCTCCCTAGGGGAGCAGTAGTACTTGGGGTTTGAAAGGGAGACAAAATGTTAGAGGAAACTCAATTCTTGTAATGGGAATAACAAAGAAGGAATCAAGAGATAAATCTGATTATCACAGCGATAGTTGATCTTAAGATCCTGGATCAAGTCACTAAATCTAACACCTCAACCTTAGCCATGGTGTATGTTTCTATGCCATTTGTCATGCTATACTGTAATTATAGTGTCTGCCTCTCCTCCTACTATCTAGCACAATTTCTGACTAACAATTTACTTATTAGCTGGAGAATGGACATGAGTAGTCTTTTCTTAGTGGCTGGTGTTTCCTCCTAGTCATTCCAGAAGATTTGGGTTCCAATACTCATGCTACCTAGAATTAGGATGATACAGAAGAAAGCTCATGTTCAGGAATCTGGGAAAAGGACCTAACTTTCCTGATCTCAACCATGTTAAGATTGGGCCAGCATGCTTAATGTTAGATTACTGAAAGTATACAGTGACAATGTACATGGCCATCCTACAACTGGTAAAATGCTCATGGGGAAATGTTAATTACTTATTTGGTCAAATACACCAAGTAAATCTGTAGGTTTGAGAACAAGGAATTGCTCATTTGATCTGGTTAGCTGATAGATTTATAATGCCCAGGGGAAGTGAAAGGTTGAAATGGCAAAGGACTTTAAACATTATGTAATGCAATAAGATTTTTGAGTTTGTGGGAATTTTTGAAGACTAAGGAATAATGTTTGAAGACACATGAGTTTGAACAATATTTAAGTCCTGGAAACTATCCAGAAAGATTGAGATGCTTTTTCACTTTTAAATTGTGGTAAACACATAAAGTTTACATTTTAACCATTTTTAAGTATACACTGTTGTGCAATCATTATAATCATCCATCTCCAGAAGTTTCCCTTCCCTAACTGAAACTGTACCCATGAAACACTAATTCCCCAATACCTCCTCCTGGCCCTTGGCAACCACCATTCTACTTTCTCTGAATTTGAGAAATCCGGAAACTCATATAAGAAGGATCACACAATATTTGTTCTTTTATAACTGCTTATCCTATATAATAAAGAGCTAATATGCTAATTAGACCAAACAGCAGAACGACCTGGATGAAGCTGGGGCTTCGAGGGCTGGCCGAGGCAGCCGGGGCTGCGAGGGCTAAGCCCCTTGCACAAATTTCATGCATCGGACCGGGCCTCTAGTTTTATATAATGTCTTCAAGGTTCACCCTGTTGTAGCATGTATCAATTTCCTTCCTTTTAAAGCTGAATATTCTATTATATGTATACCATCTGTCAGGTACATTTGGGTTGCTTCTACCTTTTGGCTACTGTAAATGCTGCTGCTATGAACATATTTGTGAGTATACAAATAAACACCCGTGCTGGAGGCTAAAGAACAGTACTTAGCAAACCCTTGCTGTGGAAAGACTGTGGCACACCCGTTACAGTCCCTGCTTTTTAACTTCAGGGTATGTACACCTAGAAGTGATAACGCAGATTTGTTTTTACCTATGGATTACATCAATTTACCAGTTTTTTAAAAATCCAGAAGAATGAAAAAAAGACTAATGGCTGTGGAGGCCCACCAAAGACCCTGTGAACACGCTCGGGTTCCAAGTATTTTATTTTTTATTCATACCGTATGAAGCGTCTAAAGATCCCACAACATGATGTTTCATGCAGAAGAAAACTAAACATTCAACATAAACCACCCTCCCCCCACCCACACACACTTAAAAAAAAAGGAAAAAACCCTCATTCCCCAGTAAGGAAATAATGTTTGCACTATTTTTCTGTAACGCCAGCCAAGATATGCACAAGCAAGAGAAATAGAAAGCATTTGCTAAAACATCTGTAACAAATACTTATGTACAAAAAATTCACAAAAGACTAGTTCCCCCTTGAAGCAGAGCACATGGCAGTTGACACTGGAACAGATCAAACCACTGGCTGGGATTATAAACCACGTACTGATCCAGAGGAAGAAAGTTACATGTAGTGGAGATTTTCAGTTTGAACATTAACATTTCCAAAGTTTGGCAACATTATCTTTTAAAATTATGCAAATTATGTAAACAAGAGGTACATTTTAAATCGATCTACATGCAAAACTCCATGTCATGCAAGGACACCAAGCACCGAGATTTTTCTCTCACAGACAGAGCCCATGATGTGCAGCACTCAGTTGAAGGAACAGCAATAGCAGGCAGGTACGCCCAATTTAAGAATCACCTTGACTCAACCTGCCCTTTCCCACTCATGACTATAAAACCAGTTTTACTGAAAAACTATATAGGGAAAGACTACTGTCCTAGAAAGCTAGCCGTAACGTTTTCTTCCAGCCAACAGTACCTTTGCAGAAAAGGGAAGGGACAATAACAAGTGGTGGAACATGATATACTACTTTTATATCACACAAATTTATTAAGTTACCCATTACAAATATGAGCAAATCAAGGAAGAAAATTTTCATGCACTCTTTATGCCTTATGGTAAAGAAATTTAAGAGGTATAAATTTGGATAAAAACTTTCTCTTCTGTGGCATACACATGAGTAAGATTTCTCCCATTTAAGTCACAAATATATGTTGGGTGTTTAGATACATACATGCAATTTAAATATCACCCAAGTTTCAAATTAGCTGCAAGTCTTTTGAAACACAGAGGGGAAGTTTGCAGTTCAAACTTAGGTTTAATTACAAGTTATTTACCCACGTAATAAAACAAATGGATATGCAGTTAGTGATTACTTCAGGTACTCTTCATTAAGTAATGTCAAAGATAAATTATGATTGCCTCACATAGCTTCTGGCCTTTATGTATGAAATCACAACTGAAACTTACATGTACTTAGGGACATTTAATAAATGTAATGGCTCCCAGTTATGAAGTAACAGAATGAAGCAGCCACAAGCTTTGTGCAGGCACTATATGAACACAAGAACGAGCTCTTGGCAGTAGCACTGACTATACTTTCTCCTCAAGCAAAGATGTAATAAAAGCTGCTCAGCAATGAGACATAGTCCCTGGAAATATATTCATAGGTATAAATAAAGTTACAAACTCCTTTGTTACAAAAATGTACTTAAGGTAAATAATAGGACGTTAACAAATGCTTTGTCAATCTCTCAAAGGAGAAAGCACAGGAAAGAAAGTAGCTGGCCTAACACCCGGCTCAAATTGTACAATCTTCTACCTATATAAAAAACTGTGTGAAATAAAAGTAAGGATGTTTTATGTTCTGCTTGGCACTTTTGTACTCTATCATTTTGTTTCTGAATCAAGTATATTAAATTAAAGCCAACCTACTACACATATAGAAAGCTACATATATCTATATATAAATATTTACATATGTATATATAGATACTTTGTTATAAAAGATGAAGAAAAATAAATTAAAAAGCCAACCCCTTCCCTTTCTTCACCACATTGATATGCTCTTTTCATGTTGCTGTCCTTCAGACTTTAAAGTGCTACACGGAGTTATTGAGAGAATAAGAGTTCAATAACACTTAGTTGGCTTCATGAGGCTCATGTTGGAAAATGTGGCTTCACAGAGAAAAATACTTCCATTTAAATACACAGAGAGCATTGCTGGACGTCTTGAGCAGATCTTCAGAGATGGAGAAGAAAGCAAAAGTGTTGGGTGGTACTCTTTAAAAAAGAGTCACACATCTACCACCATCTTTTTGTGGATATCTAGGCCACCTACAACCTGCAATGGAACAAATCAAGCTTAGCCATGTTGGAGACATTCCTTTTTACTAGTCTAAGCACTTTATTAAAACTATAATGTAAAAACATACTATTTTAACCATTTTCAGAAGCTGTGTTTTTTCTTTTGTTGAAGTTACATTGCTTCTAGTTAGAATTTTCATGGCTTCTTTCTTTCAGGAGTGTGGGCAAACTTACTCGGTAAAGGGCCAGATAGTAAATATTTTAGGCTTTGTAGACCATATATAGTTTCTCTTGCATTTTCTCTTTTCCCTTAAAAGTGCAAAAGAAAACCCCCAAAACAAAACAAAACAAAACAAAAACATTTTTAGCTCAAAGATGCACACAGTAGGTCATAGGCAGGATTTGGTCCACTCTGTAGTTTGCTGACCCCAATCTACCCTTAGTAGTTTAAGAGTAAATGATCACCAAATGTTACCATAAAAGTTGTGCTCGAAAACCAAATATGGGCTTCACTCTCAGTCTATTTTAGAAAAATTAAAAAGTACCAAGTAAGGTTTTCTGCACATTATTTTACCATGCAATCAAATATACATGAAATTCTTATAGACATCTCAGTTAATACTAACACGGAAATCTAATCATGTAATTATCTGATTATTTGGGGAATAAACTTTATTAAGTATACCCTACATAAAGAAAGTGCATTGTCATAAATGTTCATAGTTTGATGACTTTTCCCAGAGTAAACACCCAAGTAACCAGCATCCAGATCACTACGCTGAGAATCAGCCCCCGTCCTGCACCAGCCATCACCCTCTTCCTGCCCCACCAGAGAGGTAGCTAGCCACTCTCATGCCTTTACCACCATGTTTTAGTTGGGTCTTTTATACATTACTTTTAAAAAAGTATACTATTTCTAAGAAGTATTTATACTTTTACAAATCAAATCTCTTTCTTGTCTGGCTTGTTTCACTCAACATTATGTTTGTGAGATTAATTCATGTTGCCATTTATAGTGACATCTGTATTAATTTTTAACTTAAAAATTAAGTTAAAAATTAACTGATTAAAAAATGTTTACCTGAATAATAAATGTTAAAATCAATTAGTTCTACAATTTCTGCTATGTAAACATTCCTACATTGTCTGAAGTTATAAGCATTATTCATTGACTTCCTAGCACAGAAGATTTAGCTCTTTCTCACAAACCACTCCCGTCTATCTCCTACCCCATGTAATACTTCCCACCTCCTTTTTTTCTTATTTTTTTTTACACCTCCTTATTTTGATTGGACAGAAACTCATTTTAATTATCATTTTGTAATACTATTTACAACAGAAGGGCATACTGTAATCCCCCCCCCCAACATTTGTTTTGCTAGTGAGTAATTATCTGCTCTTTTCCTTTGTTGGGTTTTCTATGCATTTATCATTAATTCAATCTCAAACTTTTTGTTCTAAATACATTCAACTATATTACGTAATTCTATCAATTTTATTGTCATTAGGTCACTCCCAAAACTTTCCAACCTGCTGCAATCCAGGCCCTCCATCTCTGAATCTCCCTTCACCATCCTAGAGATTTCCTTCTTTCTCATGTTTGACCCTATGTTTCCTGGACCCCACATTATTTCTTTTTTGATTTACAACTTTACTTCACTGGGAGCACATCCTCCAGTAGTTTGCCAAAAAGAGAGGCCTTCCACACCTGAAAATGTCTTTATTCTTCCATGTAGTTTGAGTTTGTAGATAATTATAGTTTGGAAATAACTATTCCCCAGAATTGTGAAGGCAATGCTCCATTGTCTTCTAGTTTCTAATTTGCTACTGAGAAATTGGCACTATGATTCTTGAGTCTTTGTACAAAGCTCCTCCCCCACCCCAGCACCCTAGCACCCCAGCTCTTTGGAAATTTGTAGAACCACTTCTCTGTATCCATTGTTTTAAAAATTCATGACAATGTGCCTAGGTCCAGATTATTTTTGTATACTATGCTATGTACTTTTCAGTGAGTCCTTTCAGTCAGGAAACTCATTACTTTTGATTCATTATCCTTGATTCATTTTTGATGAGTTCCTTCCCTCCATTTTCTTTCTGGAACACCTGGCAATTAGGTGTTAAATTTCTTTAAATGAATCTCTAAATTTAAATTTTCAAGAGCTCTTGTAAATATTATGCAGTTTTTGTTTCAATGATTCAATATATCATGTCCCTGAGGATAATGACATATTTTCATAAAAAAGTTTTTCCAAGCTTCATTTTGGGGCTTGGCTTCATCTTTATATTTCGTATTAGAAGTTTTCCTCTCATGTCTGGTGACCCTTGGCTCTCTGCTTCTGTAGAAAGGACACTGGAACTTCATGTACATGGTGGGGCTGTTGATTATGTATGGGTACACTGAGTGATCTGCTTTGGGAAGATCAGATTCTCAAAGAGAATTTTTCCTCTCTTGACTGGAGAATATGTCTAGTTGGCAGGGAGCCTGGTCAGGAAGAAGGCTGGAGTTGTCAAAATGCAAATATGCTTATCTTCACCTAACACCTCAACACACAAACCCAGAAAAACCCCCTCATCTATGTCTTGTGTTTCCCTGCCTAGAGACTCTATTTCACCCTCTCCAATCTCCCACTTAAAGGGCACCAGAGTCTGAACAGAGTAGGGAAGCAGATCTAGTGTTCTAATTTCTTCTTAAACTTTACGCAGTTTTCCTGTTTTGAACCTCACCTTTACCCCTACTTACAGTCATCTTGTGACACCAATTTCTGGCCCTGTTTGCATTATATACCAGGTTGCTTCTCAGCTTTCCAAGCAGACAATTAGAATTCATACTTTCTCCTGTCTGCTAAATCAGTTTACTCACTTATAAGTTGCCAAATCTAGTTGCTATCCTCTCTGCTGTTCACTTTGTCCCTGGGAATTCATAACCTTTTCTTCTTAATTCATTTAATTTCATTGGAGTTTTGAGAGGAAACAACATTGAAAATAGATGTTAAATCCACCAACTTTAATCTTGTCACTAATTATTTACAAATTTTATTTGTATATATTAAGTATTCTGAAAATTTTAAAGTAGATACATACAGTGTACATAGTCTTTTAAAATAGCTTTTCTCACATCTTTTACTGTCATTGCTTGAGAAATCAGAATACAAAGATTACAATGAAGCCAAAATTATGGGTTTGATCAATGTTCAGAAAGGTTGTTTTAAAACACAAAATAAACATTTTTCTCCATTCCTGACCTATACCCCTCAAAAACACAAATAAAAGCAATTTATCAAAAATACTGGAAAATGAACTCAAAGCTTAGCTATGTCTTCAGTGTAAATAGTATTTCTATAACTAAAACTATAATTTCCTTCCACCACAGGTAACTTATATGTAATTTTAAGTTACATTTTTAAAAAAGGTTTTTATTGATTTTAGAGTGAGAGGAAGGGAAAGAGAGAAACATCAATAAAGAGAAAACATTGATTGGCAGCCTCCTGCACACCCGTTACTGGGGGATCGAGCCCGCACCTGGGCATGTACTCTGACGGAATGGAATTGGGGACCTCTTAGGTCATAGGTCAGGCTGCTCTCTATGATGCCACTACCAACCTCATTTCATGTTCTACTCAATCAGAGGCCAATCCACGGTGATCTTTGGCAATGGTGAAGGGATAGCAAACACCTGTAGCAGTACCACCTGGCAAGAGTTCAAAATCTCAAGTCTAACACTCTTCCAAAAAGACCCAGCCTGTTCTTTAATTAGAGCACTACTCTACTTTTTGAAACGAAATGCAAAGACAGTATTCTCTTGAGATGGCAAAGGATAGTGTGAACCTCTACTTAAAGACAAATAGCTACTTCAGTCCTTACATAAAATACAACCAAAGTTATTTATTTTTCCTTGTGTGGTCTAAATAAAAAATGGAAAGAAAGGGAGAAGAAATACCTTCCTATAAAAGCATCCAGTCTCTCTGAAAAACTTCAAAACTTTTTTACCTTTGTCATTCTTCTGGATTCACTATTATCTCTAGCTTGCAGTTATAACAAAAAAGCTAACATCTTTGCATTAGAAGTAGAGAAGAGAAGCCTACTTAGAAGCAATGAGTGGTGGCAAATCTCAGGATCTACTGAAGAAAAGCAGTAAGTTGGAAGCTGAACTGTTGCCCATCTCAACCTAGACTTAGTTTTCTAGGGCTCCCCTAACTGTAGTCCTCACCTCTGTAGAGCCCTTGCCCCTAAACATAAGAACTACCCATTAAATAGTATGGAAATGGAAGGGGCAGGGAATCACCTTTTACACTGCCTAATCGGTGAGTTTAAGATGGACAGGGACTCCATCTCTGTTGCCCTCACGAAATCAAGCTTCTGGATTCTAGCTGAAAGTCACGAACACGTATTTCCCAAAAAATGGATTTTGAAGCATGTTTATTTTTAAATGAACCTCAAAAAAACATAAATTGTAATTTGAGGAGCTACCAACAATTAGAAAAAGTTACTAGTACCTGTCTTACGGCATGTTATCAATCACTGAGAATACTGGGGTGGCCAAAAGTAAGTTTATAGTTGTGACTACATAAAACACAGAGTTTATTCTTGTATTATTATTTGTTAATTATTTTCCATACAACTGTAAACCTACTTTTACCCATCCCCGTATTAATTCTTGAGAATACATTGTTATTCACTAACAAAAACAACAAAAAACACTTCAAAACTTTTGAATGGGGGCAATTAGGCAAAATAACTACAAGGAATTCTCTATTGCCGAAACCGGTTTGGCTCAGTGGAATTCTCTATTAAGGGTTTTTTAAATGTTTTCAAAACTAAAGAAGAATCAGATCTTGTGTACTTACAGCACAGAATTCTTCAAAGGATATTCTTCCATCTCCATCCTTATCTGCATTTATTATGGTTTTGTCTACAATTTGCTGTAACTGCGTATCTTTTAGATTGTTCCCCACCATCATCTTCAGCACCTGGAAGAGTTCCCCATTGGAAATATAGCCATCTTTATCCATGTCATAGATACGGAAAGCAACTAAAAAAAGAGTGAGGAAAAAAATCAATGACAAGTATAGGCAATCATAAGGGAATATTTTCAATGAAAAAAAAACACCTGTTAAGTTGCCAAACATCTAGAATTGTAACTATGAGGACGGCTCCTTTCTACAACACAGATGTTGCCCTTCAGTGCAGTTTAACAAACTGGTTAAGAGTGTTGGCAATGGAATCAAGGGTGCTTGGGCCAATTAGTATAGTCTAGGGCAGTGGTCGGCAAACTCATTAGTCAACAGAGCCAAATATCAACAGTACAATGACTGAAATTTCTTTTGAGAGCTAAATTTTTTAAACTTAAACTATATAGGTAGTTTGCTTCTTCTTTGTAGCCATGTCAAACAGGGCACCTAAAAAAATGGTTCATTTTATAATAATAAAGCCACCAACACAAAATAATTACAATTCTTAAAATGATGACAAAAATACCTGTAGGATTTGCAGCTGGTTGGAAAAATATAGGTAACTTTATTCTTCGAGTAGGTACTTTTGTCACCCACATGCAATTTGTGGACGCGACTAGCACTAACCACTGCACAATGAGACTGCTGACTGACTGGCTCACTCAACTCGTGCATGAATTGCGCGTGCCTCCCCTGCGCTGCGTATCCCGTGGCCCACCTGCGCCGCGTCTCCCGACCGACACCCCCACTTCTTCTAACGCGACTTCTTCAAAATAGACTCACCCAGGCCGAAAACCGACTTCTGCGCATGGGCCACGAAGTTTCAATCGCACTGTAGGTGTGCGCCTGCATGTGGTATTTTGTGGAAGAGCCACACTCTGCCGACCACTGGTCTAGGGTAACTTATTTAACCTTACCAATAAGCATTTTGTTTCTGTACATATAAAATTGAGGCTAAAAATAGTTCTTACTTCCTAGGTTCTTCAGAGTACTGAATGAAATAACACATGTAAACTGCTCAGAAGTGTCTAATACATAGTAAAAGCTCAACAAGATAGCACTTGCTCTTACTGTAAGTCTCACTCTGTAAAAATGAATCGAGTTCATTTGCAAAGGATGCCTGCATATGTCCTGTGCTTCAGAGAAATGTTATTGAATAAACCGTCTCCCTAGTTAAGAGTTGAGTAATTTAAAAAGGTATCAGAAGTTCACTATAATAGAGGCTGACTACATAAACCAAAATAGTGGACTTCTGGCTAAATATTGCTAAAAACAGTATGTGTAAACGAAATTAACCTACTCACACACACTTTCATTTAAAAAAATCTCTTATTCAAGATATGTCATTTATATGGTTATTTTCAATAGAAGGGAATTCGATTTTCCTTCTATCCAATTAAAAAGTGACGACACACTGTTAAAAAGTACTAGTTGTAAATGTCCTAAAGCAGCGGTTCTCAACCTGAAGATTGCGACCCCTTTGGCGGTCAAACGACCTTTTCACAGGGGTCGCCTAAGACCATCCTGCATATCAGATATTTACATTACGATTCATAACAGTAGCAACATTACAGTTATGAAGCAGCAACGAAAACAATTTTATGGTTGGGTCACAACATGAGGAACTGTATTTAAAGGGCCAGAAGGTTGTGAACCACTGTCCTAAAGGATTTTCTCCAGAATGTAAAATTTCTATTATATCTACTAAGGATTGAGAATAAAAGATATTTATAGACTATTTTAAAAGGAGTTTATAATGCAGTATGGGGTAGTACTGGTAGAAGAGAGAGAATACCTTAGCGAAAAAAAATACTTACACCTCAACTTCTGCTCCTTATCACCTTTGACACTGAACTGAGAGACTCCCTCAATGAATTCTGAATAAGAATAGAAAACATTTACAAATCTGAAGTTTCAACTTTTTATATAGAACAATACATATTCAAAAAACTTACATATCCACCAAAGGATATATTCTTGCTGCAAAAGAAAATATTACTTAGCAATGGTTAAGATGGAAAATGCCAAACTTGAAACTTCAACAAATAATTTCTAATTTTTTAAAAATTTGAACCTGAAGTTTCTCTGAGTACCACAGAGCATAACATTCAAAAACTTATTCACAAACTATTTAACCCTTTCTTCTTTTAACATGACTATTAAAAAGGGCTTTTTAAAAAAGATTATATACAGTGAAATGAAATGTTTATTTACTTTAAAGTAAAGAATCAAGTATAAAATTATGCATCATGTTAATATCAGCAAAAGCACTGCCAAATGTCTTTGTGAAATCTAGATTAATTAAATTAATCATTTTATGATAATATCCATATGCTTATTACTAATTTTTTACTGCTGACTTGGTATAAGTCTCATTCTGTAAAAAAGGTTTAAAAAAATGCAGCTTCTAATGTGATAAGTTTCCCTCATGTGAGACTAATTTTCTAAAAACAAAATACTAAATCTCATTAAATTATCTTATGAAAACAATTTGATCCTTTATGAACCAAAATGTAAATGATTTTTAGTTCATTAAGGTTCATATGCTACAGATTTTGAGATTTTAACATACTGTATTATTATAAAAGTACCAGTAATATAAAGGCATTTAAGAAAAGCTAAAAGTTTTCAAACATTTTTGTACATAAGGCTTTTAAGACTCTAACTTGTGGTGTTAAAAACTATTTTCTTACCTTTAAAGTCTACTTCTCCATTCCCATCTGTGTCGAATATATCTATTACTCGCTGTACTAAAGGATTCTGTTGTAACTCCGGCAGAGACATGAACTCTTCCACACTCAAAGAACCAGAATTGTCCAAATCAAGCTTCTTAAATCTCTTTCCTAGCCTTTTAATTTCATCAGCATCAACTAAAAGTAAACAAAAATAATAGTATGATTCATAAAATGATTTTATAGTAATTATGGGGGGAGGGAGATTCAGCAGTTAACCAATAGTTTAATTTCCAATTTAATTAAAAGAACTACATACACTATTGACTAGCTCCTTCTAACAGAGAAAGTACATCATAAATATTTTTATTTGGTTACCCTTCTGCTTCTCTGCACCTGCCATAACAGATAGCCAACTACATGCTGAGTACACCAAGACATTAAATAGGATTGACAATGCTAAGCTGATCATGGCAGTCAGGTGGTTCCTACATGTAGGCAGATTCACTTTACAGACAGTCCTCGGGTTACGTTGGACTTGACGTACGTTGTTTCATGTTTATGTCGCCATCTCCTATTTATTTATATATATAAAAAAGTTCTGTCATTTCAACGTATGTTTTTTTATTATTTATTTACCACAAATAATGGTCAGGAATTATCTTTCTTTTAAATTTTTTTACTGTTTCACTTCATTACTGTTGTGTATGTGCTCCATGTTAGTGACGTAGGTGCTCATGTAGGTGGGTTCCGACTTACAGCGAAAATTGCATTACGTCGCACTATAGAAACGGATCTCTGACATAACCCGAGGACCTACTGTGTTTCTAACTAGAGGACCGGTGCATAAAAGTCATGCACTCAGGGGAGGGGTCCTGGATTGTGCCAGGCCGAGGGACCCCACCAGTGCATGATCAGGGCCGGGGAGGGATGCAGAGGTTGGCCAGCTCGGGAGGGACCACGGAAGGGCTCCAGGGTGTGTCCGGCCCATCTTGCTCAGTCCTAATTCGGCCAGACCCCAGCAGAAAACCAACCTACCGGTCGAAGTGTCTATCCCCTGGTGGTCAGTGCACATTATAGTGACTGGTCGGCCGGTTGACTGACTGCTCCCTGGTGGTCAGTGTACGTTCTACCAAGTGGTTGAGCGGCCTTAGCATATCATTAGCATATTACGCTTTGATTGGCTGAATGGCCGACAGGACAACTGGACATTTAGCATATTAGGCTTTTATTATATAGGACTAGAGACCCGGTGCATGAAATTCGTGCACAGGGGGCAGGGGGTTTCCCCCTCAGCCCAGCCTGCACCCTCTCCAATCCAGGACATCCCTCTCACAATCTGAGACTGCTGGCTCCTAACTGCTCACCTGCCTGCCTGCCTGATCGCCCCTAAATGCGCCCCCATTGGCCTGATCGCCCCACACAGACTGCTATTCAGTCGTTCGGTCATTCCTCACTAGCCACCCCTGCCGACCTGGTCGCCCCACACAGCCTGATGTTCAGTCATTATTGTGACAGTGTCCTGGACAATTTGCATATTCCTCTATTAGTGTAGATCAGCGGTTCTCAACCTGTGGGTCGCGACCCCTTTGGGGGTCAAACGACCCTTTCACAGGGGTCGCCTAAGACCATCGGAAAACACATATAATTACATATTGTTTTTGTGATTAATCACTATGCTTTAATTATGTTCAGTTTGTAACAATGAAATTGGGGATCACCACAACATGAGGAACTGTATTAAAGGGTCGCAGCATTAGGAAGGTTGAGAACCACTGGTATAGATAGTTCATGGTTCAAAATTCAAAGCTCCCCTTCCATCCTACCCTTTAGATATCCAATTCCCCTTCTTGGAGGCAATGTTGCCAGTTTCCTGAATATTCTTCCAGAAATTTTCTTTGTAAGTACAAGCAAATAAAATCCAGCTTTGCTTTTTTTTTTTTTTTTTTAACAAAAAATAGTAAGAAAAAACAGACCCACAAGCCACAGCTAACAAAATTCACCTTTCAATGCTCAAAGGAGAAAATAAAAACGAAACAACTTAAAAATGTTTGCATTAGTTTATAATTACTCTATCAAAATTCAGTATCAGGTCTCTTATCATATGCATTCTTAAAAAAGGTGTTTTCACTGTCTTCTAAATAACATTATTATTTTCATTCCTTTAAAAAACTAATTCATATAAATAATTTTGATCTTGGCTTAATAGAAACAAAACAATTATACAAAAATTTAAATACAATCACCAGTAAAAAAAATTAACAAGTTAAATGTTATGCTGCCCATGAGTACTATGGTCACGTATTATGTATTAGGGGAAAGGTGGGTGATTATAAACAACAGAATCTTATCTCTTACAGTTCTGCTGGCTGAAAGTCCAAGATCAGGGTCCTAACATTATCAGCTAAGGCCCCTCTTCTCAGTCATATATTATGTATTATGTATACATGTATTATGGTCCACAATATTAGAGACTGAAATTCCAAACTGTTTTGAAAGTTCAAATATATATGGCATCTTCAAAGGTAAAGCATGTATTTTTAAAATCTAAAAATATGTTAAAGTGGAATAAAAACTATAATTATATGTACTACTAAGGTATACACTGTATAACAAGAGGCTCCTCCAATATAAATTAGTTCATATGCAGTTGGTAAAGGAGTGATGTCAGTAGAGCACAGAATTATCACTGGTTCATAGGGATTTTTTTCTGACATATTACAAAGGGACCGGGAACAAGTTCTCTAAGATTAAAAGAGAAAGTCTAAGTAAAATATGAAAACTCTAAGAAAAAAGGTGAGAACAACAAATATCTCTCTTAACAGAAAGTAACAGCATCTTTAGTGGCTTTAAGAACTCAGGCTTTTCAACATTGTTATCTGGTGGAAACAAGGTGCAAATGAACAAGTTGCAAAGACAATTTCTCTTATCTACCACCTCTCCCCCCAAAATAGCAATTAACAATGGTGACTATACCCTGGTTCATTACTTTTTATAAAATTAGTTTCTGCTGAAGCAGATGCCCTCAAGAACCTGTATCTCAAAATAGAAAGCACAGCTGAAGTTTAAGGCTAGTAAGTGAACAACTATGGTACAAATGCCAGAGGTAATGCGTGTTAGTATTTTACTAGAGGCCCAGTGCACGAATTCATGCATCAGTGGGGTCCCTCGGCCTGGCCTGCGGGATCGGGCAAAAACTGGGTCTTCAACATCCCCCCAAGGAGTTCTGGATTGCGAGAGGGCACAGGCCAGGCTGAGGGACCCCACCAGTGCACGATTGGGGCCGGGGAGAGACGCAGGAGGTTGGCCAGCTGGGGAGGGACTGCAGGAGGGCTCCAGGGTGTGTCCGGCCATTCTCGCTCAGTCCCGATCAGCTGAACCCCAGCAGCAAGCTAACCTACCGGTTAGAGCTTCTGCCCCCCTGGTGGTCAGTGCACATCATAGCAACTGGTTGACTGTTCCCTGGTGATCAGTGCACATCATAGTGAGTGGTTGAGCAGCCTTAGCATATCATTAGCATATTATGCTTTGATTGGTTGAATGGATGACCAGACACTTAGCATATTGGGCTTTTATTATATAGGATTTTTTTATTGAGGAGGGAGTGAGGGAGGAAGTGTGTGTTAGTATTTTATTGTTAGCACTTGGTTACAAAGCTACTAAAGGAGTGGTCTCCTTAGCCATGTTTACCCAGCACATGAGGTTATTCAGGAATGCACATGTTGTATTATAGTAGAAATGCCTTTACATTCATTATTTTAACACATTGTATGCGGGAAACGTATTTATGTTTTACTTATACCTTTTATGTTGACTGGTAGTAGAGCGCAGGACATGTATTAATACGTTTTTTATAGACTAGCGGTAGAATGCGGGTAACGTATAAATACGTAAACTAAAGTTATCGTAATTTTACTGAACGTTGCCATTTGCGCAAAAAATTAGCAAAAATGGCCCGCGCCACCTGTTAGCGCGCGATAAAAACTACCCGCAAACAATGTGTTAATGATTCATCTAAACCCTGCTTCAAACAGCAAAATACACATATAATAATTCAATCAAAACCTCACAAGCACATTAACTTCATAGGGCATTTTATCCCCTTATGAAACAATATTCCTTCTTTAATGGAATAGATGATAAAAGCAGAACTGTTCAACTAAACCTTATTTTCCAATTTCCCATGATGAAATTAGATAACCATGTAGGGAACATAATAAAGTCCCACAAATGCTTTTGACTTACTTATTTACATGCGTCTCGCACCACTCAGGGCAGAGCCCATGACTTTTTCAATGGCATTCTGTACATTACATATAACAGGTGCTCAATAAATGCTTACATGAGTATTAATTCTATGTTTCATATTTTAAGCTTATTGATCAAAATGCCATCAGTATTTGAAGTAAAACCATTTATCTAACCAGACACCAATCAGCAAGCCTTTCAGAATTTTTTCAAAGTTCATACATGTTGCTGAAAGCTACCTCTCTATGCTTGCCTTAATTTTATTTATATACTAAGGATTAATTAACTATCTTCTTCTAGCAATCTTTAATTTGCTTTAGTTTACAACCACAAACCACAAAAGGTGATGAGAAAACTGAACATTAATGAATGACTAAAGTAGGTTACAAGTAGAAAAGGAAAGACAGATGACAGTGTTTCCACAAACAGTACACAGATGAATCAGGGGTCATTTTCATTTAACAATAGCTCTAGAATATATAATTAATGGAAAAGAGGAAAGGTAGAAATACAGTGCCATGTATTTATGGAAACTATCTGTGAAATTCTATTTACTGAGATAGGAACATAAATAACAATTTGTAAAGTTACATTAAAAAACTGAAAATGAAGTGCTTGAAGGATTATGTTTTAACAAGAGGCCCGGTGCATGAAATTCATGCACAGGTAGGGTCCCTAGGCCTGGCTGGTGATCAAGGCCGATCAGGGCCTTCTGGCTGCTGGCTGGGGCCTCCCTTTATTCTGAGCTGCCCCCTGGTGGTTAGTGCATGTCATAGCAAGCGATCAGTCTCCTTGGTCTAAGTCCTGTGGGGACAATTTGCATTAGGCTTTTATATATATAGACTAGAGGCCCAGCGCATGATTAAATCGTGCGCGTGTAGGGTTCCCAGGGCCTAGCCTGCCATCAGGGCCATGTCCACCGCCCCTGACACCTCACATGCTCCGCGGACGCTGCCACCACTTGCCCTCCATCAGATGCCAGGTTCTCACCTTCCCTAGGCCTGGCGTTCACCCACTTGGAGGATGCCTGTAGGCAGCAGCCCCATTGTGGAGCCGCTCTTGGCATCCTCCCCTTTGGCCATGACCTGCGGGCCACGCCATCTGGTATTGGGATGATGGGATGTCCTTCTGCTCCACTGGCCTCTGCTCCATCTGGGCTCGGGTAGTAACCGCCGCCGCTGCCACCACAGTCGCCGTGCAAGAAAGAGTAAAGCTGGCAGGCCGGTGGCACACGAGAGTGCACACTCCCTTACACTCCCCCTCACACCTCTCAAAGGTTAGCCCTGCCCTGTCGAATCCAGCCAATCCGGGAGCCCTGCTGCCCCACCTCCAGCCAATCTGCTCGCCCACTGGCCTCACCCGAACTGCCTTCCCAACCACCCTGGAGGCTCTCAGTCTTTTGAGCTGAACCTTACAACCCGGTGAAGGCAGGGAGGGCCACCTGACACACCAGGAAAATGAAGTCCGAGGCTGAGTGTGAGCGCAGCTCTGCTCTGTTCCCTCCCAAGGAGCCTGTCCTATCCCTCTGTGCCAAGTGCTCAGGTCCCGCCCCTCCCTGACGTCAAGGGCCTATTCTGTCTCCCAGCTGCCACCTGCCTCCTGCCTCCCGCCTCCCGCCTCCGCCGCCTTGGCTCCGTTCCTGTCTCCGCCGCCTCTACTTTGCTCCCTTCTGCTGCTTGGCTTCCTTCTACGTTGTCGTTAGTCTTCGCTCCCAGCTGGTATATGCAAATTAACCGCCATCTTGGTTGGGTTAATTTGCATATAGTCGCTGATTGGCTGGTGGGCATAGCGAAGGTATGGTCAATTAGCATCTTTGTCTTTTATTAGTGTAGATTACCTGGAGAACTTCAGAAATCCAGAAGACAGTATTCCACAGTCTTAATGAATGAATAAGGAATATTATGAATATCAAGATAATAAAAATTAATCATAAACCATCAAATAAATGTATTGGCTCAATCCATCCTTTTTACACTGTCAATAGCACTCGTTCTAAAGGTTATATTCAGCCTAATTGCTAGTGCTTAAAAATTTCTAGTGGCTTCCTAATACAAACAGGGTAAAAAAGTCTTAAGTCCTTGACAATAGTTAGCCTCAATTTAAATTTCCATCTTTCTCTACCCCATTACTTTTACTTTAGCTACAATGCTCTTGGCACAATTCAACAGGATAAATTTTATGCCTCCATTTCCTTATAAATCCTCTGATGGGATGTCCTTCCTTGAATTCTCCATTTATGAAACCACTATCAATTTTTCTAATTAAAAGGGGGGATTATTAATTGTATATCCTGTTGTTATGAGTATCATTAACACACATTCTGGCAAAAGTCCTTAAAAAGCAACATTTAAAATCTATCCACTTTCTTCAGCTTTAACTATCTTATGAAATATTATAAACTGTTGATACCTGTTCTGGATGAGTAATTTAAACCTTCCTCAAAGGCAAAGCAACGTAACAGTGACGATCCTTTAACTTGACAATAACTGGCTTTTTTTTTTTAACCATTTGACTATTTTATTATTATTTTTAAATATATTTTATTGATTTTTTTTACAGAGAAGAAGGGGCAGGGATAGAGTTAGAAACATAGATGAGAGAGAAACATCGATCAGCCACCTTCTGCATGCCCCCTACTGGGGATGTGCCCGTAACCAAGGTACATGCTCTTCACCGGAATCGAACCCGGGACCCTTCAGTCTGCAGGCCGATGCTCAATCCACTGAGCGAAACCGGTTAGGGCTATTTTATTTTTTAATATATATTTTTATTGATTTCAGAGAGGAAAGGAAAGGGAGGGAGAAACATCAATGATGAGAATCACTGATTGGCTGCCTTATGCATACCCCCTACTGGGGATTGAAACCCTGGCATGTATGTGCCCTGACTGGGAATTGAACCATGACCTCCTGATAGGTAGATGCTGAATCACTGAGCCACATGTGGGGCAACAACTGACTTTTCTTCTTTTCTCAACTGAAGTTTCTTTTACTTTTTCAATCCTCACCAGAGGGTATGTGTTTATTGATTTTTAGAGAGAGGAAGGGAGAGAGAGAAACATCAATCAGTTGCCTCCCATACTTGCCCCACTGGAGATTGAATCTACAACCTGGGTATGTGCCCTGATTGGAAATTCAATCTGCAACCTTGGCATATCGGGACTATGCTCCTACCAACTGAGCTGCAGTCCAGGCTACAGCTAAAGTTGTTGACAGCACAGTGTGTGCGTATCACTCACTGAAGCCCCAGCTGGATGAGGGGGAAACACCTGTGGGAAGGCTCCCAATAGAGCCAATGATGACCGGGGCTATGGGAACTCTTTATTTTCTTTCTTCTTTCTTTCTTTCTTTCTTTCTTTCTTTCTTTCTTTCTTTCTTTCTTTCTTGTTTATTATTTATTTATTTATACATACTTATATTTTTAATCCTCACCCAAGGATATTCTTCCATTGATTTTTAGAAACAGTGGAAGAGAGAGGGAAAGACAGAGAGAAATACTGATGTGAGAGAAAAACATCAATTGGTTGCCTCCTGGGCCCGGGCTGGGGAGGAACCTGCAACCAAGGTACGTGTCCTTGACCGGAATCGAACCCAGGACCCTTTGGTCCACAGGCTCTATTCACTGAGCCAAACCAGCGAGGGTTACAGGAGCTCTTTAAATCATTCTGTAAAAATAAAGACACTGAGGCAATGCAGACCCAAGACCCTGGTCTCCACCTGGAAACCTGACTGGAGATGCCAACCTGAAGAAGGCACCTGAGGTGTCAACCATGTCCCCCTGACTGCCCTGAGCAGAGGAGAGACCACTACAGGCCTGGCCTGGGGCAGGTGCAGGGCCCAGGCCCAGGCTCAGGAAGGAGACTAGTGCTGGAAGCTGCACAGGAGATGCATTCGTTTTATTGGTCATTTGTGCTTAGAAAAGCGGGGCTGATGGAAGGTGTGTGCATTGTCCACGGCCACAGCGGTGCCACATTAGCTGGTGGTTCATGGTACCAGGTCAGGAAAGGCAAGGGCCAGGGGTCCCCCAGCGGGTGCGTTGGCTGAGGAGGGGCATCTCCTGTCCTTCTAGAAATATCCCAAGACTAAGGCTGGCCCTGGTCCCTAACTGCCCCTCCTCAGGCCTGCTGTATGTCTTATGTTGGCCATGGCCCTGCTTGGGGATCTCTAGCTCTGCCTCTGGGCCTCGCTGCCCCTGCTTCAGGGGGAGGAGGAGCCAAGGATGGAGCAGGACTCACACTGGTCAGACTGTTCTCCAGTCTAGTCTTGACGCTGGCATTTTCAGGAAGTGCAGCACAGAGGCAGGTGGGCCCCAAGGCTGAGGCAGTTTCTGGGGTCTGTGTGGCTGTGACCAGGCACAATCCAGGGCATCTAAGCCCTACTGCCGGGGCGCCAGGTCCACTACAGGTGCTAGAAGCCAAAGGCAGTGATGAAGATGTTGACCACGACGATGATGAAGACAAGGCTAGTGGTCAGGTTGTTGAGGAAGTTCATCTTGGCGTGCTTGGCTGGGTTGTTGAGGTCGGCCTTGACAAGGAAGATGAGCAGCACGCCCACGCTGATCTGCAGCACGAGGGAGATGGAGATCAGGGCCACCAGGGGGACAAAGGAGTGGAAACCGGGGCCCTCGTTGATGACAGCCTTCAGCTGCGAGGCGTTGGCCATCAGCAGGGCGACGTCCAGCATGCTCTCTGCTGCGCTCTTCTTGTTAGCGTAACTGTTCAAGTTGAGGGGCTTTTTCGGCAGGGCGCCCGTTTGGGCGCTGGGCGAGTCCCGCCGCAGGTTACCGTTGAGCTCGTACCCCTTGGGGTCCGAGTCCATGGCGCACACGGCCACCGCCATTGCCGCTGCTGCAGCCGAGTCCCGCCGCAGGTTACCGTTGAGCTCGTACCCCTTGGGGTCCGAGTCCATGGCGCACACGGCCACCGCCATTGCCGCTGCTGCAGCCGCTGCAGCCGAGTCCCGCCGCAGGTTACCGTTGAGCTCGTACCCCTTGGGGTCCGAGTCCATGGCGCACACGGCCACCGCCATTGCCGCCGCTGCCTCGTTCGGAGCCTGAGGCCGCCCACTCAGCAGCTGCTGCGGGTGTCCGCGCCCGCCCCAATAACTGGCTTTTTAAAAAGACCCTGAAGTATGACTTGAAGGGAACAAGCTCTATCTAATCATTCTCACATACCTCACGCAGCCCAGATTCACCTTGAGCTTTAAGAAGGCAGTACCTATTTATTCTCCAACCACCCGTTTATTCCCTCCTTTCTGTCCATCCCTTCCTGCTTGGATTACAATGAGGAGTAAGACACCCTACATTACTCAGTACTTATTATCTAGTTGGAACTAGCTGAGCAATGAAGGAATCTATACCTAAACAATTAAAATATTCTTAAGTGGCTAGTTTAGAAGGCAATGCCGTGAATATTTTTAAAAGCCAAGACTAAGAAAGCTAGCTTTCAAAAACAAATGGTAAAAATACCTCTTTTAGGAATGGAAGGAACAGACGGACTTATTTGGCTGTTACTGCTGCCAGAGAAGCAGTCAATCAGCACTCCCACTTGTCAGCACTGCAGACTAGATGTATTAAAGAACTAAACATATCCTAAAGTATGAAGCAGGTCTCAAGTCTCGAAATATCAGCATTTACCAATCTCCTAAAAATTAGGCACAGATCTCTGAAACAGATCGAACCCATCTTGGCAGCACCATTAAATGTTTCAGATCTGCACTTAGTACAAGTTAAATATTAAAGAACAAATTCCAACTTCTGTCATCAAATTTCATCAAAGATTTTTCCTACTGCTTGGTATCATACTCCCTTTAAAACAGATGGGCAAGGGGAATAAAAACAAACCCTACCCTCTTGACTCATCTTGTGACTCAGATAGATACTCATTTTCATAAGTTTTGTCAAGTTGAAACACATATTATTAATCTCCTTTTTGTAAGGATACCTTTGGGAGAACTATCTTTTTTAATAGTTGAAAATACCTCTGTGTTCAATTTAAATTATATTATACAAAGTAGTAAAATAAAGAATCTCTTCTATCATCTATATTCAGGATAGGGCAAAAGCAGGTTTATAGTTGCTTATATGGAAAATAATACAGTAATTTATAGACAATACAAGAATAAATTCTGGTCTGGACAGTGGGCTCAGTGGTTAAGGATGGACTCATGAACCCAGATGTCCCCGGTTCGATTCCCAGTCAGGCACGTTTTCTATTATCTACTGTTGCTGCTAAGAAATCCAATGCCAGTGGACGCCTATTTTTTTAGGCAGCTTATTTCCCCCCTTGTTTAGGGTTCTCTTTTTACTCTTGGAATTTTATTTTATCTTATTATGTTTTTTATTAATCCTCACCAGAGGATATTTTTCCATTGATTTTTAGAGAGTGGGAGGTAGGGAAGGAGGGAGAAAGAAGAAGAGAGAAGGAGAGGGAGAGACATTGATTGGTTACCTCCCATATACACCCCAACCGGGGCCAGGAATCAAACCTGCAGCCCTGGTACATGCCCTTGACCAGGAATCAAACTTTCGACCTTTTGGAGCATGGACTGACCACACCAGCCAGGGCTTACTCTTGGAATTTTAAAATAGGCTGAGACTAAATGTAGGTCTTTTTCATCTAACCTTCTTGACTATCAGAATGCTCTTTCAATCAGATTTGACTTTTCAGGAGAGGGAAATTTTCACCCACTATTTCATTGATTATTTGTGCTTTCATCTTAGCTAATATATTTCCTTAAATTTCTTTTAGACAGATGCTATTACTCTCTCTATTTGTCCCAAGTCCTTCTTTTCTTATATTTTTTTTCCATATTATTTGCTCTAACATTCTGAAGGAGAGCCAAGAATTTATACATTTGCTAAATGGTTAGCTAGGCTTTTATCAGCTAAAAAACTGACTTCTACATCACAAATATAAGATTATTCAAATTTGTAGCAGACTACCAAAATACTATGTCATAGACTTCACTGCTGAATCTACAAATTGGTAAGTGCTGCCATAATATCAAAATTTGACGGTATGGACCGAAAAACCTGAAATATTTAGAATACAGTAGACAAACCAGGTATTTAATAAAAGGCCCTGTAAGAGCAAAATAAGGTAACAACTCAAAGCTTAGATGTTCAAGTTCATGCACTAAACTTTAGAAAACCATTCATCCCTCTCTTCTTTCCAGCTCTAAAGCTTTACTGAAAGAAAGCAGAATAGTAGTAATTCTCAGTGAACTAAGTGAAATTAGAATTTAGGATCATCAAATTACTAAGTAAATGATAAATCAAGGTTGGTAGATTGCTTAAGCATGAACTGTGTGACACATTTATGAAGGTTTTTAATCTAAAGTGACAAAAGCACATATCAATTTCAAAGTTAATGACAAAAAATCTGTAAATAACAAATGGCATTTTAGCTTAAAATGTTTAAGAACATTTGTATCTGTTCACATTCAAACTGAATTTTTATTGATATTAGTCATTAGAACACACATTATTTAAAAATTGGAGTTACTCTAGTCCAGGGGTGGGCAAACTTTTTGAGGGCCACAATGGGTTCTTAAACTGGACCGGAGGGCCGGAACAAAAGCATGGATGGAGTGTTTGTGTGACCTAATATAAATTCAAAGTAAACATCATTACATAAAAGGGTACGGTCTTTTTTTTTTTAGTTTTATTCATTTCAAACGGGCCGTAGTTTGCCCACGGCTGCTCTAGTCCCATTTAAGAAAGGAAACAAAGGAATGCAGATATGAAGGAAAAGATCAAATTAAGTTCAGATTAAGTTTTTCTCTGAAAAAGCTTTATTTTCACAACAAAGAAAAACCCTAGTCTAATCTGATTGAGAGCAGAAATTAACAGCACAAAGTCAATTATCTCTATATTTTCAAGTCACTTGTAAATATTCACATCAGAAAAAAAAATTGCTTGAATATGAGGTTGTTTACTTAAAATTAGAGCAGTTATCCTAATGGCTAAAGATGTATTCAGGGTTTCTACACATACTTCATTATGCAAAAGAAAACATTGCTTAAGAATCTGCCAGCTCTTCCTGGGTCACCTTCTAATCAAAGAAAATTGAGAAATCTTTTTAGATAAAAAACTATCATCAGTCCTTCATCTACATTTAGTCTACAAAATAGGCCCTGTACTTCATTTTATCAAAACCATTCAGAATTACACTGGTTTTATCAACAGTAATAAATAGCTGAATCTGATTTTCAATTTACACTTTCAACTGTGCCCCAATCTAGTTCTCTGTTTAAACTATCTAAAGTAGTATCTTACACAGTCACTTTTCCAAGTTATCATGCCAAGTTACAAGTAAGGTCTCAACTTTGAGCAAATTACCCCAACAGAGTATACATTTCCACTATAGTCCAGACAGGTTAGCTAACAGACAGAAACAAAGTCACAATGGCCTAGAATAATTTAACTCAATGAAAAGTGAACACTGAACTGAGAAGTGGGGGGTTCAGAGAATACTTCTATGTCTTAGACAAGTCCAGTTTGCCTAAAGTAATTCACGTGTAGACAAACATAACATAATCTTATAACATTTATTATAAGGGAGGCTGTATAGGATTGGGATTAAGCATATGACTCTGGAGCATGACTGCCTGAGATCAAATCATGTCTTTGTTCCTTTACCTGCGGCTGTGTGACTGAGATCTTCTGCCCGTTTTCTCTTCTGTACAAAGGATTAAGTAATAATACCTCTCTCATGAGACTATCATGAAGATTAAAAACACTGATGTATGTGAAATGCTTAGAATAGTGCCTGGCACATTTGTTTTATTATTCATGAAACAAATAATAAGTGTGATGATTGGTAACTATGGAATTTTCCTAAAGGTACAGCCTTTAAAATTACCCAACTAGTTGTCTCTATCCAACACAGCTAGTTCAGCTGTGAGCTCTTACTAGCTTATTCAGTCAAGAGATACTTACTCAGCATCTGCTTTATGTACATGGTTTTTAATCCATCAGATTTAGCAATTATGCAATAAAATGAAGGTGACCTTAAAGTTTCAGTAGATAGTAGGGAATAAAAGTCAGTTTACAGGCCGTGAAATTAGCAGAAATACTGAAATGGAGATAACTGAATATGCTCTTCTAGGAAGCTCAAATATGAGGAAAAAATGGAGAAAAACTGGGAGGTGCATGAAGGGTCAGGATCAAGGAAGTTAATCCTGTCTATAAATTGAAGAGAGATGGAGCAGCTGAAAAACAGGGAGAACCTAACAAAACAGTCCTGTAGATGAGAGTGGATGAGATCCAAAGCACAAGCAAGGAGGCTGACCTAGAATAAGGGGGTATGAGCATGCGATTGGGAAAGTTTCTGTGTGCAGTGGGGAGGAGTGGAAAGTAGGGGGAGTTGGAGATAAGGAGATAATGAGCTTAACACTTAAAATATTCTCAGTTTTCTTAAGAATTAGGAGAGAAATCAGTAAGTAAAAGTAGGATATTGGGAATCACTATGCAGGGTGTCTGGATAGAATGATGAAAATCTAGATGCAATTTAAGGAGAATGAAAGGGACAAATGACCAGACAAGTGAAAGAATTAATCAGTATTGAAAACTAATACAGCTTTCAAAAACAATTTCAAAAGTCAGTCCTTCTGTGAAGCTTTTCTTAATTTCCTTAACCAAGGATAATTTCCACTCCCTGGGACTCCTGTTTTTGTTTTTCATAAAGATTTAGTTCCACTATAATAATATATGCGTTCCTCTTTTTCCCAGTAGCTAGACCATAAGCAACTTGTGTTGTTTATCTGTGTCATGGGCCGAAGACAGTACCTTACCTTTTAAAAAGTAGCACAATTAAATACTAAAAGAACAAAACAGACAATAACTACTTGAAGAACAGGAAGGGCCAATGAAAACTGGGACAATTATAAGGCCTCACTGAGAACAATCAATCAAACTGGGTCTTAAAGGAATGAGAAGGCATGACAGGGTTTAACCTAAACAGGGAACTATAAATATTGAAGTGCCTCAAAGACTGATTTTAACATTCTTATCTTATATATAGATAATATTAAGCTCTTCCAATAATGAAGAGGTTTGTAACTAAGAAAAAAAAATTTACAATGTATGGATGGCAGGAAAAAGTGTTGGTTTTAATGTGGACAAATTCATTTTGGAGAAATTAATCCAAATCATGTATAAAATATACAAAAGTACACTGTATTCTGATGAACCAAGTAGGGAACAGAGGGGGGAAAAAACTATTACAGTGTATGACATTTATTTCAAATACCACACATTAAAAAAAAAAACGACTTGGCTTTTGCCATCTGGATGTGCAGAAGGCCATCCATCTTGCCTTTTGCCCTGATATATTTTTCTTTGCAACCAGGTAAAAGAAGCGAAGAGAAGAACCTGGGAAATACTTAGGACCTCTGTTCCTTGACCAAGAAACAAAAACTAATTTCCTAGTACCTCATTCCAATCAGAGTTGTACAATACTTCCAAAACTCAATCTAAACTCCATTTGCAGCAAGAAGCCTGGTTAATTAGACTTCCAAACCTCCCTCTTGCCCATTAGCAAGAATAACTGTCACACGCTCAAAGTAGCAAGGTACAATTTTGAGCACACCCTTTTGATTCTAAAGAAACTATAATACCGACATATTAACTTTGCCAGAAATAAGAATTCTAGATCTAGCTAACACCTAAAGCATTAGCTTGTAAAAACTCTAGTTTGACCATAGTTCAGATAGGTTAGGCAGTGATAGAGGTGACAGTTCTCAAATTCAAAGACCATTATTGTCTATAATAGGGTTCCAACAAACTTGTTCTGTAAGAGGCCAGATAGTAAATATTTTAGGCTTTATGGACCATATAGTTTCCATTGCAACTACTCAACTCTACCACTGTAGCATAAAAACAGCCATATGTAAACAAATGGGCTTGACTGTGTTCCAATAAAACTTTATTAACGAAACTGCCGATAGGTGGTAGTATAGTCACAATCAGGTTTCGTTTAGGTCAATTTTTACAATATGCTAGGTGCAACATTTTATCTTTATCTATACATATAAAAGCCTAAGCAACTGGTTGGTAGCTATGATGCGCACTGACCACCAGGAGACAGACGCTCAATGCAGGAGTGGAAACGACAGGCATGGAAGGAAACATGGAACAGGCTGATGAATCTCAGAGGGAAGAGGGGAGGGGAGAGGAGAGGGTGGGAAGAGATTAACCAAAGATCTTATATGCATAGTAGAGGCCTAGTGCACAGAAAACTGCGGGGATCAGGGTGAAACCAGCTCTCCGACATTCCCTGAGGGGTCCTGGATTGCAAGAGGGTGCAGGCCAGGCTGAAGGGACCCCACGGGTGCATGAATTCATGCACTGGGCCTCTAGTATTAAAATAAAAATATACATTTGAATGTGAACATAATTATGTAAGAAATTTATAAAGGAAAGCCTGAGAAGAAAAACAATAAAATGTATGCAGTTCAAATGGCAGAATTCTGGGTAATTGGTCATAGAGTATCACTCATTTTAAAATAAATTATATAACTTACAAAATGGAAGATAGAAATGGATGAATAAAAACAAGTAATTTCTTTGCTACAAGGAAATAAACAGGGTACTTACTACCCATGATAGATTCTTAGGAGAGGAAAGATAACATTTATCTAAGAGTTAAAAGACAATGAAGTCAAGTAAGTAAGGAACTTGATACAACTCTTTAAAGAAGACAAGGTTGAAGCTGCAGCAGAGCTCTGTTCCACTGGCTTCTGCTCCTGACTCACCACTGTTTGCTCTTACGGAGGAATAAATCCATCAGGAAACCATGCCACAGCCATGGCTTTTAAAGATACAGGAAAGATATCCATGGAACCAGAGGTGGCGATTCACTGAATTAGAATTACTCTAACTAGCTGCAATGTAGTCTTTGGAGAAGGTGTGTGCTGACTTGATCAGAGGAGCAAAGGAAAAGTGAAAAGACCAGGTTGGATGTCCACCAAGACTCTAAGGATCACTACAAGAAAAACTCCCTGTGGGAAATGTTCTAAGACTTGGGATCCATTTCAGATGAGGACCCACAAGTGACTCATTAACTTGTATAGCCCTTCTGAGATTGTTAGAGGTTGTTAAATATACTACTTCCAATAGTATTGATACAGGAGTCAAGGCTTAAGACACCATTGCCGATACTTAAATCAACCTTTTTAATATATTATCAATTGTTAAAACAAAACAAAAACTTGACACAAGAGCATTCTACCCAGAGCTCAGAAGCAAGCAAAGGTGTTGATGAGAATGAAAGAAATTGACAAGTGTTTGGGGAAAAGAAAGCAAACTAATGAAACATAATGAGCAACAAGTAAAATGGTTTTAAATAAAGAAAAAAAAAAAAAAAAGGGAAGAGGTACCTCATTGCAAGGTAAGAGGTCTCCAAACAAGGCAGGAGCAGCTCCATCAAACAGGGATGAAAAGGGCAAGGAAGGTTTAGAATGATTCGGCGTTCTGTGACCGCCTCATGACATCTAAATTTACCAAATGTCTCCATTCCAATTCTCAGGATCTCCCTTTCCCTTATCAATGGCCTTCCACACAAAAAAACCTTTTGGTTTTTTTGACTGATCCTTGAATAGACATCTAACAGTGTCATGTTCTGCTTTTACATTCTCCAATACAGTCAGAAATAACAAACCCACCCACACTGCTTAAATTCCTCATTCTCCCCCCAAAAAAGATTTTTTGCAATAGCTACTTGGACTACCAAAGTTTTGCCTTCAGCAAGTACTTTATTTTATGTAAACACAAAATAAGTTAATTGTTCAATTAAGCCACTGATATTTGAGGTTTGGTTTGTAACTATAGCATACTGCAGATCCCAATAATAAAAAAGTCTGTAAAAAAAAAATTCTAATTCTCTATTCTGATTAAGACTATAAGTCAAATTCACTACCCATTTTAAATAATCATGTGCTAACATTGCTACACAAACATATAGAAGTATGTGATATATAAGTATAAAATGTAAGTATAAGACAAATTAACAAGAATATTTGACTTACAGTGTGAGCACATCTCCAAAGGATAACTTGCCTCATTTCCCTGAAGGAAAAAAAAAGTAAAAAGTTATTAGTTACACAACATTAGTAAATTTCTTTAACAAGTTTATATTTATATTGAAATATAATTTTCTATATTAGAAGGGAAGTGGGTCCAATGTCAGACAGCCAATTCCAATTTTTCTTCTTATGGGACATCTTATCTCATGGTTAGGGTCTAAGTCAGCCATGGGCAAACTACGGTCCGTGGGCCGGATTCGGCCCATTCGGCTGTTCTATCCGGCCCGCGGAGCCGAAAGAGCGGAGGGTTCTCTTGCTCTCCCCTCCGCTCCTTCACCAGCAGCAGTGTTAACATGGCAACGTCGGGAAACATGGCCGCAGCTCCTTCTTCTGAGTCCAGTTTAAGAACCCATTGTGGCCCTCGAGTCAAAAAGTTTGCCCACCTCTGGTCTAAGTTAATACAATTTATCTGAATCCCTAACTTATAAAGAAATATAAAACCACTAGTATCTGTTTTTTTTACTAGGATTCTATGTGAAATTTATTTAGGAAAAAAAAGGCTCTAGAAAAACTACAGACCTGAGCCAATGCTTACATTGAAAAATATCTTGATAACTAAACCATTTGATTAGTAATGGAACCAGTAGTAGTTCTAAATCTGAAATGGTCAAAATTCCAACTATCATATTCACACGAAGCAAAAACCATTAAGATCATCCTGGTCAATGTGGCTGTTGACTGGAGCGTCATCCCGCACACCAAAAGGTTGCTGATTCAATTCTGAGTCAGGACACATTATCCAGGTTACAGGTTTGATCCCAGACCAGGGTGCTTATGGGAAGCAATCTATCTATATATATCCTCTCTCTATATATATATCCCTCTCTCTTCCCATATCTCTAAAATCATTACAAAAACATATCCTTTGGTGAGGAAAAACAAAACAAAACTAAAGCCATTAAGATCTTCTTTAAAAAGACCACAGAATTTAAAGTAATGTAAATTGAGTTTTTAAAGTTCAGAGATAAAATTGTGTACCATGCATCCTATATTCCATCAATCTAATACTGACATTAAGTGTACAATAGAATCAACATTTAAATACAGGGGTGGGCACAAGTAGGTTTACAGTTATGAGTTTATTCTTTTATTATTTATTTAGTAATTATTGTACTTATTATTATTAATCTACTTGTGCCCACCCCTGTATATACTTATATACCCTAAGTTATTGAATACTTCCTGAAAAAACAATTTAATCTGTCTGGCTAGCTTGTACACTCTGAAAAGTATCTCTTATTCTCCATAATTTAAGGTCTATGAGAGTATATCAGCAAATCAGTATCTTCAATTTGTATCATTTTGCCAATAACTGAAAATTATAGTGGGTAACTGTAATTTTCCAGAACCTATTAATTTAATTTTAGGTCACTTTAAATATAAAATATATACTAACGATGGAAGAAATTCTTACCATACTCTTCCATGCTTAAAATATTTAAATACATCTTTAAAAAAAATCTTATTACACACAACCTAAAATTATGTTTCTTTCAAGGCTCCAAGAAGAATATAATACTTTGGATTACCATTGGGAGTTTTAAAAAAATAATTAATGCTATAATTGTTTTATATGTGATGACAAAAGGCTTATATGAATTTCAGTGAAGGCTTCGAAACCAGGTCCTTATTTCTCTAGCCCCCTGACCTTTACAATGTTATCAATTCTTTATAAATTATATCATCTATCTTATATCACTCCCTGCTAGCCAGCATCCACTAAGAGCCAAGGAATAGCCTGACCAGGGAATAGCAGGACTCCTCAGAACTTCTCTACCATCACTGAATGCTTCATCTGTCTCCTAGGCTTCAAATCCATATATCCAAAAAGTTATTTCAACCTCAACCTGTCTAATTTTATACCAAGCAAAAATATCTTTCAAATATTAAGGTAAAATGCTTTATCCTCATTTTTAAAGGTTTTTAAAACATAGCTATTTAACACAAACAGTGTTTACGTTAACAATGCATTATGTGGTATATAATATGTAGAAATAAATTCTTTGACAATGGCAGCACAAATGTGATATATATTGTCAATATCTTACACTATGAGAAAAACATTATCTAAAAGCAGAGCATGAGGGCTGGATTTTGAATCAATCACCAATGGCCAATGATCCAATCAATCACACCTATGTAATAAAGCCTCCATGAAAACCCAAAAGGGCAGCATTCTGAGAGCTTCCAAGTTAGTGAACACATGGAGATGTAGGGGGAGTGGAACACCTAGAGAGAAGATGGAAGTTCCTCACCCCTTCCCTTGTACCTTGCTCTATGTGTCTCTTCCATTTAGTTGTTCCTGAGTTAGCTAATTTAAAATAAACCAGTGATTTAGTAAGTAAAATGTTTCTCTGAGTTGTGTGAGTTGCTCTAATAAATTAATTAAACCCAAAGAAGAGGTCCTTGAAACCTCCAATCCATAGCCAGTTGAACATCTAGAACCCCAGGTAACAACCTGGACTTGCAACTGGCATCTGAAGAGGCGAAAAGGGGGTAGTATTGTAGGACTGACCCCTTAACTTGTGGAATTTGGTGCGATTTCCAGGTAGAGTGTCAGAATTGAGTTAAACTGTAGGGCACCCAATTAATGTCTCATAATTGTGTGATATGTGAGAAAACACACACACACACACACACACATAGTAATTGGGTCCCAAGAGCCTTTTATATATATGCTTAATAAAGCTTCAAATAAATAAAAGCAAACAGAACTGAAAGGAAAATAGACAATCATATTCGATTTTTACATTTCTCTCACAGTAACTGACAGATAAAAGTAGACACTCACCCCCGCCCCCCCCCCCCCCCAAAAAAAAGTCAGTAAAGGTACAGAAGATCTGAGCACACTATCAATCAACAGATCCTAAAACAGCAGAATATTATTTTCCGGTTCACATGGAACACTGGCAAAGACGACATTATTCTGAGCCTCAAAAAAACTCTCAATAAACTTAAAAGGTTTAAAATACAGTGGGGCCTTGACTCACTGAGTGTCCCGACTAACGAGTTTTTGAGATACCAGCTGTCTCTTGGCCGATATTTTTCATTGAGTTGATAGAGTAATTTGAGTCAACAAGCTTTTTAATGAGCTCCTTAACACGCTCAGTCTCAGAACGAATTAAACTCGTAAGTCAAGGCAACACTGTATACAGAATATATTCTGTCATTACAATGGAATTAAAGTAGAAAGATATTTGGAATTATGGAAGTATTTGGAAATAAAACAAAATTCTAATAAGCTATAAGTCACAAAGGCAATTATGAGAAATCAGAAAATATTTTGAATACAGGATAAGCAGTGTTTTGAAGAAAATACTATTTTACAAAGAAAATCTAAAATACAATGATCTGTTCCCACATTAAAAAACTAAAATAATAGTAAAAATTAATTAATTAAACCCAAAACAAGGGGAGAGGGGAAAAAATAAATTAATGAAATAGAAAGTAAACAAACAGAAAGATAAATTAGTAAAACCAAAAACTTATGTAAGTTTTTCTAAATATATAAAATATATTCTAAATATAGTCTAAATATATAAAAATCAATTTTATAACTTAAAATAGATGAGTTTCTTGAAACTAAGTCAAGGAAAAAGAGAAAAATTGTACACCTCTATAGCTGTTAAACTGAATTTGAGTTAAAAAACCTTCCCTCAAAAAAACTACACCCATATGGCTTCACTGGTCAATTCTATCATATATTTGAATTTCCAAAACATACCAACCCTACATTAATTCCTTCAGAAGGTAAAAGAGAAAGGACTAATTCTTAACTCATTTTATGAACATCATTACCCTGATACCAAAATCAGATGACACTCCAAACAAACATAGAAAACCCAGTAAGCTATATTCCAATATTTCTTCATGACCATGGATATAAAAATCCTTAAAAATATTTGAGCAAATTAAATCCAGAAAAACATTAAAAGAAAACATCATGACCAACTCAGAATTATTCAGCAATGCAAGGTTGGTTTAATATTCAAAATTAATGGAATTCAGTACAAAATAAAAAAAAACACTAATAGTCATTTTAACAGATATAATAAGAGCATCTGCCAAATACCAACACCCATTCATGGTAAAATAAGAACTCGGCAAACTAAGGATCTTCCTCAATCTATAAAGGCTATCTACAAAAAGCCTACAGCTAGTATCATACTTAATATGGTAAACACTAAATGCCTTCTATCTAAAAGCAGAAACAAGATACATAAAGATATTTGCACCAGTACAATAAGACAAGATGCAAGAAATTCTGGCACAGGAAAAGGAAATTAACACTTCCATTCAGAAAATCATCAAAAATACAAAATATTTAGTGATAAAGTTAATAAAATATATGTAATGATTGTACAATAAAGACTATTGAACACAGCTGACAGACATTAAAGATTACCTTAAAAAACATAGAGCTATATCATGTTCACAGATCAGAAGACTAGCTGTTAAGATGACAGATCTCCACATACTGATCTATTTAAAAAAACAAAAACAAAACACAATCCCAATCAAAATTACAGTAAAATATTTTAAAGACGTCGGTAAATCAATTTTGAAATTGTATATGGAAATGCAAGGGACTAAGAAGCCAAAATTTTTTAAAATCAACTATGTTGAAGAACTTACACTGACTTAAAGAATTATCCACACACAGTCAGTCACATATCCATATAACCACATTCAATCTTTGCAACAAATGATGCTAAAACAAATGGATATTTAAAAAAATAGAAGAGACAAAAGACCTGGACATTTAACAACAACAGATATATACACAGCAAATAAGAACGTGAAAAGATGTTCAACATCATTAGACATCAGAGAAATCCAAATTAAAACTACCAGGATATGTGCAACTAGTATGTATATGGCTAAAAAATGCCAACATGTGAAGTATTGCTGAAAACGTACAACAAATAAATGGTTTTGTGTTGGGCAGAATTCTAAGATGGCCTTCTGAAATTCCTAGCACCTGGTATACACCTTCTCCCAGTTATTCAAACAATAATCTAGGTACTGTTGCAAAGGAATTTTGTATATGTACTTAAGGTTCCAAATCAGGTGACCTTATGGTAAGATTATTCAGGTGGGTCTGCTGTAATCATAAGAGTCTTAAAAACAGAAAAGTCAGAGATGCAAAATATGAAAATTCAACATAAGGGAGATGAAGTAGGCTATGTGCCATTGAATGTGGAAGGTGTCTAGGAGCTGCTGAGAGTGGTCTCCAGCTGACAATGACCAAGGAAACAGACATAATCCAAAAAGAGCAAGAAACTGAATTCTGCCAATAACCTAAAAGAGCTTGGAAACAGAACTTTATCCAGAACCTCTAGATGAGAACTCAGTCTGACATCTGGATTTCGGCCTTGTGATACCCTGAAGAGAATCTGTGCTGAACTCAGACCTACAGAACTATGAAATAATAGGTATTGTTTTAAGCAAATAAGTTTATGAAAATGTGTTACACAGCAACAGAAAATTAACACCCAGACATATAGTATTTGTGTCTAAAAATAAAAATGTTGACATACCAAGTGTTGGTGAAAATGTGGAGTGCAGATGAAATTTTTATACATTGCTGGTGGGAACTCAAAATGGTACAGCCATTTTGAAAAAAAGTTTGGTGGATCTTAAGTTTAACATAACATTCAACAAAGATTTATGCACACATTTTCATAGAAGCTTTATTGTTAACTAGAGGCCCGGTGCATGAAAATTCATGCACTGGAGCGGGGCCCCTCAGCCCGGCCTGCCCCCTCTCACAGTCCAGGAGCCCTCAGGGGAAGGAGGCGACCTGACAATCAGGGGAAGGCGACACTCCATCACACCTCTGCTGCTGCCACTGCCAGCAGCGCAAGCCTCGGCCAGCCCTGGTTACCTGAGCCTGGGGCGGCCCTGGGTGGCTGGGCAGCCACCATCAATGCTTGCCTGCACCTCAGGCCGGCCCTGGGCAGCTGGGGAGCTGAGGGGTCCGGGGGTCTCCGAAGGCAGGCACGTGGAGCGGCCCGGCCTATGGGCCCGGCCTTGCCACAAGCCTGCCACCCTGGCGAGGCTGAGGATACTGGGCACCGCCATCTTTGGGTGCGGGGCAGTCAATTAGCATATTCTCTACTTATTGGCTGTGGGTGCCGCCATCTTTGCGACAGCGTGAGGGTCAATTAGCATATTCCCTCTTTATTAGATAGGACAGTCCAAACAAGAAACAATCTAAATATCCATTAACTGTCAAATGGACAAACAAGCTGTGGTGTCTTAAGACATGGAGTACTACTCAGTAATGAATAGAAAAGACTACTGATATACACAATAACATAAATAAATCTCAAAAGCAATATGCTAAGTGAAAAAAGCCAGATACAAAGGTTACATACTACATGACTGCATTTACAAATACTAGAAAAGGCAAGCTACAGTTATTGAAATATCAGGGGTTGTGTGCGTGACGGGTGGGAGGGGAGTGTGTTCAATGCAAAGGTGTACTGGGTTAATATTTTAGGGTAAAAGAAATTATCTACATCTTAATTGTGATGGTGCTTACAAAATGATATACATATGTTAAGACACGTTAACTGTACACTTAAACTATATGTAAGCTATATCTCAATAAAGCTGATTTTTTAAAGACTCAACATGGAGTCCAAGTATAATGGAATTGTTTCATAACACTTAAAGTCTTCAGTTAAAAAAGATAAAAATATCATTTTCTTTAAAATAATAATATAGTTTTTATAAGATACCTATACATTTCAAGGTAGCAAATATATATTTTTCAGATTACTCTTGCAGAACCACGAGAAGCCAGAAACTTAGTAATAGTAATCTTTACCACTATGATTCTTTCATCCTTTAGTTAGTCCCCTCCTCAGATTTTAAATTCTATGAAGACAACAGTTGTCTTATCTTTTGATATCCCCTGCCAGATTTAACAATGTCCTATATTCAAGGAAGAATTTTATAGGTGCATGTAAAACTCTAGATCAGTGATGGCGAACCTTTTGAGCTCGGCATGTCAGCATTTTGAAAAACCCTAACTTAACTCTGGTGCCATGTCACATATAGAAATTTTTTGGTATTTGCAACCATAGTAAAACAAAGACTTATATTTTTGATATTTATTTTATATATTTAAATGCCATTTAACAAAAAAAAAATCAACCAAAAAAATGAGTTCGCGTGTCACCTCTGACACACGTGTCATAGGTTCGCCGTCACTGCTCTTGATAACCTTAAGGCACTTGGTTTAATTAGCATTTTAAGCACCAATGTGTTAAAGAACGTGGTTAGATTAAGGGCATTATTGCCAGATTCAAGAAATTCTTAAAAGTCAAGTTACTAAAGAACTTTAGATTTTCACTTCCCTTGATGCTCACTTTTCATAATGAGCATCTATTGAGCATTTGGTTCTACGTACACTTTAAATAAGCAGTACTCTTAACAGTGAAGTAATATTTATAGTTCACAAGGAGAGCCTATAACCAAATAAGACAATGTTGTCATCTCTTAAGTCTACTCGATAAAGATAAATATCTAAATATTCTGACAGCATGCCTTAGAAAATATTCTAAACTTTACAGTATGCACTTATAAATTTTATTTTTATTCTCATATCTTGACACTCTAAGATCAAAGTAACTCTAAACAAAATAAGATAAAATATTTTCATTTCTTTGCCAGAAATTTTCTTTAGAAAATACTTTTCTATTCTTACTTAGTGTGTACCAAACCTGATAATAATAAAATTTTTAAAATACTGAATATTGACTTGAAGAAAAAGTTAAATATATCCAAATGTCTTTATCTGCTGAAAGATAAAGCTTGCCAACTTCCCAATTAATTGAATTATAATAATGAAATCAATTTTTTTCCTATGGTAAAAATCAATGACCACCTTAATAACTGTTCTAGAACAGATATCCCTTGTTCTTAGAAAACGAAGTATGAAACTGGATAGGTGAATTTGGGGGAAAGTGAAAAGATCAAAGGGCAGAAGCAAAAAATAGAAATGGCTGATATCAATAGCATTCCATGGACAAGTCTGTCTCTATCAAGCTTTGAGTCTACAAGTACCCATCTCTTTAGGCGCTGACTTCTCCATGAAGGAAATAAGAAACTTAGACTAGATGAGTACAAGGGGTCCTTCTAGCTGTATTAAGTTGTTTTACTATTAAATAAGATGCTAGTCATATTTAAATATGGAAAGAAAAGTAAGACAGAGGAAGATAGAGAGAACACCGAAACTCCTTAAAGGACCCTGTTGGTCCAAGAGACAAAAAGTTTCCCAAATATTGTAGAGTATACTTTATTTTTTATTTTCTTTCACAAGCCAGTACAAACATCAGTGTGAAAAAGGAAAAGACAATAAACCTCAGAAGCACAAGTTGTCGGCAATATAAATCAAATATGACCTTAGAGCAACAAATCTGGCAAAAGATAGTTTTTTTGTGGACACTCTATAAGAATTAGTTATGATGCTCATCGTATGGCAGGAATATTAAAACAGTATATTACTTTAAAAACAGTGACGAGTTTTCCAATACAACAAAAGTAAAAAACTGTACTTTTCACATGATTTTAAGGGGGGGGGGGGGGACTAAAAATTTCTAGCTTAATAAATGCTGCCAAAATTACATCCAAGCGGATGTTTGAAGGTATATATGTTAACTATTTTAAAGATCTTATTGCATAATGGGCCCTGAAATAATCATACCTATTATTCAACTTTATACTTTAAAATGTACCTATTAAATAACCAATAACCTAACCAATCCTATTTTTCTCTACTACTCAATATTATGTTTTTTGAATGTTTATCTTGTATTCTGAAATATTATTGAACTCATTATTCTAAGGTGTGTGGGATTCTGGGGGCTTTTTTGGGTAGATTTCTCAGGATTTTTTATATGGGCAATCATGTCATTTGCAAATAGGGACATTTTTTCTTATTTTCCAACCTATATACCTTTTGTATTCTTTTCGTGCCTTATTGAACTGCTTAGGACTTTCAGCACTATGTTTAAAGAGTGATATTATCTTTGAGAGAGCATATTATCTTTGCCTTGTTACTGCATTCAATCTTTGCCATTAAGTATACATTAGCTGTAGGTGTTTATAAATGTTCCTTATCCAAGTGAGTTATTTCCTTTTGTATATATATGTTTTTTAATGTTTGTTTTTTTATCAGATTCTTTTTCTCCATCAACTGATGCAATCATGTGATTTTTCTTCTTTAGCATGCTAATATGGCAAATTATTTATATTGCATTTCAAAATAGTGAACCAGCCCTGCATCCCTGCAAAATTACCTATTGGTTAATTCTATCTGCTTATGCTTTGTTAAGGATTTACCCATCTGTAATGATATGGGAATACAAATCTACTGGGGGAGGGGGGGATACTTTTTTTTTTTTTTGCCATCAAAGCAATAGGGGCTATTCAAATGATCTATTTCACACTGGGTGAGATGTAGTACATTTGAAGTTTGTATTTTTCAAGGAACTGGTTTACTACATCAAAGTTGTTAAATTATTTGTACAAAGTTATTTTTAGTATTTCCTTATTACTGGTGTTCATGTCTGCAAGGTCTATGGTGATATCCTCCATTTCACTCCTGCCTGATACTGGTAATTTACTTCTTTTATTCCTCTCCATCTTGCTAGAGGTTTGTCAATTCGATCTTTTTGAAGAACTGGCTCTTTTTTTCATTGATTTTTCTCCATTGTTTTTCTGTTTTCAATGTTACTGATTTCTGCTTTCATTTATTTCCTTCCTCCTCCTTGCTTTGGGTAAATTTTGTTCTTTGGGTTTTTTTTAATTTGTTGATTTGAAAGTGAGAGGGGAAGGGGGAAGAGAAAGAGGGAAAGCGCACAACATCAATCTGCATTCATTAGTTGATTCTTGTATGTGCCCTGACCGGAGAACGAACCTGCAACCTTTGGGTACCGAGATGACTCTCTGACCAACTGAGCTACCTGGCCAAGGCTGCTTTTTGCTTTAAGGTTCTTGAGGTAGGAGCTTAGATAATCAAATATTTTTCTTTCTAAAATGTGCATTTAGTGCTATAAATTTCCCTCTTACCATGGCTTTAGCCATGTCCCACAAACTTCAATTGGATGCATTCTTATTTTCATTCAGTTAAAAATATTTTTATTACCCTTGAGACTTCCTCTGAACCATGGATTATTTAGTTGTTCTGTTCAGAGATTTTTCCAGTTATGTTTCTATTACTGATTTGATTCTGCTGTGGTCAGAGAACACATTCAGAATGATTTCAATTCTTTTATATTTGTTGAGGTTTGTTTTTATGGCCCAGTATATAGCTAGCTTATTGGTATAGTTCTGTAGGCATTTGAAAAGGTGGTATACAGCATAATTTGGTGGAGTGTCCTATAAGTGTCAATTATATACTAATGGTTGTTGTTGAATACTTCTATATTCTTGCTGATTTTCTGCTTAATTGTTCTATCATTTGTTGAGAAACAGGTGTTGAAGTCTCCAACTATAATTTTGGACATGTCTCTTTTTCTGCAATCAGTTTTATCAGTTTTTGCATCATATACTGGTATTTTGCAGCTTTATTGTTTGATGCAAGCACATTTAAGATTTCTATGCCTTCTTGATGGATTTATCCTTTTGTCATTATATAATGGCCATTTACTGTTTTGGGTAATTTTCTTTGCTCTGAGGACTACTTTATCTGATATCAATATAGTCATTCCTGCTTTCTTAGGATTAATGTTTGCATGATACACCTTCTTCCTTCCTTGTACTTTAAATATGCTTATATCATTATGTTTGAAGTTTCTTGTAGACATCACAGGGGTGGATCACGTTTTTAATCTACTTGGGCAATATCTGTATTTTAATGGGTACATTTACACCATTTATTTTTAATGTTATGAGTATGTAAGGGCTAATATGCCATTTGTTTCCTTTTTGTTCTTTGTTTTCTTTCTCCTGCTTTCCTGTGGGTTACTTGAATATTTCTGGAAATCCCTTTCTGACTTACCTAGTGTTTTTAAGTATATCTCCTTATGTAGTTTTCTTAATGGCTGCTCAATGTATTACATTATATAAACTTAACTTTTCACAGAATACTACTGTCATCATTTTACCCTCCCCACTTATAGCTATCCTAAATATTTCCTCTACATACTATTAGAACCACACCACAAGTGTTATAAATTTTTGCTTAACTGTCAAACATAATTTAGAAAACGCAAAAGAAAATCTATTGTACTCAGCCAAACTTTTACACTTTGAATTATTCTTTCCAAGATCCGTTTATTGTTTCTTTCATTTTTTAAAAAAATTATTTTAGCAATTTTTTAGGCTAAGTAGGGTAGAGACATATCCCCTTAATTCTTTCATCTGAGAATGTCCTGATTTCCCTTTCATTCCAGAAGAATGTTTTCTCTAGATATAGGGTTTGGGGCTAAAGGTGCTAGTTCTTTTCTTAAAGCACTTGAGAAATGTGTCATTTCCTTCTGACTCCTATGGTTTCTGATAAGAATCTGTCATCTGAACTGTTTCTCCTATCTATATAAAATCTCATTTCTCACCCAACTCTGGGTAGAGGAAAACCAAGATGGCGGCATAGGTTTACGCCGGAGATTGCTGCCTTGAACAACCACTTCAAAAAACAACTAAAAGACAGAACGGACATCATCCAGAACCACAGGAAGGCTGGCTGAGTGGAAATTCTACAACTAGGAGGAAAGAGAATATCATACCCAGACTCAGAGGAGGCGCAGTGCTGAAGTGAAATACTAAGGTGCGGAGTGCGCGCGCGGAGCGGGCTGGAGGCGGAGGGCATGGTTATTGTTTTCAATCCGGAGGGAGTTTCAGACTCTGAGCTCCAGATCCGGGAGAGTCTCTAGGGACCCAGACTCAAATGGGAGAAGCGGGACTGTCTGGCTTCGGTTGGAACTTGAAGGCAGCTTTCTCTCCGAGGTTTGCAGCGGTTGCTGGGACTCTGTGAGGCAGAGCCCCTAGGGACGGGACTGAGAGCAGCCATAACTGCTCGCTCCTGCCCGCCCTGTAGATCCCCGGGGACCCGCCCCGCCCAAGCCCTGCGCAGAGCCATTTGCCGGATAGCCTCAGGCAAACGCTAGATTAGCACCGCCCTAGAGATCCAGCACAGAAGCTCTCCCACTGCAGACACAGCGGACTCTCATAGCCAGTTAGCTTGGAGGTCAAATCACCCCCAGTATTGCCGACAACAATCAAGGCTTAACTACAACAAGACTGCGCACAAAGACCACTAGGGGGTGCACCAAGAAAGCATAAAAAATGCAGAGACAAAGAAACAGGACAAAACTGTCAATGGAGGATATTGAGTTCAGAACCACACTTTTAAGGTCTCTTAAGAACTGTCTAGAAGCCGCCGATGTAGTGAGATCCTCAAGAAATCTAATGAGACCCTCGATGTTATGATAAAGAACCAACTAGAAATTAAGCATACACTGACTGAAATAAAGAATACTATACAGACTCCCAACAGCAGACCAGAGGAGTGCAAGAATCAAGGCAAAGATTTGAAATGCGAAGAAGCAAAAAACACCCAACCAGAAAAGCAAAATGAAAAAAGAATCCGAAAATACGAAGATAGTGTAAGGAGCCTCTGGGACAGCTTCAAGCGTACCAACATCAGAATTATAGGGGTGCCAGAAGATGAGAGAGAGCAAGATATTGAAAACCTATTTGAAGAAATAATGACAGAAAACTTCCCCCACCTGGTGAAAGAAATAGACCTACAGGTCCAGGAAGCGCAGAGAACCCCAAACAAAAGGAATCCAAAGAGGACCACACCAAGACACATCATAATTAAAATGCCAAGAGCAAAAGACAAAGAGAGAATCTTAAAAACAGCAAGAGAAAGAAACTCAGTTACCTACAAGGGAATATCCATACGACTGTCAGCTGATTTCTCAACAGAAACTTTGCAGGCCAGAAGGGAATGGCAAGAAATATTCAAAGTGATGAATGCCAAGAACCTACAACCAAGATTATCCAGCAAAGCTATCATTCAGAATTGAAGGTCAGATAAAGAGCTTCACAGATAAGGAAAAGCTAAAGGAGTTCATCACCACCAAACCAGTATTATATGAAATGCTGAAAGGTATCCTTTAAAAAGAGGAAGAAGAAGAAAAAGGTAAAGATACAAATTATGAACAACAAACATGCATCTATCAACAAGTGAATCTAAGAATCAAGTGAATAAATAATCTGGTGATCATAATAGAATCAGGGACATAGAAAGGGAATGGACTGACTATTCTTGGGGGGAAAGGGGTGTGGGAGATGCGGGAAAAGACTGGACAAAAATCGTGCACCTATGGATGAGGACAGTGGGTGGGGAGTGAGGGCGGAGGGTGGGGCGGAAACTGGGAGGAGGGGAGTTATGGGGGGAAAAAAGAGGAACAAATGTAATAATCTGAACAATAAAGATTTAATTTAAAAAAAATCTCATTTCTCTTGTGCTGATTTCAACATTAACTTGTCTTTAGTTTTCAGAAGTCTAACTATGCAGTATCGTGGTATAAATTTCAATGGGTTTATTTTGTTTAATGTTCACCAGCTTCTTAAATTGCAGATTTACATCTTTTGCCAAATCTGGGAAATCTTCAGCCACTATTTCCTTAAGTACTTTTTCAACCTTGTCCTTTTTCTTTCTCTCCTGGGAACCCAATGACACAAGTGTGAAATCTTTTTTATAATCCTACAGTTCTCTGATGTTCTGTGGATAATTCTTTGCAATCTATTTTCTTTCTGTTGTCCAGATTAGGCATTTCCTTTTGTTCTAGATGCTCTATTCTGCCATTCACTGAGCCACTCTATCCGTTATTTTTCAGTTCTTTATATCTTCTATTTATTTGCTAAAATTTTCTATTTTTTTTCATGTTTCATGTCTATCAACTGTTTTCATTGAAGTGACAGGCTCACTGCTCATAATGTCTGCCAATATTCAAATGTGAATAACCAAATTTTGTCACATGTTCTCAAGTAGTTTTGGTGGTCTATGAAAAAGGCAGCTAATTCACCTTGAAAATCACATACTTGTTTTTTCTCAAAATAATCCTCTTAAGTTCAGTATGCAGAAGTGGTGCTTTGTAAAGAAATCATGTTATCATTCGGAATAGTAAGATATATATACACAATGATTAGATGTAATAACATACTTTTTTTTACTGCTTTACCAAGGATATTCTTACATGAAGCTGGAGTTTTTTAAAACTGCAATTGCATGGCAGTGAAGAACTCAAGAACTACTAATTCAGCATGTTGCCAACCATTGGTATTACCAGCCACTGGTTTTGCACCATCAGTGCAAATGTAAACACAGTGAGCAAAACAAATGATGTTTTAGTGTTCCTGAGAAAAACAGCTGATTCAATTTAAAGATCTTGATTTAAATTTTGCCAATAGGGAATATTGACATTTAAAGAATTTGAAGAGAAGTTCACCAATAAAAAAAAAAAAAATTCAATATAGCAACAGAACCAGTACACTATGGATCTATTCTAATAGTGCTAATATTCTATTATGGTTTCATAATAATACTCTATATTACTCTGTAATACATAAATATGCCCATAGCATTCTTTATAGCAAAAAAGTAAAAACCCTAGATTATGTATTGTAGTGAATTGTCATGTCTCTATTTGGCATTAATTCCAAATAGTAAATTGGAACAATTAACTCCTCAGCCTGTTTTATGTCTTTCATGACTTTGATTTTTTTAGAAAGTACTGCCTAGTTATTTTGTAGACTGTCCTCAATAGATTTGCCTAATACTTCCTCCTGATTAGATTCAGATTATATCCTTCAGTAAAATATCACAGAGGTGGTAGTATGTTCTTTTCTGATAGCAGGAAGCAGATAATGTTGATTTTTCACATTACTGGTAATGTTAACTTTACTTAATTAAGGTCTGCCAGGTTTCTCCACTGTAAAGTTAATTTTCCCCTTTGTTTTTAATAAGCATACTATGGGAAGTTAGTTTTAGCCTATGTAAATATCCAAGTTACTCCTAAAACTTTTGCCCATTCATTTTAACATCTATTAATGATTCTTGTCTCAGTTAATTACATTATGATGACTGCTGGTATAACCAGCCTCTAACATGATCCCCATCTCCTGGTACTCACAGCCTTGTATAATCAATCCCCTTCCCTTGTGTAACTTGCTTTTAACCAACTGAATATGACAATATTATCACTTCTGTGATTGGGTTTCAAAAGACTGACTTCTATTTTGCCAAGAGTTGCTTTGTTAGCTTACATGTTTTAATAAAGCTAACACAGCAAGAAACTGAGGGCGGCCTGCAGTCAACAGCCCACAAGAAACTGAATGCCGCCAACAATCAATGAGTGAGGAAGTGGATCCTTCCCCAAATCAAACTTTCATATGACACCCCAATCCCAAGCTGTCACCTTGATTTCAGCCTTCTGACATACCATGAAGCAGAGAACCCAATTAAGCCCACAGGAACTGTGAAATAATAAATGTGTGTTATTCTAAGCCACTACACTTTGGGGTAATTTGTTATGGAGCAATAGATGAACTCATACAATTGCCATAGGGTAGATTTCTAATTCTTTCATTTCTTCAACATTTATTATTTGGCTTTCTCCTGTAGGGAAAGACTTTCTTTTCTCCTTCATTTCTGTATATATTACAGTGTGGACTTACAGATTTTATTTTAATAGTTATAATCTTTTATTATCATCAAATTTGATGTATAAATTGTCCCACATTTTGATCTCTAAGTAACAAAATAAACTGATGAACAGAGTGAATCCAGAGACATGGAAGCATGGAACAGAGAACAGAATCTCAGAGGGAAGGCAGGGGAGGGTGGGTGGAAGTTAATCAACCAAACACCTCATATGCATATATGCATAATCTATGGACACAGACAATAGGATGGTGAAGTCCTGGGGTAGGGAGGGGGAGGGCCAGAAGAGGTCATTGGGGGAAAAAGGGGACATATGTAATACTGTTAACAATAAAGAATTATTTTTAAAAATCTATCTACACTAATAAAAGAGAAACATGCAAACTGGTGTCACTCCGCTACGCCCACCAGCCAATCAGAGTGACTATGCAAATTAGCCCAACAAAGATGCCGGTTAATTTGCATACGCAGGCACAGAGCGAAGACTGAAGGCTCCGGCCGGAATGAAGAGTGAAGACTGAAGACTGAAGACTGAAGAGGCTTGGGCTTCTCCGCTGCAGCCGCAGCAGAGAAGCCAAGCCTCACTGCAGTCACAGCGGACCAAAGGCCTGGGTCCTGGGTGCTGGAGGAAAACCGGTGCCAGCAGCCAGGGGAAGAAAGGCCTATTGTGCGAATCTTCATGCAACAGACTTCTAGTATATATATCAGTGATGACGAACCTATGACACACATGTCAGAGGTGACACGTGAACTCATTTTTTTGGTTGATTTTTGTTAATTGGCATTTAAATATATAAAATAGATATCAAAAATATAAGTCTTTGTTTTACTATGGTTGCAAATATCAAAAAATTTCTGTATGTGACACAGCACCAGAGTTAAGTTAGGGTTTTTCAAAATGCTGACACGCCGAGCTCAAAAGGTTCGCCATCACTGATATATATAAAAGGCTAAACGACCAGACAACCGGTACCTATGATGCGCAATGACCACCAGGGGGCAGATGCTCAAAGCAAGAGCTGTGGTGACTTAGCAGTGGCAGTTCTTGGGTGACGCAAACCCCGGAACCAGAGAGGAGGGAGCTTGATTCCAGGGTGCGTCACCCGAGAACTGTCCTCTTGCAATCCAGGACCCCTCAGCGGATGTCAGAGAGCTGGTTTCAGCCCGATCCCCACAGGCCAGGCTGAGGGACTCCACCTGCCAGAGGGACCCCGCTCTCTCTGCAGATGCCCTTCGAGCTTCAGCACCATCCCAGGTGCGGCCAGCTGGCTGGGGAGGGACCATGTGAGATTGGCTCCAGGGTGTGTACGGCCCATCTCACCCAGTCCCACCCCGCCGGCCACCCTCTAATTGATTTCATTTCAATTTGCACGAATCTGTGCATCGGAGCACTAGTAAATAAATAAAAATTAAAGATCATATTAGAAAATGACTTTGGAAATGATCAGCACTCAAAGAAGAATTCATAAAAAATGGAAAATGAAATTAAAATAGAAAACTAATACAAGAGAAATCACCAAATACAAAGGAATGACTAAACAGTGGAAGAGAATCAGTAGACTATGGTTCTAGTCTAATAGTTTAATCTTCTATTATGAATTTATCATAATCTATATTATTCTTTTAGTTTTCTTATACTATGAAACATATTACTTTGGTTCAATTATGGTTCATATTCTTATATAGTTTTAGAAGTCATGTAAGAAAAAATTTAAGTAGGAAGGAGTTAAGAGTCACAAAAGGAACAAAATAATTATTCTCTTTTTATTAAATAATATTAAAAGCAAAGTATAACTTTAATTTGATCAATAACTCTAACTTATGCATATTGCTAATGTAAGAGAATTAACCAATAACTAGCCCTACAAAACTATCTTTAAAATGACTTTAAGGGATGGCATTTTTAAAAATCAGCTGCCGATTTACTATAACACACAGTTGTAAGTACTTCCTTATTTTATGAACACACAAAGATGGACCAAATTATTCTGGGTCTCTGTCAGAAAAAAATATTTTCTGAATAGTCACACAACTAATGTGGCTGTGGATGGAACAAGATTCTACCTTAACTAGACTTAAGTTAAAAGCAAAGAGGAGTTGCTTTTAAAGAATTAGTTTCCCATTATGATTACCTTACTACACTGTAAGCTCCATAAGAGCAAAGCACTTTTTTTCACTATCCTTCAGTGCATACTATATAGAAAACATTATATATAAACAATATACTGTATAGAAAAAATATTTTGAATTATCTCCAAAGTATGCTTTTGTAACTCTTTATTATCCCTCTTTGTTGTTTCTTTGAAAAAATGTTTTGAGTTCCAATTGGTATATGAACTTTATACATAGTCCATTTGCCAATTAACCATCTTCTTTATGCCAACCAACAATTTTTCCAGGAATGAGGCTTCCAACATTTAAGAAAACTCTTAAAAGACAGAGTAGTTGTCCAAAAAGCTTAAGAAAGATATCTTACAACGTGCTTATACACTGTAAGCAATTAATAAAGACAAGGATTTAAGAAGATTTCATTCCTAAAGGTACAAAGTATCTCTCCAGAAGCAAGAGACACATGCCAAAAGTTTTATTAAAGCAGAGAGCTCTTTAAAAACAATGTAAAAACAGCACACCTGCTGGCTCTTATTATCTGGTTTTATTCTAACAATAAAATTACTTTTCTTCGTACTAAAACAATTCTTTATACAAAGTCCTAAAATCCTTCAGACATTTCATATATACTAATTTAAATTTCAGTAACTACTTTAGTTCAAACCAAATGTGTAATACAGTAAGTGTTGTTCCTCTGTCAAGTTCTAATGGATTTTTTTAAAAGATAAAAACTGATGGATCTAGAAAGTAACCTTCAAAAATTATCTTTGTGAATACAAACATAAATGGGACAAAGGAAAACTCACTGAATAAAAGAAAATGATAATGGACACTCTGTTACAGACTTTATATACATGATCTAATTTATTCTCCAAACAATCTTCTGGATAAACAAGGGTGCTATGGGTAAGCAGCTTGCACAAGGTCTCACAGCTGGTAGTGGCAGAGACCAAATTTGAATTCAAGCTAATGTGATTCCCATAGTATTATTGCCAATAGTATATCATATAGCCACACCCTTTCTATATTATACAGGAAAAGCAATAAGGTATTGGAGCCATTTTCTTTTCATCTCAGAACACTTAAACTCAAGTGGTTTGTCACTGCCAACTCACACTGGCACAGCAACTTAAAAGGTGTTGTTCATATATCTAACACAGTAGTCATAATCACAGAAACATGACAGTAAGAGGGTGTGAGATAGGTGGAGACAGTTGAGAAGAGGAGGAGTAAAGGGATGGAAAATATAAAATATTATTACATGAAAACTATCCAATAACTTCCTGTAGGAACAATACTAATTTAGTACTATATTTTAATTTAAAAACACATATAATCCCAAAACACAACAGAAAATTCTAGACATAGCATTTTAAATCATTATCATTGAGAAAATAATCTCAAAACAGAGCAAATGAAGTCCTAGCAGTGGAACAGTTCTGGATAATGGTAAGAGACCATCTTGACTATGGCCACAGGAATAGTGGAAGTAGACAGAAGTAGGTTAGTAAAATGGAGGTCAGGGAACACTAAAACAAGGATGCCCATAACAATTTAAAGTGATGGTGGAACCTAGTAGGAAAATGTGACACAGGAATCTAAATTCTGAATGAAAAACTAGAGCATTTAGAAAGATTTTAGGTAGCAATGAGAAGAAATAAAGAAAAGTGCAGTCAGATAGAAGGAAATGACTGCACAAGAGTTATAAGTAATGATGGCCCCCAGGCAAAATCAGGTCTACACCCTCTTGGGGTTTGTTTGGGGTTTGTCTGCTGTATCCTTTTTGAGATATTGACATATCATATTAGTTTCAAGTGTATAGCATGATTCAGTATTTGTATATATTGCAAAATGATCAAAGTAATTACAATTAACATGTTACCATACATCTACAAAGATAATTTTTCTCATTATGCAAACTTTTTAAAAAATATATATTTTGATTGATTTGAGAGAGGAAGGGTGAGGGAGAGAAACATCCATGATGAGAGAGAATTATTGATTGGTTGCCTTCTGCACGCCCCCCACTGGGGATTGAGCCCACAACCCAGGCATGTACCTTTGACCAGAATCAAACCCGGGACCCTTCAGTCTGCAGGCCGATGCTCTATCCACTAAGCCAAACCGGCTAGGGCTCGTGATGCAAACTTTTAAGACCTACTCTCTTAGCAACTTTCAAATATGCAATACATTATCATTAACTGTCATCATGCTATGTGTTACATTCCCAGAGTTGTGCAGCCATTACCACAATCAAACTTAGAGCATTTTCATTGCCCCAGAAGCAAGACTGCATCCACTGGCAGTTCAATTTTCCTGCCTCACCCCAATCCTAAACAACCAATATTCTTTCTCTCTATATATATTTGCCTATTCTGGACATTATGTATAATCACTGTGTGCTCCTTGTTTTACTTAGCAGAGTAACTTCAAGGTTTATCTATATAATAGCAAGAATCAATATTTTTACTGCCAAAAACTATTTCCTTGTATGAATATAGCACATTTATTAATCCATTCATCAGATGATAAACATTTAAACTGTTTCTTTTACTTTTTTGGGGGGGGGGCATTAAGATAATGTTATTATGAACATTCATGTACAAGTTTTTTATTTCATTTCTGCAGGTATATATTGTTTAGGAATGGAATTACTAGGCCATATGGTAACTCTGTTTAACATTTTGAGAACTGTTTTCTAAAGCAACTACAACATTTGCATTTTTCATAGTAATGTTATGAGGGCTCTGATTTCTCTATATCCTAACACTTATCTTGTTGTATTACAGCCATGCCAGTGGTTGTGAAATGGTATCTCAGGTGGCTTGATTTGCATTTCCCTAATGACTAATGATGTTGAGCATCTATGTGCTTATTGAACATTAGTTTATCTTCTCTGGAGAATGTCTACTTAGATTCTTTACCCATTTTTTAGTTGGGTGTTTCTTTGTTCCTGAATCCTAAGAATTATTTACATACTAGAGCAGCAGTTCTCAACCTGTGGGTCGCGACCCCTTTGGGGTCGAACGACCCTTTCACAGGGGTCGCCTAAGGTCATCGGAAAACACATATATAATTACATAGTTTTTGTGATTAATCACTATGCTTTAATTATGTTCAGTTTGTAACAATGAAATTGGGGGTCACCACAACATGAGGGACTGTATTAAAGGGTTGCGGCATTAGGAAGGTTGAGAACCACTGTACTAGAGTCCTGATGCATGAAACTCATGCAAGGGGCTTGGCACCCGCCGCTTCAGAGAAGTTTGTCTGGAAGGACATCTGGTCTAATTAGCATATTATGCTTTTATTATTATAGATTCTGAATAGAAGTCCTTTATCAGATCTATGATTTTCAAAAATTTTCTTCCATTTTGTGGGTGTCTTTTCATTTTTTTGGTGTCCTTTGAAGTACTTAAATTGTGAATTTTTGGTGACGTTCAATTTATTTTTAATCTTTTGTTGTCTGTGCTTTTAGAAACAATTTGCCACCTGTGTTTGTAAATTTAAGTTTTATTGGAACACAGCCACAGCTTGTTTATTTATATACTAGAGGCCTGGTGCACAAAATTTATGCACTGGGGGTTGGGGGGGCGGGCACGCATGCCTCAGCCCAGCTTGCGCCCTCTCACAGTCCAGGAGCCCCCAGGGGATGTCCGACTGCCAAGGGCTGTGGGGAGCAGGCCTAAGCCAGCAGTTGAACATTCTTAGCGCTATCCTGGAGGTGGGAGAGGCTCCTGCCACCACCGCTGCGCTCGCCAGCCATGAGCCTGGCTTCTGGCTGAGCAGCGCTCCCTTTGTGGGAATGCATTGACCACCAGGGGACAGCTCCTGTGTTGAGCATCTGCCCCCTGGTGGTCAGTGCGCGTCATAGTGACCAGTCATTCCACATTTGGTTGATTTTCATATTAGCATTTTGTTATATAGTACTGTCTATAGCTGCTTCAAGCTACAATGCTAGAGGTGAGACTTTGCAAAAGACTGTATGGCCCACAAAGCCTAAAATATTTGTTATCTGGCCCTTTACAGAAAAAGTTTCCCAACTCCTAATCTATCACAATGCCAACAACTCCCACCCACCCCTAACTTAAAATGAGCAGACTTCGCCCAATTAAAGGGGCTGCATGGGAGATGATATCCTTTGAACGGTAGCAGAATTTTGGTTATGGTTAACCTGGTACAGAAAATACTTTTTGTGAAAAGACAGACAATACAAGGGTAATAGCTATGAACTGGTGAGGGAAGAGGTACAGTATAAAGTATACCGTCAGACACCAAATGTAATTTTCAGTACCTACAATCCCATCAGCGTACCAAATAAAATATTGTGCAAAGTATGAAATAAAACACTGAAGAGGTTTTTACTACTTTCTATAAGGCCTAACCTCTTGTAAGCTAGAACCAGTTTTTAAGAACTTAACTGCCCTGGAGGTATAAACTTCCAGTTATGCAATAAGTAAGTACAAAGGATGTAATGTACAATATGATGACTATAGTTAACACTGCCATATGACATATAGGAAAGTTAATAAAGTAAATTCTAGGAGTTCTCATCACACGAAAAAAAATTTCTTATTGTACCTACATGAAATGGATGGATTTTAACTGAACCTACTGTGGTAATCAAACCATCATACTGTATAACTTAAACTTATACTGATATATGTCAGTTATTTCTCAATAAAACTGAAAATCAAAACAAAAACTTAACTGCCTGAGAAAGGAATTTTATCTTTTTTTGTTATACAAGAACACATGGAGAATACAATTGGACTTAAGGAAAAACCTGCTATGAGACTTATAAGAAAATTCTTCCTTTTACTACCAAAAACTATTTCCTCATATGGGTATATCACATTTATTTATCCATTCATCAGTTGATGGACATTTAGACTGTTTCCTTTTTTCTTTTCTTTTTTTTTTTGGTGTGGATATTAAGAATGTGTTTTCATTCATCTTTGTAAAGCCAAGAGAAATTTGAGGAAGTGATCTCTTCAGACAGATGCTAGTATATGAAATTGCATCAACTCTCTCCTGATATGCCCAGCTTTAAAGTAAACCAAATCCTATGTCCTTGATGAAATTGATGAACAGCTGAACCAACTCTGGCTATGGGCTTCTCATTTTGTGAAATAATACATTCCCTATTTTTGGACCACTTTTGGGAGGGTTTCTGTTACTTGTCACCCAAAACATTGACATATTTTCTACTTTGTTAGCTACACAGAAATTAGAATGAAGTATATCAATTCTAGATCTGCCAAGAGTACTACATATTGCTTTTTAGTAGTTTGACTTTCAGAAATTTAAACAGAATTTTGCACTTTATCTTACCCAATACCCACAAGAACTCTAAATCAGACAGTCTTATGGCCATTTTATAGATGCAGGTTACTCTGATATGTGTCTTCCAATTCTATATTCCATACATGTTTCATCACATCATATTATATCTCATGGTATCAAAAAATTCACTGAAAGCAACATAACCAACAAAATGATTACAGTATTCTTTCAGCACTTAAATAATTGTTTGACATTATACAACTCTATTTGATGAGTAAAGTACTAATTACAACGAATAATAAAATGCTCAAAAGCTGCTACATGTTAGGTTCAAACTGGGCAAGCACAGTGACCAGAATAAATCTTGCACCTTATAATGGCTCTAATACAGACTCAGGCCTATGGCTGCTTTTACGGAAGTAATTCATCACTTATTTGGCCTTCCTCTTTTCCTGATGCCTTCTACTTTTCCCAGCATTATTATCTTTTTCAAAGAATCCCCATCCTCACGATGTGCCTGAAGTAGGACAGCTTCAGTTTTGTCATTTTTGCCTACAGTGCTAATGATAAATATAACTTAACTCAATTGCACCTCTGTTGGCTTCCCAAGCCAGCAGGACAAGGGTCTACTCACCCATCCATCACTTACATTTAAATTCCATGAGAGACACTACAATAGGAACTGGCTCTACAAAGATGAATAAAAACATATCCCCTGCTCTAAAGGAGCCCACAGTTTAGGAGGAAAGGCGATTAAACACAATGAAATGTATGGTGCACTATTATATAACTTACTTACAAATGGCTATTACTTGCCTGGAAGAGGTGGGTTTTTAAAAAAGGATGAGGCATCTGAGAACCAAGTGACATGACTTGGATATAGCATAAGGATAGCCAGAAATAAGGAATAGAACATGAGTGCCATGAAAGGAGCTTAACTTTTTAATTCTAGAATATTAATTCTAGTAGCACTGACTTAAATAAAGTAGTGACACTAAATTTCCTCTTCAGAAGAAAAACTCTGGTGCTAATACTAAGGATAGAAGGAAAAAGGAAGAAACTGGAGGCAAAAAAACCCAAAGCATTAAATAGGTTATAGAAACAGTCCTGATGAGAAGTAAATGGAAATGCAACAATGCCAGTGGTAATGGGAATAAAGAAGCTGATTCAAGAGGCAGTTGGCATCTAAATGAGAGGACATGTTTGCTATAACATGATACTTATGTTCCTGAAAAAACTTCATGTTCTTAACATTAAAAATAACATGGCTTAAGGAAAAAAGATGGAAGCAGACACTCAAAACCTAAGCAACTCAGTAACCAGAGTACTAACAAAATCAACAAAAATCCTAATAAGCATATTAACATAAAGATGTACTAAATAAGTATGGAACTTTTTTTTTTTGCAGTTTGAACCAATTTTTATTTATAGAAAGAGGATTTTAAAAATCTGTGGAACGATAAGCACTAAAATATGAAGTTGGTAGTTTCTGGGTGGTATTAGGGCTGACTTGGGTATGGGGAAAGGTCTCAGTAAACGTGTGAAGTTTTTGAAGACTTTAGAAAGCTAATGCAATAGGCATATAGAATTCTAGTGTCTAAATAATTGGAGAAAGACGTTAAGTATGGAACTTTTTAAAGGTACCAATCAAAGTATCAGGAAAAAGAATATGGTGTATTTCAAGTTAAGTTATAAAAACAAAGGAAAAATGCACAAACATCTGAGGAAATTGTGAAATTAATTTTTCTAACACTAATATATGGCCAAATTGAGTAATTAGAAAAAATGTAGGCTATATGGATATTATAAAGTACTGCATTCTTCAGTTCACTGCTTTCAACTGTGTTAATATATTTTGGATTCAGCTGCTACTAATTCATGGCACGAAGCACTAAGATGCTGGGAACGTTATAAATACGTTTATTTTCCTCTTCATCAACACTATGTGAGCCAGACTGTAATGTCTCAAAAGTCCCTCAAGTAAATAACTGAGCCTCCCACCACCACACCAGGCAGGCTATGTTTCTATGTTTTACTCTTTTAGTACAGACTGCAACTAATGACTGCTTACAACAGTGATGGCGAACCTATGACATGCGTGTCAGAGGTGACACGCGAACTCATTTTTTTGGTTGATTTTTCTTTGTTAATTGGCATTTAAATATATAAAATAAATATCAAAAATATAAGTCTTTGTTTTACTATGGTTGCAAATACCAAAAAATTTCTATATGTGACACGGCACCAAAGTTAAGTTAGGGTTTTTCAAAATGGTGACACGCCGAGCTCAAACGGTTCGCCATCACTGGCTTACAACTTAGGTACTAGTGCCTGGCCAGCATGGCTCAGTGGTTAAGCATCGACCTGTGAACCAGGAGGTCATGGTTCAATTCCTGTTCAAGGAACATGCCCAGTGTGGGGTGTGTAGAAGGCAGCCAATCAATGATTCTCTCTCATCATTGATGTTTCTCTCTCTCTCTCCCTCTCCCTTCCTCTCTGAAATCAATCAATAAAGATTTAGGTAGTAGTAAAGGGGAGAAAAAGGAATGCCAGGTTCCCAGATAGGAGTAAATGGATAGATAGGGTTTCCATTAAGAAAAACTAGAGAATGATGAAGCACTAGTAAGAAGACAATAATGAATGTAATTTTAGTTATGTTGAGTTTGGTTTCTTACAGATACCCTTATTTAGATAAAAATCCAGTAAAAAATGTGATCCATGGACTGAAGCAGAAGAGAATGATATGGGCTCAAAATATGAATCATCAGTACATACGATGTAATGAAACTGTGAGAATAAACAAACAATTACTATTATATAGAGAGGCCTATGCTGGCAGCAGGGGATATATTCTAGAATAAGAGTAAAGAACAATACAACTAAGGCCCACTTTCAGCAAGCTCACATTAAATCATGGGAAGACAGATAACAACCAAACACCTACAAACTGATTAATCATGTGCTACAAAGACATAAAAAGGCACATACAGTGGCCTAACATGAGGAAGTTGTGAAGCACTCCAATATAGCCCTTGCAATGAGTGGATTAAAAAACTGTGGCACATCTACACAGTGGAATACTATGCTGCAGTAAGAAAGAAGGAATTCTTACCATTTGCAACAGCATGGATGGAACTGGAGAGCATTACGCTAAGTGAAATAAGCCAGTCAGAGAAAGATAAATATCACATGATCTCACTCATTTGTGGAATATAATGAACAACATAAACTGATGAACAAAACAGATCCAGAGACAGAGAAGCATCAATCAGACCATCAAACCTCAGAGGGAAAGTAGGGGAGGGTGGAGGTCAGGGGGAGAGATCAACCAAAGGACTTGTATGCATGCATATAAGCCTAACCAATGGACACAGACACCAGGAGGGTGAGGCAAATGGTAAGAATGCCTTCTTTTTTACCACAGCATAGTATTCCATTGTGTAGATGTACCAGTTTTTTAATCCACTTATTACAAGGGCTATATTGGAGTGCCTCACAAGTCCCTCATGTTAGGCAGACTGAAGGGTCCTGAGTTCGATTCCAGTCAAGGGCATGTACCTTGGTTATGGGCTCAATCCCTAGTAGGGGGCATGCAGGAGGCAGCTGATCCATGTTTCTCTCTCATTAATGTTTCTACTTCTCTATCCCTCTCCCTTCCTCTCTGTAAAAGTCAATAAATATTTGTTTTTAAAAAAGGATAAAAATGCTAATATTCCCTGGGAAGTGTAACTCAGTTAGTTGGGTGTTGTCCTATGCACTGAAAGGTTGCTGGTTTGATTCTTGGTCAGGACATGTGCCAGGTTTTAGGTTCACTCCCCAGTAGGGAATGTCCAGGAGGCAGCGGAGCCATTCCTCACTCTCACGTCGATACTTTTCTCTTCCCCTCTACCTCTAAAAATCAATTTTAACAATATATTTTTTAAATGCTAATAGTTCTAACAAGGCTAATGGTAAAGGTTTGATCCTTTTGTGGGTTGCTGTGCTTCATTCTCTTGTGGCTAGGTGTTAAAATATATGCCTAAAACTAACATGCAAATAAAAATAAATACTCTGTATTGTTTACAAAACACAAGAGACCTGGCTAGAGCACAGATGAATTTAATAATGCTACCAGAAAAACAAGTCAAAGTGGTAATTCATTTACAGAAATGTTTTTGGGATAGCAATAGGACTATTAGCATGGCCCTCTTTATGATTCTCTTGAGAAAAGGCTATAACTGACAAACAAACAAAACCTCTGAGGAAATAACCCATAAAAACCTATAACTTGTTGAATTATCAGTGCTAAATTTTAAAGGATTTCCTATAGAAATCTTCAAATGTTTATAAAAACCAAAGACAAACACAGAAACATATTTCAGTCACATTTCATTTCAAAACTTTATTCCTGGGCCAGATGTATACATTAGCTTGAATTATATTGTCAAACTCATGACCACAAAGAGGAAGTCCAAGGAGAAAACACAGAAAGGGAGAGAGTAGCTGTAGGCTGTTGAAGAAAATAATTATTTGGAAGGTTAAAAGTGAGGAAGAAGCTTTAATCTGGCAAACTTGAAATAAAATAGATGCTTTATCTACTACACTTGTGAGGTTGTTTCCTTTTTATATTCAGAAAATGTTACCCATGTAGTTAATGCTTAGTAAGGTTATAAGTGAAAAAAGTACAATGTTTTAGTAAAATGTTATTGTCCTTATCAGTATTTTCATAAGGATACTGTTATAGTACAGACCCTTTTTAAAGTACCAACTTCAATCATTATGAAACTGTTACCTGATTAGAAAAATTATGCTCAATTGTTTTTGACTTAATGCTTACATTTGAAATACAATTAAAAACCTTGAAATAAACTGACTGTAATGAGAAAACTAGAGCATGGCATCATTAAAACCTGCAAGTCTGACCTTTTGTAATTTTTTAAATAAAAACTAAATTATAAAAAGGTTAATAAATCCACACACAGAGAAAGGTTTTAAAAAAAAGGGAGAGAAAAAACAACAACTCCCTTTAGGGAAGAATATACAAGAAACACAATAGTGATCAATACAAGGGCAAGTGGGTGACCAGGTAAGATTTACTTTCCATTTTACACTTTTCAATGTGGTTTAATTTTTTAAAAAATATATTTTATTGATTTTTCACAGAGAGGAAGGGAGAGGGATAGAGAGAAACATCGATGAGAGAGAAACATCAATCAGCTGCCTCCTGCACACCTCCCACTGGGGACGTGCCCACAACCAAGGTACATACCCTTAGCCGGAATCGAACCTGGGACCTTTCAGTCCGCAGGCCGACGCTCTATCCACTGAGCCAAACCGGTTAGGGCATGTGGTTTAATTTTTAAAGCAAATGAATAGTGCCTAAAGAACTTTAAAAATGTTTTAACAATATCAATCTACAATTGTATGTTTCCCCGTGAACTCAGAAAATGGTTCCTTTTAGATCCATGTAATTTGCTCAGAAGCTACTAAAGCAAAGACAAAGCAGTGAGCTCTTTTTAAAAATATACTTTTATTGATTTCAGAGAGGAAGGGAGAGAGAGAGAAAGAACTATCAACGATGAGAAAGAATCATCAATTGGCTGCCTCCTACATGCCCCACACTGGGGATCAAGCCCAAAACCAGGCATATGCCCTGACTGGGAATCGAACTGCAAACCTCCTTGCTCACAGGTTGACACTCAACTACTGAGGCACGCTGGCTGGGCAGTAAGCTCTTTTCTTGTTAAAACTTCTGTTTCCCAGACTCATTTCCTAGGTCACTGACCCACTGCTGTCCCCATCTTGGTCCACCTACTATCTAAATATATAAAAGCCCAGCAACCGAAACAGTGGGACCACCAGAATGACCTGTTCTATGACATGCACTGTGGCAGCCAACCAGCCTGATCCGGGCCCGGATTGGGGGTGGGGCCGGCCAACCACTCGTGGACCCTCCCCCCGCCAGCCTGGCCCCATGGGCCCCCATCAGGGTGGGCAGGCCGGACACCACCCATGCACAAATTCATGCACCAGGCCTCTAGCTTAGTAATATTTACTTAATACCCTGCTACCTGTCTACCAAATTCCCCAAAACTGATATTATCTTTTTCCATACTAAATCTCACCCCATTTGCCTCAAACTCAACTTTAGCAGTTAATCTTGCCTTAAACTATCTCAAGTTACTGAGGTGATTTAGGCCACCTGGTATGAACTCCATTATTAAAACATTAGTGGCCCAGTGCACAAAATTCGTGCTGGGGGAGGGGTGTGGTTCCCCTTAGCCCAGCCTGCACCCTCTTCAATCCAGGACATCCCTGGACTGCTGGCTCCTAATCACTCACCTGCCTGCCTGCCTGGTCACCCCTAAATGCCCCCCCGCCGGCCTGATTGCCCCTAACTGCACACCCCCCTGCCAGCCAGGTTGCCCCCAACTGCACTCCCCTGCTGGCCTGGTCGCCCCCAACAGCCCTCCCACCAGCCTGGTCGCCCCAGGCAGCCTGCTCATTCAGTTGTTTGGTCGTTCCCCACTAACCCCCATGCTGGCCTGGTTGCCCCACGCAGCCTGCTTGTTCAGTCATTTGGTCATCCCTCACTAACCCCTCTGCTGGCCTGGTTGTAGACAGCCATCTTGTGATGGTGAGATGGTCGATTTGCATATTACCTCTTTATTTTATAAGATATTTGTTGCTATGGCCTACTCTCCTCACCCTGATTTCCGCCCTCTTTTGAAGTCCCTCCTTTCCTTTTATCACTCTTTCTACCACTTCTAGGGCTCATTCTATTAATCATTTCTTACAGCTCCCTCTCCTGGCTTCTCTTCTAATTTTAAATACCTATATTGCCTATACTAAGAAAAAAAAAACTTACTCCAACTGTAAACCACTTAATTTTTCTTTTTTCCTTTCTTCACAAATGTTTCAAAAAAAATACTCGTTGCCTCCACTGTCTCATTAGAACTTACTCTTTTATTCTATTTATTCATTCACAATTCCTTCTTCAAACACTACTTACCATCTATAATATACCAAGTATTTGGAATATAACAATGAAAAGACAAAGACAATTTTGTTTAAATTCCCTTGAAATCTTATTTTCATTACCCAAAACTTAACTGAGTTACTGTCTTAAAGATTATGTCCTCTGTAATAGCTTTCATTTTTATCTCCTTCCCTCATGTTAACAGATGAGAAAAATCTTGTCTAAGAAGAGTTATATGCCTTCCTGCCTTTTTGCTCAAACTATCAGTAATTCCATCTTTATCCCTCTGAATCTTCAACTACACCTTCTTTCCTGGCTTGTTCCCTTAATCTCCAAATAAATTATTACTCAAACCTAAATTCTGTAGCTTTCATCTTCTCTCCTAGTAGTCAAAGCTTCAAGGAACAGTTTATACTCAACGTCTGGCCACCACCACCCACTCCTCAACTCACAGCATCCTGGCTTTCCTTACTACCAGTACAAAATGGTGTGGGTGTTTTGTACTGTTCCCAAAGTTACCTGATCCCTCCTAAAGACACTTTTAAGTTCTCCTCTTTCCTCATCTCTGCAATATCTAGACACTGCTGACTCCTTCAGATCTGACATCACTCTGCTAATTATCCAACTATCCCTCTAGCTATTTATTCTCAGACAGCCTTCACATGTTTCTCATCCTGACTCTTTAATGCAATGTTCTTCTAGGTTTGCACTCTTCTCATTTAATATTCTTTATAGGATGTCATCCAGTTTTATGGCTTCAACTACTACCTAATAAAAATACAAAGACAATGCTCAAATCCTTAATCCAAGCCCAGATTTCTCTTCTTAGCTTCAGATATAGCCAGTTACCTGTTGGCCATATCTACTCAGATGTCCTATGACTACTTTAAATTCAACATGTCCAAAATAGAAATCATCACTCTCCCAAATTTCATTGTCCTATATCTTCTAGGCAGACAAAGTGTTATTTCTAACAAGTCCCAGATGCTGCTAATGCTACATCAACAGCTCAGGATCAACATTTTGAGAATCACTGCTCAAACATGTTGCTCCTTCCTATGGCTAGGCTATCAGGTTCCTTCTGCTATCTCCTGGGCCATTGTATCTATGCAGCAGGAACTATTAATATTTCACAGCACCTTGTCCCATTGAACTTAGAATGTTTCGCATTCTAAATGTTAATTACCAAATCCAGTCATCACAGCATACTGGAAGTTTCTTGAGGATGGAATAGCACTTCCCATGGAAGTAAATGCTCAATAAATATTTGCTGAATGCATGGCACTACCATCTATCCAATCACCCAAGCCAGAAGCCACAACAGGATTCACCCCTCTTCTTCCCCATAATCCAGTAGTCACCAAGTCCTATCTCCTATCTCCTAAATGTCTCTCATACCTCCACTCCATATGCACTGTTACTGCCTCCTTTCAAGTCCTGATTTCTCACATGAATTACCATAATATCTTGGTCATCCCCATGTCCAGATTCATCTATCCTATTTTATTATCCACACGACCAACTAACTGATCTCTCGAAAAAAGTACCGTAGTCTCCCCTCATCCACATTTCTCTTTCCTTGATTTCAGTTACCTGTGGTGAATCAACGTCTAAAAACATTCAATGTAAAATTCCAGAAACAAACAGTTCATAAGTTTTAAGTTGGGTGCCATACTGAGTAGGGTGATAAATGCCACACCAGCCTGCTCAGTCTTACTCCCTCCCTCCTAGGATGTGAATCATCCCTTTGCCCAGAGTGTCCACACTTTATACGCTACCGGTCCATTAGTCACTTAGTAGCAGTCTTGGTTGTATGTGAGAGACCACATTCACATAACTTAGGTATATAGGGTTCAGTACTCTCTGTGGTTTCAGGAATCCACTAGGGATCTTGTACAGTATCCCCCTGGGGAAAGGGGAGAAACTACTGTAATGTGATAATGTCATTCGCCTGCTTAAAAATAATAGCTTCCCACAGCCTTTAAGGGAAAAATGTAAATTTCTTCATAGGACATGCAAACCTCTCCCCCAGATCTTGACTCAATTTACCTGACCCACCTCTCCCTTCTACCCTAAACCCTTACTCTCCAGCCATGCTGAACAGGCTTGAATATCTTAAGCCTTCATGACTTTAAACATCAAACTCTCATCTAGAGCCAAGTTTCCCACTGGCTAAATAATCATCATTTTAAAACTCAGCTCAGACACCATCTCTTCTAGAGAAGCTTTCTTTGAGTGACATTCACCTCCCTGCTCCATCCCCACCCCAGTTTACATTAAGTCTCTCCCCTGACATGTGCTTTTACAGCACCCATGTTTAGTTTATTTACTCTACTTAAGTTCTCTGGAAATTACAATTAAGTCTTATGTTTACATTGTCAGTACAAACATAAAATATACTCAAATTGTATTTAAATGCTATCCTCTAAGTAGTGGCTCTCAAAATTTAGCATGTATCAGGATTACCTGAAAGATCTTTAACATCTATACTGCTTGGCACCATTCCAAGTTTAAATTCAGTTGTTCTAGTGCAGAGCCTAACAAGTTCCCAGATGCTGCTGATGCTGTTGGTCCAGGAACCACATTTTGAGAATCAGTGTTCCAAATATGTTGTCTGTTCCTATCTCCAGGATTTTAAGAGTCTTTTCCTAGCCGCCTCCAACTCTGCCTACTGCAATCCCAATAATCATTTCAGACCCAGCTCAATTGTCACCTCCTTCATAAAACTTTCCTTAACCCCAGATGAAACTGATCTTGCTTTTTCCTCAATTTCTATTGGGCTTTGTGTATATATTCATATGATCGCTCATGCTAACTTTTTTCACATCTACTGACATTTGCCTTATGTTCTCTACATAAATGAAGGTAGGAAACCTGCCTTAATCAATTTACAACTCTCTACACCCAAGCACAATAACCAGTGAACAACAGACAAAATCTGCAAATATTTGTTAATACTAGAGGCACGGTGCATGACATTCATGCATTGGGGGGGGGGGGGTGTCCCTCAGCCCTGCTGCACCCTCTCACTCCCCTAAGCCGGCAGGCAGTTATTCCCCGAGGGGTCCTTAGCACTGCCGCAGAGGCGGGAGAGGCTCTTGCCAGCCATGAGCAAGGCTTCTGGCTGAGCAGTCTGCCCCCTGGTGGTCAGTGTGCATCATACAGATACATCATTTCACTGTACGGTCTATTTGCATATTAGCCTTTTATTATATAGGATGACTGAATCCCTTATGCTTGCCCAGATTCTGGGCCCATAGTCTGTTTAACTCGCTTAATCCTTCTGGCCCAAGCTGACTTCCTTATACAGCTTTGTGCTTTTGCTTGCCTTACTATCTATGACAGATGCCTGGTCCTCCAACAGTGGTCTGTCCCCCATGGTTACTGACCTACCCTTAAGTCAGCTTCTTTACCTTGACCTCTGAGCCTTTTTAATTTTTTCATCCACTATGATGAGAATATTAAACATGAGTGGAGAAATTTTTTCCTCATGACTGATGTGAATTTTAATTCTGCTGGCCATAAGACATGTTGATTTTTTTTATGATTATTCTTTCTTTGTCAGAGAATCTGAACTAGATAGACTATGTGATGTACAATTCTAAGTACAGTTAATGTAAACAGCAATAAGTGTGTTTTAAATTCTATTTATGTATCATGGCAATAATTTTAATGAACAGGTAAAAAACACAAAGTCATAAGATCATTATTATATGCAAGGTTGCTCTAGGTAACAAAATTTAAAGTAGCAAATTACTTATGCACTAGGTTCATATATTCATCCAAAACAAAATTCATATTACCCAGTCTAATAAGAACAGACATAAAAAGCCTGGTCATATTTCTAAATTATACTAAGCACATAGTAAAAACTATTTCTGATATGTGAAAAGTTAAGGAGGTTTCTTAAAATGCCTCTACAAAATTTACTCCTTTAAAAATTACTCAGAGACTGTTTTTAATCACAGCGACCTAAACATTCTTCTATTTGATTATTTTTATTCTTTATCCATTACTTTACATGTAACATTTAAGTACTCTAAAACTATACATGCCTACCTAGAGAATTGTGAAGATATATGTTTATTTCAATAACATCTATTTATTTATTTATTTTAGCAAAGGCAACTGACCCTTAGTGATTTGGGGGAAATTCCCAGGAGGTCAGTACTCATTGTTTTGTAGTCAGATACATAATCACTATTCCTCCCCAAGTGCTCAGCAGTTTAAAACTCAAATAGAGCCCTGGCTGGGTGGCTCAGCTGGTTGGAGTGTAGTCCCATACACCAAAGAAAAAAAAGGTTGCAGGTTTGATTCCCAGTCAGGGCAACCACTTGATGTTTCTTTCTTTCTCTTTCTCTCTCTCTCTCTCTCTCTCTCTCTCTCTCTCTCTCTCTCCCTCTCTCTCTCTCTAAAATTAAACAAAATAAACACCACAACATATCCTCAGGTAAGGATTTAAAAAATAAAAAAATGAAACTCAATTAGAGGTTTAATTTTCAGAAGAAAAAGTACAGTACTTTTAAGACAGCAACTAAAATTAATACCTGTCAAGATTCTTAACTGTTTCAATCTAACCTAATAAGCCTTTTACCTTCCCCTTACTTAATCACTGATACTCATAAATTAATTCATAAATTAAAATGTTGACAAAAATGTAAATGTTCATGATACTCAGTAAGAGTTATAAAGATTTTCAAAAGGGAGTGAAAATTTTCAAAATTGTATGCTAGGAAAATGAACCAGATCCTTCCAAAGCCCAATTCATTCGAGTTAATCAATATCCCATATGGCAGAGCTGAGCTATAGTTACTTGGCCTTGCCACTCTGAAACCAGTGCTGTGGTCAACTGACCAAAATAATACTAAAGTTGGGAAGCCACTGTCAAAACAAGTAATGTAGATCCTAAGATAATATTGAAAGGATGGTAGAAAAAAGAGCCAAGTAATCAGAAAATAAATACTGAAAAGAAAACCTGAAAGAAGAGGGAAATGATGACCTGGAAGAAAACAATACTGTATGGTAAATCTCAAAATCTTTTTAAAATATAAGAAAACACTGAGTACCGGGAAGATAAAAATTTAAGAGCTAAAAGATGATTTCCCAAATTCAGCAAGTGGGAGTGGGGAGGTTGTTAGGGGAATACACTACAAGAAAGAAAAACACTTGCAAACTAGATCATTCTGCTATATAATGTACAAACAACAAAAGGCTAGATGATTGTTCCTGAAAATTTAGTTTATAAATACAGATAAAAGTATTCCCTGCAATCCACAAAGATCTTCAAGATCCTGACTTTTGAGTAAAATACATGTATAAGCAAGTTGTATATGAATGACTGAACGAAGATGTTTTCTGTAACAACCTGGAAAGCCTACATTTTTTGTTATTCTTGGGACCAAAGTTGCCCGAGACGCCTCCCAAGTTGGCAGGGAAAAGTTTATGCGTATCAACATCACTGACCATGTATTAAGTCCGCTCCTAGGTTGGACTTTAAGGTAGCTAGTAAATGAACTTAAATCACTTGACCTGTATTTTAAATAAAAGCTGACTTACTTGACTATTCTAACGTCACTTTCTTCTCACCCAATCACGCCAAATGGAGTTTACACGTTGCAATCCACAGAACGTCTTCACTCACCCATCACTCTATTTTGAAACGCTACCGAAATTCTGCACACAGGGTGAAACGCAATGACCACGAAAAGGTGCAAGACATTACCACCCCACATCCTTCTGAAAACCTTCTGCCAAATTGGGGAGAGACTTTTGGAAAAAGCATTCGCCAACCAAATCACAGGCTCGACTCTCGGATGCACCCGGGGGAGCTCGGCGAGCCACGGCCGCCCGGTACACAACCCCTGATGACAAAAGGCAACGACACCGGCCGCCCGGGTCGGGGCCAGAGGACCGGTAACGGGCTAACAGGGCGTCGTGGATTTCTCGGCCGCGGTGACAGCGGCGGGGAGACACACCCCTAGCGTCGGCTGGAAACACTACAGCAGGGAGTTCTACCTCGGGATGACTGTGAGGGTAAGGAAAGACAAATTTAAATCGCCATGATTCAAAAACAACCACCGAGAGAGAGAGAGAGAGAGAGAGAGGGAGAGGGACTTGACGAGGCAACAAAGAAAACGAAAAAAAAAACCACCACCAACAACAACAAAAACCCTGGGCAGGAAGAAAGCGTAAAAAAGACAGCATCCCCATTTAGCGAAGACGGAGTCCGGGTCTGCGGCCGTGAATCGGCACCTTGGTCGGCCCTTCCCGGCCCGCCAGGCGGAGACCGGCCGCCGAGGGAGCAGCCCCGCACGGCGGCTCCCGGCGGCGGAACCCGCACCGACAGCAGAGGGGGAAGCGGGCGGCAGGATGGCTGCCGAGGGAGGCTCCTGCTCGAAAATGGAGTGGGAGTGGGAGCGGGCGCAGCCCCGGAGAGAAAGCAAGTCTTATATAAAGAGCCATTTGTCATATTTTCTTTCCGCCGGATTTCGGAAGAGCCCGGACTGGAGAGAGTCTGGGGGCGGCCGGGGGCTCCACCTGGAGGAGGGGCCGCCCCGAGTCCCAAGGGGCGGCCCGGGGGCGGCTCCAGGCCGACGGCCGGAGCGGGTGGGGGTCGAGGCAGAGGCGGAACCCGGCGGCCGCGAGGGCAGGGGCGCCGCCGAGCACCGGCCCGACGCCCCCGGGGCCGCCCAGGGCTCTCGGACCCGCCGCGGCAGTAGCCCGGCCGGGTCTCGAATTTTCCAGCGGGGGAAGCCCGCCGGGGGCGTCGGGGTTCGCCTCCGCCCCCGCCCCTGGACGCAGCGCGCGGGGGAGGGCTGGTGCACGGGGGAAGCGAAGGTCTCACCATTTTGCTGGCGGGCGGGCGGCGGCTGGCTCGGACGGAGGAGAGTGTCGGCGCTCAGACGGGCTCCCGCAGGAAGCGGCGGCGGTGGCGGCCCAGCTGCACTCGGCTGGGGCGGCTGCGGCCCTCGGGACACCCGCGGGGGAGGGGGTGCGGGCTGGGGGAGGGGAGGCGGCGCCGCGGGGCCCGCGCCGACGGGGTGACTGGGCACGCGGGAGCGGGCGGGGGAGAAGAAAAATTAAGGTCGAGATTCAGGAACCGAAAGAGCGGGAGGAGAAGCGGCGAGCAGGGGTCGAGGCGGAGAGGCGCGGGAGATGGAGGCGAGGGCCAGGCGGCTCCCGGGCTGTAGCTTCGCGCTCAAGCTCACGCCGGAGCCGTGACGGACTCACTGCAGTGGCTCTCGCTGACCCGCAACCTCCAGGCACGAAAAAGGGGGAGGGCGGGAGAGGGAGGGGAAAGCAGCGCGCAGAGGGGCGGAGGGCGGGGGCGCGCGGAGCCGGCGGCGGGGGCGGGGCTTCCGCGAGCGCCGCACATCCGGGCACCCGCGCGGCTCGGCGGCGGCGGCGGCGGCCGCGGCGCTCGGCGAGCTCTGGTTGGGGAGCGCGGAGCGCGCCGACGCGTTCGCCCCTCCGCCACCGCCCCCCTGCGTGAGGGGCGGGGCTAGGGCAGGGGCGGGGTCGCGGACGTCGGTGACGTTGCGTGGCGAAGCCCTTCCTGTCACGTGGCTGGAGGCGGGTGTCCGGGGAGGATGGGGTGGGGGCGGAGCGGGGAAGGAGGAAATGCGAGGGTTCCCTGGGAGGGAGGAAATGCTGGGGTGCGCGGTCCGCGGGCGAAGCGGGGCTTGCGCTCGGGAGTGGGAGGCTCGTGGGGGGCGGGGGAGGAGCAGATGAGGGGCTAATCGTGTCAGAACCACCCAGACGCCGCACCAAAAAGGGAGAAAAAGCCCAAGCCGTGGGCTGGAGGGACTCGGTTTGCTCCTGAAGACGGTATCTTTCCATCGGTGTGCGGACTGGGACCCGCTGCTCGGCGCGCCCACGCTGCTGTCGCCGCTGCGGCGCTCGCAGGCCGCCGCCCCTGCAGGAGCCGTTTGGCCCAGCGGGGCTGGGCTGGGCTGGGCAGGCCGGGCGGAGCGCAGCCGCTGGCCGCCGCTGGAGGCGTGGGAGCCCCGGGACGGCGATCCCGGGCTGCTCCCACTCCCGCCCAGGCGTCCTCCCCCCGCGCGGAGTGCCCCCCCCCCCCCCCCGGGCCGCCTTCTGCAGGGCGCCGCCGTGTTTGCTTTCGGAAACCGCCCCCTGGTTCCTTTCGTAAGGCTGTGTCCGCTTTGGTGCCGGTGGCCGTGCCCAGAGAATTCAGACTACAATGGGGCATGGAGTCCAGGAAAGCAGAAGGGGGAACAGAAAGTTATGTTCGGGGAAAATAAAAGCCGGCAGGAGGAGTGTGAGAAGGATAGTGAAGAAAATACTTAGCAACCATTTTAACAAGCGGTTCCTTTTCGAATCTTGATCGTCCCCGGTGTGTGTAAGTGGGAGAGAGGGAACGAAAGTTTGTCATTGTTTTTTTGTGGTCAGAGACTCCTTGTTGACAGGTCTTTCCTTTGAATAGTTTTATAAAAAGACATAGTGTCTTTAAAGCAGCCTGTTCAAGCTCCTTACATGAGTTTTATTCTTTTTCTGCACTAATTCTTTTTCCTTATGATAAGGACTCATTTTTCCTAATAGAGGCTCAGTGACGTGCCCTAGTCGCCCCCCTTCGTTGCCCCTCTCTCCCTTTAAGAACTATTTTGTTTTTGTGTCCGGATGAATAAGAAAAGTAACTCAGACGGATAACAAGATATATCACATTGTGAATGTAACCAGGAAATGCCAAGAAATGACAGTCTCTTCCACCAGTTAAGTTTCTTGACTTAAATGCGGTGTTGTTTAGATACGGATGTGTTCCAAAACGGGAAAGTCCCCAAGCTAAGTGTGAGACATTTCTAGGTATATTATTTTTTTTTAATTAGTTTTCACCGTAGGATGAAAGCATGTTCATTTTTATAAAAGTGCTACTTAAAAAATTTCCTCTCCCTCAACTCCAGTTCTCAGAGAGGATCACTGTAACTGAGTCCATGTGTGTCCAACATGTTCAGTGCAAATCAAATCGTTTTGGCTGAGGATTAAATACTGAGAAGGAATTTGAGATGTGTGGAATGCAGTGGATTTACAGCAACTCACAATTTTGTCATAATTTGAGCCAATTCAGACTATAATCATTCAACACATGTCTATTTTGATTAAATCAGAAAATCAAGAGGCATTGTAGCCTCTGTTACTGACCAAAAGCAAGAGACAGAAGACCAGTCCACTTGCTCCTCCTCATCCTATAAATCTCCCAGAGTTTGCCACTTACATTCTCTCAGCTTTGTGTTATACTACATAAAATACAGGCATGTAGCAGTTTGCATCTCTGCTGAGAGAGGTAAACCTAAAATGCACATTTCACCCAGCTGGTGTGTCTCAGTGGCTGAGCATCATCCCATGCACCAAGAGGTACCGGTTCTATTCCTGGTCAGGACACACGCCTGGGTTTCAGGTTGTGGGGCTCAACCTCTAGCATGGGGCATGCAGGAGGCAGCCAATTTGATGTTGATTTTCTCTCTCATTGATGTTTCTATCTCTCTCCCTTTCTCTCTAAAATCAATAAAATAAATATTTTTGAAAATAAAAGTAAATTTTAAAAATGCACCTAATACCCAGATTTTCCCCCTAAGGCCAAAAAGAGGGGAGGGGGGTGATAAATAGTTATTCTCCTTTTTTGTCTTTTTTCATTAACTTTTGGTGTAAAACTTGGTATGAGGGGAACAGGTACCGAATGTCCTACCAAAAGCATACATTTCTTTTTTTAAAATATATTTTATTGATTTTTTTTTTTTACAGAAAGGAAGGGAGAGGGATAGAGAGTTTGAAACATCGAAGAGAGAGAAACATCAATCAGCTGCCTCCTGCACACTCCCCACTGGGTATGTGCCCGCAACCAAGGTACATGCCCTTGACCGGAATCGAACCTGGGACCCTTGAGTCTGCAGGCCGACGCTCTATCCACTGAGCCAAACCAGTTAGGGCGCATACATGTTTTTAAATAACTAGATAAGTAAAAAAGACAAAAGACCTACTCTAATAAGTGGATTATTTTTCCCAGAAAATTTAGCAACCAAAAGATGATTGTTGGGAAGTATTAAGTTGGAGGGAAAGACAGTGAAAATAGAGATACTTTTTTCAAGAGCAGTAACAGCTAGGCATGAGGTAATGAGACGTAGCAATGACAGAGAAAAAGAAAGGAGTAAATAGACATGAAGCAAAAATGCACTGACTATGCACCTTAGTGGATGTGGGAAACAGGAGAGGGAGACACCAAAGATAAAAAGTTTTAGTTTGGATGACCGAAAATAGTGACAGCCTTTAAGAAATTGAGAAGTCAGAAGAGGTTTGGTTGCTGAGTTTAAAGAGGTGAATATGGATTTTAAAATGCTATGTTTGAGTTACTGATGAGCTACCCCAGTGGAAGCACCCAAGTAGAAGCTGGAAGTGCAGGTTCTATAGAAAGGATTGTATTTCTAAGAAAAATATTTCCATTAAAAAGAGAGGAATCAAACAAAGATTGAAAGTGAAATGTTCAAATTTTCCCGTATGTAGTGTTAGGAAAAATAAACAATTCAGGGATGGTAATAAAGCTGCTAAGTAAGAAGAAAAGGGCAAGAAATTTTTATGAAAGAGAAATGTTTGCAGTCATATTGGACTACAGGCAGCCTCGGGCTTTAATGTCTCCGCAATTATCTTTAAGTTAGAAATGTCACAGGAAATTTTACCATGTGTAGATCTTCAAGATTATTGTGATGTCGAGAACTCTGCCTTATTCTTGAAGGATTAACCACTCTCATCTATTCACATATAATATTTAAGGATGGCAGAAGAAACAAATTATCATTCCCGTAAGTTAAGGTATTCCAGTGCAGAATTACCTCAACCACTCTTATTCATAATTACATTGACTAATGTTGACTGGAAAACGTGTTTAATTTTATACTCTCATCCATAGGAAGAAAATGCCAATTAAAACGGAGAGTCAGTTAAAACCACTTGAAAGTAATGTCTCTGTTTTTTTGTTAATGTGGATTTAGAGGAAACAACTACCATTCCTCCTACATAAATATATATCTACCAGTTCAGGAATCCCAGATTTAAGAATATTTCGTATCTTTTTGTCATCTAGTTTCACATCAGAATTCTTTTTTCATTGTGTAGTGAGGTTGCATGGGGAATGAATTACTTTTCTTCCCAGAATCCTTTTTTTTTTTTTTTTTTTTTTTTGATACCCAGGAGAAAGCAGGAATGCCAGCCAGCCCTCTGCTCCAGGGTGTGGTTGAGAAAAGATTCCTTGATACCTGAGATGGTAGAGTAGTGGCTGCTTCCTTTCTTGCTAAGCAGCAGAAGTATGAGCCAAGGATTCTAAATTTCATCTTGGAAACTCATTTCTCCATAGAAACCATTTTACAAAGAGTTCTGTAAACAATAGCCCTCCAACAAAAACCTACTTAAATTATAATGTAGCTGAAACTCTGTATATTTGCTATTGAAAAGACAATGGTAGAAAACAATGCTCTTAAAAATATATAGGTTTATGAATTAATGAGTTTGGGGGAAATGTATACCACATACTGGATGGATTTTTATTTTAAGCACAACTACTTTTAAAATTATGGATTGTATGCAACTTTTCTAGTTCTCATAAGGGAATTAATATTGAATTTGTTCAAAATAAAATCTGTTATTTACTTTTCAAATGAAGACAACTTATAAATACTTTTTAATTGGGAAAAATTTTTAAAGATTATGTATAAATCAGTTATGTAAATTATTTTTATACTACATACTGGACCAAAAAGAAAAAGGGGGAAAAAATAAGGCTTTCTAAGATTTCTTCCTAAACCTCTTGAATCCACATCAAATTCCAAATGTTTGGGGAAAAACCCACAGTGTTTTTAAAGACCATTAACATTTCACATGATGAACTTTATTCTCTTTCTGTGTTGATTACCTTTCCATATGCTAAGTACATTCAGTTGGGTAATTATATCAACATAACGAGAGTTGAAACAATGAGAAGACAGAAATCATAAAAGCAATAGGATCAGATCATGGGCAAAAACAAAGGTAACATCTACATTTAAGTAGTGGACAGAGAAAGAAGTGACAGAAAAGATAATGAACTAGGCCAGTGATCAGCAAACTCATTAGTCAACAGAGCCAAATACCAACAGTACAACGATTGAAATTTCTTTTGAGAGCCAAATTTTTTAAACTTAAACTATATAGGTAGGTACATTGTTACTAACTTAATTAGGGTACTTCTAAGCTGGCCTTTGCTAAAAACGTCCTCAATCTGATTGAGATACGTTCGCTGAGGTCGACCCCTTCCAACTCTCCCATCCACACTCGTCTTGTATACTTGTTTCATCTATCTCCTTTCCGAAAACCGACTTCTGCGCATGGGCCACGAAGTTTCAACGCACTGTACATGTGCGCCCGCACGTGGTATTTTGTGGAAGAGCCACACTGAAGGGGCCAAAGAGCTGCATGTGGCTAGCGAGCCGCGGTTTGCCAACCCCTAGACTAGGCAGAAGGAAGGATGGGAGACTGTTGAGGATGACCAGGAAGCTGAAGAAGACAGTGTGGTCAAAAAGGACCAACACAAATGGAAACATGCAGGCAATTGGTTTACATCTGTATATATTCATTCTTTGAAATGTCATAGATTATGTCTTGAAATAGTTTTTCTGACTTACAAGTCTCACTTATTTCTTTGGTCTCTTGCACATAAAAGTGAGACCAAAAAAATGCCGTTTATTTGGACTTTGATAGTATTTCCATTTTACTAGTTTGTTAAGAGTGTTTACCTTAGCATTTACCTAAACAGTATTTACCTCAACATAACAGAAAATATGACTTATATGTAAAATAGATGTGACATTAGAAAAGACCTGTTTGTCATACTTGCTAACTCACTAATATACTACACGTTCACAAATATCTGCATGTGCTCCACAAGAGATAGTGTGTAAGATTGGAGTGAGACCCTATTCAAATCCATCTCTAGTTCTGGTCCATTTCTGTATGAATTCTGGGTAATTATTTAAATCTAAGTCTGTGCAGTCTAATATGGTAGCCACTAGCCAAATTGTGACTATTTACATTTAAATGAATGAAAATTGAAGAAAATTAAAATTTAGTTCTGTCTCCTGAGCTACATACATTTCAAGTGCTTCATAACTATATTCCTTAGTGGCTACTATATTGGACCTCACTGAAAGTTCTATTGGACATCACTCATCTAAGTCCTTTACCTGAAAATACTCATCACCAACCACTAATATAATGTTTGTTTATTATTGGGTATGCAAATTTCAAACATAATAAGTTAATTGAACCTATCTTAGGTGCTTTTAGTATTTAAACAAACATATAGCAGACACTCAAAAAGCCCAGAAAAGTATATTTAAACAAATGTGCTAATGAAATGTGCTAATGTCAGAAAAAAGTGTGTGTTTATATTAGGCAGAGACTGAAAAACAACAATATTGTCAGTACTTCCACTGAGAAAAATACACATCTTCTATATTAAAATGTTTCATGTAGCTTTTTCAAAATAAAATAATATATTACAACAAATAAGAAAAATTTAAATTCATAAGAATATTTTTAGCAACTTCATAGACAGAATTAATAGTTGATATGTTTTCACTAATGATTTTTTTTAATTTGAGTTCTACATTTTACCCGCAGTATTCATACAGATTTCAAGTCGCAATCAGGACACTTTAGAGAACTTTTAAAATGCAAAGAAATGTATAAATGATCAAGTATTAACCCTGTCCGCTTACAAAGATTCTTTTTCAATTTTTATTGATTTTTAGAGAGAGAAAGGAAGGGAGAGAGAGAGAAAAAACAAACAACTATTGATTTGTTGTTCCATTTATTTATGCATTCACTGGTTGTTTTTTGTATGTGTCCTGACCGGGGATGGAACCTACAGCCTTGGTGCATCCAGGATGATAACTCTAAGCCAGTGGTTCTCAACCTTGGCTGCACATTAGAATCACCTGGGAATCTTTTTAAAATCCTGATTTCTGGGCCTCATCCTTGGTAACAAAGGAACAGAATTTCCGGAGGATGGGGCCCAGAAATCAGGATTTTAAAAAGATTCCCAGGTGATTCTAATGTGCAGCCAAGGTTGAGAACCACTGCTCTAAGCAACTGAGCCTGGGCCTACAGATATTTTTAAGAGATCTATAACAAATAGAATGTCAGGGTTTCAGTTTTGTATTCTATCTAAAAATAACATTCCTTAGTGCTGAATCACGACTGAACATGCAGCACACTGAGTCCAGTGCTTTCCGCTGTCAGGGTTTTTCTCAGGGAATTTTCAAGGTAGACCTTGAAAGGGAACAGAGATAAGTAAACTGGCAAAAGAAGGTTGATTAGGCATAGACCATCCATTAACCTAACTCATCTGATACTTGAAAAGGTGTACACACCAGGATCAAGCTGACCCCTAGAAAAGGGAACAAGGTTTACTGATTGTAGCCCACAGGTACTAGAGATTAATTGGCTTTGGGTGGCAGACCTTAGAAATTCCCACTGACTTCTCTTGGGAGCAGGGAAGCAATGCAATGCCATTGCCATGCTATGAAGTTGTGGTTAAAAACCATAACTGGGGCATAGCTATGTAAGACGGCATTTTCTAGATGGCAGAACACAGGCTAAATATTGGACATGAGTAACTTGTCTGTTACTTTCATCATTTCCACTAGAGGGAGCTACTCTGAACTTTCCACTTTTGAGCAAACCTGTTCTCTCTTTTGCGAGACTCTGGACACTGGATAGTTTTTGGTGACATAAATGGAATAGCTAACTTCTAAAGGACCCTTGGGAGAACCATTGAATCAACATGATTATTATAAAAATGTTCTACATACAGAAAATTACAAAGAAAGGAAAACCATCTGTAATCATACCAGCAAGAGATAATTATTGTTTATATTTGGATGTACTGTATATCCAATCTTTTTTCTATTAGATATACAGAAAAAATTTAATTGGGTCATACTGTTTTATAACATACTTTTTTACTTAACATTTGAGAAATATTTCCCATATCTATAAATATTCATCAAGAATACGATTTTTAATTTTTTTATATTCAACTAGAGGCCTCATGCACTGGGGGGATCCCTGCACCCTCTCATAGTCCGGGACCCCTTGGGGGATGTCCGCCTGCTAGCTTAGGCCCGATTCTCCCGGGCTGCTGAGTGGTAGGGAGGGCTTGCTGCTCTTTACTGCCCACCTGCAACAGAGGCGAGAGAGGCTCCTGCCACCGCCACTGCACTCGCCAGCTGTGAGCCTGGCTTCTGGCTGAGTGGTGCTCCCCCTGTGAGAGCGCACTGACCGCCAGGGCGCAGCTCCTGCATTGAGAGTCTGCCCCTTGGTGGTCAGTACAGATCATAGCTACAGGTCATTCTGCCATTTGGTTGATTTGCACATTAGGGTTTTATTATATAGGACTAGAAGCCTGTTGCACGAAGATTCGTGCAATAGGCCTTCCTTCCCCTGGCTGCTGGCACCAGTTTTCCTCCAGCACCCGGGACCCAGGCCTTTGGTCCAGTTGCAGCAGAGAAGCCAAGCCTCTTCAGTCTTCAGTCTTCAGTCTTCACTCCAGCCGGAGCCTTCAGTCTTCGCTCCACGCCTGTGTATGCAAATTAACCGCCATCTTTGTTGGGTTAATTTGCATAGTTGCTCTGATTGGCTGGTGGGCATAGCAGAGTGACACCAGTTTGAATGTTTCTCTTTTATTAGTGTAGATAATATTAATGAATGTATGCCATAAATTCTTTAACAAATCTCCTGTAACTTAATTCTGATTTTTGGTTGGTTTTAGTTTTCCTATTACAGACAACAGTATATTAAACATCTTTGGAAATCTTTGTGCACATCTCTGATTTTTTTAAGGATACATTATAGTAGAGGAATTACAGAACCAAAATGTATAAAAATTTTAAAGGTTTTAAATATATATGTCACCAGATTATCTCAAGAAAGTTGTACCACTCTAGCCTCCCACCAGCAATGCACATTTCCTAACCACTATACAAATTGTAGTGACATTTCTTCTGAATCTAGGTTTTAAAAAACTGGCACCTCATCATAATTTACATTTCTTGATTTACTGGAAATCTGAACATTTTTCTGAAGCTTGACCTTTTAACTCAACTATTAAGGATATATCCTAGTGACTTACCTATTCATTGCCCATGTTTCTTGGGAAATTTTACAATTTTTAGTGATTTATAACATCTTTTTGTATATAAAGATATGATCCCCTTTTCATGTGTTAGGATGATTTGTCCCAAACTTGTAAGTTGACTTTTGGTTCTGTCTGCAGCATTTAAAAAGTTTATTTTCCTATTCTGTAACAGAGGATATATACATCTGAAAGCAACTGAAGACTTCATATCTTTAGGACATAAATATCCTTCTAGTTAAGTAAAAACTACTTTTTCATATTATCAATCTGTTTCTCCTATGTTGAACGCTGTATACATATTCAACAGTTAGAGTGGAAGGTAGACTATCTAGCAAATTCCCAACCACTCTATTTACAGAGTATAGTTAAGTAATGATGATTTGACAGTGGCTACTTCCTCTGTTTACTATTGAATAGCTAATCTGATTCGTTCAAAACTTCATTTGACCTTAAAAATAAGCAAAACTGATCAATCATATTCTTCAATGAAAAGGCAAGTAATGTATGCAAATCCTGCATTAAGGCCACATAACTACACACTCAACTAAATTTAGAGACTGAAAAACAGCTGAAGAGATCTTCTGAAAATATATGATCTAGGGTCAACTGTGTATATTATTTTGTTAAAATTCTGTACCAGTTCCACACATAGCTGATATAATGTATATGATTATAAGATGCTCTGTGGGATATACATTGTTTTATGACTTTTCTCTATCCAAATCCATATACTAATTACAAAATTACACATAATTTTATGTCATATTGTTCTTTCTCTCCATGGTATACTAAGGTAATTGGTTGAGACTTAAACCTGTAATTTGTACATAAGGATAACTGTGACATCTATATTCTGTGAGTACATGTAAACAATTTGCTTCAACAAAAGTAACATCATAATTATATATAAATACAAGCCTGAGGTCCATTCTGGATAGTTAATTCTCATTCTCTTTTTCTACTGGAATGGGTTATTTCTTGTGCAATATTCTAAATTAGAAATATCTTTTAAAAAGCCCTGGCTGGTGTTTCTCAGTGGTTAGGGCATTGGCTCATGCACCAAAGGATCTTGGGTTCGATTCCCAGTCTAGAGCACATGCCTGGGTTGCAGGTTCGATCCCTGGCCCTAGTTGAGGTGTATGTGGGAAGCAACAAATCATGTGTCTCTCACATCGATATTTCCCTCTTTCTTTCTCTCTCTCTCTCTCTCTCTCTCTCTCTCTCTCTCTCTCTCTCCACACACACACACACACACACACACACACACACACACACACACACACACATATAGATAATAAAACCCTATATAATAAAACCCTAATATGCAAATCGACCGAATGGCGGAATGACCGGTCTCTATGACATGCACTGACCACCAGGGGGCAGATACTCAATGCAGGAGCTGCTCCCTGGTGGTCAGTGCCCTCCCACAGGGTAAGCCAGGCTGATGGCTGGCGAGTGCAGCAGTGGTGGCAGAAACCTCTCCCACCTCCATGGCAACGCTAAGGACCTCTTGGAGATGTCCAACTACTGGCTTAGGCCCGCTCCCGGCTTAAGCCAACAGTTGGACATCCCCCGAGCGGTCCCAGACTGTGAGAGGACACAGGCCAGGCTGAGGGATACCCCCCACTAGTGTGTGTGTGTGTGTGTGTGTGTGTGTGTGTGTGTGTGTATCTGTATTTCTTTCCTTTTCCCTCCCTTTCACTCTCTAAAAAAATCAATGGAAAAAATATCCTCAGGTGAGGATTAATAAAAGAGGATTGACTAGTTATATCACTTTTCCTTGTAATGATTTACATTATCATAGAAATTTGTTTTTTTAAAGCAAACTTGTTGGAACCAAATATAAATATTCACTATCATACTGTCTATAAGGTTACCGAATTCATCCAGGAAATATAAGAATACCCCAAAAGGCATATTTTGAAGAAATATACTTGTGGAAATTAATATATACAATATAATGTTGTAAATTGTGAATATTCAATAAATGAGCCATGCCTGCATATTCAAAATTGTATCACCAAAATTAACCAGTATGCTTTTAAAAATAATTTGCTCTTTAAAAAGAACTTATAAATGTGTATAAAATATACAAAATCTATAATACTGTGAATAGAACTTGTTAGTTCTACAAATTGCACTAGTGTTAAATTAAGGTCACAGCTGGAAATTGCAGTGTAGATACATTTTATCAGAATGGGGAAGTTGACTGTATTTCTAAGAAAATATTTCAATTAAACAGTTGTTGGTTGAGTCTCAGAGGGAAGGTGGGGGTGGGTGGGAAGAGATTAACCAAAGAATTTATATGCATATATGCATAACCCATGGACACAGACAATAGTGTGGTGAAGGTATTGGGGGGGCAGGGGGAGTGGAGGAGATCAATGGGGAAAAAAATGGGACATGTGTAATACTTTTAGCAATAAACATAATTTTTTTAAAGTTGTATATTTTTTCGCCTGGCTGGCATGGCTCAGGGGATGAGCATCGACCTATGAACGAGGAGGTCACAGTTCGATTACTAGTCACAGCACATGCCTGGGTTGCAGGCTTAATCCCCAGTGGTGGGCATGCAGGAAGCAGCTGATCAATGATTCACTCTCATCATTGATGTTTCTATCTCTCTCTCCCTCTCCCTTCCACTCAGAAATCAATAAAAATATATATTTTTAAAAGTTGTACATTTTTTAGTAAGAATAAGATGTTTGGTAAATAAGTTTTCTTTAGTGAATTCTGTATGTTCTGTGATTTTCAAGAGCATTTTCGGGTCATCATAAAATCATAGTATTTCCTTCACCACTCTAAGTGACAAATCTGAAGGAAGAGAAACATTTTTATACAAGCAGATTACTTTTGCCCAAAAGCAATTGCATTTCAGGGCCCATTCCAGTTTAGTCACAAATTTAGTCAATAGTGATTCTATTTAGGCAAGTCTCCATTACCTTTTCAAAATTTTCCAAATTAGCTGCCCATTTTAGTTCCAAGACAACACCGTAATCATTAATTACTCCTTCTGAGCAGAGAAGACTGATTCTCTTTTACTCAAAGCATTTACAACTGGCAGGCCCTGTACGCTTTCCCAGTGTCAACATCAGTCGCTTTATAAGCCCGGTTTGCCAATGAACAAAAGGAGTTTGAAGAAAGCAATGGGGGAACAGTGAAGAGTGAAAGAGCTGAGCCTCTGGTCCAGCATTACAAGTGGAGCACTTGCTGGGGTTCAAAGTTCTTCAACTTTGTGTTTCTAGTGCTCAATTCTCTCCACACCCCATCATCTCCACACTCTGCAGCCCCTGCCTGTCCAGCGCCTATTTACACTGACACAAGAGCATGTGCATTTCAACCACTGGTTGATTTGTCTTCTGAGACTCCTCTCCTGATCTCAACCCCATAAATCCTTATTCTTAACCACATACCCTTTGAGCATCAGAATTGCCTGGTCTTGGGCCTGAAAAGACCCATCTATTTCTCAAAGCACGAAGACATAAATGAGATTCTGAAGTGAAATAGTTGCTGAGCCCAAGAATTAAGAGAAGCCTTTGTGTTCTCTCAGAGCTGCAGTTGGAGCTTGCTGGGGTTTGCTCTGGCAGGTTTCAGAAAGTCTGTTAGAAACAACAGAAGCGCAGACCTTTAGATCTGGAAGGGTGATGCTTAGCCTTCATCTCTTCTCAATTCCTCATGTTAGAGTCGAGAACATGCATAACAGAACGTGTGCCTCTCAAGATCACAATCCGTGTCTGGATTACACGGATCAAGGTCAGAGAACATTGGACATTCTTGTTGACAATGTACACATGAAAATTAATTCTTAACGTAAAGCTAGGCATACACTAATATGAAAAAGTCCCCATGACAAAATAATTATTAAAGGGGGGAGGAGTAGATTTCTTATATAGAGACTAGAGGCCCGGTGCACGAAATTTGTGCACGGGAGGCGGGGTCCCCTCAGCCCAGCCTGCACCCTCTCCAATCCAGGACCCCTTGGGGAATGTCTGACTGCTGGTTTAGGCCCGGGATCAGGCCTAAACCGGCAGTCGGACATCTCTCTCACAATCCTGAACCGCTGGCTCCTAATCTATTCTAGATTTATTTGACCTGCATTATATTATTATGTAATGAAAATGTTTTCTGAAGGTCCCACAAAGTGCCAGTAGTGCCTGGCACAACACCCCATAGTATAAACCGTACTTAAACTACACCATCGGAAACAAACAGAATTCACAACCTAAGAATCAACCTCGAACCCAGGTCCTCTACGGTGGAGTTAGGTGTGTTTTAATTCCAAGTAATTGGTTAGGCCTAATCACCAAAACAGAAAGTCTCTAATTTGCCAGCAGGCAGTGTTATAACTGGGGTATCCCAATGAAAGGTAGCACTGGAACGAAAGCACAGACTCTAATGTTAATTCACCCACATTCTGCCTACTGGGCCCATTCTTCTCCCAAATCACACCCCCATGTATCTTTTGCATGCAGAGCTCTCTCTGAAGCTATGAGAGTTTCATGCGTGGGAAATCGAGAATCAAAGCTGCTTTATACAAAACATATGGTTGAGTCCAGGAGCTGCTGAAAAATTCATGTTATGGTCTCCCTGTGAGGAGCTCATTGGAATATGAGACCCTCACGTTTTTACATTTCTTGTGCCTAGGTGTTTAAATTAGCGGCCTCAATCCTATCGCACCAGGATTTGTTTTCACATGTAGTTTCCTTGGGTATTTTTTTCTTTTTAACCTACTTTGCTAAAAAGAAAAAAAGGAGCCAACTAGGAGAAGAAGGCAGGGGCGGGGAAAGAATAAATCATTATGCAGCTCTCAACCTCCACAGGGAAACAGCAGTAGAAACCCACAGATCCAGAACTGTCAAGCAATAGGCTGTTTGTTTACAAGTCACAGACCCAGTTACATAACTAGAAAAATGAGGGAAATCAAGTGAGTGTTTGAACCGGACAACTGATCCTTTTTGATTTAGGCAAGAGACTTTGTCTCTGAAATAGAGTCATGCAGATGTTCTGTTTGCTTATTTTTAGTTGCTTTATAAATTTAGATTTTGAGTTTATTATTCCAAAAGTACAGTGTTTCTATGCAGACAATGACCCCTCATTCTTTATCATTGATTTTAGATACCTGACAACAGTTTTTCACCATGGGAGTTGTTGAAGTATCAGCATGGAAATTTATAAGGGAAATTGGAATAGCTTTTTATCTGCTGGCCTAGAATTCCTGTCAGACTTAGCAGGAGAATGTACTTACTGTATGTCCAATTGTTCAGTTCCTTTTTAAAAATATATATGTTTTTTATTGATTTGAGAGAGGAAGGGAGAGGGAGAGAGAGATAGAAACATCAATGATGAGAGATAATCATTGATTGGCTGCCTCCTGCATGCCCTACACTGGGGACCAAACCCACAACCCAGGCATGTGCCCTGAGCAGGAATTGAACCATGACCACCTGGTTCATATGTCGACACTCAACCACTGGGCCACACCAATAGGCCTAATGGTTCAGTTCTAATTCCCCCATCCCTCACCCCATGATGTCTTTTTTTTTATTGGTTACTTATTTTATTTTTATTTTTTGTTTAAGTTCTAGGACCATATAATGTTTATAAAACGAAGAGCTTTAAAAATATGTCCATGTAAACAAATGTTTTTGGATCTGAGACAGTGTAAATATTTCAACTCTAAAAAATAAAAGTTAGAAAACCAAGTGATTTAAATAGGTCATTATATTGGCTGATAATATATTTCATAAATAACTTAGGCTGCTTTCAATAAAACTCTTAAATTTGAAAGTCTTTATGATCTTTTTCATAAAATATTACAGAGCTTAGTGCTATAAGAGTATAGTTAATCAATCTCATATAGCAAGTTAAACTCAAATTACTGAGGTTTCAGTTGATAAGTTTAAGGGACATTGTTTTCTTTCTCGTGTACCTAACTTGTTCTTCAAACTGGGTCAGTTTAGTGTTATAAGTTACTCTTACTAGTAGAGAAAATCCTAGGGGAATTGTTGGAGAAGAATAATATTTTTCACCAGGCAGACAAAAGCTGAATTCTTGCCCTCAGGGACCTTCGCAGGATGCTTTCTGCAAATGGTGCCCCAGCCCCAATACCCGGAGGGAGCTGCACACCTGAGATGTGGTACCCAGGGCCACTCAGCTCCCCTGTCTGCCACAACAGACACTGAGAAATAGGGATTAAGTCCATGTCCATCTTTCAAGGTGTATGGGAATGGCTATTGTGTTTTTGTTTGAATCTTAACATAGAGAAGGGTATTTGTTAGCCTCTGTCCTTTTACCTGATTTAAGGTAAGGCTGAGATGATTTACAGTCTAGAGATAAGAGAAGCGCAACCAACTACAGTACAATGAAAGACCTAAGTTCATTGGTAATGTTTCAATAACTGTATGTTCTCACCCAGGAGCATCATCCAGCCTCCTTAATTAGGAGTCTGATGTTTACCAGTTTAGAGCAGTGATATCTATACTGATAAAAGGGTAATATGCTAATTAGGGTGGATGTCTTCTGGATGCCTATCTGGACAAAGCCACAGCGGCTTCGAGGCCTGGGGCTCAGGGCAGCCGTGGGCTCAGGGCAGCCGTGGGCTCAGGCAGCCGTGGGCTCAGGCAGCCGTGGGCTCACAGCAACCTTGGGCTCAGGGCAACTGTGGGCTCACAGCAACCTTGGGCTCAGGGCAGCCATGGGCTCAGACAGCCGTGGGCTCACAGCAACCTTGGGCTCAGGGCAGCCGTGGGCTCAGGCAGCCGTGGGCTCACAGCAACCTTGGGCTCAGGGCAACTGTGGGCTCACAGCAACCTTGGGCTCAGGGCAGCCGTGGGCTCAGACAGCCGTGGGCTCACAGCAACCTTGGGCTCAGGGCAGCCGTGGGCTCACAGCAACCTTGGGCTCAGGGCAGCCGTGGGCTCAGGCAGCCGTGGGCTCACAGCATCCTTGGGCTCAGGGCAGCCGTGGGCTCAGGCAGCCGTGGGCTCACAGCATCCTTGGGCTCAGGGAAGCCGTGGGCTCAGGCAGCCATGGGCTCACAGCAACCTTGGGCTCATGGCAGCCATGAGCCCTGGTGGCTATGAGTCCTGGAGCTCAGGCCTCGCAGCAGCTGCTGCTGGAAGTGGCAGCAACAGCAGGTGATGGAGGCAGTGCCCTCCCCTGATCAGCCTGGTCACCTCCTGCTGAGGGAGGCTGGTCAGTAGGACATCCTCTGAGGGCTCCTGGACTGTGAGATGGGGCAGGCCGCACTGAGGGACCATCCCCCTCCCCAGTGCACGAATATTCGTGCACCGGGCCTCTAGTATGTTTGATAAGGACTCTCCATCCATCTAATTGTCAGTGAATATTCAACAGAGTGAATGAGTCAAAATGAAAGGTTAAAGATGGATATCAACCTAGGACTGATTTCTCTCAATTGCTATTCAAATTCATAGGTGCTTCTGGATTTTAAGGCCACATTGTTCCAATAATAGACCATGATGATGATTTATATAATTTATGTGCAGGTAAATTGTGTGAACAAAATTTTATACATATTCTTATATTGTATGGGTTATTTTTCACTATTTAAAGATTGTGATAGTGTGCAGAGGTGCCTGTAATATTTTATTAACTTTATTTTATCTTTTCTGCTGTTCAAAGGCATATGAAAATATATTATCATTTAAGATTATAATCACAATTATAATACTACTTTAACAATAGTACCTTAATTAAAGTAATGAGCTTAACCTTTCAAAATATTCTTAGGTATATGAGCTAATTTAGGCATTATTAGAGTTCATTACATTGCTCTGAGATGTGAAATGGCATCTTGTCTTAGACATTTCAAAAATTAAGTATACTTTATTTCTATATGTATATTATACTTCAATACAAATTTTAAAAGGCTGAGAGAGCAACATGCACTTTAATTGGGTGTAAGATATTTACTAAGACAGAGTGAACTAAGTCAATTCTCAAAAAAGGATATATGTAGCTTTTGTTTCTTCAATAACATTTTTTTGAAGAGTCTTTTTAAAGTGACTTTAAACTACCTATCCTACAAAATAACTCCTAACTGATGATTTGGGGATGGTCTTCAGCTCTCTGGGGAGGAGACTCAAGTTTCATTAGAATATCTTAGTGTAATATTTAAGTTCAAAGAAAGGATAGGCACAGAGAGGAGAAGAAATGCCTGTGTGCACTTCCTGGAGGCCGTTGTTTGAGGTGGCGGAAGGAGAATGGACTGTGTCCAATGGTGGGGTTAAACTTCTGCTCTATCACTGAAGCTCACCGAGGCTCCGAGGCTCCGCTTTCTCATCTGTAATTTGAGAAGCTTGCTTTGCAGAGTCGGTGCTCAATACTATTAATGCTCACAGGGGAACTCAACCAAATGACCTAATGTCATCTGGACATCAACCAAATGACTTAAAGGGGTTTCTTTTTAGTGCTAGAATTAAACAATTATAAAACAAATGAAGCAATTCCCCTTCACTAGTGAGTAGTTGAAAACGTCACCAAAGATGGCGAAATACCCTATTAAAATGGTTTTTGTAAGTCCCTTTTCCTTTGGGTTTCATCAACTATAAATGAAAGCGACTCTATTCATGGTCTAAAGCTGAGGAAATAAGCTTTTGTCACATGCTAATGTTTTCACCTCAGGAAAATAATTGTTCCTAGGAACACCAAAATGTCCCTACACTTAATCCTACTGTTTGAAGTATAAAAATTTGTATTTTTTTTTGGCTGAGTTGAAAAACCAAGGACTGTTCTAACAACTTTAAGCAATGATCCATGTAAATTCTAAGTTATGAATTACCTGTGGACCTTAATGTAGCACATTATTAATACTAATTAATTTTTACCGACACCCCTGTGGTGAAAGCATTATTTCCCTCCTCCGTTTGCCAGGCAGGGAGAGGAAGATTCCAGGAGACCGAGCAACTCCCCCCGGGGGACGTGTGGGAGAAGCTGCCTGGCCAGAAAACCGAGCCCAGGAGGTTGGCATTGGAGCCCAATTGTTTACAATTTAACAAGAGACTCATTCCTCCTGGATAAAAAGATTTCTGCTTCTCTTTAGATTGATAGAGAGTGTGCCTGTGGAGGGAGAGGTTGGTGTGTCCTACTGAGACTCCCCAAATGTTAGCCATTTGTTTCCAGGACCTGCAATCACAAATTATTTTTGGTAATGCAAACCCTTCAGTCTTTGAGACCTGAATTTACTCAGTGAGCTTCAAATTGCTCCTCTCTAAGTGGACTAAGAATGGAATTTAGGAAGAACCATGAAGACCGAAAGCAATAAGGAAAAGAAAAGACCTTCCCCTTTCAAATAAGTGATTTACTTGTTTATTGTGGTTTTATTTTTAGATTTTTGTCTCAATCACTGTAATTTGTAAGGTAATTCAGAGATTATTTCATATTCTCTTCCTCTATCTCAACCATTGAGCATATAGAGGGCATTTATTAGCTAAAACACAATACCCTGCACATTGACCAGGGACTAGTATAGAATGTTGTATAATGGGTACCACAATGTATAAACAATTTTACCCTTTCAAACATTCAGTTAATATAGCACTTTATTCATTTAACCAAGTAATTTGTGATTGAAGAATCCCAGAAATGAGCCAGAAATCGCTGTGATGACTTCAATTTAGTTAAATTTGGTAAACACCTAGTGCTATTTCTTCTTCAAATTTGATGACTAGTGTCTGGTTTATGATTTTTAAAAAACAGAAAGAAATTGAATGTGTCAAGAGCCAGCATACCATACATTTGTCCAAATTTTATTTTCCAGAAAATCACTTATCTTAGCTAAGAATAAATGCTAGATAGAGGCTGCTTGACTATCAGTATTGGATAGTATGAAAAATGGGATTCACCATCACTGACTAGTTTTCTGCACCATAATAAACTGCAATATTGGTTTATATAACACCCAGATAACTCTTTTCTGTCAGACTTTTGGAGCTGCGATATTTAAAGTTATTTAAAATAACACCTTGAAATTGTTGCCTGTAATATAGAAAAATAGGGTTGAATTTGGTCTTATGAGATAGGTTTCAGCTTCAAGGTACTGCAGTGTACTCCTGAAAAGGAGCCTTGCAAATGTTTTCCACTAGAATATTTATGGATATAGTAATTTAGGCAGTCATTCCCTAGAGTAGATTATGACATGCCAGTAGCTGAAAGATGAGAATAAAACCTAAAGTGTCCAGTTGCAAGTTGAGAAAGACATTTAAAAACAATAAACACACACATTTAAAAAATCTTTTAGAAAGAAGATTGGTACTATGTTAAAAAGGTCTGCACGTTTGGAAAACTGTCTTCATGACTTCTTCCGATAGATCACGTTCTTTCCTGTTCCTGGGTTAGAATAAATAACTCCTGAAACTTTAATTATGGTCCCTCAAACAAGACAAAACCAGTTGAGCTGCTTTATTTCATCTCCTGAGCCAGGAATTGAGGCCAACAGTCATGAAAAGATAACCACAAGTTGACTTTTTGTGTTTTGTAGGTTAATACCCACAATGAAGGGGGTGAGTTGTTTATGTTCTTAAACATCAGCTCAGAAGGAATGAAAGGGCCTTGATATTACTCTCAATCATATTATTTATACTGTTTTTTTTTTCTGGCAAAGAATTTTTAAATGTCCTCCGTAAAGCCCTTCCCATGCAGAAATTACTGAGTTCAAGTACATGCTAAATGCCACTGTTGCTATTGATAACGACACAGGCAGGCAACAAAATTAAAGTCATTCATGTACAGTTTAAGAGCCTTGGCAGATTGGTGTCCTTACGACCATCACATCCTAGAGACCTTTCTAAATCACGAGTCGCAAGAAACAGCGAGTAAAGAACCTAAGAACAAAATGAGACGAGCTGTTTCACTGAGCCACCCCTTTTCCCTCTGGGGCCTATTAAGTTCTATACAAACAAGGTTGCCTCTTATTTTGGCTCATTTGGCACTGGTACACACCTCCTAGGTGAGTGGAGCCAGCCCTCTAGAACTGTCTGTCTCATCTTGAACAGTTTGTTTATTCATATTCCAGTCGCTCTTTTTTTCATGCCTGTTTTTCACTTGATGATATCAGAGTATCTGATGCTGATCAAATCAATTTCAGAATAGGACATTAACGTGGTACTGGGTATGTCCCCCTCACTGGCACACATTGCCTGACATCTGGGCAGGAAAACAATTGCTCACAGAGTTACAAGGCTTGCCAGGCCAAGGATTAAACAGAGAAGAAAGGAACCCATTTTAAAAGCCACATCCTTTAGATGACATATGCAGAAGCTATGTTGGCATTCCATCACCGACAGTCTTCTTATTCAGGTGTCAACATTTATCTGAACGTGGAGGATAACAGAGCCAAAGAGCCAAAAATGTGTTTACTTTGGCCTCATAAAATTCATGCTTGGGAAACTCTTAGGGGTATGGCGTCTTCTGCATGTTCACACATAACACCCATTACTGTTAATAAGGGATAACCACGAACGTTGAAAAGAAAACATGCCCTTTAGAATTGAACTTAGACCTTGGGGATAAGAGATCTCCCCAGCTAACAGCTGATGGGAATTGTACAGTCTCAAATTTGCTCCCTGATGACCTGACATCATTGAATTTAGAAAAGCAGAGCCAGGTTCATCTAGGGGTAGCCAAGAAGAAAACTGTTTTTGTTTGTTTGTTTGTTTTTAATTTTTTATTGATTAAGGTATTACAAATGTGTCTTTATCCCCTCATTCCCCCAGCCTTGCCCTCACCCTCACTCCCTGTTGTCTGCATCCATCGCTTATGCTTATATGCATAAATACAAGTTCTTTGGTTGATCTCTCCCCCTTACCCCCACCCTCCCCTACCTTCCCTCTGAGGTTTGAGCATCTGATCGATGCTTCTCTGTCTCTAGATCTGTTTTTGTTCATCAGTTTATGTTTTTTGGGGAAAAAAGTGATTATAATTCAGGCTTTTAAATTAAGTCACAGAAGTCCCTACCTAATTACATTATGAAAACAAGGCTCATACTCCAAGTTCCTAGGAAAGAGAAGGTGTGGTGGATTTATTCTTATTTACTACTTTCAATCAACCATGCTTAATTTGTTTTGTTTAAAAATAATAGAATTAAACCCATATAAAATTACATTAAATGTTTCAATAATGAAACCAATTTACATTTAAATTTTAAGGATTTTTAAATTTACATTTAAAATTTAAGGGAAAAAGGTGGTAAAAATAACTGTCACCCACAGAAACTCACAGACTTTGAGTTATATCCCATCATTAACCTTCTTGACCCCAAATATGAGCAAGGTGCCAGCAGTCACGGAAGGAACACAGTGTTCAGAAACCATTGTGGGTGGAACCAGATGGGAGGTGCTGAGAAACAGGCAAAAAGTAACAGAAAAGCATGCTATCATCTTTAAAAAATGTATAACTAAGCCTAGATAGGTGTACAAAGCACATGGATCAATTTACATTCACTTCCTTGTCTGAACCTTTTTTCTCACCTTTGAAAAGAAGAATGGATGAAGGGGTTAAGGAGGAGGAAAAGCCCAGGCCCTCAGCAAGCAGGTCCCTGAGGAATCAGAGCCCTTCACTGTCTTCAGAACAGGACAGGGATTAACAAGACAAACTTTGAAAACAAGCCTAGAAAGGGAACGGGAACAATACTGCCACTTTACAAGGAGGGTGAGGAAATCAAGTAAGATGCAATATAATAAGTGCTTAGCACAGGTTTGGGCCAAGAGCAAGAGCTCAAAGAAACAGTGGTCTTATTAATGACGGGCAGTTGCTAACACCCATTTAATGTCTAGGACCCTTTGCATGGAAAGTTTCCGACTCTCCTCTCTGGTATTTATGGGTGGCTCAACTGGCCACACAGGGGGTGTCATGTACAACTCTTATCACATTGGTCACTTTCTTCTTGGCTTTGATCCAAAGGCTTACTGCGCACACTGCCCCTACTGGAGGGGGCGTGGGGGTGGGAGGTAAGAAGGTGAAGCATCACTCAGGTCCCGTGAGGATGAGACCAGGGCAGGCCTCAGCCAAGCCAGAGCCAGTGCAGACGCTCTTGGCTTTGCACCCTTTGGAACAGAAGAGCTGTGTGCACCAGGCTGGCCTCGCTGGTATCCCCAAGAGAGCACACATGTGTTTTCACTAAGCCCTGAGAGGTTTTGCTAAGTCTAGGGTTAGGAATCTCAGGCCCCTGGGTTTGGAATAAAATATTGTTTCAGAACAAAGGATAACACATTAGCTAGTTCAGACCGCTCCTTGATAGAAGAGGAAATAAGCCCCCTTAAAAAGGGGGAAAAGCCCCTTTTTTAGTGAAATCACAAATGCTGCATTATCATGGGAGGTAGAAAGAGGACAAGCGATAACATTTCTGCCTCCTGCTTGCATCAGTCAAGGTGATGGAAGACACGCCTATCCAAGAGGATTAAGGATAAGTGGATGGAAGGAAAGGCCTGGTCTTGGAATCAGGGAACCTGGGATCAAGGGTACCATCACGGAGAAAGGTCAAATTATTTTATGCATCTGATTAAGATTTGACTTGGGAATATAATTGCAAGGTGGAGCTCTTAAGATGAACCTGAATGTAGGTGAACCAAACTGTGTACAACTTAGATTTATGCAGAAAGAATATTCTTTTTACTTGAAAATGTTTTGATACAAATTAAATAAAAATTTGGTATCTCATATCTGAAGTGAAATAAGAGGGAAGTCAGGGGGCTTTGAGCTCTAAGCTCGGAGAACACATGCTAATAATAAGTGGTGAATTAACGTGTTTCACTCGTTAAAGTCAGAAGTTAGACCCACGTGCAGGTGCCACGGATGAGCACAGGACACTTCAAGGCCATCCCATCTGTGCTGCCACTAGTGCCACCTAGTGGCCGCCAAGAGGATGTGTAAGCCCCTTATAAAAAATTGGTTTGAAAAGTTACAAAAACATATGTCAATACAATTCATTGGTAAAAACAATTTAAAATCCACAAGGATTCAGAGTAAATTGTCAGGGGCCTTTCAATTCCCTCTCCCAACCCCAGTCCTCTTCCTTATTTAGAGCAACTTGCCTTTGCTGTGAATTTCCTCAAATCTCTCTCTCTCTCTCTCTCTCTCTCTCTCTCTCTCTCTCTCTCTCTCTTAAAGAACACTTATTTGGTAAATCATAGAGGTAGAAAAAGTAATTTCTAACAGAAATGGGCTTAGGAAACAAGTTATAAAGGTAAAGGGAGGGGCCTTGACACTTGGGAGTGAGGAGGCTGATGGTAAGGCACTAGCGGAGGGGTGGGGAGGGATGGGGCAAGGGACCAACCTCTCTCTCTCTTTTGTTCTTTGTCTTTCGGTCTCTGCCTCTACCTATGTCTCTCTCTCAAGCTCTCTCTCTCCCTGCACGTAGTTTTTAAAAAACATACTGTATATGATGGAGTGATAGTTTTTAGTAAACCTCTTCCCTAGTACAGCAGAAACGATCCCCAGTGGCCCCAGATGCTACACTCTGCTCACAAGTTCAAATGCCATGTCAGCTGTCAAAATATGACTAGAAGAGCTGTGTGGGCACTGAAAATGCCTTCTCTTGGACGAGGTTCTTGCCTCAGACTATCCATAGCTATTATCACTTCCCCTGCCTATTCGGCCCCTTCCTTGTTCCCTGCCCTGAGCAACAGGCCCTCTTCCTCTCTACCCTGCGGCCTTAGCTGACAACGGGCCATCTAGGTCCACACCTCTGTCTCTCCTGTCTTCTCACACTCCTCCCTGCAGAGCTCTCTGCCCCCACGTGCCATTCCCTGGCTTTAGCTTCCTCATGCCTCACCATTGCAGAAGCTTCTATACTCCTCTCCCTGCCTCCACATTGCCAACAGAGAGACCACTCTATAACACACAGGTCATTATGCTTACAAAATCCCTCCAGCTCCCATTTCCTATGGAGCAAACAGCCTAGACTGCTCAGCAGGTATGCAAAGCTCCTCCCAATCTGGTCTATATCTCTCTCCTCCCTCACAACTCCCTACACTCCAGCTGCACGGAATTCCTTCTTCCAGAGTGGACGGTACGCTTTCCTATGCCAATACCCTGCAACACCTTCTCTGTGCCCAGAATATGCTATCTCTTTTGTTCTCCTGATTAGATTTGACTCATTTGTCAAGATGCAGCTGAAATATCATCCATGAAGCTGGCTCCAACTCCAGCAGCCTCCTCCTCTATCCTCTCCTATATTTTATATCCCCTTCTATTTGTAGCATCTGCCACACTGTATTGTAATTAGTTGGCAATAAGCAACCTGAATACTTATGGCAGTACCCTCACCACAGAGTAGCTGGCACATGAATGTGTTCTGAATGAGTAAATAAATATTAAAGAGAAGCACTGCAGTGAACAGACCTCAGGGCAGTGATTTCCAAACTTCACTATGATAAGGATCATCTAAGGTGCTTATTAAAATGCAGATATTTTGGATTTGCTCTCAGAGTTCACGTCTTTGGCAGGTCTGAAAAGGTGGAGTGCAGGAACCTACATTTTAACAAGCATCCCAGGTCATTCCCTCCTAGAATGAAAAGCAAATAATCTGAAAAAAAATCAAAGAACACATTTGTTCCTCACGCTGGCATACATTGGAGAACGTGCTTATTATGCCAATAAAAGACCCATGAGGCTGGTTGTCTTGGCACCCCTGAGAATGAATAGATGCCAGCCCACGTGGCATAGGGAAGGCCACAGTGCAGTGAATTCCATGAAGACTCTAAAGAAGCATCCAGCTCCACATTCGAGGGCTGAACTGCTGCTTTTTCAGAACAATTGTTGTCAACCCCCAAGTGTTTGCTTTGTTAGAATAGTCATTATCTAGCCAGGCCCAAGCTGTTGTCATTAATATGCTGCGTTTGTGTCAAGCTTCTCGTTGGATGTTCTCCAAGCGTGTTAGCAACTTCAAGCCTGTCTTCCCTCGTTCCCTGGAGGAGGAACACGCACTAGGTCACGCCAACTCAACTCGTGAGAGAGGCATTGCTCAAGAACAGCTCCAGGGCACCAGATGTAGGCGGGAGGGGGAGAGTGGGAGAATTCCCAGCCCCCTCCCCTCTGCGCTGTCTCATTTTCCCCACCCACCCTGCCAAATGCTCACTGGTGTCTTCAGCAGGTGGCTCCCACCCCTGCCTTCAAATCTGCTCACACAATTTTCCTTCCAAGAGAGATAAACTCTGAAAACATGCACAGGTTCTAGACAAGGCAGGACGGCCAAGGACCACCTTGCGCTAAGTGAAGACTCCATACAGCTCGCCGCCCGCCCGGAGCTAGCAGAGACAGTGGAGAGCGTGGGTTAGGCTCTGGTTCAGAAGGCAGAGCCCTTCGGCAGCAGATGCCCACCAGGTTCAGAGCACCAGTTCTCCCCGAGGTCCGGGGGCTCCGACCTCAGCCACATGATCTGCCTGGACCTGACCTGACTCCTTATTCCTGTTGTTTTCCTTCTGGTGAAGCCCCTCAGCTTTACCCACTCAGATTTCCTCAGATCTAAAGAGGTTAACCCAGTTGAATTAACCCAGTTTCGATTTAGGTACTTCTCTGACTCCATAACTTTCTTTTTTAATATTATTTTCAATGTTTTTATTGATTTCAGAGAGGAAGGGAGCGGAACAGAGAGATAGAAACATCAATGATGAGAGAGAATCGTTGATCGGCTGCCTCCTGCATACCCCACACTGTGGATGGAGCCCTCAACCCGAGCATGTGCCCTGACCAGGAATCGAACGGTGACCTCCTGGTTCATAAGTCGATGCTCAACCACTGAGCCACGCCAGCTGGGCTGACTCCATACTTTCTAGGTTTTTTTCCTTCTCAGTCACAGTCCTTTTAGCATTCCCACTCCAAAATCATGACTCCCGACTCAATGAAGACACCACTACAGGGCCAAAGCAAGCACACATATATTCAAAGCAGATCACCTGGGAAGACATTGCACTCTTCTAGGATAGTTTATGAGGAACATTTTACTATTGTCAGCTTCCCAGAGGATGGCTATATGTGAAGGAAAGAGGAGAGAACCACATAGGCAGCTACTCCTGAGGAAGTCTGTTCAGTGCATGCCCCTCTGAAATTACTCCCTGGTGCTTTGTGCAGATGATTGGAAACTGAGAACTTGATTTCTTGCCTCATGGGCCACTTTGCATTAGTGTCTTCAGGTTTTTATAAATGTAAACACATAGTAAAAAAGAGATAACTCTGTGAGTGTGTGTGTGTGGTGTGTACAGCTCTATGGGTTTTAATACATACATAGATTCATGCAGCCGCCTCCACAGTCAGGAGGCAGCACAGGTCTATGGCCCCAGGAAACTCCCTCATAGAGCCCCTTTGAGTGTACCCGAGCTTCATCCCAGGCCTTTCTCTCATAAAATTCACCAGGGAAAGGCTAGCCTCTGTAGAAAAGTTAAGAAAGATCGTCTGTGATCAATATTTAAAGGAACTTGTCATTCGTGGTTAGGTTACATCTACAGGGTGAGGACTAGTTCCTACACTTTCAAGTCCTAAATGGATCCTTAGGTTGTCTTCCGAGGCTAGTTGGCTGAGCTATTCCCTCCTGCCCAGGCAAGCAAGAGGTACCTTGCTCAGGAAAAACATCCTTGTCCTGAATGGGAACCTGATGATTTGGTCAGGGCACATACCTAGGTTGCAGGTTCAATCCCTTGTTGGGGTGTGTTCAGGAGGCAACCAATTGATGTTTCTCTCTCTCTCTCTCTCTCTCTCTCTCTCTCTCTCTCTTTCTCTCAAAGAAATCAATAAAAACATATCCTTAGGTGAGGATAAAAAAAGAGAATAAACTGCGAGATGATCAAAATTCCAGCTGGGTTTTCACTTATAAAAAAAATAGTATTTTAGACTATATTTTTTTTTGCCAGAGAAAGTGACTGATAAAGGCAAAGAAAAAAACTAGATGTTTCAGCTTTGAGAAAATCACAGTACTCCTATGTTTAATGGATTTGTTGAACTTTTCTGAGCATTCAAAAACATTCTTGCCAAATAATGTTGACATTTCAAATTCTGCTCCAAACTATCAGGGAGGTTGCCCATCACAGCATGGTTACTGCAGGGGCCATGAGGAATGGCCTTCTCAGGGGGAGAGAAACACCAGCTTTGGGTTTTTATTCTGCCTTTTCCACTCGAACTAGCTATACGACCTTGAGCAGACAGCCTAACCTCTCCGAGGTTAATATCCTCACTTTAACAAAGGAAACCATATAGATTCATATGATTTGAAGGGCTTCATGAGACACTGTGTATAACATGTCTGCCATGTATCAGACGCTCAATAAATGTGAGTTTTGCTTTTCTTTCCCCCATTTAACCCATCCCTCTGCCTCTAAACAGAGCCCCACTCAAACTAGCTCAGTCAGAGTTTGTTATTTTTTTAAAAAAATATATTTTATTGATTTTTTACAGAGAGGAAGGGAGAGGGATAGAGAGTTAGAAACACAGATGAGAGAGAAACATCGATCAGCTGCCTCCTGCACACCCCCTACTGGGGATGTGCCCACAACCAAGGCACATGCCCTTGATCGGACTTGAACCTGGGACCTTTCAGTCCGCAGGCCGACGCTCTATCCACTGAGCCACAGCGGCTAGGGCGAGTTTGTTATTTTTTAAGAGCATAAGTGGAAAAAACGATGGTTGAACCTGTTTCCTTATTCATCCAATGACTTTACATTTTCCCTGATAGGAAACAATGTCTTAGAGCTCACTTAGACACTGACTTATTTTCTTTTTGGAGTAGCTCCAACTGAGGATCCTCTGCAGAAAAGGAGAGTAGCTGGTTAGGGCTCCCCAGGTGTTGTAGATCAGGAAAGTCTAAGTTATGCCATGGTACATACCAACCATGAATCTTAGTAATAGTGTTTTACAATAGCTTCTCATTCATGGAAGAAGAAGAAGAAGAAGAGGAAGAAGAAGAAGAAGAAGAAGAAGAAGAAGAAGAAGAAGAAGAAGAAGAAGAAGAAGAAGAAGAAGAGGAAGGAGAAGAAGAAGAAGAAGGAGAAGAAGAAGGAGAAGAAGAAGAAGAAGAAGAAGAAGAAGAAGAAGAAGAAGAAGAAGAAGAAGAAGAAGAAGGAGAAGAAGAAGGAGAAGAAGAAGAAGAAGAAGAAGAAAAAAAAAAAGAAGAAGGAGGAGCAGGAGGAGGAGGAGAGAAAAGCTGGATTGCTATAGCACAGAAGGGTGGATGGATGGGTAGATAAGTGACAAAGCAAACCAGCAAAATGTTAATTGTGAAATCCAGGTGACGAGTATGTGAATGTGTTCTGTATGGTCCTTTCGATTTTTCCACATATTTCGACATTTGTCACAATAAAATGTTGGGAGATAAGTTTATTTTGCACCTCTGCTACAGGTCTAACAGAGGTGGGCTAGGGGCCTGCTTTATATCTCCTCTCTCTAGGACCCAGGGTGATGGATCATCTTGAAAGTGGCTGGTTGTCATGGCAAAGGAAAAGCGCGCTGCCGGCATTGCACAGACAGCCAGATATTTCGGGCTGGACGCGACATTCGTCACTGCTGCTCACAACTCCTTGGCCGGAGATGCTCTCACAGGGCCTTACCCCCGGCCATGGATGTGAGTCCTATCACGTTGTAGGAAGAGCAGGGCTGGAAACACTGGGCAACATCAGTAATTACCCTGACAGAAATAAACCACTTAAAGGAACAACCGACCTCAGTACCATCATCATTAATAATACAAACTCGAAAAGGCAGGGCCACTTAAGGCGAGGTCAGCAGGAGAACCCAGAAGCTTTTCCTCTCTCATGCACTTGCCTTCTTTTGGTCTCCTTTAAAGGGAACAGAACGCAGCCGCTCCAGGCTAATATATTCCACACTTCTCGATGGCTGGTTTTCCAGTCATCCAGCCAGCCCGCCAGCCAGCCCGTCAGCCAGCTCTTTCTAGAATCTCATCACCTTTTTATTGAGTCAGCTCATTTTCATCATCAGCAGGAATAGGTGGACGCCGTCCAGAGAACTTAAGGAAAAGCAGAAGTTAGATGGAGGCTGATGACGCTTTTCAGAAAGGGGGTATAACAATAACATATTTGAGTCAACGATATTTCACAATTATTCTTGACTTGACATTTTAGAGGAGTCAGGAAAGCCTTCAGAGCTGGGGTGACATTTCAGCTGGCCCTTGAAGGCATGTGCCAGGTAGAAAACGGAGCCGGGCATTCCAAGCCCAGGGAACAGGCTGTGCGGTGGGAGGGAACTGTTCTGGCTCGCGGCTGCGTCTGAGGAGAATCACACTCTCTCCGTGCCTGTGGGGATTGCTCCTAAAGCACGAGGGCAGAAGAACTAAAAATGTTGTTGCAATTTTCATTGGTTAGCAAATGGGGAATGGAATCCTATACACACTCAGGAAAACATTTAATTCATCTTACCTAGTGCTGTAACAGCAGTTATTTCAAAAAGAAACGGTCATCTACAAGTCATTTGCTGTGTAGGGTTTCCATTCTGAACACCAAGTTCCTAAAAATTGAATACTTTTAGTCATTGACAATAATTTTTAAGTTGCATATATGTTTTTAATAGATCCATAGTAAGTTTCCTTGGGAAAAAGCAACTGATCTACTAGGCTGCAAGCAAATGAAGGCAAACACATCAGGTTAAAACAAACAAACGCTGCAGGAATATGGGCACAGAATGAAGTCATTTGCAATGACGTGTGTCAGGATGAAGGTCATGGGTGGGGTGTATTAGTTAATTCTAACGCACTTTGTGAAGTGGATAATATCATCATCACCATTTCATAAATGAGACAACTGCAGATCAAATGAGGTGGTTTCTTATTAAAGTAGCAGTTTAAACTTGAGCCTTATATTTAAACTTCCGAGACGTTTTTCCCCTCTGTAAAATGAAGATCTGACATGTGCTGCTTACCTTACAGAGTTATCAGGAGGGTGCAAAGAAATAGCAAATAGAATTTTCGACATAATTCGTGACGTTTTCCAGATTTTAAGTTCTCTAATTCTGTCCTGACGTTTGCATAGTATCCAAAATTGGGTCTTTATAAAAGAGACATAATGAAGCCTGTTTGTGGAGACAGTCTTTTCCTACCATATATTATAAAACATACTACTTCAAACTATTTATTTTTAAATAATTTGAAATATTATCTCTAACCCTAGCCAGTTTGGCTCAGTGGATAGAGCATTGGTAACCAATCGATGTGTCTCTCTCATATCAGTGTTTCTCTCTGTCTCTCCCTCTTCCTTCCACTCTCTCTAAAAACAATCAATGGAAAAATGTCCTCAGGTGAGGATTAAAAAATATATACATATAATCTCTACATGCTTTTTTTGAGTGTAACAAAAGGGCACAGCTCTTCCTCGGTGCTGCCTGCGGAGGTGGCAGCCGTCTCCTTTTTGGCACCATGGCTGCCCTCAGACCCCTCACGAAACCCAAGATTGTCAACAAGAGGACCAAGAAGGTCATCCGGCGCCAGACAGACTGATGGGTCAAAATTAAGCAGGGCTGGCGGAAACGCAGAGACATTGACAACGGGGTGCGCAGAAGAAGCAGGGGGATCTTGGTGCCCAGTGCCGGTTATGGGAGCTCCAAGAAAACGAAGCACGTGCTGCCAGTGGCTTTCCGCAGTTCTTGGTCCACAGCGTCAGGGAGCTAGTGCTCAGGCTGCTCCCCGCGCCTGCCATTGTGGAAAAGGCAGCCCAGCTGGCCATCAGGTCACCAACCCCAATGCCAGGCTGCGCAGCGAAGAAATGAGTACAGATTGTGTACACATTGTATTTGTGTTAATAAAACCATAAAATTTTGCACACACAAAAGAGAGCACCAACGCTGGCCACTATTTTCAATCTAGGCATGGAATATCCTGCAAAAATAAGTTTTATTCCTTGAAATGCCTTCAGCTTTTCTCTTGGTATTTTTAATACTGTTGCTTGAAAAAGCATTTTGCCCTGCTTTTAAAAAATGTACTGAATAATATTATGTGCAGACATGAAAGGTTTCACATACACTCATTTATTTGATCCTCACAACCATTGTACAAGGTAAGTACTACTGTTACTTCCATTTTCCAAATGATAAAATTGAAGCACAGAGATATGAAATGATTTGCCTAAGGTAACACAGTAAGCAGCTGAGCCAGGATTTGGATTGAGGGATCTTGACTCCAGTATCTGAACTCTTAAAACAGAGTCGTGACATTACATCTCTGAAGATAATGGATCACCTTCCTAGGTGAATTAGGGCCATGATTATGTTTATCAATTTGTATTTGATAGTCACAGAAACTACTGTGATTTAGTACACAATTGTGTCTCCATCATCCCCACCTAGTATATTTTTGACTGACTTTATCTGCTTTTTACATTTTTTTCTTTGTTTTCTCTCTGTGAAAAAATTTATTTTCAGGATATCTATTTCTACCAATTGCCTTCTTGCCTCTAGTTATTCTGCTTCCAATTTCCTAAAAGCCTGAAACCAGATCACCCTACTTGTTAGAACTGCCTCGGAGATGAGAGTCATGAGGTTTTGTGAGAAGACCCCAGCCCGTGGACAGGTGACATTGTGGCGGGGAGGTTTATTTTTTGGCGTGTTTTCTGCTCTCGGCTGTGGTCCAGATAGTTTAGATGGCTGGGTGAGTGACTTCTCAGTAAGCCAGGAGTGACAAAATACAAATTCAAGGCATTTCTACTCTCCCACCTGTTCGAAGGGCTTTAGTCACCAACATAATTAGAAGGATGGCCTTGTTCCTCAAGCTTCTGGGTAGCCATCTGATGCTTCGAAGTAGAGAGACGTGGCTACAACTTGTGTAAAAATAGCCCTTCCAGATGGCTGAGGGGCAAAGTTACAACTCAGCAGCTTGATATAGCTGAGCACTCAAGTTTTGGAGGAGGAGGAGAGCTGTGCGAGAAGTAGCCAGAGACACTGGGCCGGAGTCCAACCGTAAGTGGGACAGTGTATGCCAGGAGAGATCACTTAATGTGGCAGATTAGCTGTTAAGATTTCCTGTTTACTTCATCTCCCTCTCCGCCCCATCTACCTGATTCAGCCTTATCTCTTGGCCCCAAGGGAACACACACACACACACACACACACACACACACACACACACACTTTTTTTTTAATTAAAAAAAAAGGATTATGAAATAGAGGTAAAAACTCTAAATCTTAGAGGGCTTTAGAATTTTCATAGCCTAACTCCTTGTGTTGGAGACAAGCAAACTGAGACATAGAAAGGTGAAATGAGCACTTAGGCTCAGCCAGCGTGTTTGTGGGACTTGGTTGCTCCAGCTTCCCGTCCAGGGCTCACCCTCCGGCTCCTCTGGGGGACAGTGTGTGCAGTTACAGTGTGTGCAGTTTCCTCCTGCTCTGCCTCAAATCATTCCAAACCCCCAAATCCCTGTGTACTGAGGTTGCACATAGGGAACTGATGAGTGAATGCATAAATAGGTGGAACAGCAAATTGATGTTTCTCTCTTTCTCTCTCTCTCTAAAGTCAATCAATAAATTTAAAAAAAAATCAAAACCACTTGTTTTTTATTTTTATATTTTGTTGCTGTTGTTGTTTGTTTTGTTAATCCTCGCCTGAGGATATTTTTCCATTGCTTTTTGGGGAGAGTGGGAGAGAGAGGGAAAGACACAGAGAGACATCTGTGTGAGAGAAATGCATAGATTGGTTGCCTCCTGCATGAGTCTGACCAGGGCCCCGGCCAGGGAGGAGCCTGCAACTGAGCTATGTGCCCTTGAGGGGAATCTAACCCTGGAACCCTTTAGTCCAAGGCCAGTGCTCTATCCACAGAGACAAACCGGCTGGGGGACCTGTAGTTCTTTTTTAAAGGCCATGGGACTATTGCAAAAGCCATATTGCTTCCATCCCTCACAACAAATACTAAAGCTCTGATGGGTCACTAGCTTGTTTCACAAGTGAAAATATTTACTAGTCACATACTTCATTAGATTAAAACATGTGGTTTTCACATTTCCATACCTTCTAATCACTGCACTTCTATTGGATATTCTGGAAGAAAACTTAAGCCACTGTCTGTAGTAAATACATTGTTTTAAATACCTCAGTGTCTGTGTAAATAATTGAGTGTTGGCTTTTACAATCACAGTAATTAGGCCAGGCAGTGTGGTTCAGTAGTTGAGCATCGACCCATGCACCAAGAGGTCACCGGTTCGATTCCTGGTCAGGGCACACGCCTGGGTTGTGGACTCAATCCCCAGTTAGGGTTGTGCAGGAGGGAGCCGACCAACGTTTCTCACTCATCAATGTTTCTATCTCTCTGTCCCTCTCTCTTCCTCTCCAAAATCAATAAAAAATCACAGTAATTAGGAATGGGCTAATGCTTATATTTATCAGCAGTTGTAATAACTATTATTTTCGAAAAACAAGCAGACTGAGAAACGTACTGCTCTCCTAAACCAATTCAAGACTAGCCCAAATCCAAGGCAGTGCTGTGCCCTGCTGGCAGCACAGCCTCATTGCAGGCAGGTGACAAAGGTGGAAAGGGTTTTGGTGCCAGCCCTCCAAATTCAGTTCTGCTATAAACGGACTCTTTCTAATACTCCTATTAACCTTGCATATTCTTACACGAAGGGTTTACAGGTAGCAAAAAACCAAACCCCCAACTAATTTTTTCTAACACAGTAGGATTTGTGCTTCCCAGGTGAATACTGTTGCAAAGTAATATGTTACTTTTCTTTTTTAAATCCTCACCCCAGGATATTTTTTCCATTGATTTTTAGACAGTGGAAGGGAGGGGGAGATGGGGAGAGAGAGAGAAAGAAACATTTATGTGAGAAAAACACACTGATTGGTTGCTTCCCGCAGGCAGCCTGACAGGATGGAGATCAAACCTGCACCCGGATACATGCCCTTGACCGGGAATTGAACCCCAGGCCCTTAGGTGTGCAGGCTGATGCTCTAACCAGTGAGCACACCGGCCAGGGAAGTCTGTTACTTTTCAAAAGGATGTTTTTTTTTCCTTCCTAGGGATTCATCCTCAACCTTCATGGAGGGTGGGCTTTGTGCCAAGTAACCTGTAGAGCCCTGGGAGCAGGCAAGGAGGTGTCCACCCTGGTGGGCACGTACTATCACAGCCCCACCCCTCAAGCTGCTCAGCCACGGAGCCTGCTGATGACGGGGTGGTCACCACGGAAGGCGGAATGGAGACAGGACAGGGACAAGCACTTTTTGATTGCCCACCAAGTGCCCGAGCCTACATTAGCCCAGTGAGGCCTGGCTGGAGCATGCCGGTGGAATGGTCAGAGTTGACCTTTGAGTATGTATGCTCCTTCTAGTCCAGGTCTACCCCTCTCCCCTGCAGTGCAGACGGAGACCTGGGCTGGCGCTGGCCTGGAGCTGACGTCCACCTGACGAATAGGTATTGCCCAAATTAAGAAGGTAAGCCCGAGTATGATTTTCAACACCTTTATTAAGAAATATCAAAAGTTGATTACAGTTCCATACACAGTTTTACAAAGTTCAAGTGGAGGAGAGGGTGGGAATGGCGTCAATATGCACGTCTGGACACTAGGGCAGCTGGCCAACGAGATGACCCTGTAACTGCCGTCGCCTTGTTTAACAGTGGTCCACACCCTGCCTTTCCCCATCGCCACTCCGTCACAGCACAATTTAGGTACCTGAAACTGTTTAAACACATTATGATCATAAACACACTATGAATACTCGTTCAATAGCTCTCCTTTTATTTTGTCATCTCCCTTCCCTGAAAAAGCTGAGCTGTGCACGGGAAGCCCACTTGAGTCCCATTCCCTGCTGTTTGCGTCACATGTTCACAAAGCCTGCTTTGAGAGTTGCACAACATTGCAAGTTACACGTTACCATGTTACACTTGGGAAAGAACCCACACACATTGTTATTTTTTAGGTAAAGGCTAACAAAGAAGGGGGGATCACTCAACTTAGAAACAAAACACCAGGGTCACTCCGTGGAACCGTGAAATATGGGACTCGCCTGCCAATGCCACGGAGGTCCGCGCGAGCGGCCAACGGCACGGCCGAGAACAATTGGCTGCAGGGAGCCGGCACAGAACACAGAAGGGATCTTCTCGGGCGGGTACATCGCGCTCCTTTGTCGGGGACATTGCATCAGAGGGGAATTACACTTTCCAAATAATCGGGGCCAGTAGGTCATTGGCACCGACGGGAAACAGCAACGGTGTGGTGTGCCTTGGTGAAGGCTTGTGCTGGGTTATCTAAGAATAGATTTCGGAAGCGATTGTCCAGCAACATCAGCAAGAACCATCTTCAGAGGAAGGACTCCTTGTTCACCCACATGAGGCTGCGCGTCTCGTTGGGCTTGCACTCATACTCAATGACCGAGAAGGGGCTGCCCCACTGGCAGTGATCTCGCTTGTGGTAATTGTAGAACTTGACTTGCCACACCGTCTCGAAGGTCCCAATGTCAGTGAACTGAGGGAAGAGAAACACGCCCCATAAAAACCCCATTCTTCCCTGAGCAAGAGGCAAGAGCTAACGTGAGTAAGGTCTTCCATCACCCAGGATAAGCAACCAAGGCTCTGTGGGTCAGCAAAGCTTAGACCTTTAATGAACTATCTTCCTTTTTTTTTTTAATATATTTTATTGAGTTTTCACAGAGAGGAAAGGAGAGAGACAGAGAGTCAGAAACATCGATGAGAGAGAAACATCGATCAGCTGCCTCCTGCACACTCCCCACTGGGGATGTGCCCGAAACCAAGGTACATGCCCTTGACCGGAATCGAACCTGGGACCCTTCAGTCCACAGGCCGACGCTCTATCCACTGAGCCAAACCGGTTTTGGCGAACTATCTTCCTTTATCATGGGAGATATTTTCCTGAAAAACTGTCGGTAAACCATTTTTTCCTCTATGAAATCTTATCCCAGCATATGGGTGGCATGCGCTATCGTATTGTCTTCAGTAAAACTACCTTCACAAAATGTATCTGTGTTCCAAATTTAATTTCTGGGAAACCTCTCTGACAATCTCAGAATTTTAGCATTTGCCACAGAAAGGGGGATTGGGAAGAGAAGAGGGCATAATGTCTAATGGTTGTTTTTTGGTTTCTATTTCAAAAGACAGCTGTCCAAAATAACACAAGCACAACATAAGATACAACTGCCCTTCCATCATCAATTTTAATTCCAAGAAAAACGATGTGATTGGAAGCATTTGATAGTTAAAGACCCTCCTTTAACTTTCAAATATTACTTACTACCTAGTGTTTAGAAGTCAAGATCCATGACCATGCCTCAGGCTTTGATTATACCTTATCAAAACCATATTTGAGTACCTCCTAGGTGCTTTGCACATATAAAAAACTTGTATAAGGCATTATTCTTAATCTCAAGAAGTTTGCATTCTATATGTAATACTTTAAACAATAAAGAATTTAAATTAAGAAAAGAAGTTTGCATTCTACTTCAGAAGGTAGGCCCTGCAAGTCACTGCACAGAATTCTCCGGAACCATAAGCCCATGATTCTCATGTCGCTGAGACGAGGGCACAGAACACCCCAGAGGCCACTGGGCAGGTGCTCAAGTGGCCTGTGGGGTAGCCTGACCCAGCTACCACCTCCTGGAGCTATTTAGGGGATCTGGCATTAAACAGCGTGATGCCTGCCGTTATTTTATCCGCTGACCCTCCCTTGTCCTGGGAGGGGACAGGGACTGACTTGGCAGGACTCTCAGACTTGTCAGGAGCCAGAAGACAGAAAGGGGGAGGGCAGTGAGAGCTAGGAGTCTTCTGCTTGTGGCTGTGACAGGAGAAGGGTGGTCAGGTGCTTCCCAGATAGCTTTCCAAGATGCTCTCAGAAGTATATCCTGCATGATGGCCTCATCCTGCTAATGTGATTCCCCAAACAAGATCTGGCTTTCCTTGGGGCAGTTTGCTTGACTTGAGAGAATGGAGGATCTACCTAGGATCCATAAATCTACTCCCAGGTAAGAAAAATAAAGTATCTCTGTCTAGAGAGTCATGGCTTAAAGACCTATGCAAGTCTACAACAGCTTCATCTATAATAGCCCCAGGCTGGGATCATTTACCCGATGACAGACAATATTTGGCATATCTATCAAATGGCATTTACTCAACAACAAAGGGAACATATTGACTCAGGCAGTGACAAGACTGGATCTGGACCTCAAACACTTGCTGAGCAAAAGAATCCAGACCCCAAAGAATACATACTGTATGATTCTATTTATATAAAACTATATATATATAATCTATAGTGGTAGGATATTATGTAAGCTGACAGGGAACATCTGTGGTTACCCAGGGCCTGGGGTGGGAGGAAGGGATGATGATTGATGAAAATGTGCAAGAGGGAACTTTTTGGGATGATGAAAATGTTTGATTGTGGTGGTGGTTATAGAAGTATATGTATATGTTTGTCAAAACTTACTAAGCAGTGTGCTTAAGATGGTTATATTTATTATATGTAAACTATTCCGCAAAGTGGATTAGAAATAGAAATATTGTTTTTTAGTGTGCTACAAGGAAACAGCTATTCTAAATACTGCCAATGGGAACTGAGTTATATAGCCTTTGGAAAGGTAATTTGTATCAAATTAAAGGTTCTGAATATACTTGGGTTCAGCAACTCCACCTGTAATTTTTCATAAGATTATCATAATGTTTAGAGCACTAAAAACGTGAACATTTGTATAAAACTGGAACACAGGTCATTAAAAAGAAGAAATGTCTAATATCTGAAGATATTCAAATATACTTATTAATTTAAGCAATATATTACAAAGATATTATTGACTTGTCAACTTAGCAAACATTTCTAAATACCAGAAGCTAAGCATCTAATAAAAGGAAAATATTATGAAAATTGTGGAATATGATGGATTTATACAGGGTGGGGCAAAAGTAGATTTACAGTTGTGAGCATGCGAAACAGTTTATTTTTGTATTATTTACAAACAACTGTAAACCTACTTTTACCCCCTCTGTATAACCATGAAATAGGGTTGTAAATGATGTCAGAAAGTGATTAGAACAATGCCAAACAGGAAAAAGATGGGTAAAAACAGTTTATATACAGTATGAGCGCAAATCCATAAAATAAGATATATGGGGGAAAATAAAAACACATTAATAATGTAATTCTAAGTAAAAAAAAATTGAGTGGTTTTTCTATCTTTCCTACTCAGATTTTTTGCAATATATGTTACTTTCATAATCAGAAAGAATATTTTAAATGGTGAAATGGATTTATCATCCCTGAAAAATTAACATGTATTTCTCGAATCCTAGGGATTTTATAAATTCTATGAAGGATACATATATGCTAATGAAAATATTAAAAGTTTATGTACAATAGGTTACTAACAACAATAAAATGAAATTTTGTTTTGTAAATCACCAACTCACTTGAAGAGGGTTTGGTATTACTTATTATTCTTGACCAGCAAAGGGCATTACACATTTTAAGTGCAATTGAGTTAAGTTAAATTATCAAGATATTTTACAAACACTAGCTGATCTTTTGAGAGAAGAAGCCTGAAACCATGCTAGGTAAGTGGAAGAAACAATGCTGAGGCCTTTTTTTTTAAAAAAAATAAACACAAAACTTGGTTTTAAAAAAACAAACTGATTATAACAACAGGTAAGAAAAAACTTATGTCTGAATAACCTTAAGAACTAAGGAAGTCTCAGTAACCCAATAGAGCAAAATAGAAATCTGCTGACGGCAATAGTCATAGCTCAGTAAATGGCACATGAGATGCTTCATAGTCAATTTTGTTTCTCCTTTACTGATGTTGCACCCACAGGCATGTTGTAGTGAACTTAACTGGTGCTTACCATGCCTTAGTTGTTTTAACTTCTCATTAACCTTCTTCCTTCTTGTTCTTTCTTCTGGAGTTCTATTTTCTGGGCATCTCACTACCTAGCTCAGAATTTCTGCTCCTCTGGCTAAGAACAGATGGAGTTTTAAAAGCTGACGTTCTTCTTGAAGAACAGAAGAAATTACATAGACTCTCTACTCCCTCTCAACCATCTGTACCTTCCAAGGAAAATTTACCCAAGCAGGCTCCCTGGGTGATGCAGTTTATACACGGGTGTAATTCTGTGCATTTGTATAGTATTCTTTATTTATTTAGTTTTTAAATATATTTTATTGATTTTTTTACAGAGAGGAAGGGAGAGGGATAGAGAGTTAGAAACATCGATGCGAGAGAAACATCGATCAGCTGCCTCCTGCATACCCCCCCACTGGGGATGTGCCCGCAACCAAGGTACATGCCCTTGACCAGAATCGAACCTGGGACCCTTCAGTCCATAGGTCGACGCTCTATCCACTGAGCCAAACCAGTCAGGGCAGTGCTCTTTATTTTATGCAACACTTTCACATATGTCATTCCACATTGGTCTTGTGATGGGTTTTAACATCTCCATGTTATGAAGGTAAGAACTAAGATTCGGAGAGGTGAAGTGACTTTCTCTTGGTTTAGACGAGGCAGCCAGCTAACGATAGGAGCAGGCCAAGAACCTAGGTGTCCTAATTCCTATCTAGGAACTATCGTCACTGTACCAAACTGCTCATATAAGGAAAAGAGCTACAAGTTGATCATCAGTGGTTTCTTTTTTCTCCTTCAGTGAGAACATACACAGATTGTTACCTGTAGAATCCTTTAACACTGCTATGGACTGAGTGTTTGAATTTATCCAATATTCAAGCCTAAATTAAAAATGTATTTGGAGGCCTTTCAGAGGTCCTGGGGGTGGAGCTCCCATGAATAGGATCTCTCTCTCTCTCTCTCTCTCTCTCTCTCTCTCTCTCTCTCTCTCTCTCCTCCTTCATGTGAGGACACACCAAGAAAGCAGCCTTCTATAAACCTGGAAGAGTGCTCTCACTAGATCTGTTAGCACCTTGATCTTAGACTTCCAGCGTCCAGATCTGTGAGAAATAAATGTTTGTTATTTAAGCCACCCCGTCTACTGTATTCTACAGTTTACATTCCACTATACACCTGGATATTTGCTGTAGTGTCCTTAAAAGTTGCAAGCCTTGGTACATTTTAATTTCACAACTAATGTGAAAGAGAGCCCATCAGATTCCAAGAAGAGAAGATGCATTTGTTGTCCCCAGTAATAAATGAGTAATCTGAAGAGCTTTTTAAAACAATTTCTGTGGTCTTGCCCTAGCTGGTTTGGCTCAGTGGATAGAGCGGCCTGCAGACTGAACGGTCCCAGGTTCGATTCCGGTCAAGGGCATGTACCTTGGTTGTGGTCACATCCCCAGTAGGAGGTGTGCAAGAGACAGCTGATCGATGTTTCTCTTTCATCGATGTTTCTAACTCTCTATCCCTCTCCCTTCCTCTCTGTAAAAAATCAATAAAATATATTTAAAAAAAAAACCAAACAAAAAAACCCCCAAATTTCTGTGATCTTACCACCAGTTGGTCTAGAATCCCGAGAACTTCCCTGCATTCTCTATGCCACCCACCTCCACTGGAGATATGTGAAATTCACCAAGTTATTAATAAGGTCATTCAGAAATCCATTGACTTGGGAGCACAGAACAAACTTATTATATTGATAAAAACACCATGTTACTTCATTACCAAGTAAATTCAGTATAAAAAGCACCTGTGACTTTTAGTGTAGTGTGATCTATTAATTCCCACTGGATTCCAAGCCCCTCTTCTTCCCTCACATGCTCCCTCTTCCTCGAACTCTGATTCATTCTTTAGTTCTTCCTTTAAGAAAGCCATCCTCACCCTACCTGGTTTGGCTCAGTGGATAGAGCCTGAGGACTGAAGGGTCCTGGGTTTGATTCCGTCAAGGGCACATGCCCAGGTTGTGGGCTTGATCCCCAGGGAGGGGCGTGCAGGAGGCAGCCGATAGATGATTCTCTCTCCTCATTGATCCTTCTATCTCTCTCTCCCTCTCCTTTCCTCTCTGAAATCAATAAAAAATATATTTTTAAAAAAGAAAGCCATCCTCAAAACCTTAAACTAGGATTAGAGTCCTAGTATGTGCTTCACAGGCACCATTATTTTTTCACTACACTTTATATAATAATAATAATTTGCTTTATTATTGATAATCATGTATAATTACGTTTTGCTCCTCTAGATTAGAAACTCTGTAAAGCCAGGAATGTATATTTTGTTTACCACTCTTCTCCCATATTAACATATAGTAAATCGTCATATATTTATTTGTTGACAAACCAAGAAAATAAAAAAATTCATAAAATAAAAATCTAAAAACTCGATATAAACTGTGAGCATATTGAACTTAGCAATATATTAAGAATCATACATGATGTTTAAAAGTAGGACTTATTTTAGAAAATAAAGGTATATTAGCATTTGAAAGTGTATTATGTAATATTATAGTAATATATCAAAGAAGATAAGCTATCTCCATAGACAGGAAAAGAAATTAGATGGAATTTCACACACCTCCCAATTTTAAAAATACCTCTTAGTGAACTAGAAAAAGGATGCTTTAACATAATAGTTATTTGAAACTAACATTGTACCTAACAATGTAACTCTGGAGACAAGGCTAGCCTTTACCAACACTGGCATGCAAAATTATTCTAAAAACATCAGCCAATGCAATACGGTGGAGGGAAAAAAAATCAGAAAATGATGCACTTATATGTAGATTATGCTTTTCTAGCTGAAAAACACAAGATCATTAACTGAAAATTTTTAGTATGCAAATTTAGTAAGGTGGCCAGTTACAAAATACATGAACACATATCATAAAAGCAACATATTTAAAACAATGCAGTACTGGCATAAGAATAGACGGGTCAATGGAATAGATTAGAAAATGTAAAAAGGGCCTTAACATTATTCCCATATAAAAAATTACTTTGAAACTGACCTTTGGAAAAGTATGGATTATTTAATTAATTATATTGGGACATTAGGGACAAATAGATTCTAATATGAAACCATGATTTTAAATATTTCATTTTATACCTTTTCTTAAGGGGCGATAGTGATTGTTTTCTTTTCTGTAGTTGCTATTTGCCCAAACACCACCCCCTACACCCGCAAGCAGGCCTTACCGGCATGGTGATTTGGATGGGTTGTCGTTCTCCACTCTTGGTTGGGGCCACGCCTTCTGTGTCATATGTGCCCATATAAACAATTCTGTCCCCATCAGGCTCTTTCGACTTCAGTTCCAGTGGGACGACCACACCACCAATGGAAATGTTCCTGCAATGGACTTGAGTTGAGCACATGTGATAGGAATGAGCTTACGTACCCTTTCTTGGTCTTGACCACACCTCTAGGCAGGAAACCTACAGGGTGTGGCTAAAGAAGACATTATGGTGTTCTAGAAAGTTCTGAAAATCAAGAGGCTTGCCGGGAGCCGGTCCATCCTTGCTGTTTCAAAGGACCTGGCATATATGGCATACTGTTCTTAAAATGTTTGCTCACCTTCTTGGCACTATGTGTTTTAACCAAGGTCTCCTCTCTGAGAAAGGTTGTTTCCCCAGGTAGGGATTTTCCCCTGAAGTTAGGGAGGGAATAAAACCCCTCAATTAAGTGCCAGGAGGGTAATTAATCACTTTAACTACAAACAATCATGCTTAAGCTACATAATCTTTACTCCCTGGAATGGAGATAAGAAACGCCCTAACCTTTGTAATAGAGATTGATAGGATTGAATCAACTGGTATAAATACAGATGTAACAAGACAGAAAGAGACAGAACTTAGAAGAGAGCCAAGAAGACAGAACCTACACAGAACCTACAGACAGAAGAACTTCGCTGGAGAGAACATGGCAAAAGATCCTGGACTGAACCTGACTACAGAAATTGGCAAGAGAACCTGACTAGAACCTGGTGACTGAACCTGGCTGGAGAACCTAGACAGAACTTGGCTGGAGAACTGGACACAGAGCCTGGCTGGAGATCCTAACCAGAACTTCTCTGGAGATCCAGACCAGAACTTGGCTGGAGATCCTGGCTAGAGATCCTGGCTAGGCTGCTGATCAACTGAATGCTGCCTCCATGTCATTCCTTCTTCGCCAACTCCGTCCACACCTTTGGGGGCCCCTGGACCTGCTGGGGTTGGACCCCGGCAGAGGCTTGAGTTCTCCAACTAACCAGTCATGTAATCTTAGACCAACTACATAATCTCTCTGGATGGACAGTATTCTCATCTAGAATACTGGTACAGGCCAAGTCAGAGTTAGCAGTGGTCCTCCTCTTTAGTGTCTCTTTTAACAGGTACTATTAAAAACCTACCCATACCCAGCCCCATCCCAAACCCCAGAGAAGAATTCAATTGGTCTGGTTTGGGCACTAGTAAATCTATTTTAACACTCACTAGGTGATTCTAATGTGTAGGTAAGGTTGAGAACTACTAAACTAGTTCTCTCATGATTTTTCTGTTCCACCAATCACGGATCCCATGAGTTGGGGTACTCTTCCTCAAGCCAGCTACAACCCCAGACATTCTCACTGTTGTTTAAGCCACTCATTCCTTTGTTAGGGTAATGGCCCTCAAATAGTCCTGAACTACCAATATCAGATCACTTGACAGCCTATTAAAAAGCAAATTCTTAAGCCCCCACTCTAGGGTGGGGCTCAGCCCTCTGTGTTTTAACAAGACCTCTAGGTGATTCTGACCTACACTCAAGTTCAAGAACCACTGGGTTAGGACATTGAAATCCCCTTGATAAAATTAAATTCTAACTAGAAAATAATAGTTTTGTCAACACACATTCATTAGTAGATTCGCTTGAAAAATAGAGAACTACCCTCAAGAAAATGGCACAGAGAAAGATAACTTGAGAGAAGAGGTTGCTTGGAAAGAGGGGAAAGAAAACGCCTGGATCTCATGGAGATGAACAGATAACACTGGGAAATGTGAGGACAATGGGTCCATGAAGCTATGGGGGGGGGGAGGGGCGGGGGAGAAGATGCTGACAAATAGGTGGACCAGGAGCACCAGAAAAAAACAAGGTCTTGCCCTAACCGGTTTGGCTCAGCGGATAGAGCATCGGCCTGCGGACTGAAGGGTCCCAGGTTCGATTCCAGTCAAGGGCATGTACCTTGGTTGCAGGCACATCCCCAGTAAGGGGTGTGCAGGAGGCAGCTGATTAATGTTTCTCTCTCATCAATGTTTCTAACTCTCTGTCTCTCTCCCTTCCTCTCTGTAAAAAAATCAATAAAATATATATATATATATATATATATTTTTTTTTTTTTTAAAAAAAAACAAGGTCTTAGGTCCTTGAATTAGGGCCTGCCACCTAGAAGGCCAATACAAGTTTAGTGAATTAATGACTGCAGATGGGCACTTACGCTGAAAAGGTCTCTGGTGGATTCAAAGCACCCCCCCCCCCCCTACCTCCCAGCCAGGGGTCTACTAGGTGCATCAGCTGGGGTAGCAGGGAAGAGATAATCCCTGCCACGAGTAAACGAAACACACACACACACACACACACACAAAAAACACACACACACACACATCTTTTGTTGTAAGGATGTTGCTAATCCCAGGCGCCATCACCAGGCTGAACAGAAAACTCGGGAGAAAAAGAAAAACACCCGGCACGGGAAACCGGCAATTTAGGCCAAGCACAGGAGGCTGCGCTCTGACTGTGGCTGCTCCCCCAGCCCGGCGTCCGCAGCCACCGAAGGGCAGATGGAGGAGTGGGGGCGTCCTCCGGGAGCCACAATAACCACCCCACCGCCGCCTTTACACTCCCTTCCTCAGCCTATAGCTCGTGGGCAGGCCGGGGCGGGTCGCCAGGACACGGGAGAGGAGGACCGGGATTGCGGAAGGTGAACTCCGCGGCGAACTGCACCCATCTGCACCGCCCCGGCCGCCTGGGGTCCGCGCGGAGGCTGGACAGAAGGGATGAGAAATGTACAGGTAAACAAACAAACAAACAAAACCAACCCCGAACCCCTGGCTTCCTGTCGCTGTTTTAAACATCCCACCCCGCAATGGGTAGAGGGAGAGGAAAGGCAAGGGTAAGGCAGAGGAAGGGACCAAGGGAACCAGGACTTCTGCCCCCCACCTCCGGGTCCCCCTGGGTGCGGCGCGAGCCAAGAGGGGCCCGGGAGGCTCAGGCGTCCCGGGGCCTCGGTCCTCCGCGCGTACCCCAAGGGGGCCGGGCATCCCTGGCGCGCTCCCGCACTCACTCGACCTGCAGCGTGCTGGGCTTAATCTTCACCTCCACCTTGTAGGAGGAGCCGGTGAGCAGCTTGATGGTGCGGTTCTGGCCGAAGCGCTGCCCGTCCACCTTGTAGAAGACCGGGCCATCGTTGGGCTGGATGCGCAGCGCGATGGAGAGGCGCACCAGGCCGGGCAGGTCCCCCATGGCTGGGCACAGGGCGGCAGGGCGGGCGCGGCGGCTCCGGGGGGCGGAGGAGAGCGCGGGCTGTGACCGGGCGGCTGGAGGGCGGTGGGCGGAGAGGAAGCGCGAGTAGGGGGGAGGAGGCGGAGGGAAGGCTGCCGCTAGTAGCCCTCGCCGTCGCGGCCGTCCGCACGGGCTCTGGAGCAGCTCCCGAGGCTGTGGCCTCCCGCCCCACTAGGCGAGGAAGCGCACCGCAGGGACAGCTGCGAGGCCCCGAGCCTGCCCATTTCCCCTGCTGCGCCCTCCGGGCACCCGTGGGCTCGCCAGCCTGCAGGCCCCCGGTAGATCAGCGTGGCTGGGGGCGAGAGAGTTAATCCTGTTTACGCACCACAATCCCCTGCAGCTAGGGGAGAGGAGATATTTAGGCTCCTCCTAGAGCGGCGGGGTTTGGTCGATGGAGAGGGTTGGGAGGAAGGGGTTCAGCCACACGACATCCAGAAGCGAGACCTCCGAATGGGGATGCCTCCTCGGTCAGCACAGGGATGTGGACACCATTGCTCGCGGATGGGGTCCCAGGCAGACAGGAGGAGGCTGAGAGGAGAAAGGGAGACTGGAAGCGAGCAGGGCAGGAACCCGCTAGCCAGTGATTTAAATTTCAGGAAATAAGAGTCTTTCCAAAGCGTCGGGGAAATGGCCGAGGAAAGGCGCAGTTCCTGCTAATGCGGACTGCAAGCTAGGATTCGGAATGTGAGCGAGAAAAGGGGAAAGATGAAGAGAAAGAAAATAAGCAATACTCAAGGAGGTACACCTGGCGGTGTATATTTTAATTGTGCATATCCTTGTCTTACGAATGACACGGTAATGAATCACACACATATATTTATAGTTCCTGATGGGTGAGCTATTGACCCTGTAAAAGGCAACTGACATGTCTGGAAGGCATAGTTGGTGGACTATGTCCAGGAGGGATCCTCCATAAAAGATTATCGGCAGAGCCTTTGGCCGGACACATTTGCATATTAAGTATGATTAGAGAGACTTCAAGGCAGGAGTCAGTTGACAGATCCTGATTTGGAAGCAAGCAGAGACCTGGGGTATTAGGGCTCTATTGAGAATGGTTTCCGAGAGCGGAGAGCAAGCTTCTGCTTCAGCACCACCCAGGTGGATAGTACCAGGACCGGTGAGCACACCTGGGTGATGGAGAAGCGGTTAGTGAGGACTAGTGGGTAGGAACGGGTCTGTTTGGTAGTATTTGTTCACCCGGGCTGGTCCCACTTTTCTTTAGGAGTAGCGTCGTCTCTAAAGTGATTTGTTTCCTACATTATTCTACAAAAATAAATTAGTTTTAACTCTCATTCCGGCGTTGTTTGCAATATTCCCTACACTATTCTGAGTAGTATTAAATTGTGTAGAGCTGTAGAATTTTGTATGGTGGCTTCCCTGACACTGGATAGATTTTCTGATCACACCATAGTTGCTTATGCTAGTATAATGGGTTTTTTTTTGTTTTTTTTTGGTTTCTAAATAAGACTTTGCATCTTCAGATCACCAAATAATGTCTATCACAGTGTCTTCTGTACAGGGAACCTTCAAGTATTTGCTAGATTAATCAGCTTGTTCCCACTTGAAGGAAGGGAGTCAGACTGGGTGGAATGCATTGAAAGTGTTCCTGGCAGCAGAAGCAGTTTGTGTAGTTGTTCAACCCAGAAGCCCTACAGTCAGACTTGTTAAAATCCACACTCTACCACTTCACCTGTTGTGTGACCTGGGGTCTCATAATTTCTTGGAAGCAGTTTTCTCATCTGAAAAGTGGGCCGGGGAAGCAGATGCTATCTCTCTGAGAGAGTTGTGATAAAGAACCAACGAGGGATGCACATTTCAGTACCTGGCTCTAATATTAGCAATCATTATTAATTTGAAACCCAAAGAGCAGTAGGCATATGTAAGGATGCTCAGCCCTCCCTAGGAGAAGAGCCAGAGGAATGCAAATTAAATCAGTAATATCAAAACTATTTTGGCCTATCAGCTTGGCAATTTTTTTTCGCTATATTTGTAATTAGTTTTATTATAAAGAATTCCAATTAGGAGGACCGGCCAAATGAAGACACACCTAGGGTGAGGTCTGGGAGGAAACACAGAGTTGGCAAACACTGTACATACTTAAACTTCAGTGTTGGCAAGATGTAGCGAAATCAGTACTGTTAGACGTTGGTAGAAAAATATAACTGCTATAACCTTTTATTACAAGTAATCTGAGGAATTTATTGAAAGTTTAAAATTATACATCTATATCCCTTGAGTCAACAATCCCACTTTTTAAAACCTACCCTTCAGAAGAAATAAAGGCACCATCACCCTGGATATGTGTAATATGGGTATTTATTGCAACATTGATTATAAAAATCAAGACAAAGAATAAACTGAATGTCAAAAATAAATGGCTGAATAAGTTTTCATATGCCCATACTATAGAACTTATGTAACTTATTAAAGTAATAAATTATACGTTAAATTGGGAAACACGTATGCTAAAACTGTTATTGACAAAGGTAGGATGGCTACACTGTGGTAAACTGTGACAGTCCAAGGGCAGGCATTTTTGTCTCTTTTGTTCATTGCCATATCCCCAGTCCAGTACATGGTAGGGCTCCATAAATATTTGTTGAATTGTGCGGGAAGCCACCGCTTTCCCAATACTGTCCTAAGAGTGCTTCAAGGAATGCGGAAGGCCGATGGACCTTGGACTTAGCAGGGCTGTGTTGAGATAGTGGTGGCTCGAAGCAATTACCGGACCTGCTAGCCTCAAAGTAAATGTTTACTGATCTTTGCTGATCTTTATTGACCTTTGAGATGGTCCGTCTGCTGCCTGTTTGCCGTGCTTTACCGAGGGCAAGATGTGTATCTAAAACTGAATAAAAAGCAGACCGGTCAGAATTTCGGTGTGTGTTCGTCACAAAAGAGACACCCCTGGCCCCCAATGCCTTCTAAATTCATACATTTTGTATAGAATTTTCATTTGTGCGTCGGCCCCTTCTTCAGATCCTGAACCCTAGCCGTGCAGGTTGTGGCAAAATTGAATTCCTGTCCTTGTTGTAAATATGTTCATATGGAAATTCTTCCATATCTTGAAAAGTAATTAGTTAGATCTATATGATTTATCTGGAATAATGTAAAGAGAAAAATCTAATTGTAAATAATATCTATAGTATGATGGTATTTTAAAATACTTAAAAATTTAAAACTATATTAATTTGTACATATTTTTATTAATTTGAAAAAGCATTAGAGGTACACAGAAAACTGGTTATTCTGGTGAATGGGGATGGAAAGAGAATTGCTTTAGTTTTTTTTGGACATTTTTACTTTTTTTCTCACTTTTCATTCAGCAGTCCTACAGTCTCAAACCAGCTTCTATCTGTGTATTGATGAAAGCTTTGGACGTGGGGTGAGATGACTTCAGTTTGAATTCTGGCTCAGGTATTAATTGTTTTCCTTATGCAAAGCACTTAAAATGTTTGTATTTCAATTTTTATTGTTGTAGAATGGGAATTAAAACGCTTCCTTCTCACTGTAGTGAGAATTAAAAGAAGAAATGAAAAATGTTTTAAAAAATTGGTTTTCAGATATGAGGTGTTATTAATGCCAGGCAACATGCATTATTAAAAACATATTCAGAATCATAAAATGCAACTTCTTAAAATGAAATTAATAAATGTAAAGGTAACTGGACAATTTCTCATCACTGATACAAATATACAACAAATCTGGGTATGGAGTCTAATGGACCTGTATTTATATCCCAGTTCTGCTGAGTACAAGCTAGGTGACCTTGAGCAAGACAAGCTACGCAGTCTCTCCAGGATCCAGTGTTTCATTAGTACAACGATGATGGGAACATATATAATGCTCATAGAGCCAAATAAGATAACATAAAACACACAAGTGCAGTAGTCACATATAAGCTCAATATATTGTAGCTATTTCTGTTCCCTTGAAAATATACTTACTGTATTTTTTAAGGTGTCTGGTATTATTACCTCAAATTGATGGCCTTAAACACTGTCTGTCAGCAGGACAACCATTATTACCATTCTTTTGGAAATTGGGAATTAGGCTAATAACATTCCATGTTCACTGTTCCAGTCTCTATGGTAAATTCATATTATAGACTTTAAAAAGTTATCAGTATTATGATATGGGACATGTGTGTGTGTGTGTATGTGTGTGTATACATACAGGAGTGGGCAAAAGTAGGTTAAATACCAGCCATTATTACCTAAAAGATAAATCATATGTAAGGATAAAAAAATAATACAAATAAATAATACTATAATTAATAAATAAATAATAATATAAGAGTAAATTCTTGTGTATTCACAACTGTAAACCCACTTTTGCCCACCCTTGTAAACGTGAAATCCAAACCCAGAACATTTTACTCTCTTTTTCATTCCTTCTGTCCCTTAGCAGTACATTTTTGGATGGGAATTTTTAATGATCTCTTCAAGTTTATTTTACATTTAGAGTACTTCAGTCAAGTAAGAAACAAATTGAGTCAAGGAAGATAGAGCACCTGGGTGTTTCTCACATTCTGGCTCCCACCTTTCTTTCCATCATGCACATATGTGCCCGCATGCTCAGATGCCTCAAATATGCTCAAACTGAAACACAATATACAGTCTCAATCCTTCTCTAAATGTATATAAGGTATTGGTGGACATTATGAAATTCTCAGGCTCTGAAATCACAAAATGCAATGAGACGATTTCCTGCTAATGACAACTGGCCTGGCTCCAAGCTTGTCAGGATCATGAAATTGGCTCCATTATTTTCTTTCTTCTCCTGCCTTATGCCTTACAAAATGGCATCTTAAATAATCACAGGACCTGTAATGCTGATGAGTAAGAAGCCATAAACAGTGGAATAGATTGTGCATTATAAAATAGGAAATGAAATGACTGATTGAAAATCAAAGCACAGTTCTCAAAGATGAAATTGTGGCTTAAAGCACAACATACTGTCCGAAAACATGCTGAAAATTGTACATGAGGAGAGATGGGGCGTTAACAGGGTAGGAAGCAGTAAATAGACTTTTATTTATTTATTTTCTTGAGATGGAAAGATGCTATTAAAGCACTAGATTCTGAAAATCTGACCAGTGTTTTATGGAAAATAATGTGCAGGGAACTTTCCCCCTCATTTTTTTTTTTTTTACTAGTTCCATATATGACACACAGACATTCCGAACGCTGGAGTTGTGTCTGAGTACAGCAGGGTTCATGGACTGGGCACTCAGACAAAGGACTGGGTTTGAGTCAAAGAAGAGGGTTCTTGAGAGCTGCAATATATGCAGAGTGGCTGGTGTTAGGAACTCAGTCTATAACATAGGGGCTGTATTCCTTATCTATGGATGCATAAAAAATTACTCTATGACTTAGCAGCTGAAAACAATGTGTATGTATTATCTTACAATTTCTGGGAGTCAGGAGCCCAGGAGAGTTTAGTTGGATGATTTTGGTGCAAAGTCTCAAGCATTCAAGCTGTTAGCCAAGGATACAGTGTCCTGAAGATTTGGTGGGAGTGGAGGGTCTGCTTCCAAGCTCACTCACATGGGTGTTGCCAGGAAGCCTCAGTTCCTTTCTGACTGTGGGCAGGAGGCTTCAGTTCCTCACCCTTTGGGCCTCACCACATAACATGGCAGAGAGCCAAGGCAGAAACTGCAGTGTTTATAACCTTACTAGAGGCCCGGTGCACAGGATTCATGCACTGGTGGGGGGTGTGACCTGCGGGGATTGGCCCGCTGTGGGAGCCCCACTCATCCAGATCAGCCAAGCGGCTGCACAGCTGCTCATTCTGGTCAGCTGAGTGGTTGTGGACCTGCCCTCTGAGCAACTGCTCCTGCTGTGGGAGTGCCACTCATCCCGGTCAGCAGTGGCGCTCCCACTTTGGGAGTGCGCTGACCACCAGGAAGCAGCTCCTGCATTGAGCATCTGCCCCCTGGTGATCAGTGTGCATCATAGTGACTGGTTGACCGGTTGTTCTGGTCATTCCTCCATTCGGTTGCTGGGCTTTTATTATATAGGATCTTGGAAGTGATATACCATCACCATTACCATATGCTATTGTGCTAAGGGAGGGAACTTCACCAGGGGTGACTACAGGAGGTGGGTATCACTGGGGGCCAACTTGGAGGGTAGGTACCTCCGGTACAAAAGCATTTATTAATAAGATGGTTCTCCCTAGGAAATGTCAGGTTGATCGGAAATCTTCCTAATAAGGAAATCCCAAAGCATAGGTATATTTTTGTTTGAATAAGTAGAATATTTTTAGTGGTCACTGCACCACAAATATTTAAAACTGGGTCAGCAAAATATAGCCCTTGGTCCTAATTTGATTCTGCCTATTTATTGTATGTTTCATGAACTAAGAATGGTTTTACATTTTTAAATAATTGGAAAAATAGAAAGAATAATTATATTTAACGACAGGTGAAAATACATAATTCATATTTCAGTGTCCATAAATAAAGTTTTATTGGAACACAGCTATACTCATTTGTTGAGCTTTTGCCTAGGGCTGCTCTGGCAGTAAAACAGCAGAGCTGAGAAACTGCAACAGAGACTGTATGGCCTACAATCTAAAATATTTACTATTTGGTCTTTACTTAAAAAGTTTGCCAACCCCTGACTTAAAAGGACATTTTAAATAAATTTAAAATAATATCCTTGTAACTTATACATTATAAAAGATATGAAGAATTTTTTATTGATAATAGAGTATGTCATAAGGGTTAATATTTGTGTAAATATAAATTAATATTTGTGTACTGAAATAATGAAACTGGACAACCAATGAGTCCGGGCTACCTGTCATTGCTTGGGCCAGTTCAGCGGAGATGGGTAGAATCAAATATGAAAGTTTATTTCAATAATGCCGGCGGTATGGGAGAGCAGCAGGTTACCCACAAAAATCTGCTCTGCACCCCACCATAAGCCAGCTGCTTATATTGGGTAGAAGGGCAAAGATTATGTGGGGAAGTAGGAGTTACAAGCATGGGAAAGGAGGCACAGGATAATCATTACAGGTTATGCCATGTGGGCTGGCGGGTCGCAGGAGGGTGGACGCCTCCGGGCACCGTGGGACCAGATTACAGGCAATAGGGGCTGGAGGTTGTAAAGAGCAGGTGCCTCCAGGACTAGATTGCTTTGGCCACGAGGTTGTAAATCTTTCCAAAATGATAGGCAGTTCTCGGGACAGGAGGATGGACTGCATTCCGATGTTAGCTCCCCTGTCTCAGGGCGTACAACTCTCAGCCAGGTGAAAATGTGCTTTCTTTTTTTAATTTTTAAATATATTTTATTGATTTTTTACAGAGAGGAAGGGAGAGGGATAGAGAGTTAGAAACATCGATGGGAGAGAAACATTGATCAGCTGCCTCCTGCACACCCCCTAACTGAGGATGTGCCGGCAACCAAGGTACATGCCCTTGACCGGAATCGAACCTGGGAGCCTTCAGTTCACAGGCCAACGCTCTATCTACTGAGCCAAACCGGTCAGGGCAAAATGTGCTTTCTAGTCAGAACAGAACCGTCATGATTAACAGAACATGATTAATATCTCTTATAATTATACTTATAATTAGTTTTCAATATCCTATTTCTGTCCCTAACAATTCCTTTGATGGGGCTGAGGGACACCTAGGTTCCTGTGCATCCTGAGGACTGGGTATTCTGTTTCCATTATGGGAGCTCACCAGTACCCTTCTAACCACTACCTTCTATTATTTAAGTAAGTGGAGGGTAACAGAATTTGCCACCTCCAAACGTGCCACTTTGGCATAAGGCAATGAATCTAAGATGCATATAAGAAAAAGAAAAAAAATTTCTTCCCTTACACAAATCAGAGTCAGAGCGCTTTGGCAACTAAATCTACACTAATAAAAGAGAAACATGGTAATTGGCGTACGACCGCTACCCTTTTCATTGGCTAATCAGCGAGATATGCAAATTAACTGTCAGCCAAGATGGCGGCCAGCAGCCAGGCAGCTTGAAACTAACATGAGGCTTGCTTGCCTCAGTGATGGAGGAAACCAACGTTCCCCGCCTGCGGCTGCAGGCCTCTGAGCCTGCAGTTTCAAACACTGTAACAAATACCGCCGGACTTCAGCCAGCAGGATCACAACATTGTATGCAAAGGCCAGAAACCTACTTTCAGCAGCGGAGGCCTAAGAGCTGGAGCCAAGCCTCAAGCTAAAACTGGCCCAGAATAAAAAAAAAAAAAAGGAAAAAAGGAGCGGTTGGGAGCTTCAGTCACCCCCAGCCTGCAAACAGCCCTCAGCCCCTCACCCAGACTGGCCAGGCACCCCAGTGGGGACCCCCACCCTGAAGGGTGTGTGACCAGCTGCAAACAGCCATCATCCCCTCACCCAGGCTGGCCAGGCACCCCAGTGGGGACCCCCACCCTGATCCAGGACACCCTTCAGGGCAAACCAGCCAGCCCCACCCATGCACCAGGCCTCTACCCTATATAGTAAAAGGGTAATATGCTCCCAGCACCCGGATCAGTGGAGCCGTGAGGCCTCCCGGCACTGGGATCAGCGTGACAGGGGACAGCGCCCAAACCCCCTGATCGCCCTGCGGCTCTGTGTGTGACAGGGTGCGGCACCCCAACCCCCCCCCCCCCACACACACACACACGGGCCCTGCTCTGTGTGTGACGGGGTAGAGCCATAACCTCCCCATCAGCCCTGCCCTGAGTGTGAGAGTGGCGGTGCCCCAACCACCTGATCGGCCCTGCTCTGTGGGTTATAGAGGGCGGTGCCCAAACGCCCCCCCCACCCCCCCACGGGCCCTGCTCTGTGTGTGATGGGGTAGAGCCATAACCTCCCCATCAGCCCTGCCCTGAGTGTGACAGTGGCGGCGCCCCAACCCCCTGATTGGCCCTGCTCTGTGGGTGATAGAGGGCGGTGCCCCAATTGGCTGATCCGCCCTCCTCTGTGTGTGACAGGGGACGGTGCCCCAACTCCCCTATCGGCCCTACTCTCTGAGTGACAGGGGGGAGCTCCTCAACCCCCTGATGGGCCCTGCTCTGTGCGTGACAGGGGGAAGCTCCCCAATCCCCTGATGGTCCCTGCTCTGTGCGTGACAGGGGGGAGCTCCCCAACCCCCTGATGGGCCCTGCTTTGTGTGTGATGGGGTAGAGCCCCAACCCCCCTGATGGGCCCTGCTGTGTGCGTGACAGGGGGGAGCTCCCCAACCCCCTGATGGGCCCTGCTCTGTGCGTGACAGGGGGCAGCGCCCCAACCCCCTGATTGGCCCTGCTCTGTGCGTGACAGGGGGTGGCGCCGCAACCTCCCCATCGACCCTGCCTTGAGTGTGACAGGGGGCGGTGCCCCAACCCCCCAATTGGCCCTACCCTGAGCGTGACTGAGGGTGGCATTGCAACCACCCGATCTGCCCTGCTCCGTACATGACAGGGGGCGGCGCCCCAACTCCCCAATCGGCCCTGCTCTGAGCCCGACCAGGGACTGCACCTAAGGATTGGGCCTGCCCTCTGCCACCCGGGAGCAGGCCTAAGCCAGCAGGTCGTTATCTCCCGAGGGGTCCCAGACTGTGAGAGGGCACAGGCCGGGCTGAGGGACCACCCCCCCCGAGTGCACAAATTTTTGTGCACCGGGCCTCTAGTATTACTAATAAAGTTGGTGTGGGGTGGGAATGGTATAATCAGAGAATGTACACTAAGGTTTTAACAATAACATTTGCCTTTTTTCCCTTCGCTTTTCTTGTTTATATTTCCTAGAACGAATAATGAATATGTATTACTTTTAGGCTATTTTTACAAACAGGATCAGAGATGAAAATGAGACCAGGTACCCCCGATGCACTGGTTACAACTGACCTTACTCAGTTTAGATCTGACTTTTGGGGGGAGTTAAGGGGAAAAAGTTGAGACAGGAAATATATGGATTATTTAGTCTGATAAAAAAATAAACAAACATATTTTTCTAAAGAGACAAGGTTTTTATTCTGGCACTGAATTTAAGGAGAAATTTTTGTATGTGTGTGGGTTCTTGTTCAAGGTACACGGAGTAATTTAATAAATATCTTAAAATGTGGTTTTGCAAAAGACAGACTGTTCTTCAAATGAATGTTTATATTAGTATGCTGTAAAAACTAAGAGACTTATATTCCATCTTAACCAAGTGAAGATTCCTGTATGAGACCAAAATAATAATATCATGTAAGTTGCATTCTCCAGATATTACCTAGTATAGGTAATAGATCCTAGCTCTCACTCTCACCTACCTCAGAGCCAAATTCAGAATTTCATCCTGAAAGGATTCAGTGCCAAAAATCCTTGAGGGAGGGATGAAGACCTTGAGACCCCAGAGCAAGAATGATGGGCCAGGGACAGGCATAGAAACCCACTGGGACAGAAAGCTCCAGATGCCTAACAAGGGGCAAACTGGGAAAACAAGAACCTCGCCCCCAGGGTAACCCATTCTCTCCATTTCATATCACTCGTCCGGCACCTTGGACCCTGATCTTCCAAAGTAGACCCAAATTCACTTTTTTTTTTTTTTTACAATGGGAAGACATATTTGTGGTTAGTTTGTTATTCACATTTCTCACCAAACAGCAGAAACTTAATCAAACTCACGCAGTAGAGTTTGTTCCTCTTTCCAGTTACCCATTTCTCTTTCCAAATTGCTACAGATCCTCTCTGTGGTCCAGGTTTAGCTTTTGTCCTCAACTGCAGATAACCCAGCTCTCGTCTACCTTATTTAAAAAAACAACCAACCACCAACAACAAAAAAAACCCAAAAAATAAAAGCCTGGTTTGGTTAGTGGAATAATTTCCATTTATTGTTCTCAAGCAAGACCGCAATGCCTTACCAACCTACCAAAAAATGACTTCTGCTTTTGGCATGACAGTAGACCACATAGTCTCCTCTTACAAAACAACTAGAACCTACATAAAACACAATTTTTATTACATTGCTTATATATCACCCGAGGATATTTTTCCATTGATTTTTAGAGAGAGTAGAAGAGAGAGGGAAAGACAGAGAGAAATATCAATGTGAGAGAAAGACATCGATTGGTTGCCTCTTGCACATACCACGACCAGGGACCAGGCAGGAAAGAGCCCACATCCAAGGTACATGCCCTTGATCGGAATCGAACCCGGGACCCTTGGGTCCGTAGGCCGACCAAATAGCACTTTCTTTACATGAGCATCTGGTCTCAGGTTTTTCACACTGAGGACACTTGAGATTTCAGTTTGAAGACAGCCTGAGGTCCTATGAGTAGCATACCCCAACCACCCCCTACTAGCTAGCTTGTTTGCATAGGGCCTATAGGCAGAGGGCTTCATCTCTCCATTTTAGATGGCTTGATGTTTGTAGATCTTAGAATGCTTGCCTTTAGGGACACTTTTACTTGGAAAATTACAACACTAGTACACAAGTCAAGCCTTAACACATTTAATATCTGCTTGTTGAATGCAATGTCATAAGATTAAGCATGTTTTACTTTTTTCCTTACAAGGACATAAAAATTATGGCAGGGGAACTTAACAGGAACTTTTAAAAAGGTAACACATTTTTTCTTTTAGTAGCCCTAGGGTGGTTATGACAGATAGGTTCCACATTTTGTTTGTTTCATTGAACAGGGATTTTGCTGCAAAGTTTTGTTTTTAATATCTGCTTCTGCCTCCCCTTCTGTCAGATTGGCTTCCTGCAGGGCCACCACCAGGGTGCTGGGTAGCTTGAAATGCTGTAGGAATCAGGTGGAGGAGGGACCCCCCGACCCTTTCCATTGAAGGGGGAAGCCCTCTGTCTTGTCTGCCAACCTGATCACGACCATGTGAGTAGAGATCACTTCAGCTGCTTAAGTAACTGTCTCAACTTCCACCGTAGCTGCTGTAGTCATCACAGCGACTGCTTTCCACCGTAAAATGACGGGGCCCTCCTGTAGGTGGAGCACCACGTGAGTTACCGTACCTGTCATGTGGATCCCTGCGGGAACCACCACTTGAATGATCTGAATCGTCATGATCACAACCGTAGCCATCTCTATCGCTATAGCCTCTTGATGGATAGTCATCACATGAACTGGAATGACCATAATCACGATAAGTATAATCTCTCAGTGGTGGTGCATAATCTCTTGTATCACGAGAATTTGGATAATCTCTGTACGAATAGCTGTCTTTAGTAGAATATCTATCCTCTCTTGGGAACAAATAAACGTCTGTACCAGAAGGTGGGGTGCCTTCGAGGTGGGCCTTCATTACCATCTCTTCCAAGTGATGGGGAGCCCTTCCTCCCATTCCACTGTTGCTGGAATCTGGTCCTGAAGGAGCAGAATTTTTTTTTTAAGTGAAATTACTTTTTAAAAAAATACATATATTTTTTTTATTAATTTCACAGAAGGAAGAGGCGAGAGAGATAGAAACACCAATGATGAGGTAGAATCATGGATCAGCTGCCTCCTGCATCCCCCACACTGGGGGGATCGAGCCAGAAACCAGGCATGTGCCCTGATCTGGAATCGAACCCAGGATCCTTTAGTCTGCAGGCCCACGCTCTATCCACTGAGCTAAACCAGCTAGGGCAAGGAGCAGATCTTTCGGAGGAGGACCCTCACTTCTCCGCGGTGGTCCTCTTTTTACTGGAAGTGGTACCCTGGAAGAACTCATTAAAATTCATGGAATAGCCACCATCGTCCATGTGCCCTCCACGTGAGTGAGGTCCTCTGGTCCCTCCACTTCCTCCCCTGCCTCCTCTAAGACCTCTTGGAGGGCCTCTGCTTCTTGGAGGGGGAGGTGGCCCACTTCTACTACTTTCAAATGATGGATTAATGGCTCGTTATACCTTCATGGCTTCCATCTGAGGACTTTCCATTCATGGCTCTGGCTGCTTTCAAAGGTGACAAAAGCAAATCCTCTCAATTTGTTGGTTTCAAGATCTTTATTTATTTATTTTTAAATTTTTAATTGATTTCAGAGAGGAAGGGAGAGGGAGAGAGAGATAAAAACATCAATGATGAGAGAGAATCATTGATCGGCTGCCTCCTGCACGCTCCACATTGGGGACCAAGCCCTCAACCCTGGCATGTGCCCTTGACCAGAATGGAACCTAGGACCCTTCAGTCCGCAGGCTGATGCTCTATCCACTGAGCCAAACCAGCTAGGGCTTCATGATCTTTATTCAAGAGTATTTCTACTCTTTGTCTATACTTGCCAAATACTGCTTAAAGGGTTTTCTCATTTGTTTCTATATTGAGGCCACCAGTGAAGAGCTTTCCTGGGCGATCAGCTTCAACAATTTTTCCCCTGGTGAGAGTCGGAGGGGTGACCACAGTTTCAAGCTCCTAAGATCTCACGAACGGGCCTTCCTAGCGGCTCATGGGAGGGCCGCCGGCTCCGAAGACAAGAGAGAACTTCTGGAATTATTGCGCAAGGAGCAAATGGATACATTTTAGACAACAGAATACTATTTTAATGAAAATGAACCATTTAGAGCTATATGAAATAATATAAATGCATCTTTCAATACTAAACAAAAGAAATAAGGTCCTCAAGAATACAAGTAATAGCTCTAGCTGGTTTAGCTCAGTGGATAGAATATCGGCCTGTGGACTACAGGGTCAAGCATTCAGATTCTGATCTAGGTCACACGCTGGGGTTGCAGGCTCAATTCCCCAGCAGGAGGTGTGCAGAAAGCAGCCAATGATTCCTTCCCATCATTGATGTTTCTATCTTTCTCCCTCTCTCTTCCTCACTGAAATCAGTTACAAAAATAAGAAAAAAAATTTTTTTAAGTCACATTAAAAAAAAAAGAATACGAATAGGCCCTAGCCAGTTTTGCTCAGTGGATAGAGCGTGTACAATTCTGGCCAAGGGCATGTACCTTGGTTGTGGGCTCCTCCCTGCCTGGGCCTTGGTTTGGGCGTGTGCAGAAGGCAACCAATCGATGTGTTTCTCTCACATCGATATCTCTCTCTGTCTTTCCCTCTCTCTTCCACTCTTTCTAAAAATCAATGGGAAAATATCCTCAGATGAATATTAAAAAACAACAACAAATAATAGAATTTCATATAGTTCTAAAACAAGTAAAATTAAGCAACAATAATCAAAACCGTTTGGTGTTGCATAAAGAGAGATACATAAACAAATGAAATAGAATAGGGCCCCAAAATAAACGCTTGCATAGATGATCAAAAGATTTCAACAAAGGTGCAAAGACCCTTCGGTGGCGGAAAGGACAGCCTTTGCAACAAATAGTGTTGGAAATACTGGTATCCACATGCAAAACAGCAACAACAATAAAAACTGAAAATGTATCAAAGACCTAAATGAAAAGCCTAAAAGTATACAAGTCTTAGAAGAAAGCATGGGGGGAAGCTTTATGACATTGGGTTTGGCAATGATTTCTTGGATGTAATAAAGCACAGGCTATAAAAGTAAAAATAGATAAATTGGACTACATCAAAATTAAAAACTTCTCTGCACCAAAGGGCACTGTCAATAGTGTAAAAAGGCAACCTATGGAATGGGAGAAACTATTTGTAAACCCTATATCTGGTAAGGGTTAATATCCAAAATGTATAACTAATTTCTACCACTCAACAACAAAAAGCCAAATAACTATGAAAAAATTGACAAAGGACTCAAATAAACATTTCTCCAGAGAAAATATGTAAATGACCAACAAGCACACGGAAAGATGCTCAGCATTACTAATCATTAGGGAATTGCAAATCAAAATCATAATGAGGCATCACCTCACATCCAATATGATGGTTGGTATGAAAAACAACAACACAGAAAATAACAAGTGTTGGTGAGGATGTGAAAAATTGGAACTCTTGTGTACTGTTGGTGGGAATGTACAATGGTGCACTCACTATGGAAAACAGCATGGTGCTTCCTAAAAAAAATAGAATTACCATATGGTCCAGCAATATTACTTATGAATATATATATATATATATATATATATATATATATATATATACTGAAAGCAGCATCTTGAAGAGACAATTGTACAATAATGTTCATAGCAACATTATTCACAATAGCCAAAAGGTGAAAGCAACCCAAATGTTCATTGGCAAACAGACAAATAACATGTGGTATATTCATTAAGAGGGATAAAAAAAGAAGGAATTATTATCATTTGCAACAGCATGGATGGAACTGGAGAGCATTATGCTAAGCAAAATAAGTCAGTCAGAGAAAGTTAAATATCACATGCTCTCACTCATTTATGGAATATAATGAACAACATAAACTGATGAACAAAAACAAATCCAGAGACAGAAAAGCATTGATCTGACCATCAAACCTCAGAGAGAAGGTAGGGAAGGGTGGGGGTAAGGGGGAGAGATCAACCAAAGGACTTGTATGCATGCATATAAGCCTAACCAATGGACACAGACACCAGGGGGGTGAGGGGGAGTGGGGGGCAATGGGGTGATAGGACACATATGTAATACCTTAATCAATAAAGAAAATAAAAATAAAATAAAGTAAAATAATAAAATAAAATAAAAAATATTCCAGACCAAAAAATAAAATAAAATATAATAAAAGCGGGGGGGGGGGGGGGGAAGATATTATTTGGCCTTAAAAAGGAAGAAAATTCTGCCATATTTGACAACATAGATGAAACTTGAGGACATTATAGTATGTGAGCAATAAGCTAGTTGCAAAAAGACAAATATTATATTATATGATTTCACTTATAGAAACAGAAAGTATGACGGGTACAGAGGGATGGGTGAAGGGGGATATGGGAGTTGTTTAATGGGTGTAAAGTTTCAGTTTGCAAGATGACAAGTTCTGGAGCGCTGTTCACAACAATGTGAATGTATTTAATACTACTGAACTGTGCACTTAAAAATAATCAAGATGGAAATTTGTATGTTACATGTCTTTACCACAGTTAAAACAATGTGAGGAATGAGCAAAATTACTATATGGATAGAAATACTCTTCCATGTGTGCATTTAACTTACAAAGGAAAACAGAAAGTGATTATCATGAAGTCCATCTAAAAAAAAAGAACCTTTGCCTAACCTAGGGTTTCAATGAGTTTTTCTGCAGGTTTTCCCAGGTTTGTTTTTACTTTTAGAGCTATTGAGTTAATTTTTGTATAACATCTGAGGCCTGGGTCCTTTTAGGATTTTAATTCTTGAATGAATTATGATGCAAAGACTAAAACGTAGCTAGAATTCCTCAGCTGCAGCAGTAGATGTGGCGGATTTCTATTCCTGCAGCAGACTCATGACCAGAGCCCCTTCATTTCCGTCTTCGAGTCTGACAAGGCAGCTGCATTGAAGATAACATTGTATTTGTGTTCAACAAAACATAAAAATTCCTGAATAAACAATATCCCAAAATAACAGTAACAACAACAAAAACCACACACCTTCTTTAGAAACAAATACGAGATAATAAATATCCTTTTCTGCACCACATTTTAAAATGTTTAAATTCAGGATTTATTATAGCCATTGAACAAGAATAAGGTTGATTTACATTTCACTGCTTATTTGAAGAGTTGTATGAAGACACCTGAACTGAACAGTATAATTGTTATTTATCTAATTATATTTAGATACATAGATTGATGTCCTAGAATATTGCTTGTTTGGTTCATCCCTAAAGCAGCTATGTTTATGTGCCTCTTCTCAGGTTTCCATAACAGAAAGAGATTTATGTTCTTATTTGGTTGAAATTTGGGAGAGGGGATTAAATATGCATTCTCAAAAACACTCTGGACCTTTAAATGCTTAAAAATTATTTTCATGTTTACCTTTGCCTTTATGATGTTGTCCATGTGTTTACAAGTGATGACATGCAGGTTTACATGGATAATGCCTGAATGAGCACTTGCAAATGCTAAAAGCAGGATCAGAGGTAAGAGAACGTGGGCCTGGACACTAGGTGGACCTGTTTCACTCTTAGCTTTGGCACTTATTAGATTATAGGGAGTTTCTTAGTCTCTCTGAGCCTCATTTTTCCCTTTTACGATATAAAAAATTCTTCAAAATGGGGAGAATTTTTCCTGCCTTGGATGCATAGACCAGGTTTTTTATAAACATAGCTAGACAGAGGAGGCCCTGGGGACTGAGAGGAGACGGAGTCTGAGCTGGATCCTGAGGGATGGATAGCATGCTTTCTCTGACTTTTCCTTTTCACCTGCTTTTCTGTTGCTCTGACAAAGAACACATCCCTCCCCCACTGCCTGCCTCTGCTGTTACCATGGTGATCCAGGTTCTATTTAGCAGGCCTTAGTGATAGGACAGGTTGCTTTTGCAATTTTGTGAAATCTCACTCTCTAAAATAAGGACCAAGCAGTCACGGCAGCAGTTACACGTGTTGGGCAGAGTTTCTGCCACCTCTCGGCCACATGGTAAGTGCAGAACCCACCGTCAGCCTGGCGTGGCGCCAGGTCCTGGTATCCGGGTGATGAGGGAGGCAGTCATCTGAACTGATAAGATGCAGCAGTTGAAGATTGCCGTTGGCTTTTCAGTTTCCTTTCCCTTCAGTGTCTTTTCTGTGCCACATGCCTCCATGTTCTTCCCTTTCTGCCTTCATACATCTGCTCTCAGATCACCTGAGTTGACACGGCAGAAGTGGGCATTAAAACAGAGATTCTGCCGAAACCGGTTTGGCTCAGTGGATAGAGCTTCGGCCTGCGGACTGAGGGGTGCCAGGTTCGATTCCGGTCAAGGGCATGTACCAGGGCTGCGGGCACATCCCCAGTAGATGTGCAGGAGGCAGCTGATCGATGTTTCTAGCTCTCTATCTCTCTCCCTTCCTCTCTGTAAAAAATCAATAAAAATATATTAACAAAAAAAAACACACAGAGATTCTTAGAATTGATTTCAGAAAACCTTTTACTATAAAAAATGTTTAGTAAATTAAATTTAGTAAATTATCATTTTTTAATTTAGTAAAAAATTTACTAGAAATTATTTTTAGTACTCATCACCCAACTTCAATAATTATGAATTCATGGCATATATATACATATATGTATATATATCTTTGTATATACATCAAAATGTACATATATTTCATTCTCACCTGTATTTTTTTGCCACACATCCCAGAAATTATGTCACTGGATCCATAAATATTTTTTATTGTTGACACTATTATAGATGTCCCCCATTTTCCCCCTCCACTCATTCCCGTCCCCTGTGCCCCCCCTCCCGCTCCGCCCTCATTACATTGTTGTCTGTGTCCATGGGCATAAAGATTTTAACAGAACCTCTAAAAGGTAAGAATTGTTGTTGTTTGTGTGTGTTTAAAATGACCACAGTGCAATTTAAATTGACCTTCAATATACCCTATTTTTCTTTGATAAGTTCTGAAGAATAAAATTGACTTGTGCTTTTTCCTTGCATGAAAGCTTAACAGCAACAAGAATTTCCATTTTGTGATAAACAACTAGCGAAATGAACAGAGCTTACATAACAACTATTTTCAAACAGTGAAACTCAGGCAATATAGAACTGTGAGACCTGAGAGGACTGGAACAAGTACTTTAGGCTGTATTATTTTCCAACCTCTCTATTCTGGTGGGATCAGTGAGATTCTATGTTGTTTGACACCTGATTATCTACCGCACACCACTCCCAGCGTCTGCTCCTATTCAGGGTCTGTCTGTGTGTGTGTGTGTGTGTGTGTGTGTGTGTGTGTGTGTGTGTGTGGCATGCCCCTTAGAGCACCTAGAACACTATACTTCTGGAAGCAAATAGATAATGAATATATCCCATTAATGCCTGCTTTAATAATTTTCCAGTTCAAAATCATTATTGCGATATAAAAAACTCATGATATTCAACTTTGATTAATCATTTTTATATTTACATGTAGGATAGGGCAGCCCATAATTGTTTTCCAAGAAAGATCTGTGTTCTAGCTTTAAAAATAAATTCTATAATCACCAATACAGAAATGATATATTCATCTATTGAGGTGCGAATTGCTTGTGCACTCTATCAGAGCTAGAATAGAAGCAAATAGAAGCAATATTATCTTACACATATGGTAACATGCAGTGCTACCATTGTGCACCTTGCTCTTTCTCACTTAACAATATACATTCACCCATTCATTTATCATTTACTATTATTTGTAGAGCTCCTAATAAATGCCAGGCCCATTCTAGATGCTGGGGATGCAGCCTGTCTTTTGGGTGCATTGCCCTGACATCAGCAGTAGTTACAAGTTCAGACTCAAAATCCAATTAGTAGGACCCAATGGGACTGAGTCTAGCACTAAGTTTACTCTATAGACATAAGCAGGCTGAGGAAAACAGCATGCAACACATCTTTGTTCTCATTGGCGATCCAGCAACTTCACACAGGGCGTGCAAACATAGTTTTCATGAATGAGGTCAAGGTATATCGGATTCATCTTGAAACAGAGAACGTACTGTTCTATTTTTGTACCTGTCACTTTATATGATGCTAGTTATGTAGACCCAAGGTGTGCGTGCCAATTCATTGCTCTCCCAGTAAGCAAGACATGTAACCAATTTGTGGTATGCAATAGCCCACATTTATGCAAGGAAGTGGTGCTGTGAGAAGGCAAACCCAGGATTATCTCCCCCAGCGGAACTGCTGCTCTCCCTTTCCTCACCTACCTGCACACTCTTGAGGGGAGACAGACAAAACAAGCAAGTGTGTCCTAAGGACAGTATTGGTAAATGCTGTGACGACCAATAAGGAGAAAGAACTAGAGATGACGGAAGATGCTCCTTTATACCACAGTGAGGGGAGTCCTTGCATATTTCTCATTCGTACACAGGTAAGTATAGCCATAGGATTCTTGCTCAGGAGCAGATTTGCTGGGTCAAAGAACATGTGCTTTTTGTAATTTTGATAAATATATTCAAATTTCTTTCTGTAGAGTTTGCTCAGCTTTATACTCCCACCAATGATGTGCCTGTCTCCTACCTACACCTTTGTCAGCATAGGGTGCATAAGTTTGGAGTCTGAGCCATCTGATATGTAAAGAATAGAATCTCATCATTCCTTTGTGATTCCTTTTATTATGAATGGGTTTACGCATTTATCATAATTTTAAGAATCATTTAACCCCCTTTCCTGAGAACTGTTAATTCATGTCCTTTACCTGTTTTCTTTTGTTGTGATTGTATTTCCTTGTATAAATTCTCATTGCATTAAAAAATAAGCCTTTTGCCTGAAATATGTAATAAATATTTTATTTCAATTTGAAATTTATCTTTTTGCTTTGTGGTGTTTTTCTAATACACTATTTTTTACTTTTATGGAATTTAAACTATTAGTTTTTTATGACATCTCCATTCTGGGATTATAAAAATAATTTTATCTCATGTTTCCTGATAGGACTTTCCTGATATCATTTTTAATATTTAAATTTATTATCCACCTGGAGTTAATGTTGATACAAGGTGTGAGTTATAGAATCTAAAATTTGTTTTTTTCCATATGCTATCCATTACACCACCATGATCTATTGAATAACAACTTGATAATATTTCAGAACTTATCTACCTGCTTTAATTGGTAACCTAGGATATACACACTTTTGGTCTTTGCTAAAGACTACAACCTCAAACTTGGTGTTGCTCAACTGTGATAAAAGATGATTTACATGGAGGACTGCTTAAAGGATATTCATCTGAGGATTTTAAATATCTGTGTGTATTTTTTCCATGTTTCATTTCTGCATTAAGACAGAGAGTTGTTGTTTTTAAATCCTCATCCTAGGATATTTTTCCATTGATTTTCGGAAAGAGTGGAAGAGAGAGGGAAAGACAGAAAGAAATATTCATGTGAGAGAAACACATCAATTGGTTGCCTCCCACAAGCGCTTGACCAGGGTGGGGCGGGGAAAGAGCCTGCAATCCAGGTACGGGCCCTTGCCCGGAACCCTTGACCAGAATCAAACCCGGGATCCTTTGGTCCACAGACCGACGCTCCATTCACTGAGCCAAACCCACTAAGCCCGTTATTGCTCTTAATATCCTGGAAACTACCTTGAAAAAGACCCAACTATATATAAAAACAAACAAACAAACCAAATGTGACTGAATCCTATTCACTTCGTAGAATTGCAGAAGGGAGATGTTGGAAAGGTGTTATCTGGCCCAGTTTCCCCTCCAAGAGTTATTTGGCAAATATTAAAATAAACCCCAAATTTAACTTTTTCCCCTATATGAGAACTAAAGTGTCTTTTAAAGAAATGGGAAGTCTGTTTGAATCAGAATGAAATATACACGTTTCTAAACACTAAAGTGTTTAAATACTTTCAGAACCAAATTATGATCTGATATTTCATTTGGTTTAAGTTTCTGTTTGGGAAACAATTCCTTTCACCTTTTATGGTAGGTTGGCTGCTAGAGGGCCTGTGATCTCGCTGTGCTACTGGTACCTCCCCCAGCTCTGGTCCCCCACTGTGTCCTGAGCAGTCAGGCAGAATTAGCAAGGACATTTGCTGCTGCGGAGAATACGTTGTGCTGATTTAGGAATAACAGCTCTGAGCTGATGATATCAGTAGCTTTTAAACAGCTTATTTAAAACTCTCTGCAGTGACCTCAGCTACACGTGATGCCACTTAGCTCATCTAGACGTGGGCAGGAAATATAAGAAGGATGGGTGACAACTGGAATTCCAAGCAGTTGTATCTTCAGAGGCCCATTTTAGGAAAGAACTGGATTGGACAAGTTGAAGATTGAAGATACCCTTGGTATCCAGTGGCCACGATGTAGATATAGAACCTGTGTGGCCCTGATCCTGCAAGTCTGGGGAGAAATCTTGCCTCCCTACAGCAGTTGCACATGGTATTTCTTGAGCTCTTCACATACCTTCTATGGTGGGAGCTCTGGCCCCATTTCTGGTTCCCTTTGTATTTTGTTGATTCTGCAGGAGATGACTCAGGGGACTCATGGACACGGTCCTATCAGTCACTGTGGATTTCTCCTGTTGACCCTCCTTATGGTTCTCTCTTGCAGCCCATGTGGCCTCCATAGCAGGTGATGCCTCCTGAGGTGGGGGGGGGGGGCATATAGGCTGTGGATACCTGACACCTAGAGTGCTGATGTCTGCACTGGGAGCACGTGCCTTGTTGCAGAGCCCATGTGAAGGTGCTGCTCCCAGCACAAGTGCTGATGGGACAGGACCCTGAAAAGCTGTGCTTAGTCTTCTGGAGGCTTCAGTGTGCTAAAGCTACACCAACTCAGGGGACACTTGGCATCCGTAAATGCCATTATCTGTTAATTAGACACCAGAGTGATACCATAAAATCTCCAGCACTCTATACCTGTTACTAGTGAAGTATTCATGGACCATTATTAAACATGATCTTACTAAAAACTTGACAATTTCACAAAACCCAGATCATCACAGGACTGACAACCTTTTCAGCCCAATCAAAGGCCTGTGTGTGCTGTGTAAGAATCGGCACATAAAGTCTCCAACTGGTTGGTGTCCTGCTTTTTCCACTTATTTCTATCGAGTGCTTTTTATGATATTCTAAAAATAAGGTCACAACTCACATAGAATACAATGGAGAAGGAGACGTCAAATACAAGTTTATATGGAGTGAAAGAATGTTAAAATCAATTTACAAATGGGCAAAACCTTTTTTTTTCTGTGTGTGTGGGGGGGTGGAATTGGGTGGGGTAGTAGAGTGGACTGGAGTCTGTTGAGCCTCCATCAAAGAGAATTTACGAAGCTGTAAAATAATTCAAATATAAGGAAAAACACAAACTCCATAGAATCAAATCACCTGTAAATGTGTGCTGTAAACGAAGCATAATTTTCCATTGGAGACATACAGTAATCTTTTTTTTTTTTTTTTTGCTTATTCTAAAGTCTTACTTTTCCTTACACCAATAAAATCTACTATAAGAATGTTTCCAAAGTATTGATCCATTGTGGAGAATTAGAAGTAGGACAGAAAGAGGTTTAAAGAAGTAAGCGTAGACACACATAAATACAAAAAAGATATTCAAAGAGATTCTAATTATCTATCTGATCTGGAGATGGGATGTGACAGAGGGGAAGAGCATTTGCTTCAACTCCTGTGAAAGTCCTAAATATGTCACTCATTCAGACAGTTCCTTCTACTGACCACTAGGTGTTGCTAAGCAGGCATGATGACCCGTGGCTTGAGGAGAAGCAAGTGTCACCTCTAATCCATCCCTGGTAGTGTTCAGCTGATAAACACATTTAAGCTACTTGGTGGCAAGACATTTTACCTAGTCCAGGGCTTGGCACATAGTAAGCATTCAAAACATATTTCTTGAAATAAATTATTCAGAACACAGGGGGTTGCTTTTATACCGTAGGCATCCTAGAAACGTGATATTTTGGAGTAAGGATTCTTTACGACCTCTGGTCATATTTGGGCAAAGAGAGAAAACATTACAGTTTGCAAGTCACTTGGCCAATTAAACAAAACGAGGTAAATTTAGCCATGAAACGAGACTTGATAAATCTATGAACTGTTTCCATTGCCTGTAAAAATACAGACAATGCAAAATACTTGTTTCAATGAAGACAGGATAACCTTCCCTTTCTTTGGTTTCTGTCTTGCTCAGGTGCCATCTAATTTTTATTTTTTCCACTCCTACGCCCCCATAATAACTTCCAACTAATGTTGGTGCAATGAAAAGCGGACAGCAAGCCATCTATATAGTTTTACATAATCTACTGTGGATGAAAAGGGGCCACATGCTAACCTGACAAGCTCAGGGGAGGCCTGCATGGCGGCCTTGCAAACAGAGACCTAAATTAATCACAAAGAATGGTCTGAAATTAAACTTTAACTAAAAGCAGTTATGGTGGGTTGTTACATCCTAGGCTGGTATCTTCACTGACAAGGTCAACCTTTACCTTAACTGAGCCTGTCTTTTTGCATCTATAATAACATACCCTTGAAATGTCTGGGTAACTTGTAACTTCCCTTTTTCTGGACTGCTTGGGGCACAACCAAATGTGCTGGGCGCCAGGACAGATACCACAAGTTCCTTCATTATCGTATTAATTGTTCCTGCACCCACCTAAGTATGTGTCTTATCATTTTACTTTTTATCCAATCCCAGGGGATTCCCTGCTTTGCTTTCTCCCGCTTCTCTAGTCTATAACCAATGGATTTCATGTAACCAATGGATTTTCATGTAAGGGACCTACGTCTCTTTCCTTTGATTGCAATGTATAAATGCAGATGTAACCCGCCAATCTCCGGAGCATTATCTCAATTCATTGAGGTTCTGCTTCCTGGCATATGTGGACAGTTTGGCTCAAATAAACTTACAAAAATTCTTTACAGGTTTCAATGTTGTTGTTTTTTTAATGTTAACACTACATTAGCCTAAAATGAAAAGTGAAACATAGAGGGGCAGTGACTGCTGGTTAGATAGAGTTGGAAGAAAGGAGGAGAGTGAGTCAGGAGACTGTTAGAAATAAAACCTCAAGAAGAGATCTTCCTGCCCCTGAATTTCCTGGGGTTTTGCCTATGCAGGGCCTTTCACTCGTCCACTATTAAAAGTGCCCTGATTTTACCTTGGGGGATGAGCCCACCTCCATCAGGCACTGTCCAGGTGGCTGAGAGGGAAGCACTGAGGCAGTCTAGTCCCATCAAAGGTGGGGTCCCTGGAACTTATTGTAGAGCCTGGAAACCATTGAAATTCTTTTAGTTTGTGTCTCAAAGACACCACTGTACTAGTTCTTGCTTCCTGGAACCCCACAGCTGCCCTGATTTCTGTCCTTTCAAAGACCTGAGTCTTCTTTGAATGCATATATGCATAACCCATGGATACAGACAATAGGGCGGTGAAGGCCTGGGGCATGGGGCGGGGCCAGGCTGGAGGGGGTTAATGGGGTGGAGGGGACATACGTAATACTTTCAACATAAAGATTAACACACACACACACACACACACACACACACACAGACACACCCAAAGACCTGGGTATTTTTTCTTTGAATAAGTTAGCCACTCCACACTCTTCTAGTGAATTCCTATTTGCCTATCTTAGTCAGAGTTGGTTTCTATTGATTGCAGCCAAAAACTGCTAATATAACGAGGAGCAGGAACTAGTCAAAAACTAGTCCTATGATTACTTCTATAATCTTTGTTGAACTTATCATTGAAAAGAATCAGCCCCACAATTTATGCAAAGAAAATTTCCCTGTCAATTTGTTTGATAATTACCTTCGTTTGTAAATATCCCATGAACTGATGTTTGGTACCTTAAAACTAAACTGTAGCCCCTGGATATGTGAAAATGTATGTTTCGGTGCATCTCTTTTTTAAGTAATTCTTTTCATGTTTTATAAAAATGTGGCTCAGTGGTTGATTGTCAACCTATGAAGCAGGTCACGGTTCAATTATGGTCAAGGACACATGCCTGGATTGTGGGCTTGATCCCCAGTAGGGGGCGTGCAGGAGGCAACCAATGGAAGATTCTCTCATCATTACTGTTTCTATCTCTCCCTCTTCCTTCCTCTCTGAAATAAAAAATATACTAGAATATATATTTAAAAACATGGATCAGCCCCAGGATAATGAAGACTCTTTGAAAATGAGAAATCACTTACTAAATGTCTCAGACACTTTTCTAAATATTTACAAATATCACCTTATTTAAACTTCAGAATGACCCCATTGAATAGATGTTATCATCCCCATCTTACAAATGAGAAAACTGAGGCACAGAGGGATTAAAGAACCCGCCCATTTTCACATGGCCAGATAAACATTCTCAAAGTTTGCTTCATAGAATACTAGTTTTACAGATTTCTACTTGTTTCCTGTGGCTTCTGTAACAGAGTACCACCAACTGCATAGCTTAAACCAGCAGAAGTTTACTGTCTTGCAGTTCTGGGGGTTAGAAGTCTGAAATCCAGGTGCTGGATGGGCCATGTTCTCTATGACTGTTCTAGGGGAGACTCTTCTAGCTTCTAGTGCTTGCAGGTAATCCTCGGCATTCCTGGGCTTAAAGATGTATCACTCCAATCACTGCCTCTGTGTCATGTGGCTGTCTGCTCTCTGTGTTTCACTCCTCTTCTAAGAAGAGCATTAGTCATATTGGATTAAGGGCCCACCTCCTCCAGTATGACCTCATTTTAGCTAAACTAATTCCATCTCCTAAAATCCTATTTCCAAATAAAATCACATTCTAAGGTACTGGGAGTTAGGACTTCTTTGGAGGGGAGATACAATTCAACCTATAACAAGAATGTTAATAGACATTGCTCAAAAAGAATTCCGTGGTCAAATAAATTTGGGAAACACAAGATTAAACACCACTACAATAAGACTGTCTGCTGCAGTACTTGAATTTGTTCATCTAAAGGCGAGTCACTAAGCTGAGACTGTAATGTACAATTTCTCAAACATGTTTGAGTACGGATTGCTTTCTTACCAGCTTACTGTAGGGTTAGCACTCTGTGTGTCAAATGGTCCTCAGGCTGATGGGAGGCAGCAGTACCCTGGTAAGATCTCTCCCTTCTTTTCTGCTTCTACCTCTTACCTGCTCTGTCACTTTGAGACAACTGCTTACTTTTCTGAGCATGAGTTTATTGGTGTCTCAGATGGAGACAATAGTAAACTTCCCCCTATGGATTTCTTGTAAGGACCACAATAAATGAGGATGGCTGAAAAATAGCCAGTAGAGTACTTAGCATAGAAGTGGACATTCATTTAATAGTAGCTACCTTTGTTATGCTAACCTGTTGGTTGTGAATTTCTTGGAATGTTTATTAAGCATTTCTAGGATCTCAAGAATCATTTCAAAGCCAGGACTATTTCTATTAAGAAGGTTTTCTTGTTCATTTTTCCTCTTCTTTTGACCATTTTCCTTCTATTTAGGAGAATGGTTTTCCTTATGGTTATACAAATTTACAGCTGCACGTTTAACAGTCTCCAGCATTAGCACAGAATGGGTTGTTTCTCTCTGCAGTTCCTTATTCTGATCTTCCACCCCAGTGAGGGGAAGAGGATGTGATCATGCGATCGCCTGCCAACGGGAAATTGTGAAAGGGACCTCACCATAGAAAAGCAGCCCACAAGCGCCTCAGCTCTCAGAGGAGGCTGAGCTTCTGAGAGGACTTGTCTGAGAGTGGACCCAGCCGTCTGTTTGTCCAACCAACATGGAACCAAAGCGGATCAGGGAGGGCTACCTGGTGAAAAAGGTAAGCCAGAAGTGCCGCCTACACGGGTGTCATGGAGAGAGGGTTGGGAGGATCAGAGTCCAGTTTGCACTCCCTGTGCACTCGTTTTAGAAATGTTGAATGCTGAACCTATTGGGTTGAACTAGGAGAACATCGCAGCATGTAAATGTTCAGGAGGAAACCAGTACAGGTTCCACTTCGTTCTGGTTCTTAAAGGTGAACTTACCTAGCATAGGTGTCAGCGGAGGTTGAACTCGTGGGACTGAGAACTCCAGGCTACAGGGTCTGGAAGGCAAAGGTCTAAGCAAAATCAGTATGCTTTTCAAGAGCCACATATGCCTGTTATGACTCAAACTCTTTTGCTGTAGAGGTTATTTGGAGAGACTATTCAGTTGTTATTTAAATTCCAATTCCCCTCTTTTTAATTTTTATTATTTTTTTTTTTTTGAGGAGAGAGAACAGAAAATGATTAAAGATGAGCTGATATAATAATACTCTAGTTGTAGCTTATTACTTGGGCTTTCTTCTTAGAATTGGTACATTAAAACTCTATCTTTTTTATTGGCCTGAAATCATTCACAATTCTTAGTGAATTTATACAACGTGCCATTCAAGTGGTAGGTAGAGCACCATTTTAAAGATTGGAAAATAAGGACACAAGGGCACTCAGAAATGCTTAGTCTCACTGGTGTGGCATCAGGAAATTGAATTTTGTTAGTACTGCTGGTTTTTCTTCTGCTGGTGAGCGTATGCCATGTCACTGTGAAACTCTCCAGGATGTTGAGTTCACACTCAAGGTTTATGAGCATCCTGTGGGCAATACACATATAAATAGTACACTCATACTGTCCCAAGTGAGCTAAGCATGTCAGAAATGAGCTGAATTCGATACGGGCCTTCAGATGAATGCCTACAGTGACTCTTCTAGGTTGTTTGTTGGTTTAACATTTTAGCCAAAATGTTCTACTTACAAGGAGGTTAAACAGGACACATTGATGCCTGATTCTCTTTTATTTAAAGCTGGAAGGGACCCTAGATCATCTGGCTTCATTCCCTCATTAACAGAAGGGGAAATTGAGACCCGGAAGCTGGGTGACTGACTGCCCAAGGTCACATGGCTGTGACAGAGTTGGGGCCAGAAACCCACTCTTTTGAAACCTGAGTTTCTGATTTTGTGGCCCTGAGCTCAGTCAGTACACCAGGATTTTCTCGGAGTAAACTTAATCTAAGCTAGGATTTGTAATGCATCTATGGTAGTGAGGGGTATGAGCGGATGAGGGAGACTACGTAAACGCTCAGTTTATATTTTCTCTAGCTGGCCATCTTTTGAAACATCCTTTGGAAAAGACACACCTATGTACACAAAGGTGTATGTAGATTCTTTGCAATAGGCACCAATACTCTTTTTGAGAACCAAAAATAATAAATGTTGACTTACTTCTTTCCTGATTGCTTCAGTTAGTATCCTGAGATGAGCGGGTAAATGGAAACATTTCTGCAAAGTTGTTTTGTTCAAAAATAATTTAAACATCATGTAATAAAAACTGCTTTAAGTGTGTATTTTCATATTTTAAACTCTACAAAAAAAGAAGACTGAATCTTTAGTAAGTGAGTTTGCCCCAGTAGAAAATGGGAATGATAGAGTTAGGGTTATGGACTTAAATTAATAAATACATAGTTTTTAATTTTTTCAGATCATGGCCTGTAAAAGGCAATCTAGAAAATGTAACAAGAAAGAAAAATAGTGAAATTTCATATTGATATTTACATCTTCAGTAATTTCTGCATTTTTCTCTGGGACCTTTTGAACACTTTGTGTTGTAATGTATTAAGATTCCCTAATTTGTCATTTTTAAGAAATGCTTGCTTCAGAAATATTCGCTTGTTGGCTGCAGAACTACCCCTGAAGCCAGAATTTCCTGGGAAGGTGCTGAAGTTCTTAACTTCTTTAGGTGTTAAGTTTCATTCAGGTACCTCATATATGGGGGTTAATTTTATATATATATAGATATTTACTAGTTCTTGGCTTGATTGCCAAGTTAATAGTGAAGCAAGGACCAAGAAAATCTTTCTCTGGCAAGGCTGTGCGAATCCTTGACTATAGTTTTTAACATTAAGGCATGACAGGCAATAATGTATGAATCTCCCTCCAGGCACGTGTTTTTTTATTTTATTTGTTTGTTTGTTTTTCTCATGCAGTTTCAGATTCCTAGGTGGTAATAAAAATATCTTTCTCCTTATTATTCTTTTATGAAATAACTTTATTGGAGATAAATACGTTTGGGGTAAAAAAAATACAACACTAGGAAAACTCTGGTGCAAGGATTTTGTCAAGTCAGAAATCTTAGGATCGGTAATCAATGGAATGTTTCTGCTTTTCTTTTGTGCAAGGAAACTGCCCACATTTCACAATTCAGGTTTCCTCCTAGAGATGATAGTTAAGTAAAGGAAGAAAAATACATAATTCTGTCATTTTGTAGCTTTTTCATTCTAAATAAGACCTGGATTTCCTTGCCTCAGAATCTTGTCACTACAAAAACAAAAACAAAAACAAACAACAACAACAACAACAACAACAACAACAAACAAACACAAAAATACTTAGAAGCTACTATGGGGCCTAAAAATAATTAATACTTTTCCTCTCACCTTTTAAGTTCCAACTGCTAATAATCAAATCAACAGACAGATTAACAGGAGAAAATCAAATTTTAATGCATGTGCATGGGAATTCACATAAGCATGAAAATTCCATAGATAGTGAGTTGACATTGGGTATATATGACATTTTTGACAAAGCAGAAAAGGAGTGGGAGAACTGGTCTTAGATTTCAGAAGTGAGATTGGCAATTCACAGGTAGTCGAGGAAGAGCACAGTATACACGGCAGGCGAATTCGTGCTAGGCAACTCAGAAACAGTGGGACACTGGATATCTAAGCTAAGGGGTACCAGCCTGAGGCCCTCCTATTCACCATACTTAATTTGAATTTGGTTAAGGCAGTATCCTAAGGTTCCCTTCCTGGAGTAGGTTTTGCTGAACCTCTTGGAAAGGATAGGAGGGAGGGCTTGAGTTTCTTTCTGAGCCTTTTATTTCTCAATAACCATCTCAAAATCAATATCCCAAAAAGGCAGCTTCAGGGTGGCAAACCTTTGATTCCCTTCACTACCATGTAGCAGTCAGTTGTTCTATGAACAAGATCTCATGCAATCCTAACCATCCTATACAATAGTGTCCTTATCCCCATCTTACAGATGAGAAAACGGAGGCTTCACAGGTAAAAGGCCTTGCGAGTCTGAAATGGGGCAGCTGGGGAAAGCAATCTAGAGTCCCGCTCAGCCTTATGTGTGGGGTGGGGCATGTGGAGCAGGTTCTGCTCATGTGCATAAGCATAGCTTTAAAAAAGAGAAAGGAGCAGGTTACGAATTGGACTCTACCGTGTCACATCCCAAACCAACCTCATTCCTGGGAGTTTATGGAGCAAACTGTTGTTGATTGCTTGACAATCAATTCCACAGGCACTTCATGTAGCAGAACTGATCCCAGTTTGTAAGCTTAGAGGTTTGGGTGGTCTTTTGGGCTGGGAGAAAGCACAGGAGTTGGGGTGCCCAAGGACAAGCGGGTTGGACAGGAAAGAAAAGGCCCTGCGAGAGGTGTGTTAGCCCTACTTGACAGATGACAAAACTAAGGCACAGAGAAGCTAAGAGGCTTGCCCAAGGTCACACAGCTATTAGGTGGCACAGCTGGACTGGAACCCAGCAGTGTGGCCTCAGTGTCGCAGAGAGCTGTGCCTAATCGTGTTACGTGCAGCCCTCTTGGGCTTGGATTGCAGTGATTTAGATTTCAAAGCACGGCTGTCGTGATGGCTGGTACCCAGGATAACCTTATGCCAGAATGATTTCACAGAATTGCCTACAAAACTGTGTAATCCCATCTGCCTATATGCTAACCACTTTTGAGCACCTGCTCCAAGTTAGCCACAGTACTAAGCCCTTTAAGTATATTCCACTTAATGTTTACAACAGTGGGAAGTAGTACAATATTACCTTTATTTTACAGGTGAGGAGACTAATGTTTGGAAAAATTAAGTAACTTGTCTATGAGGACCGTCTTCAAATTTGAACCCAAATTCCTAAGACAGAAATCCCATGCTGTTAAGCACTTGGTACCATTTCTCTATTGCTTACCCAGTATGATTTTATTGAGAAATTATCCAACCTGGAAGATTTGATTAATGTAAAAAACATATTAGGAAATAGATTGGTTCCTTGCCTTCAGATAATTAAAATAGGCACAAAACAACCATTTGTCTGGGATTTTATACAAGTGATTTCATGGATCAGGTTGGAAAACCAGAAGATACAATTTCCAATGCAGCAGAAATAAGGATGTAATTTGATGCAACACCAACTTGAAGTAACATGCCCATGAGTGTGGGAGAATAGGTCATGCCGACTCACAGTTCTGCTTTAGTTGAACACGTAGTTTTGAGCATAAGGTAATTTTCCTTTGAATTCCAGCTGTACGTCAACATATGAAAAGAGAAGTTTGAGGGAAAGGAGAAGTTAAAGGAGGTGTCCTCACTCCCTGGGAAGTGACCGGGGAGGGGTTCTAAACAACATAATAAGGTTGCCCCAACCCACAGCAGTGAGTCGTGGCTTTTTTCAGTGACGCTGCTCATACTCTGCATCCTTCCATTGAATTGGAGGTGTCATTCAAGGTCACTCTCTCCCCCTGTGAGATGGTGAATCATTTAAGAGCAGAGACTGTCTTACTCATTTTCCACCCCAGCACCCAGGCCAGTGTCTGAAGCACAGGAGTTGCTCTATCATTATTTGTTGAATGAACATGTCTCAAAGGAAGAAACTTGCCTAAATCATAGAAACCAAAGAATTGGGGGTCCATATTACAGTAACTTATAATGTATTAAATTTTTTCCAATGGGGTATTCGTTTTTCGGTGATCATGTTAAATACGTGTTAGAACTTTACTTATTTTTGGCTTGCAGGAGAGACCCAAAGGGATATCTTGAAATTGAGGGTATCCACAGGGATAGTAAGGGCAACAGCCTTTTTTGGAATAGACGTGTAGAATCTGAGGGTTGAAAGGAGTATTAAGTATTAAAGTAACTTTTAACTGAATTTTCCACCTGAGGCCGCATTTCTTTTGCTATTCTGTTACCAAGCATGCTTGAATGCCTCTTGTGTCAGAGAACTCACTAATTTAACTTTCTCTCTTAAGTTATGCGTAAACTGTTTTTTCTGAAACCTCCATGATCTGTGACAGTGTTTGACACCTTTGAAGACAGTCCTCCTCAGCTCTGCTTGTTCCTTTTGGGGCTAAAACCTACCCAGTTTCTTCAACCATTTCCCCAAAGAGATGCCATCCTGTCCCTCTCTTTTGAACAGGCTCTGGTTTACCTGCAGCCTTGAGGTTTTCTAAACGCAAGGTCGTCCTCCAGGTGCACCTTATAAGCAGAGTTACAGGATATAGGTACTATTTATTGAGCGCTTACTATGTGCTAGATAATGCCATTGGCAATCCACATGAATTGTTTTATTTAATCTCCCCAAAACGCTGAAAAATACATAGTAACATTGTCCCCATTTGCCAGATGTAGAATGAGGTATAAGAACTTGCTCAAGATCCCATTGGTAGAATGTGGCAGAACTGGGATTTGAGCCTGGACCACCCAGCTCTAGAGACGTGGTCACCTAGTGGTTATGTGCCACTTAAAGTCAGAACATTACTGTCCTCATTTTAGATCTTATGCTTCTATATGGCCTACAATGACTTTAGGCTTTCATCCTATCTAACAAAAGAGAAACATGGTAATTGGCGTACGTCCGCTACCCTTCCCATTGGCTAATCAGGGCGATATGCAAATTAACTGCCAGCCAAGATGGCAGCCGGCAGCCAGGCAGCTTGAAGCTAACATGAGGCTTGCTTGCTTCAGTGACAGAGGAATCCAACGTTCCCTGCCAGCCTTGCTGGCCTCTGAGCTTGCAGTTTGATACATTGTTACAAATATAGAAGCTAAACAAAACCCCAGAAACCTGCTTTCAGCTGGCCCTGGATCTCAGAGCTGGAGTTGATACAGTGTTTCGATTATTGAACCCAAACAAACCAGATACCTGCTTTCAGCAGCAGAGGCCTCAGAGCTGGAGCCAGAGCTAAAGCTGGCCCAGAATAAAAAAAAGAAAAAAAGGAGCAGTTGGGAGCTTCAGTCACCCACCAGCCTGAAAACAGCCCTCAGCCCCTCACCCAGACTGGCCAGGCACCCCAGTGGGGACCCCCACCCTGAAGGGTGTGTGACCAGCTGCAAACAGCCATCAGCCCCTCACCCAGGCTGGCCAGGCACCCCAGTGGGGACCCCCACCCTGATCCAGGACACCCTTCAGGGCAAACCAGCCGGCCCCCACCCGTGCACCAGGCCTCTATGCTATATAGTAAAAGGGTAATATGCCTCCAGCACCGGGATCAGCGGAGCCGAGAGGCCTCCTGGCACCAGGATCAGTGTGACAGGGGGCAGCGCCCAAACACCCTTAATGGCCCTGCTCTGTGCATGAAAGGGGGTGGCGCCGCAACCTCCCCATCGATCCTGCCTTGAGTGTGACAGGGGGCGGTGCCCCAACCCCCAAATCGGCCCTACCCTGAACGTGACTGAGGGTGGCATCGCAACCTCCCAATCCGCCCTTCTCTGTGCATGACAGGGGGTGGCGCCCCAACTCCCCAATTGGCCCTGCTCTGATCCCGACCAGGGGCTGCACCTAGGGATTGGGCCTGCCCTCTGCCACCTGGGAGCAGGCCTAAGCCAGCAGGTCGTTATCTCCCGAGGGGTCCCAGGCTGCGAGAGGGCACAGGCTGGGCTGAGGGCCCCCCCTCCCCGCTCTCCTGCCCCCCCCCCCAGTGCACAAATTTTTGTGCACCGGGCCTCTAGGATATATATAATTGATTTTAGAGAGGAAAGGGGAGGGAAAGAGAGATAGAAACATCAATGATGAGGGAGAATTATTGATCAGCTGTCTTCTGCACACCCCACACTGGGGATCGAGCCTGTGACCTGGGCATGTGCCCTTGGCTGTAATTGAACCCGGGATCCTTCAGTCCGCAGGCCGACACTCTATCCACTGAGCCAAACCAGCCAGGGCACTTTAGGTTTTTTAAAAAATAGTGCACATCAAACTGCTGCTCATAAGGCTCCTTTTTGTCTTTTCATGCCCAGTTCCCCAAATCTTCACCAATATATTTTATAAATCTTTTAAAAAATCTTATCAATGGACAGAATTATATCTTATTTAATTTTTGTCTCTTTGAGTACTATTGAAGCAGTACATTTTTATGTCTATTGAGCCTGAGTATTTCTTCTCTTGAGAATGGCCTATTTATATTGCTTGCCCATTTAAGGAGTGTTTCTATACATTTTTGATGATTCTAAAAAGTTCTTAAAAACATGTTAACTTTTAATTATATGGCATATTACAAATGTCCACATTTTATTTTGCTGTGTTTTTTTAATGCACAGAAGTTCATTTTTTAAAAGTATACAGTCAAATATCTCATCCTTTGAGATTTCTTCTTTTGGCATTATGCAATGTCAGACTCTTGTGCACTAAATTATACCAGTCCCATGATGATCAACAGCTGTTCCCTGGGAAACATTAATAAACCTAATTCAGCATCTAAAACCCATCCATTGTACATTGTAGAGGTTTTCTTCTATAATGACAAAAGGCATTACAGAAAAATACAAATAATACCTCACCCCTCAATACTTCAGACATATGATATATATATGTATATATATAACATATTATATAAAATTATAACCATGATTTTATGTATAGCTAGCTAAGTGGCCTGAAAAAATTGATTTAGGTTCCAGAATTACTCAAAGGTACATAGGAACCAAAATAAAGATGGCATCTGAGGGGAAGTAGAAAGAACATAAAATTGGGGATCAAGAGCCCTGGGTTCTAGTTCCAGTTCCACATGCACTGGTCAGGTGTAATGTGCCTTGGGCATTTCAGGGTCACTCTGCCCGGTTTGCTCTTGGGTGAGTGCCAAGGGGGTGGGGACAGGAAGGGGTCAGTACAGTGGTGGGGAGGAGGTGCTTTCAGTTTACTGCAGTGAGAAGCTGGTGGCCATAGCAATGGCTAGGAGAAGAGAGATCACCTGCCATTCCATCATCCTAACCCAGCTAACTCCTACCAAGCCTGGAAGAAACTTTCCACTCTAAGAGGCTGGTCTCATTTCCCTTGTTTTACAGAGGATCAGCCTTCTCAGTGTGCATAATGGCCCTGAATCCCAAATGACACATCCTGCTCTGAGAACTGACAGACCCCTGAGGCTACATTTGAATTAGGAGTAGCTTTACTTTAATTGCCTACAGGAGGAATGCAGTGCTGGCTGACCTCTCCCAATTTATCCCAATACTAAGGTCAAAACTGCTGAGTGATTGTGGCAGTTATTCATCTCTGAGGGGCCTGAGGTAGAATATACAATTTTAGACATGAAAGGTATTCAGCGTTATTTAGTCCAACTTTTTGCTCCTAGCTCTGTGAGTATCGCTTTTATTATTTTCATTATTTTATACACCTGTTTCTATGTTTCCCTGAAAGTATAACCTAGATTTTACTCTATATAGTGTCTTGTGTTCATTTATTTATTAATTTTCCCCAATTATTTTGAAAAATTTCAAACCCACAGAGTAATGAGAAAATGAGTACAACTACCTGTATACTATTTACCTTGATCTATCAATTGTTAACACATGTTCGCACTTGCTTTATCTCTCATATCTCTGTATTTCTATATAAATATACACACAATTTTCATGAGAATAAGCTGCGGACATCATGCTACCTCACTCCTCAGTAATTCAACATATATCTCCTAAGAATTAGGACATTTTCCAGTTTGATGTGCCATCTTGCACTCCTGCCCACCACATATTGGGATTCCAGTTACCATCCTTGCCAAGTCTTGCTCTTCTTAATTTTTGTAAATGTTAGATATTCTAATGATGTGTAGAGGTATCTCACTGTGCTTTTAATCTGCATTTTCCTAGTGAATAATGATGCCAAACATCATTTCAGATACTTTTTTGATAACCTCTTTAAAATATATATATATATTGATTTCAGAGATGAAGGGGCAGGGGAGAGAAAGAGAGATAAAAAACATCAATGATGAAAGAGAATCATTGATCGGCTGCCTCCTGCATGCCCCCTACTAGGGATCAAGCCTGCAACCCAAGCATGTGCCCTGCCTGGGAATTGAACCATGACCTCCTGGTTCATAGGCTGACACTCAACCACTGAGCTGGGCTGGATAACCTCTTTAGTGAAATGCCTCTTGCAGTTGTTTTCCCATTTAAAAAATAGATTTTATTTTTCTTATTGATTTGCAGGAACCCTTTATATTCTGGATATAAGTTTCTCTCAGATAGATGTAAAGCAGAAAGACATTTAACTGAAATTATTTCCTGTGTTTGCAGTATCTGACCTTCCCCATTTTTAAAGAAAGGAAAACAGTCTAGTGTTAGTATGGATAGTCATTCTGCCTGTGCGAAAAAGAGATAGTGGGTTCTAATTTTAAAAGTTCTTTTAGTAACTAAAATAAAGGAAACACTTGGACAAGCAAAATGATACAAAATGATAGTCCCACAAGTACTTAACCTTTTTGCATAAATAGACTTCCTTTTGGGCAACTGACCTTAATATAGAGGCTCTTTGCATGTTAAGATAAGCCGCAAGGTCTTCTGGGAGCTGGATGATAATTCTATTTTGTGGAAGTCATGACAGGGTGACCTCATGGGTCCAATGGTGAGAGGCAAAGAACCTTATTTTCCCAAACTCTCCCAAAATATGGACAAAAAAGAGAGACTTCTTTGATTTAGTCAGAACAGTTAATGTACTGCTACAGGGGCAGTTGACATTAGTCCAGACTGAAAACTTTTCCAATAAAGATCTTCCTAAAAGTATGGATGGCAACAGTCTGGCATCACAGACCATTTTTCAAGGGATTTTCATACAACTTAGCCATCCTGAACGCAAGGCTGCTGTCTGAGTTTCTTCTTGACATTCACATTCAGATAAAATCTTAGACCACAGGATGGAAGGAACTGCAGCGCACGCCACCTTTATGGCCGCCACACCTGAGGGAAACACAGCTGTTGATCATGTCGCTTTCCCCATGAGTCCGGCCTCGGGCTTCAGCTACTATTCAGTCTGTGCTGGCACTTGAGATAGAATCTATTTGCCATCCCTGAGTTGAACTGAGCACAATGGGCAGGGGTGGGAGCAGAAAGCCAGCCTGAAATGCACAAGAAGAAGAGTAGAGATCCATCCCGTATTCCCTTGGTAATGACCCATGAGAGGCTTATGGCCGATTATGAACATGCATACAGTTTATCTTAAAAATATTTTTTTAAAGTTCCAGAAGAATGGCAGTCCCTTCTCCCTTGAAGGCTGCTTGCCTAGCACTCTGATCACACAAATGTGGGTCACCTGAGTCCACACTGGTCAACAGTAGGCTATTGACCAAGTCCTACCGCATCTATAGAACAATTTTAGAAAATATTGTTACATGGCTTTTTGTTGTCATTACAGGGGAGTGTGTTCAACACCTGGAAACCCATGTGGGTTGTATTGTTAGAAGATGGAATTGAATTCTATAAGAAGAAAAGTGACAACAGCCCCAAAGGAATGATTCCTCTGAAAGGAAGCACCCTGACTAGTCCCTGTCAGGACTTCGGCAAAAGGATGGTGAGTTGACATTAATAGCCACAATGAATGGTTGGTCAGACACTGACCTTTGAGCCTGTGCACAGCCTACAGTATGACTGGTTCCCCCCGGACTAGTTCCCTCACCACCACCCTGGGCATTTGGGTCTCTCTTGGCCAAGTACTTCCAGGACAGGGTTGGCTCAACTGCTGTGCTTCATAAGGGACCTCAGCCCCTTGAAAAGAGTGATTCCTAATGGCATGTATTTTTATTTTCAGTTTGTGTTTAAGATCACTACAACCAAACAGCAGGACCACTTCTTCCAGGCAGCCTTCCTGGAAGAGAGAGATGGCTGGGTTCGAGACATCAAGAAGGCCATTAAGTGCATTGAAGGAGGCCAGAAGTTTGCGAGGAAATCCACCAGGAGATCTATTCGACTTCCAGAAACCGTTGACTTAGGGTGATTTTCTGTGTTTGCTTCCTTCTACCCCTTCTTTTTTCCCCTTTGAGGAGATGTTCCAGGGCCTGCTTTGGTCACCTCTGAAGGCTATATTCACCCTTCCAGGCCGATACTGGCTCTTGGTGTACTACGATGTTTACCTGGATCTGAAGGAGTGATCATGGCTTCTCCAAGGCCTAGCAGCTGAGGAGACGAAGCTACTGGAATATAGATTCCCTCATTTTGGAAAACCTTGGAGAAGAAACCTTGGCGGAGAAAGAGATCCAAAGAGATAGAGAGAGACAGAGAGATAGAACCTATTGCATTTATGAAGTAGCCATAATAAGCTAGTCTTTAAAGAATGCTCCAGGATGTCTGGGTAGGGAGGAAAAGGCAGGGGGTCTGCATCCATGTATGCAAGGTTTTGAGTTCAAGTGCATATATTCACACTGTCACAAGGACCAGTCAAGGTGAACACCCATCCTGGGAAGAAACCCTGGCCTGGTTTAACGTCCTATGACGTGGGCTGGCTTGGAATTGCAGGTGCTAGTTGTTGACTAAAGATTGTTAGAAGCTCACAGGAAAATTAAGCCCGTGACAGGAACAGGACTCCTTCCTTTCTGCATGTTTCATATCTCCTTCTATCACATGAGCTTTTTTTTTTTTCTAGAAGAATCATTGCTTCCTGATAGTTTTGCATCTATGTTGAGTATAACCTGAAATAGGAGCCCAGTCAGAAAGTATTCCATATTGGCTGCTAAAAATGTTCAAGAAGGGTTCTGTTTACACAATGTGGTTGTCCCTGAGAGGGACCAAAGACGAACCCTTTCAGCAGCCTAACACAGGACTTGGCATGTCACAGGGGTTTAAGTTTGTACAATGAGCTTGGGGAGACTTAGAATCTTCTCTCACCAGCAGAGCTTTTGGGTAAAGACCCAAGAGCAGGCACCTGGTCTAGCGCAGCTGCTGGCTGGGGGCATCAGGTGACCACATTTCTGGCCATGGCTGTCAGAGCTAAGTGGGAATGGTGTTTGCGCTATATGGAACCACATGATACATGAAAGGGGCTTTCTGAGTACTTGTTGGCAGTTTCTCTTATAAGGCCATCTTGAGTTTATTACTTCAAGGACAAAAATGAGAACTTCTCACTATTTTGCTTCTCACTATTGTCTCATAATAGAATAGGAGATAAGCTTAGCTAAAACATTTGCTTTCTTGGAGGCAATGTCTAGTCTAGATGGTCTCTTAATGACACTTGAAGGATTGGGATGTGAAAATCAAGGGACCTTGAAGATTAGAGTGGAAAACTGGCCCTGAGAACCTTAATCCATGCCACTTAACTTTCTCTCTCAGGCACTGGGACTTAAATCAACAAAGAGCTCAATGAATTTAAGAACTAATAATTATCTCCCTACTGCATTCTGTTGAATGCCATGCCGGACACAGAATTATGCAAATATCAACTCTGCCCTTTAGCTACTTGTGTTCTGGTGGGGAGGTTAGGCACAGGGGCCACCTGGGAGGGGAGAAGCTTGTGTTCTTGGCCAGCTCCTCAAGGTCCCTGCGAGGACTTGCCATTCTGAAATGCTCCCCACTCATCCATCTGTTTTCATCTCTGTGCAGGGCTCTGTATTTGTCCATGAAAGACACGGAGAAAGGAATAAAAGAGCTGAACCTAGAGAAGGACAAGAAGATTTTTAATCACTGCTTCACAGGTAAAAGGCCTTGCGAGTCTGAAATGGGGCAGCTGGGGAAGGCAATATGGAGTTCCCGCTCAGCCGTATGTGTGGGGAGGGGCGTGTGTAGCAGGCTGGGTAGACGGGGTCATAGGAGGATGACTGGTGAACATGAGAATTGAACTTCTCCAGCATGGACATAAAATGAAGGGTAGAAAAGAACTTTGTTGCCCAAGATATTGTTTTGGAAATGCCAGCTATATCAATCAAAGAGTCATTTTTTTCTCCCCCCAAATGGTATTATGTTAAAATAGACACAGAGCTGAATAAAAGAATAGACAGGAATCAAGATATATAAGACTTAAGTGCAAGTGGGTAAAGAACTATTTCTTTAATGATGCATTGCTTCTTAAAGAACTTACAGATTTTTAAGGAAAGAGAAACAAAACAAAACCCTTTACATAGTTCCGTTTGTTTCCGGGCAGCTATCCCACTGATTTCGTTTTTCCTTCCTGGAATAACAGGGAAGATGAAACAAGTCAGACACGCGGGTGCTCTGGGGCTTTCCAGGGGCGATGGTCAGTGGTTTGTTCTTTGATTAGGAGAGTTAACCTTCCCTCTGATGGCTCCATCCAGGTAACTGTGTCATTGACTGGCTGCTCTCCAACAAGTCTGTTCGGAATCGCCAGGAAGGCCTCATGATCGCCTCCTCACTGCTCAACGAAGGGTACCTGCAGCCTGCCGGAGACCTGTCCAAGAACGCCGTGGATGGGACTGCTGAAAACCCTTTCCTGGACAACCCTGATGCCTTCTACTACTTTGTAAGTGAGAGAAGCTGCTTAGCTACTCTTCCTGTCATGGAGACTGCTCTGGGCAGATTCGAGGCTGGGCCACCCACATGCGTGAAAGAGAGGCCCAGCCCTCTCCCCAGAGTTGTTAGCTGTTCTTGCCTTGACAGCTGTCCCCCAGCTCAATGCCTGCCACATCCAAGCGAGCCAGTTCAAAGGAAAATATTGTTTACTTGAGTAGTTTGCTTTAAAATGACTTTTAAAGCTTCACATCTATTCTTATTCTAAGCAATAATTCATTTATAAAAACGAAGAGGATAGAGCAATAAAAAAAAAAAAAAATTGCAGCCTGCATGGAGCTGCCTTTCTAGAGGAGATCCATAAAATCACATTATGCTGATTGTATATTTTCTCAAATATACATTCAAATATTCAATTTAATGCAAAATGTATGCATTGGCACTCCCTCCCCCAATCATCTGTGTCACCACAGATGGGGAAACACGGGATATTACACAATGTGGACCTAAACCTGGGCCACGTGAGAAATCCTGCAACAGTGAATTTCCAGGGGAGTTTTGGCAGTTTTGTTTCTATTTGGGGTCAGAGCACAGAAGTTAGGAAGCTACTTAAGAGCCTTTTACAAAAATGATGTGAATATCCCAGAGAGAGTTTCATTTCACTTTGGGGGAAGTTCCGCTGTCAGCATACATATTTTTAAGACCTCTGATTTGGCTGCTTATAGCCATTTAAATGTGGGATTCTAAAAATATCCAGCCACAAGGTCCAGGCCAGGCTTATTTCCTGTTTAATGTGTTACTGAGTCCAGGGTATTGGGCTAGAGCTTCTTAAGTCCTCCCCATTGAAGGTCTTAAAAAGTGGCTCCTCTTTCCCTGTATGATTCATTGCTTGCTTATAGCTGAGCAAAACCCAGCTCACTGCTGACCTCAGGGGTTGAGGCTGGGCACCTGCTCTTGTTCTTCTCAAAGCAGAAGAGGGCAGAGTGGCAGAGATCATAGTGGAGGTCTTGTTGTGCAATGTCTTATAAAGTAGCCAACTCTACGTTTTAGGATGTGGCTTTGAGGTCCGAAGAGAAGGAAGGCTTTGAAGGAAGAAAGGTGCTGAGCTAGGCTTAAAATATGTGTAGCATGGGGAACCCAAGAAAATGAAAGGATATCAGCAAGATCACATGAGTGGAAGGAGAGGAAGAGCATCTAGATTCTAGAAACAAGATTAAGGGGGAGGGGAAATGAGATAACCAAGGGCAGCCTTTATTTTTTCATTGTTTATTTTATTTATTTATAATATTTAAAAAATAAATCTTTATTGTTGAAAGTGTTACATATGTCCCCATTTTTCCCTCATTGACCCCTTCCAGCCCACCCCCTCTGCCCCAGGCCTTGACCACTCGATTGTCTGTGTCCATGGGTTATGCATATATGCATACAAGGTCTTTGGTTGATTACCCCCACCCCCTTTCCTCTGAGATCCAAGGACAGCCTTCAAAGTTCAAGTTGGGATATGAGCCACTGGGGGAGAAGAAGGAGCCTACGCCAGTGGCTGGAAGTGGTGCAGGGTGTGTGTGTGTGTGTGTGTGTGTGTGTGTGTGTGTGTGTGTAAAGATGGTACACATAGCAATATGCCTAAGACTGGTAAAATAAACTTGCTATTTCCTTTCCCAATAGCCAGACAGTGGGTTCTTCTGTGAAGAGAATTCCAGTGATGATGATATAATTCTGAAAGAAGAATTCAGAGGGGTCATTATCAAGCAAGGATGTTTACTGAAGCAGGTGAGTGGCCACTACTGTTCCCTTTTAGCCTTTCCCTCTTCTCAGGTTCTTTTCATTTCTAAACCACCAAATGATATTTCCTTTGGCTGATATGACTATCAGTAAATGAAACCAGCAGACTGAGATGGACAAATAGCTTGGTAAATGATCAAAGTGGCATTAGGACAGGAGGACTGAGGCAGGCAGGGCAGAAGATGCACTTCAAAAAAAGGAAACTCTTTTATCAATATCATGGGAAAAAGATGTTTCAAAAAAATTATTGATCTTTTAATTAGCTGGAAGAAATCAGTTGCCTAAGAGATGGCATGGAAAAGACAGATATTTCATAATAAAAATACTTCCATTTGCTTATCCCTCCCCCTCCGCTTGCCCCCAAAGTAACCAGGAAACAGGAATAAGCCACACCCAGAGGAGGAACATCATATATGCTTGAGAGCAAGTAAGTGCCATTCCAGCCTGTGGGTAGGACATAGTGAAACCAAATCCAGGGCATGCCTGAGGCCAACTCTGCAGAAGCAGCAGACGAAGGTCAAATCCAGTGAGAGGGCATGGACTCAGTCCTGGGGGGAAGTCATGTGCAGTTCTCAAGTGTCCACAGGTATAGGCTAGCATTAGACTAGGAGGCAAGGGCTAGGTGAGCTGAAGAGCTGTAGTTAGTTACCAGCTGCCAAGGCATGAGATGCCGAGAGTTTAAGGGCTGGGGCGAGCGAGAAAGCCAGGGCCAGCACCTGGTAGAGGCAGAAGCAACAGGAAGACATGGGAATATCAGGATGAAATCAACTGGTACTAGCACATGGTGTCACAGAAGCAAAAGCTGCTTGATGAAGCCAAGGTTTTGCCCTTCTGGTTGTGTTGTGAGCTGTCTTACAGGCACTGCTCAGCATGTAACAGGGAGAATCTGGTTGCTGTAGGAGATTTTTGTGCACTGTCTATAGGCCCTGTGGGACGGAGATTTGACTTACCTCGTAATGGACCCCTGAACTTTCAGGGCAAAGAAGGGAGAACCAATGTTGAGTATATATTTACTTTTAGAAAGAAGGGATTTGGGCTAGCTGAAATTAGGTATAGACGTGGATTCCGAGTTTCACTAGGGGAAGTGGGGCATTAGTGTGGTAAACTACCTTAACATCAGGGTCCTAAGAAATAGTACAGCAAGGATTTAGAAAGATTTCACAGAGTCTTGTAATGACTTTTATGACAGGGTGACCAGTGACTAGATTAAAGGAAAATCACAGGAGCAAGGCCAGCCTTATATAGGGGAGACGGACAGTTTGCCCATTGCTGGCTTCCTCTTTAGTTTAATCCTGGCTCTTTGATTACAGGTGCTGGGAGGTGGCCGTTAAGACAAGAGTTCCTTAGGAGGGAATCTCATTATTTTCTTACGTTGTTGATTCCTTGTAGAATTCTGTATTGTTATCGGCCATTAATGACTGTTCTTGAATTAGTTGACCTGAGAAGCCCTAGTCTAGAGAGGAGCCCTGAGAAAACTGAATGTGAGGGTTGAAAAGGGCTGAACGAAGTCTGAGCTGGACTGCATAAGTACCCCAATGCAAGCCCTGGAGGGTCAAAATCTGGCTGAGGGTAACGGGTGCTTGAGTGCCTGTTGAAGACAGTGGGGACCAGAGTAGGCGTGCTTCCATGTTTTCCTTCGCCTGCCTTTACTCGGCCTTTGCTAGCTACCGTTTAGCCTTAGCTAGCCCTGTTGATGCACACTCTACTCCTCCAGGGACCTGTTAAAATTGCATGCCAGGCCAATTAGATTAGAGTCTCTGGATTTTATAGCTCCCATTGGTGTGTGGCCAGGCTGAAAACCACAGATCTAGCCTTTTACCTAAAAGCTAATTTATCCTATTATCAGAACACTACTATTTAAATAGCCATCCTTATAAACCTCCTTTAAACATAAACAAAACAGAAATCTATGTGCACTCAGAAATTTTGTTCTTTTACAATATTCTTTCCTCTCTTTTTTGGGAGGCCGGTGGGGAAAAGAACAAAAACCTCTTCTATTTGAATTGACAGCCCCCTTTAATGTTTCCTTCCTCTTAGTTCAGTGGTTTATATCAGAGTCATCGGAGGGAATTTTTTAAATGTCCTTGTTAAGTGGCACAAAAACTAACCCACCCTGTGTCTACTGCTAGGAGTTAGCGACCATTAACCTGCATAGAATGCTGATCTTGAAAAAGGACACCTGCGCTCCACACCTTAAATGGTGAAGAAGCAGTGTCCAATTGGAGTTTGCCCCTTCCTCCCCATCTTTCCTCCCCACTTCTCCCATCCTAGAGGAAATAATTCTACTTGGGGGAATGTAACAAATTCTAGGACCAATGAGATTGGATTATATTCGATATAATCTTTTTAAATATAATTCATTCTGTTGTGACAATGGATAAAATGTCTGGTTTCTCAACCAATGTAGATTCTTTGATGAGGAAGGACAATGTGTTATACGTGTATGCTTTTCTCGTATCTGCTGCAGAATTCAGCATCCTTCTTGGTCTATAATAGGCAAAAAACATTTGTAGGATGAATTAAATAAAATGTAAGTAGATTACTTTGACAGATCAGCAACAATTCTTGGAAGCCCTAGGCACCCATGCATTCCTTAAAATCCCTCAGGAAATGCTCATTAGATGAAAGCTGTCCAGGCAGAACATCAAACTCTTCAACTTGTCACATTGTGATGCCAGTGAGGGCTTAAAGGGATTATGGTGGTGGCCAGGGTTGGCTGATTTCACATCTTCCTGTTACCTTCCTCTTCCATTGACTCATGAGAAGTTGGTATTCACCCAGTTATTTCATAGGAGGATATGGCACATACACAGATCAGGATAAAACGATGTGGGCAGAAACTTTAGTGTCCACATTTTATGGGCAACATCAATTAAGGCGAAGAGCAGAAATTCATAAGAAGAACTTTAGAAGTTGATGCTTTGCAAAAGCCATTCTGAATGTGAAATATCAGATAGAAATATTCTGTATTCTCCCATATGAGTTCACAGAGTTCCTGGCTTCAACCTTCATGCAAGTAAAAGACTCTTTTGACATGAGCTCCTTGACCAAATGATTGGCCAAATAACTTAGACCCATTCTTGAAAGCTCCCTTTAAACTCCTCTGACCTGGAATTATGGCACTGTTTGCTAAAATTGTAAATGTTTCATTGCTTTCTATATGCACACAATGAAAAAATGTTGGGAAATTCATTGATGTGCCTGTCAATGTGTGGAGTGTTAGGGAACAACATTCTTTGTACTGGCAAGATAGAAACTCCATATCTTTTCATCTAATACAGTATTTTTTGGCTTCTGAGTTATTCAAGTCATTTGAATTTCTGTGGGAAAGTATGCAATCAGTTTTATCATGACATTTTAATAAAATGCATTGGAGGACCAAAGACAAACAAGACACAAATTCTGCCCTTAAAACCCACAGTCCAAACAGTGTCAGTGTGTAATTCTATTGGAAAAGGCCAAGTCCTATTCTTCTTTCTCATCATGTCTGGTACAGCAGCTATCGCTTCCCATTTCTTTTGCTGCTATCTGATGTTAGTCCCTGATAATTTTATGCCTGAATTGTTGCAATCATTTTTTAAAAATATACTTTATTGATTTTTTACAGAGAGGAAGGGAGAGAGATAGAGAGTCAGAAACATCGATGAGAGAGAAACATCGATCAGCCGCCTCCTGCACATCTCCTACTGGGGATGTGCCCGCAAACCCAGGTACATGCCCTTGACCGGAATCGAACCCGGGACCCTTCAGTCCGCAGGCGGACGCTCTATCCAGTGAGCCAAACCGGTTTCGGCTGCAATCATTTCTTAATGACTTTCTTTTTACCTTATTATCTTGCCCCTGGTTTATCTTTAATTTAACCAGCTAGTTCATTCTGTATGTTGTCACCACATCAATCTTCCTAAAATGTGATTATAATCTTTTTACTTCTGACTCAGCAACAACCCCACCTTTAATTTTTACCAAGTCTCTTTCCACTTTTCCAATTTTGACTGGACTGTTCCTCATGACCCCTGCCTTCTAGTCTGACTGCTCTTACTGCTGTTTTGTTGTCAATTGTCTTCTTACCTACCCTTTTCTCACCCATGTGGATAGGAATAGGTCTTTATAAGACTTTCTTTGACATCCAAACCCCAAATTACATACCTCTCATTTAATTTTTTTCAAATCCATTATCTATACCAACTATTTGATACTTTATTTTCCCACATAGACTATAAACTCTATGAAGAGAAGGGACATGTCTTAAATTAAATCTCTTTATAGCCCCCACATTACCTAACATAGTACATTGCACATACGGAGTACTGTTTTGTATAATATCAAGTTGGAAGGCAATCTTAGCAATAATTTAATCTATAGTTTGTTTATTTTTTTAAAAAATATATTTTATTGATTTTTTACAGAGAGGAAGGGAGAAGGATAGAGAGTTAGGAACATTGATGAGAGAGAAACATGAATCAGCTGCCTCCTACACACTCCCCACTGGGGATGTGCCGGCAGCCAAGGTACATGCCCTTGACCGGAATCCAACCTGGGACCCTTGAGTCCGCAGGCCGACGCTCTATCTGCTGAGCCAAACCGGCTAGGGCTAATCTATAGTTTAATGATATCCAAATTGTTCATGGGCCACCTTGCTAACTCTCTGACAAAGATCTGAGTTGGGGCCTGGTTCTCCTAGAATTAGTATTTCATTTTTTTTTTTCAATTCAGCCAAGATTTATTTTGCAGGTGCTATATATACAGAGCGATGCCAAGAACTCACCATCCCTTTTCTTATGTTGTTCCTGGATATAGGGGCATCGGAGGAAGAACTGGAAAGTGAGGAAGTTCATTCTGAGAGAAGACCCAGCATATCTGCACTACTATGACCCAGCTGGGGTGAGATTCTGTGGCCAATGAGCCCATCCTACTGGCAGCCTCCACTGCATCTGCTCATGGGGCTTTCCACTCCCATTTCCGCTCTGCTGATATCCCCTTCCCCTCTTCGTCCTCCCACTTTTGTTTTTCTGCCACCTGTCTCTACCATTTTCTACCTCCTCTTATTTGCAAAGATTTGAGATCTTAGGCTTTGAGGCATAGCTCAGGGAAGAAAATATCACTAAATTGTTATTTATTAGTCAACTCAACAGAATTTGTTTTATTTTTTCTAATCTAATATTTTCAGAGGGATTCAACCAGTTCAACACTTTGTTTAATATGCAAACAAGTGTTAGTTTCTCTTTCAGGCCAACTTGGATGAAAGCATTGTTTAAATCTAGGCGCTTAGACTGTTGAGTATTGAAGGGGGCTTTTCCTCAATGAAATGAGCCAACTCTGAATGTACAGACAACTCCATCTGGGTTGGGTCCCCAGCCTCTTCAGTTCCCTCCCATGAGTGTTAGTTGCATGAGGCCAAAGAGCTCCGGAAACATGCAGTTCTCTTGTGGGACACGATGATTCAGCCTTTCCACCTCCCCTCCCACTTTCTCCAGATATGAAGCTAAGATTGACTTGTGTCTCCTCACCCCATCTCCCCGGGTGAGGTGGTGGGTGGGGGACTTGGAAGGGGTGTCTTTTAATTTCCTTCCACTCTTATCTATTTTGGGGGCCCTGATCTGTACCAGAATGAGTGTGTGGCTTTGCTCTGACAGAATAAGGTATATCCACACCCTGTACTTTGGAAACATAACGAAGGACTCCTCTCTCCTCTAGGGGGAAGATCCCCTGGGAGCAATTCATTTGCGAGGCTGTGTGGTGACCTCAGTGGAGAGCAACCCAGATGGTAAGAATGAATTTTTGTTTGAGAGCGGTGTATCTACTTAGCTTCCCTTTCCACTCATGGGCATCCTGAGCCAACAATTATCAATCATTCGTTTAATCAGGCATAAGCATGAATGAATTTCTGTTTAAAAATCTGGGAGAGACCAAGAGCTATTCTTTCCCAACTTCTGCCCTGGCTCTGTGGGTCTTGGGGAGTTGGAGAGATTTTGTGGATGCTTTGGGTAAATCTCTGAGCAATGCTGAGAAAAATTCTTCACATTAGAGCCGGCTTAAGTGGAGTAACTTGTTACCTCCTGATGGGTGTAAGTGAGCCACGACATTCCTTAATGGGAGCCTTTTACATACCAGGAAATCTCTCACAACCCAAAGAACATTTGTAGTGTGTGGAAGGTGTACCTGGGTTATCGTTAGGTCTGTGCTAGTCGGGTAGCGGCACGGCCTTGGGTGAATCACCTCACTAATCTGGGCCTTAGTTCTTCCTCTGAAATGAGGGGTTTGCACCAGATGACCTCTGGGTCCCAGGTCACAAGTCTATGATGTGGTGCCTGGAATAAGCATGCTGGTGTAGATCGACTTCTCAGGTGTGGGGAGGGTGGTATCACGGTGGAGGTGTGGTTTAGACATCCAAACCTTGATTTTATCTGGTTGTTTTGGGTTTATAATGTTATAGAGATAGACAGAAAAACACTATAGTTGCATAAGCCTAGATATTTTTTTCCACTACCCCTGCTTACTCCCTTCACCGCATAGAATTCTGCTTTAGTTTTGGGGTAGGGAGCATCTTGCTTTTTAATTTGAGGTGGAGACTTTAAGCCTTGTCACAGTATTGGCCAGTTTACTGCCTCCAAACTTTCAGCAGAGACTCTAACTTAGCCCTTGACAAAATCAAGTTCAGGCTAGTCTGGTGGTACTGGCGGTAGGCCTGGCTATCTATTTACTTACTTACTTACTTATTTATTTATAAATTTAAAAAGGTATCAGGGTCAGCCCTTGATTTATATTCTGAGCAGAGGAAATATTCATTAGACACTATTAGAGGTTACTCACTACTCATATGCAAAAGTGAGTAGTTTGTAAAAGAAAATGTTTCTCCTTGAGTGTTTCAACTTATTTCTTAAACACACACACACACATACACACACACACACACACACGATCATACTATGTACCTGTCCATATAAATACTATCTATAGTTATACAATAAATATATATGATCATACAATGATGGTAAGTTTGAAAACCACATATTTGATTTTCCTTGGACACTCAGGAAACAGGGGTTTCCTTCCTTGCAGAGGAGGGTGAGCTAGGTGGCCTCTCTGATGCTCATGGGCACTGTCATTCCTGTTTTCTCTCACCAGCCAAGAAAAGTGAAGAAGAGAACCTGTTTGAGATCATCACGGCCGATGAAGTTCATTATTTCTTGCAAGCGGCCACCCCCAAGGAGCGCACCGAGTGGATCAAAGCCATCCAGGTGGCCTCCCGGACTGGGAAGTGAGGACACACCTGCAGCTCCTCCCCACCCTCCAGAGGGAACCCCCCAGATAAGCTCGGTCCAGGATCTATTCACTTCTGGAGACACATCAACAAGAAAGGGCCCAGGGCTGGGAACTGTTCACCTGCGGGGCTTCTAAATGTAACTAACCACATGCAGGCGATGTGCACCTGCACCCCACCGAATGGCTCACTGCAGTCTCTGCTACTCTTCGTGTCCCCCAAGCAGATATACCAAGCTATGTGGAGTTGGCACACAGCTTAATCTCTCAGGCCCCCCCTCTGGTTCCTCTTCTGGAAAATGAAGTGAAAGCCTTGAGGTCCTCCCTAGCTTAAAACCCCAAAGCCCCATGATTCTAACACCCCCGCCCCCAGCCGTCCAGCTGCTGTCCCTTCTTGACTAAGTCTTGGCCTTCAGAACCTGAAACAGCTCTTCCCTTTATAATCCTTGCAACCTGTACTAAAACGACTAGGCACAAACCACGTTTGTTCTTTTCCACTTCCTTCCCTTGCCCTTGGCCACAAGATTATGTATCAAAACGAAGGAGACCTCTTTTCTTCCTCCCTCCCTCTACCCAGAAACGTCCTGAGAGCCAGCAGTGCAGCGGTGGCTTTCAGGGTGAAGCTTTCGTCCACTCACTAGAGCCTGGAAGGTTATCATGTCTTCTGCGAAAAAGATCCAGGGAGGCCTGGAGTAGCCGAGGTCTTTTCCATGCCTTAAAGCCGCTCAGAGCAGGCATTTTCCACTCCCACTTAAGGCTGATCTGAGAGGGCCTACCTTTGTTTCTTTCAGGAGCATTTCTCTATCATTTATTACCATTAGGATGGGGAACTCCACATCTTTGAGATTGTTTCATTTGAGTGTTTGCAGGAAAAAAAGTCACCATATGGGTTTCCTTCATGGTTTCTCTCCATGGGTGCAGAGACAGCTGCCTGGTAATGTGTGCCTCCAACCCCAGCTCCAGGGTGCAGGGGCTGGACCGCAGGCAGGCAGACGGGGTGATAGGTTCATATAAAGTTAGCACTGAAGGGACAGAGCTGGTGGAGGTGGCAGTCAACGTGGTTTGGTGCTTTCAGTTCTGTGGTGAGTGACACTGTGGTTGTGCCTGAGCTTTAAGCATAAGCTGTAGCAACTCCTTCTGGACCTCATGGACCCACTTTCAACCAGACTGATCTGACCTTGATTCAAATCAGGGACCGGTTTCCAAATTTTGTTCATGTCTGCTCACTGGTGATCCTAATCCAAAACTGAGAGATAAACTGGGATGTGTGTAAAGGTGTATTTCCCAATTTCAGATTTTTAAATCTAAGGCCCCAGTGAAGAAAGGAGAGTAGAAAATTCTTCCTAATTGTATCAACTCTCTTCCCTCCCCCAATTTCACGCAATATCCATGAGGCTATTCCTAGTCCCAGATTGTTTTAGCAAAGGCCTACGGGCAAAAGACTACCTTTCCTCTGATTCTGTAGTAAACTGTTTTCTTAGAACAAGCACAGTAGTTTTTCGATATTCATTGTTAAAAGTATTTATTAATATGGAATCCACGTTGTTTTCAAATAAATATGACTGTGTTTAGTGTCTTTTGGATGTGATAACTCTGATGTCTTGCCTCCCATTGATGACTCTCCTTTTCTACAACCCACTTCCATTTCCTGAGGACAACACCATTTATAATCTCTCAAGGTATCCCGATGACTCTATGATTTCAACGTCAGTCTGTTCTGGGAATAATAAAAATAGGGGGCAATAAAGATAAACCATACGCCTGGTTCACTAATTTTTAATTCATGAGACCTTGATTATAATGTCCAGGCAAACAAGGGTCCACAAATGGCCATTAGCTATTAGGGATGCAGAAAAGTATTTGCATCAGGGAGAAATGAGTTTCCTACTGGAGGGCTGCTGTGTGGGGTTGAGCAGATGTGTGCTGCTCAACCCCAGGAGCACTATTCAGACTGGGGTCTAGGTGACTGGCGCCCCTAGGATTTTCATTACACAATCTGCATATTTGGATATAGTCGTCTGCAGAGAATGCAAAGTGTTATCATGGCTTCCTCACACAGCAACTCATTCTTCCTGGTGAAACAAAGGGGTCACTTTTCAAAGTCGATATTTTGAGTCTAGGTATAGATGTTATATCTGAACCTCTTTGGCTAAGAAGTCTGCCCAGGCCTTCAGGCTAATAATAGGTAAATCCACGTGGGTCCTAGACCCAGAGTGATAGACTTTTCCATCAATAATGCAGATGAAGGAATATACAAACTGTCAGTTTCATTTGAAGAACATTCAAAACCAAAAAGAAAGGCTGCTTGGCATTTACCCAGGATTCCAATTTAGATGGGAGTGGGGTAAATTGTAATATAATCCATTGTAGAAGAATTAAGAAAGTATATATAAAGGAGAAAAATGTCTTTGTGCATCATGTGATCAACAGAAAAATAAAGCATTAGATCTGAAAAATCTAACGCCTTTGTGGGAAAAAAATAGAAGGCATCACTGGGAGGTGAGACTATTACACGCAGATGGAGAAGACAGTGCGGATTTAAGGAGAGATGTTCAGTGTCCCTTGTAGACACACACAGACACATACACACAGACAGCGACCAAAGTCTTCCAGTAGAGGATGACTTTCCAAAGCAGGACGAGGAAGTTGCTTAGATTAAAATAACGAACTGTTCCCAGTGCTACAGAGAGCACCGGCGTCATTTCCTTTGATTTGGGGGGAGCCTACTATAAACGAGCCCCTTTCTGCTGTCACCCCAAGTCAGTGTTTGGGTACAAAGAAAACCACCCAAGGAATTCCTTATGATTTCAGGTTCCATCTTGTGTTCTCTAAACAAGGAGTTTCACAACTGAGTATAGTGGATTAGGAGATGTCAGAGGGGGAGAGGGTGGGACAAAGAGAAGGAAAGGAGGAGTTTGCTTTAAAAAACAAACAAACACCAAAACTTGAAATGATAGTTCTCACTGATTTGGGCTCAGTTTCAGGGCAGAGGGAAGGTAAAATTCAGACCCCAGCGCAGGAGAAAAAGGAGAATGAGTAGAGAGTATTTATGACACAATATTTGCTATCTAGTTAAGATTCAAGGGAACAGTGTTTATGGGGAGGTTGTTTGATACAGTGGGAAATGCCTTGGTTTAGAGCCTGGAACCTGTGTTTGAATGCCCAGTCTGTGACTTACTACACGTGCACCATGTAAGAGTATCACCTTCTTTGCCCCTAAAATGAGAATAATAATGTCCCCCTCATAGGGATCTTCTTAGGACTAAATGAAATACTACCTGTAAGTTACCTGGCATGTGAGGGCACCAGACAGGTCCTAGTTCTCTTTCTTCTGACTTCTCTGTCAAGAAGCTATTCATATTAATCCAGATTTACTTTTTTTAAAATTTAACAAATATTTATTGAACATTTACTATGTGCCAGCAATGAACTGTATACCATTATTTTTTCATTTGCAAAGTATATGTATATAACTTTGCAAATGAAATTATATATATACACTAGTGGGCCAGTGCACGAAATTCGTGCACTGGGCGGGAGTGTCCCTCAGCCCAGCCTGTACCCTCTCCAATCTGGGACCCCTCGGGGGATGTCCATCTTCCAGTTAAACAGGCAGTTGGACATCCCTCTCGCAATCTGGGACTGCTGGCTCCTAACTGCTCAAGGGGCCTGCCGGCCTGCTTGCCCCCAACTTCCCCGCCCCCACTTCCCGCCCCCCCCCCCGCCGGCCTGATTGCCTCCAACTGCCCCCCCCCCAGCCCCCACTAACCATCTCTGCCTCAGCCCCGACACCATGGCTTTGTCTGGAAGGACTTCTGGAAGGTCTCCCGGTCTAATTAGCGTATTACCCTTTTATTAGTATATATATATATATAGATAATGTCATGGGGTCATTTTCCCCCATAAGGTATTAATTTACTCAATTGTAAATTGCCCTGTGTCGGGTTTTGAGAACATAATCTCCATAGGCTCCGTGTCAGTGGGTTTCAACTTTTGGTCTCTGTCAGAACGGCTTGCAGAATTCTTTCACTGATCATATGCCTGAGCCTCTGCTTCAGGGATTCTGATTTCATAAGTGTGCAGTGGGGCCTGTTTGCACTTCTACTTTAAAAAATATATAGGGGTAACTTTTTAATCAACATTAAAGGTAAAAACTACCAGTAAACTGCTTGAATCCCCACTGCCTACAGTTTAGACATTGAAGAAATAGTCTAGCATTTAAGGCTCTTTGCCAACTGGCCCCCACCTACCTTTCCTAACTGATTTCCCCTTTGCCCACCATCCACTCCAGACATACACCCATCTCACTTGTCCTTGGGAAGACCATCAGGCTTCTGGAACCTCCTCTTGCTCATGCACTCCCAAGGCCTAGAACTCTCTCTCTCTCTCTCTCTCTCTCTCTCTCTCTCTCTCTCTCTCTATATATATATATATATATATATGTGTGTGTGTGTGTGTGTGTGTGTGTGTGTGTGTGTGTGTGTGTGTGTTTTTATTGATTTTAGAGAGAGGAGGGAAGAAGGAGGGTGAGAGAAACATGGATATGAGAAACATCAATCGGTTGCCTCCAGTTTGCACCCTAACCAGGGATCGAGCCTTCAACCTAGACATGTGCCCTGACCAGAAATCCAACCAGTGACCTTTCGGTGCATAGGACAACAATCAACCAACTGAGCCACACAGGCCAGACTAGCTCTCTCGCTCTTAATGCATAGCTCTCCAACTCCCTTTGTAATTCCCTCTACTTCCACGGCAGATCTTATGTCTCTGAATTTCTCTGTCATCTATTTGTACTAGGAAGAGTACATAGTAATAGTTACCTACTCTACTGGTTGATCTTATGAACCATGCTTCCTGTTTTAGGGGTTTGTGTTCTTTGGGATCAGGAAAACGTATGTCTTTTACAATTTTTCCAATCCCTTCTAACACCTAGTTCAGTACTTGTGCATAGTAGATGCTCTATAAATAGCAGTTGATTGAGTAATGAGAGCCAAGGAAGTATAGTCACAAGTAGGAAGCTCTTTATACACTGACGGGAGCTTAGGGAGATTCCTGCAGCTGGAAGAGCACACTTCTATCTGCTCTTGCCATCTTAAGTACTTGGCAGATATAAGCTCAGTTAATGTTTATAGCAACCTTAGGAGATTTATATCATATTATTCTCATTTTATGGATGAGGACATTTTGGCACAGAGAAGTGAAGTAACTTGTCCAAGTCACACAGCTAGGAATTGTCAGAGTTGGGGTTCTAGCCCAGTCTGGCTGGCCCTAGAGTCCCAGAGTTCAGGCTCATAACCCCCACTTTCCCTTCATAATAAGAGATGAATTTAATGTGCTGATCATAGATGCCAAGAACTTTGTTACATACCACCCAGATTTTTCACTTAATTTTTATAACTATCATGTGAGGCAGCTTCACCCCCATTTTGCAAATGTAAAAAATGAGGTTAAAAAGATTACCCAAGAGCTCTGAGCCAGTAGCCCAAGGAACTGCAAACCCAGGCCTGCCTGGCTTCTGAAGCCACGTGCTTAAGTGCTCGGCTCTGCCCTGGATACATTTAGGTTTTACCACTTTTTGGTTATGTATCTCGTTGCTGTGGGAACGCCCTGCTTACTGCACCCACTATTCATGCACTATCAGCGGCAGCAACATTTCCTGTTAGGTCACCGGGCTCTAGGTTTTCCTTTGTTTAAAGGGAAACCTGTATGGTCAGATACAGCTATGCAAACAGCTCTGCCCTGCTGATATTGGTTTGGAGGCTCCTGACATTTTATTCTCTAACACTATATGTTCCAAAGCATTTTTCTGAGCTCATGAGTGTGTGTGTGTGTGTGTGTGTGTGTGTGTGTGCCTATATATACACATGTGCACTTGTATATGTACTTACAGTGGGGCCTTGACTTACGAGTTTAATTTGTTCCATGATGGAGTTCGTAACTCAAATTACTTGTATGTCAAATCAATTGTGAACGAGTGAGACACGTGATGCTGGGCTGGCATTGTGGCGTTCACTGTGACGTTCGCTGCGCCAACTAGCGGTGGGGTATCTGAAGCTGGCTCATAACCCGAATTTTAGCTCACAACTCAAAGCAAAAAATCGGCCGAGAGACGGCTCATATCTCGAAAAACTCGTTAGTCAGGACACTCGTAAGTCAAGGCCCCACTGTATAACCTTTTTACCTAACTCTACTGATATCACTGCATCCATGCACAGGAAAGAAATTGCTGTGTGATCAAAGGTCATGTTTTGTCAATAATAAGAAAGCAAACAACATCATAAAAAGGGGGGGGATACTTTACTGAAAAAGATATATAGATGGCCAGTCAACTTCATTAGTTTTTAGAGAAATCTTTATTGCCAAAGACACTATTTTGAATACAGTGGGTCAAATAAAAGATATTATTAAAAGTAATTTTATCTGTTCCTTTTTACTATTTAAAATATGGCTATTAGAGAATTTAACATTGTGCATGTGGCTTGCCTTTGTGGCCTGCATCGAGTTTTTATTGGATAACCTGGTTCCAGATAGTAGTTCCTCTATCTGGATGGTTCCTAAAACAAGGATGTCCAAAATATGGAACAGATCCTACACCCAACCCACAATGTGCAATGTGAGCAAGAAATAAGTGTTTGCTGTTTTAAGCCATTGGGGTTTGGGGTTACTGCAGCGTTAACACCCTAGCTAACGTGTTGGGTCAACATGGAAGAGGAACTTCCAGACTACCCTACCCTCTGAAGTCTCCATCGATAATTTTTCTTCTTTAGATTTCTCATCTCCAGGAGTCACAACCAGACAGGTCAGAATCCTTTATGATTTTCCTTGTCTTTCTAAATGAACTCTCGTCTAGTAATAATTCAGAAGAAAAACGGCATATCCAATATCACTGTGTGGATTTTTCTTTTACGTCAGTGTCTTGACAGACAAGGAAGATAAGGTTCTCGTTGTCTTGCCATTGGATTAGTAAATAATGTCAACATGAGGCTGGAAGACTCACTGCCCCAGTTTGGTCATTTGTTTTCTGTCACAGTGAGTGACCCAGATGGAAGAGCAGCCCACTCTTTCTGTTATGCCTGCCTTCCTGTCTCTCTTGCTCTCTGGGCCTCTCTATGAACTGTTCACATTAGTGTTTTACAAGCAAATTCTAACCATAGTGTGGAGAGCATGTGGAGTGAGAGGACAGTGGTAGTCAAGCCTGTTGTCACACCCCGGTAAGAGATGATAAGAACACGGCAGTGAAGGTGAGGCAGGTGAGAGTCCATTTCAGTCACCAGCTGAATAACTGTTTGCAGAAAGTCCATCACACATCAGGAATTGTGCAGGGATGAGAAGTAGCTGAGCCTTCCTCTGCCTCAAAGAACTGCGGTGCTGATGTTTCAGCACCTTGTGACTGCTGAGGACTTGATGGGCCGATAAAGAGGGGGAACTGGGCTGTTTGAGACGGCTTCCTAGAGATGGTGAGAGCTGAGGGAAGCCTTGCAGGATGGATATTATCCAGCAAAGAGGGCAGGGGACAGACCTGAAAGCTACTCAGGAGGGAAAATGAACAAGAGAGAAAAGAATCTGAGATGATTTTCAGTTTGGCACTTAGTGACCTGGAAAATGGTCATTTCACTGACCCATGTAAGAAATACAGAAAGAACAAGTTAGTGGGAAGGATGATGCATTTCGATAGAAAAATACTAAACGTGAAGTTCTAGCTAGGAATCTAGAAGGGACTGCCCAGTAGCAGTTAAGGATGTAGGAATGAAGCAAAGGAGAAAGGTCAAAGGGAGTGTTACATGTTGGAGTCGTGTGCTTGTCTGTGAGCATTCGAAGCTGTAACAGTGGAGAAGACTGCCCAGGGAGAAGGAAAGTCCATGCGTTCATTCACTCATGCATTCAGTGTTTACTGAGAGTTCACAGTGTGGTAAGCGAAGAAAGGTGAGATCAACCTGAGGAAGTGTGTACTTCCAAGACACACTGAAATGTAGACTCTTCCTTCAAGAGACTTGACTGTGGCCCAGCCAGTGTGGCTTGGTGGTTGAGCATTGACCTATGAACCAGGAGGTCTTGGTTTGATTCCTGATTGGGGCACATGCCCAGGTTTCGGGTTCAATCCCCAGTGGAGTGTGTGCAGGAGGCAGCCGATCAATGATTCTCCCTCATCATTGATGTTTCTTTTTCTCCCTCTTCCTTCCTCTCTGAAATCAATAAAAACATATTTTTTAAAAAGAGACTTAAATGTGCAAGGAAAGGGATAAATAGCTGATAACTAGATGGGATAGGAAACCAAGAGAACGCTTTAAAAGGATGAAAGACTTTCTGGAGTTGGAAATTTAGTTTAATTTCACCTACACTTAAAAAACCCCACACACACCTTTTTGTCAATGAGAGAAATATAACTTAAAATTCTCAGTTGATTGTTTGCATAGATGTTAATATTGTTAAAATGTTCAGGGATTTAATCATATCTAGGAGTATCTAATACTCCTACCCATAATCTGATTCCTCTGTTCTGCAAATAATGGACTTAGAAGACTTATGCTTCAGAAGAAATTAATTGGACAAATGTTAACTGGCCATCTCAAGAGCCAGGTGTTATGCGGGTGCAGAGAAGTCAAGACCCAATTGTGCCCCCCAGGCCTTAGTGTCTGTTTATAAGGATCAATGCTAGTGAACTGCATAGATGACCACAGTGATGAGATCACACCTCCATTTTTAGAAAATACTGCAAAAAGTAGGAAAGTTGGAATATTGAGGAAAGTCTAGAAAAATGGCTTGAGCTCTGTTTGTGTTAAATAAATAACTAAAGAATTAGGACTTCCCTTTTTTCCTTGGAGGCAATGGGCATTTAGGTAGCTTGAAAGAAGGTCACTCAAGGGACAGGGAAATCCATTAGTGGATTATTATAGTTTATCGGCATGAGAGGCAATGGATATAGGTAGCAGAAATAAAGATGAACACATGATTTCTTTCCAGGTCCTTATCTTTGTATTCAAAAACTAATTTCAAATATTTAAAAATAAAATTGATTTTATAAAAATGTGACTCAAATAGTACATTTACCTTAGAAACCAAGTTAATAAAGTCATTCTTGCTTTTAAAAAGTCAGTGAGAGTGCTCTTTACATTTCTAATTTTTAAACTTTAAGTGTATTTTATGTCCATAAAGTAGTTTTAATTTTATTAAATTACTTTTGAATAAACGAGTTATTTTAAACATTGCTTAATGCTTGAAAATTTTAAGCATGAAAGCAAGTTTTCACTGCAATATTTTAGGAGTTAGTCCGTCAAATCTGGTATTTTCTTCTACCCATTTATAAATGCCCTAGTACAACACCCTCTTTTGTTTCATGTCCTATTTAAAAAATATTTTATTAATATTTATTATTATTAAAATTTATTTTTATTGTTGAAAGTATTACAGATGCCCCCCCCCCCACTCCTGCCTCCTCCCCAGGCCTTCACCGCACTATGCACTATTGTCTATGTCCATGGGTCACGCATATATCATATAAGTTCTTTGGTTACTCTTTCATCTCCCCTGCCATCTCCCCCCACCCAGCCACCCCCGGAGGTTCCTCAGTCTGTTGAACACAACTATTTCAAAGGAAGAATGTACTGATTGAATACGATGGTGAAAGTTAAGAGGTACTTAGAGAGGACTTTGGTGTCTTGTACCTCTGAGAAGAGTAGTTCCTTAACAGAAAAAGGAAAGTTATAAAATGAGGATGGGTTTGGAAAATGATTTTGAAAATAAGGTGAGAGAGCGGGGACCAGGGGACTGCTTAAACGCTTGAGCAAATAAGTAAAAGCCGAAATCTTTGGAGATGTGTTAATCAAAAAAGAAGTAAGAAATTGACACAGCTGTATGTCAGACAACTGGGAAGACCCATGGATGGGGATCAGGAGCAGGGAGAGGAGCCGCCAAGGGCTTGGCAAAGACATGGTCTACAGGAGGAGACCCAGAAGCCTGGGGAGAATTATTTTGCAAGAAAAAGGAAGTGGTCAGCAGTGTCAAATGAAGCTGAGGCCTCAGAAAAGCAGTTGGGTTTGGTCACCAAAGTGCCATGGTGACTTTCAAGGGAGCAGTTTCCGAAGAATGGTGAGGCAAAAAGTCGCAGCACAGAAAAAATGGTGGGTGTAGGGAAAGGGGTTAGCTGTGGATGTAGACTATTCATTCTAGAAGTTTGTTATAGTGAAGTTGAGAGAATTGGGTTGCAGCTTTCAGGAGTAATAGTGTAAGCCATTCACTCACTTGTTCAATCCCTATGTACCACAGCCCACTGGGTGCTTGTCCACTGCTAGGTGAATAAGGCAGGCCAGACCCCCGCTCTTACGCAGCTTGCATTCCAGTGTGGAGGTTGTCTTCATCTGTAAACAACGAGGACAACCTCAGACACTGAAGGTGCTATTGATGAAAATAAAACAAGGCACAAAACAGGCACATTTCAGACTATGGATGGAAAGGGAAAGCACACAGAACCTGAGGCAGGACCAGGTGCCAGATATTCCAGAACAAAAAGGCCATTGTGCTTGGAGCTTGATAAACTAAAGGGGAAGTAGTGGAAGACATCAGAGAGACGGGGGAGGAGTTTGGGTTTTCTTCTAAACCCAAGGGGACACCATTGTAGATTTTAGAGAAATGACATGATCTGATTTACAACTTTTGAATTCTGTTTGGCTGCCTTGTGAAGAATGGACTGAGGGAGCTGATGAAGAATTCAGGCAAGGGAGAAGGGTGGCTTACACCAGGCCGGTAGCCCTGAAAACAGAGAGAAAGAGCCAGATTGGAATATGTTTTGGTGGCGGAATCACCAGTTAGGACCTGCTAAATGTCGGGATAAGGGAAAAAGACAAGTGAAGGATGATTCGGGTTTTTCATCTGACTGAGTGGATCAACAGTGGAACCTTTTGCTGCTCTGGAAAGACTGGGGGAGGTGAAGATGTGGGGTGTGGAAGGGTAGTAGGGTAGACGGGGTGGCTCATGTGTGACATGTTTTGAGTCATCTAAGGAGAGATGGGGTTCAGAGCAGTGGTCAGAACCCAGTGGAAGATTTTTCTCTTAGTGGAGAACTGAATATTTGTAAATTATAAATTGAGGGTAGGAATATGCTGGAGAGGGGGTGAAAGGCAGAAAACGAGGAAGGAAGGTTTTGAAGGAGGGAAAGAAGGATTGGATCACTGGCCCAGACAGAGGTTTGCCATGGAAAGCAGAAGGGACTCTACTGATGCGAAAACGGAAATAAAGACAGATGTAGAAATAGAATTCTTTAGCGGTTGAGAGGAAGGAAGAGGGTAGAGCTTATGTGGAATGACCTCTGCCATCTCTCTAAATAAGAGAGGAAGTTGCCTGCTGAGGGGGATTCCAGGGAGAGGAATTGTTAGGAGCTGGAGGAGAGAGGTGAGGAATAGACATCTTAGGGGCTCAGTTGAGAGAAGAGAGGATCACTCCCTGTAATGCAGGAGTGAGAAAAGCCCTTGACTTCAGAAGTCCTTAGTGACCCTCATGCAAGGATGAGGAATGCAATGGGAATGAATTGGGCACACAGGTTGGGTGGCGACTCTAACAGTAGGTGAGGGGAGTATTGTTAGACTAGGTTATAGGCACGTGTGGGATTCAGAGGGGCCTTAGTGCACTGAGTGGGGCTTATGGGTTAGGGTCCTGGTGTAGGTAAAATGCTGAGTGTGTTTGCCGCAGAAGAGAGCTGTGCTGCTAAAGTGTGGTTCACAGCCCAGCAGCTGCAGTGTCCCCAGGAGTCTGTTAGAAATACCAAGGCTGGGTTCCAGCCCAAATCTCTGAGTAGGAGTGTGCATTTTAATTAGACTCCCGTGTGATGTTCTATGCATATTAAAATTTGGAATGGGCTGCTTTGGGAAATGAGGCTTTCAAAGGTTAAAATTAAAAAACAACAACAACTGTATATTTCTGCTGAAGATGTGAGGATCTTTCTTATAGATTGGTTTGATATATTTTACTTTGTAATCTATATGATTTTTCTGATTTTATTTTTTTAATATATATTTTTTACTGATTTCAGAGAGGAAGGAAGAGGGAGTGAGAGATAGAAACATCAATGATGAGAGAGACTCATTGATTGGCTGCCTCCTGCATGCCCCCACTGGGGATCAAGCCCGCAACCCGGGCATGTGCCTTTGACCAGAATCAAATCTGGGACCCTTCAGTCCTCAGGCCGATGCTCTATCCTCTGAGCCAAACCTGCTAGGCTGATTTTTCTGATTTTAAAAAAGAACATACACTTGTCTTGGAAGTGGAAAACACAGACATGTCTGAAAAAGAAACTAATGTTCAAGCACATTTTTAGGACTACTTACAATGTTAGAGGGAACAGAATCCTGACTGTGAGGGTCTCCCAGAAGTTTAGTTTCTCACAGGGAATAACCGGGGGAGGCTGGTACTTCCTGGTTAGATGACCTGCTAAGCTAGTTATTTAGCCTAGCCTCTATTTCTATATAAGCTGATGTATGCAAATAATAGTGCACAGGGTTAATGTAAGGGTTATATTACATGTAAATACCTTAAGGCAATTCCTGACACATAATATTAGGACTATATCAGGGAGAAAAGTCTCTACGCAAAGCAAACTTTTAACACAATGTCATAGCTGCTCCTGCTTGGAGGTCTTTGGACTACTTTGGGTATAGACTACTGTCTTGAAGGTCCTCACTAGCCATGACACTTCAGAGGGAGAGCCCTGGAGGACTGAGGAGGCAAGATACACCCTTGATCTGAAGGAGCTGGTCAGGGGATGGATGCCAAGGTCTAGGAAAAGGGAACAAGATGTGGAGACTTTGATGTAGGGAGTTAAAAGCAACAGAGCAAAAGCCTAGGCCTGGGATGGAGTAGAAGATTCTCCTCTCCCACTTTTGGTATTGTACCTTTTCTCTTTGTTACATAAGTCCACAGCAGTAGTGCAACTGCTTTTGTAGTAACATAGCTCAAACTGAAACCATGAAAATCAGGAAATACATGTATGAACTGCCTTTAACTGCCCCTGACTAGGGGTTAAGCAATGTGGAAATCCCCCACTTTCTCACTGTGGCTTGTCCACAAATATAAATAAGCACTGATGAAACGCCATGGAAAGTGTTCAGCATAATGACGTGTAAGGCTATATGCAATGTTCAATTTGCCATGTAGGGTAGAGAGAGTGCATACCACTCCTCTGAAGGCATAACATGTCTGCTGGGTCATCTGGAAAGCAGATACTGAGACAGAATTAGAAATGGAAGGGTTTTATTGGGAAAGAGAGAGGTTAAGTCCATGAAAGATAGAAGAAGAAGCCGAGTTGGGTACAGAAAGCTTTCAGACTACAACGCAAACCTGACAGAGGTGGCCTTGAGAGACAGAGCAAAGGGTAGTCTTCTCAATGGACAGAGCTTTGAGATTTGTTTGTAAGAATAAGGGCCCAAGGTGATAATATATTTGGACTCATGGACAGTGGCAAATGGCCTGTAGAACTAGTCAGGGTCCTATAGGGAAAAAGACTGAAAAATCAGAGACAAGGTCTGAGATATTGGCATATGGACGTATAGAAAGGGACCTGAGGTATAAAGAAGTCTGTATTATATACTAATACTCCCCCAAAGCATCCACCTGCAAATTAGTTAGCCAGTTGGAGTTAGCTAGTCCTTGTCTACAGTCACTACAGAACCATGGGCACCTCAATAGGGTGGTCACAGTGGCAGAGATGGAGGCTATGCATAGTGTCAGCAGTATTGACTTCCACTTTCCAAGGCTGATCTAGCTACTGCCATCTCTGAATGGCCAACCTGTGAGCAACATAGATAAATGTTGAGCCTCCTGTATGACTTATTTTATTTTATTTTTATGTTAATCCTCATCCAAGGATACTTTTCCATTGATTTTTAGGGAGAGTAGAATAGAGAAGGAAAGACAGACAGAAACACCGATGTGAGAGAAACACATTGATTGGTTGCCTCCTGCACATGCTCCAACCAGGGCCCAGGCCAGGGAGAAGCCTGCAACCAAGGCACATGCCCTTGACTGGAATGGAACCTGGGACCCTTTGGTCCGCAGGCTGACACTCTATCCCCTGAGCCAAACCAGCCAGAGCTGACACTTATTTTTAGGAGACCAACCAGCCATTGGCCAAGTTGACTACACTGGACACCTTCCATCATGAAAGGACCAATGACTTATTCCTATAAGAATAGACATCCATTATGGGCCTGGATTTCCCTTTTCTGTCCATGGAGCCCACAGCCAACATCACTATCTGAAAGTTTACAGAGCGCCTGATTTGAGGTACAGGGTCCTATACAACATAGCATTCAACCAGTGGACCCACTTCACAACGAGGGCTGTAGGGAATGGGCCCACGACCATGCGATCCATTAGTCATATGACACACCGTCACATCCAGAAGCTGCTGGAGTGGTGGGACGTTGGAATGTCCTGCTGAAAGCGCAGCAGAAGTGACAGTTCAGAAACAATATTCTGCAAAGAGGGGAACCAGCATCTGGGACGCAGTATGTCAACCGAATCAGAGGCTTCTATATGACACCGTGTCTGAGACCCAAGGGGTGAAAGGAGGTGTAGCCTTACTTACCACCATGCCCAGTGACCCATCCGGTGATTTGGGGCTACTGGTCTTTGCAATTCTGGACTCTGTTAAGTTAGAGGTCTTTATCCTCAGGGAGCACATTCTTGCTAGAGGACACAGCAAAGTCCCCACTGAACTCTAAGTTACAGCTGCCATCTGGACATTTGAATTCCTTGTGTCTTGAGACCAGCCCACAAGAGGTGGAGTCAGTAACTTGAAACAGAATTAGGAATGCAAGGGATGTATTGGAGGCAATACGTATGAAAGATAAAAGTGGGAGGATTAGCCAGGGAGCACCTCACATTGTGATGCAAGTAGGACAATGGCTCAGTCCACATCATGGGAAGCTCCAGAGCAAAGATTACCTGTTCCCACGTTGAGGAGAAATGGCCAAGCCCTCCTATTCCACCATGATTTTCTACTTAAGAACAGAGGTATTTGGTCCATATGGATTTTGAAAAGAGCCTTTCCTGTATTTCAGAAAAGGTTCTTAAAGATCCCACCCTTGAGAAACCAAGATGGCGGCATAGGTTAACGCCGGAGATTGCTGCCTCGAACAACCACTTCAAAAAACAACTAAAAGATGGAATGGACATCATCCAGAACCACAGGAAGGCTGGCTGAGTGGAAATTCTACAACTAGGAGGAAAGAGACTATCCTACCCAGACTCAGAGGAGGCGCAGTGCTGAAGTGAAATACTAAGGTGCGGAGTGCACACGGAACGGGCTGGAGGCGGAGGGCGCGGTTGTTGTTTTCAATCTGGAGGGAGTTTCAGACTCTGAGCTCCAGATCCAGGCGAGTCTCTAGGGTCCCAGACTCAAACGGGAGAAGCGGGACTGTCTGGCTTTGGTCGGAACTCGAAGGCAGCTTTCTCTCCGTTGCAGCGGTTGCTGGGACTCTGTGAGGCAGAGCCCCTAGGGACAGAACTGAGAGCAGCCATAACTGCTTGCTCCAGCCCGCCCTGTAGATCCCCGGGGACCCACCCCGCCCAAGCCCTGCACAGAGCCATTTGCCAGATAGCCTCAGGCGAAGGCTAGATTAGCACCGCCCTAGAGATCCAGCACAGAAGCTCTCCCACTGCAGACACAGCAGACTCTCATAGCCAGTTAGCCTGGAGGTCAAATCACCCCTGGTATTAAGTACAGCAATCAAGGCTTAACTACAACAAGACTGCACACAAAGACCACTAGGGGGTGCACCAAGAAAGCATAAAAAATGCGGAGACAAAGAAACAGGACAAAACTGTCAATGGAGGATATTGAGTTCAGAACCACACTTTTAAGGTCTCTTAACAACTGTCTAGAAGCCGCCGATAAATGTAGTGAGATCCTCAAGAAATCTAATGAGACCCTCGATGTTATGATAAAGAACCAACTAGAAATTAAGCATACACGGACTGAAATAACGAATACTATACAGACTCCCAACAGCAGACCAGAGGAGCGCAAGAATCAAGGCAAAGATTTGAAATTCGAAGAAGCAAAAAACACCCAACCAGAAAAGCAAAATGAAAAAAGAATCCGAAAATACGAAGATAGTGTAAGGAGCCTCTGGGACAGCTTCAAGTGTACCAACATCAGAATTATAGGGGTGCCAGAAGATGAGAGAGAGCAAGATATTGAAAACCTATTTGAAGAAATAATGACAGAAAACTTCCCCCACCTGGTGAAAGAAATAGACTTACAGGTCCAGGAAGCACAGAGAACCCCAAACAAAAGGAATCCAAAGAGGACCACACCAAGACACATCATAATTAAAATGCCAAGAGCAAAAGACAAAGAGAGAATCTTAAAAACAGCAAGAGAAAAACAGTCAGTTACCTACAAGGGAATACCCATACGACTGTCAGCTGATTTCTCAACAGAAACTTTGCAGGCCAGAAGGGAGTGGCAAGAAATATTCAAAGTGATGAATACCAAGAACCTACAACCAAGATTACTTTATCCAGCAAAGCTATCATTCAGATGTGAAGGCCAGATAAAGAGCTTCACAGATAAGAAAAAGCTAAAGGAGTTCATCACCACCAAACCAGTATTATATGAAATGCTGAAAGGTATCCTTTAAGAAGAGGAAGAAGAAGAAAAAGGTAAAGATACAAATTATGAACAACAAACATGCATCTATCAACAAGTGAATCTAAGAATCAAGTGAATAAATAATCTGGTGATCATAATAGAATCAGGGACATAGAAAGGGAATGGACTGACTATTCTTGGGGGGGAAAGGGGTGTGGGAGATGCGGGAAGAGACTGGACAAAAATCGTGCACCTACGGATGAGGACAGTGAGTGGGGAGTGAGGGCGGAGGGTGGGGCGGGAACTGGGAGGAGTGGAGTTATGGGGGAAAAAAGAGGAACAAATGTAATAATCTGAACAATAAAGATTTAATAAAAACAAAACAAAACAAAAAAACAAACAAACAAAAAAAGATCCCACCCTTATATCTCCCTAGTGTCTAGTTAGCTTTCATGTGAACTCTAGTCCTGAAGCTTTGGCTCAATTCAACATTACAGTCCTTTATTCTCCCAATAAAACTTGACATTTACTAATGAAAACATTGGCTTGCATAACTATTATCTCTAAAATGGATATCAAAAGCCTAGGTTGGAACTAAAAGCTGAATATTGTTTCCCTTTTTTGTAGCTTAGCTCTGCTCACCCCTCTGAAGAGGCTAAAGGAGTAATAAAAATTGCCAGGAATAAAAAGTACTTGTAATAATATTTCAAATTATTATCCTGCATTGATTTATCTCATAGATATCATGTTGCATAAAAGAAACCAGTCTCCAAAGAATGTAATGTATGATTTCTTTTACAGGAGGTTTAAGATCAGGCAAAACTAAAGGTTATAAAAGTCAGAACATTGAATACTTTTGGGGGTATGCTATATCATCTGGGAAACTGCAGGAGGAAATCTCATAAGATGCTGGAATGTTCTATAACTTGATAGGGGAATTGTGTATTAATATGGGGAAGATAAATTGTTGATCTGTACACTTAAGATGAGTGTGCTTTTGAATATAATTGTATGTCATCTTTCAATAAAAATGTATTGTTAGTTTCCTATTGCTGTTTTAATAAATTATCACAAATTTAGTGGCTTAAAACAGCACATGTTTATTATCTTACTAGAGGCCTGATGCACGAAATTTGTGGAAGCGGCTTGGCCCTCGCAGCCGTGGTGGCTTGCCGCTGCCTTCGCAGCCCAGGCTTTGTCCGGAAGGTCGTTAGGCTCTCCGGTCTACTTAGCATATTACACTTTTATTATTATAGATAATAAACATTCAAAAATGGGTCGCCCTGGGCTAAAATCCAGGTGTTGGCAGGGCTGTAGGGGAGAACCCAGGTTGTGCTTTGTCTTGCCTTTTTGAGCTACTTTTGCTTGGACTCTCCTTCCATTTTCAAAGCCAACATTGGCCAAGTGATGACATCTCTCTGGTTCTGCCTCTTCTGCCTCACTCTTACCCATTTTAGTACCCTGGTGATTGCATTTGTCCCACCTGAATAATCCAGTATCATCTCCCTGTTTTAAGGTTAGTTGATTAGCAACTTTTATTCCCTCTTACCATGTAATTTAACATATTCACAGGCTCCAGGAATTAGGATATGAATGTCTTTTGGTTGGGAGAGGGCTGCTCAACACAATTATTATTCAGTTACAATTTCTTTCTTTTTTTTTTTAATATATTTTATTGAGTTTTTACAGAGAGGAAAGGAGAGAGATAGAGTTAGAAACATCGACCAGCTGCCTCCTGCACACTCCCCACCGGGGATGTGCCCGCAACCAAGGTACATGCCCTTGACCGGAATCGAACCTGGGACCTTTCAGTCCACAGGCTGACGCTCTATCCGCTGAGCCAAACCAGTTTCGGCATAATTTCTTAATTTATAATTAAAGTTTTCAAGATAATGTCCTAACCAAAAAAAAATTTAAAAACCATTAGCAATAAAATCACCATCCCATTTTCAAGTGGCACCTCCCCAAATGGGCTTTTTGTAGTACCAATTATTCCTGGATCCACTTACTCTAGTGCTCACAAGTTTATAACATGCCCCATGATGTTTCAATCTCCTGTCCTGGCCATTCTCTGAAATATTATAGAAGATTCAGCTATCAAGAATATGAAACACAGGTTTCTAGGGAGAAGATGGCAAAATGCATATCAAGAGAGAAAAAAAGATCAGTTGTGACTTTCATCTCAAGAAACACGGAGGTCAACTCACCTCTCACTATAAAAAATAATTTCCCCTTTGATGGGGAAAGACCTTTCCAGAAGCAACAAATATATGCTACCTCTGCAACATCTACCCAGAAGTCTGGCTCTGTTTGTTGACTTCTGGAAGTTCTTCACTTTGCCTGTTAATGCTGTTCTCCTGGTGAGATAGTCCAGCAAATATTATAAACTGTTAATGATCCCGTGTACATGGCGCATATTCTAAACTTCTAGACAATTCTTATAAAAGACACTTTCTGGGTAGGACAAGGCACATGATTAAGGAGGTTCGTACAGTTCATAGTGCTTTTAATTTTAAAGGTTGATTGGTAAGTCCTCATTCTCTTAACTTCTACTTAGGCTCTCTTATGTTCCATTGGTGAAGCACTGTAGTCATGACACTGGAGTTGATGGAGAATCCAACTACCTGGTAGTTTTGTAATCCTGTGCAGCATATAGGTAGAACACCAGCATGAAGTTTTATCACAAGTAAAGCAGTGGAGTGAGGGCTGAAAAAATGCCAAGCTTGGATTTGACATAGACTTTTCTTTAAGAAGGAAAAGAGCTATGACAGAAAAAAGTGGAAGCTTTTTTATTTTTATTGATTTCAGAGAGGAATGGAGAGGGAGAGAAAGATAGAAACATCAATGATGAGAGAGAAGCATTGATTGGCTGCCTCCTGCACGCCCCCTACTGGCCATGTGCCCATGACCGCAATTGAATTCAGGACCCTTCAGTCTGCAGGCCCCAACACTCTCCACTGAACCAAACCAGCTAGGATGAAAATGGAAGCTTTTAAATGGAAAATGTAATACTGATTTTTCTGGGCATATCATTGTGAAAGTAAGAACATCAGAGAGAAAAGAGAAACAAAAATAGGGCACACACAAGAAACTGGAAGTGAGAATGTTATTGGACTCCTCAATAGCAACATTGAAACTAGAATAGATCAATGCCTTCAAAACTCTGAGTAAAAGTTATTTTTGACCTGGAAGTCTATATGTGTCTTTTTTGAGGCATTGCTCCTTCAATTCCTGGGTTTCCACAATGCACTTCACTTAGATTCTCTTTGGTATCTCTCCCTGCATGTGCTATAATTGACCTTCCTCTGCCTCTGCTAAATCATTTTTCATTCTTCCATCGACTTTCTGTTTTCAGACTGTGTTTCAATTACACATCTCCTTAGTCACATTGAGAATGCAATTTGTATTGCTGTTTCTCTTTTTTCTTGTTGTTTTGGGGAAATCTGCAATTAGGTATAGAAAGGCCTTTCCCTGCTTCCTAACAATGAAAGGTTTTCTCCTTGTTTTACTCATCCAGTCTTTCAATGGCTACTTATTGATTGCCTCTGTTCAGCCAGGCTGAGAAAATAAAACAAAAGCAAGCCCCTATGGCCTCTATTACAATGCATTGGCAATTCTAATTCTACCCTATTCGTCCTGTGCAGATCAACGGCAAGGTCAAGTTCTTATTCTCAGGAAGGCAAAAGAACAGGCACATGCAAGTAATTAACACTATCCTGTTACCTGTACATGTGATACACATTCACGTGGCCACCATATTGCATTCATGCATCTGTTCTCAGTGTTCTCTCCCTATGCGGATGCTTCTTCAGGGCATCAGAAACGGAAATCTTCCCCAGTTGATTCCCCCTGCATTGACTCTTTATTTGCATTTGTCTACGAATTTCTTGTCTTTGTCAAATGAGTCAGCAAAGATGTAACTGTTCCCTTATTTGGCTTGTTCCATGTGCTTCAATGTCACACTGCAGCAGAGGTACCAGGGTCTCTGTTGCACAGTCCATGGTGTCTGCGCATCTGGCGCACACACGTAAAGGCGTCTAGTTATCTTTTCTGCTCCATCTGGACACCCGAGTGTTAGCTACAAATGCTAATTGGTTGAATTCTTTGCATACTTTCTCTTTCAAAGCCTGAAGGTTTTTTTTTTAAGCTGAAATTTCTAAAATCAATGAAAGGGTTAGTTAAAAAACGAGGACTCAAAATTGTGGGAGCGAAACCAGCGCCTGGCTTGGAGTAGCTGCAGCACCGCGGCTGCCGAGGGTTTTCTCTGGCCAGTGTCTCTCCCTCCAGGCTACAGCGTGGGGAATATCTTTGCGAACCTCTTCAAGGGCCTTTTTGGCAAAAAAGAAATGCGCATTCTCATGGTGGGCCTAGCCAGTGATGGCGAACCTATGACACGCGTGTCAGAGGTGACACGCGAACTCATTTTTTGGGTTGATTTTTCTTTGTTAAATGGCATTTAAATATGTAAAATAAATATCAAAAATATAAGTCTCTGCTTTACTATGGTTGCAAATATAAAAAAAGTTAAGTTAGGGTTTTTCAAAATGCTGACACGCCGAGCTCAAAAGGTTCGCCATCACTGGCCTAGACGCTGCGGGGACCACCGTCCTGTACAGACTGAAGCTGGGTGAGATCGTGGCCACCACCCCACCATGGGTTTCCACGTGGAGACTGTGGAGTATAAGAACCTCAGCTTCACTGTGTGGGACGTGGGTGGCCAGGACAAGATCCGGCCTCTGTGTTGCCACTGCTTCCAGAACACACAAGGTCTCATCTTTGTGGTGACAGCCATGACCGAGAGCATGTGAATGAGGCTCGAGCGGAGCTTATGCGGATGCTGGCGGAGGATGAGCTCAGGGATGCTGTCCTGCTCGTGTTCGCAAACAAGCAGGACCTCCCCAATGCCATGAACGCAGCTGAGATCACGGCCAAGCTGGGCCTCCACTCTCTGCGCCACAGGAACTGGTCCATTCAGGCTACCTGTGCCACCCGTGGGGACGGGCTCTATGAGGGACTGGATTGGCTGTCCAATCAACTCCGGAACCAGAAGTGAACCGAACTCCTCTCTTCCCCCGCACTCCCTCCTTCACCCTTGCTTTCCTCTCGTGTGGCAGATGTGCCCTGTGGTGTGAGTGCCAGAAGCTGTCTCCATGGTCGGTCCCAGTGTGCTTCATCATGCTGTACATGTGCAGACGCACCCTGCAACCGGGCTTTTATTTAATGTAAATAGTTCTTGTTTCCAATGAGGCAGTTTCTGGTACTCCTGTGCAATATTACTCAGCTATTTTTATTGTAAAAAAGGGAAAAAAAAGAATCAACCCACTGTTTAGTACTGAGAAGGGATTTTGGGCACCCAGGGCGGAGCCTCTAGGAGTTGCTATGAGATCACCTCAACGCTCCTCCTCTGGGCTTTAAATCTGTGTTGAGATCCATTTAGGTGGTTGGTTTTTAACCCAAACTCAGTACATTTTTTATAATATAAATACAAGGTAAGGAGACACTTTAACACAGAGAAGGGAGAAATGTGCCTAGTGCAGGTTCTGCAGTAACGGCTTGAGTCCAGTCTGCCCGTGGCCTGTCTCCCATCTGGAGCGTGCAGTGGGCAGAACCAGCCACAGTACATCCTGCATGGTCACTTACGGTCCCTGATTGGCTTTGTCTCGCTGGGTCATATGCATCCCATAGCATTTGTGCTTGTACCTCTGCTTACACCACCGCCTATGGGGGTGGGCTGGGGGCTGTGCCCACCACTCAGGCCCCTTGGAGGGACCCCAGCCTTCCCTTCGGTCAGTGTGGGTCAGCGTAGGTGCTTTGGTGGGACCACTCTGGCCAGAACGGGAGACCCCCATGGTCCCTACACACACTCACTTGCTCCAGGTTGTCTGGGTCTCACCGGTAGGAACGCAGGCAGGTGACCGGTCATCTTAGAGCCTAGCTCCTCAGAGCCCCCGTCCCCATGCACTTTCACTCCCTCAGCCTGCAAGGGTCAGATTGACATCAAAAACAACAACCTCTACTTTTTTCTTTTATAGTTTGATAAACACTGAAGAAACTAGAGCTGTTAAAATTTATCTTGGGGAAAACCTCAGAACTGGGTTATCTGGTGTCGTGGAACCTCTTACTGCTTTCAATACACGGTTAGTAATCAACTGTTCTGTTTACTTGTTTTCAGTTTTCATTTCGACAAACAAGCACTGTAATTATAGCTATTAGAGTTAAAAATGTAGTAAATATAGTTTATTAAAGAGTTAACTTAGACACTGTTGGTGGGAGTGCAGACTGGTGCAGCCACTGTGGAAAACAGGATGGACTTTCCTCAAAAAACTTAAAAATGGAACTGTCTTATGACCCAGCTATTCCACTTCCGGGAATTTGCCTGAAGAAATCCGAAACACTAATTCAAAAGAATATATGCACCCCCACTCATTATACCGTTGTTTATAATAGCCAAGCTTGGGAAGCAGCCCAAGTGCCCATCAGTAGATGAGTGAATAGAAGAGCTGTGGTGCAGTTACATATGGAACACTTACTTGGCTATAAAAAAAGGGAAATCTTACCTTTTGTGACAGTATGGATAGACCCGGAGAGTATTATTTGAAGTGAATTAAGTTAGTCAAAGAAAGACAAATACCATATGATTGAACTTACACGTGGAATCTAATAAGCAAAACAAACAAAATAGAAACAGATGCAAAGAGACAGAGAATAGACTGACATTTATCAGAGGGGAGGGGGTTGGGGATTGGGTGAAAAAGGTGAAGGGATTAAGCAATCCTCCCCACCGCCCCTCCCCACACACACCAAACTCATAGACACAGACAACAATATGGTGATTACCAGAGGGAAGGGGAGGCAGAAGAGGGTAAAGGGAGGATAAATGATGATGAAAGGAGACTTGATATTTTATTAACCAATGTCTCCTCAATCCTAATATATAAAAACCCAGGATCTGTAATGACTGAGTGAAGGCTCGACTGAACACTGGAAGTCAGTCCTGCAGTCAGTGCTGGGTTCCTGTGGCAACCCACACTGACTCCACCAGTGCAGGCGCAGTGACCCAGCACTCACTGACTGCGGAGGGGGCTGCAGATCAGGCCCAGAGAGAGGCTCGGACAGAGAGGCAGGGTTTGATCCGCAGCCTCCGTGGCAGCTGTTGATTAACCATTGCCACTCTCTCTCTGGGCTTTGCCAGCAGCCACGCCTCTCTTTCTCTTTCTCTCCGGGCCTCCGCAGGGGCTGCTGATCAGCCCTGCTTCTCTGATCAGGCCCAGAGATAGGCCCGGAGACGCTGACTGGCATAGAAACTGACCACTCAGAACCAAATCTGGGTGAACTGTGAGGAGCCAATGGCTGCCTAGGAGGTAGAGTTTTTGACGCTGACTGGCATAGAAACCGACCAATCAGAACCAAATTTTCCAGCAGGGGAGGGCAGTTGGGGGCAAGATCAGGCCAGCAGGGGAGGGCATTTAGGAGTGATCAGGCAGGCAGAGGCAGTTAGGGGCAATCAGGCAGACAGGCAGAGAGGTTAGGGGTGATCAGGCAGGCAGGCAGAGGGGTTAGGGGCGATCAGGCAGGCAGACAAGTGAGTGGTAGGAGCCAGCAGTCCCAGATTGTGAGAGGGATATCCGATTGCCTGTTTAGACCAGATCTGACAAGGGATCCCTGATTGGAGAGGGTACAAGCTGGGCTGAGGGAACCACCCCCTCAGTGCACAAATTTTGTGCACCAGGCCACTAGTAAATTAATAAAAATTAAAAAAAAGAGCTTAGACAAATTATTATTTTAAATAGAAGAAAATTTAAAGTAATATATAGACATTGATATTATTGTGGAATCTTATACAGCATGTATTTTTTAATTTATTCACATGAAGTCAGAAACTTCAGAAACAGTTGTCACTAGAGGATATTTAGAAATAAAATCTATACTAGAGTTTTGAAGTGAATGCTCTCAGGTAGCCTTTCTTGTTTAGTTAAATAAAAGTATGTGTGTGTGTGTGTGTGTGTGTGTGTGTGTGTGTGTGTGTGTAGGGGGGCTGTTTGCAGAATTTGCCTGTAGATTCTAAAAATATGCCCCTTAATCAAAGATGGAGTTTTTATCCTTCTTGGGATATTAATAATTATGAGGTATCTAGTTATCATGGAAATGTCTTGGCCATTTGTTTTTCATTTCATTTCATTTATTTATTTAATATTTATTCAAAAGAGTTATTGATTAATCACTATGTGTCAGGCAGGCACTGTTTTAGCTGCTGATCTTGTTGAGTTTATATTCTTTTTAAATAGATAAATTATAACGTGGTGATAATTATTATATGAAAAGTCAGATAACAGGAATAAAGAGTCGAGGCTAGTGATGCTCTATTAGCGAAGGAAGTCAGGGCAGTCCTCTCCAATACGGTGACATTGGAGCCGACACCTAAGGAAGAAGGTGAGCCATGCTGGTATGGGGAGGGGAGACTCATCCAGACAGAGAGCACAAGTGCAAAGGGCCGGGGTGGGTGGGCTTGAGGAGCAGGAAGGATGCCAGTGTAGTAAAAGCAAAGTGTGAGTGGGAGGTGGGGGAGGAAGGGGCCTGCAGGTAAGACCAAAGCAGCAGTGGAGTCCAGGTCATGTAGGATCATTTCAGGAAGTGCCACAAATAAGTAAAAATTTCCATGCAGTGCATCCTAAAAGTTCTCAGGCCTTTTCTCAACTCCTGAGCAGCAATATTTTCAATTAGATTTAGAAATGCAATACATTGTACCTGTCAATTTATTAAACACATAAATAACTTCCATCCACATTGTTAAAACCAATGGTCCCAGAAGTCAGGTGCCATTGGTAGGTCCCTCCTGCCTCCTTAGGCATCTCACTTACTTTCTAGTCTCCCCTCTACTTCATTTCTCAGTCTCTTTGGCTGGCTCTTCTTCATCCTCTTCATCTCTGAATGATGGAGTGTCTCAGGTCTCAGTCCAAGGGGAAAGGGATGGGAATATGGGGCATAAATGTTAATTCTCATAACAGTTCCATGAAGTACATACTTCTGCAATCTTCACTTTACAGTTGCAAATCTGAGGCACAGATAAATTGCCCACATAGTTAATAAGGAGCAGTTGCAGGAATGGAAGGATACCATCTAATAAACATTCACATTAGGATAGCTATTATCTATATATATAATAGGCTAATATGCAAAGTGTCCCCTTGGGAGTTCAACCAGAAGACTGGGAGTTTGCTGACTACCAGGGGGCGGCGTGGAACAAAGGAAGGCCCCGGCCGGCAGCTGGCAGCCGGGGAAGGAAGGGCCCAGCCAGCAGCTGGAAGGTCCCAGTCGGCCCTGATCACTGGCCAGGCCTAGGGACCCTACCTGTGCAGGCATTTTGTGCACCGGCCCTCTAGTTATCTGTAAACTTTGATCTTGAGTGGTGACTTGCATCACAAATATACTGTGCTTAGGCAGGGTCATGACAGTAGAATAAAAAACTAAGTCATATTGAGATAAAACTATATATCATACTTAGGCATATTTTACTTTCCATTTTGAGATGTGGATATTATGTACATAATAAAGTGCATATAATCCAAGAGACAGATTTCAAAACTTAAATGTGAGCAGCTTGTTTTTAAATGAAATGGCGTCTTGCATGTGAATTTTGATTACCTTGCTCAGCTCCCCAAGGCCCCTTGTTCAACTTTCTTGCCTAAATGAGTTTTTAAGGGAAATAATAAAAACATAATTCTAGAAGTTTTTTTCACCCCTGGGTGAATTCCTTTCATAGTCTTTTCATACAGGGACGAAGAATGTATTCACAATGTTAGTAAAAGGGTGAAAAATTTCTTTACACCTCAAGACTGTCAAACCATAAATGTCTATTTCTAAGTTCTTGGAACCAACAAACTCAGAACTCACATCCGTTACTTCAGTAAATATACTCACACTCACAGCCCAGCATCATAGAACTGCAGAATCCTTGGAGACCCTGGGATGAAGAGTTAAAGAATGAATCTGTGGAAAAGAAAGAATACCCTACAGAAAAACACCTGCACAGAATAATTGGATAAAAAAGTGCAAAATTAAATTCATATTTTTTACATTGTGCCTTTGGAAATTAAAGTAGAAACCTATTGGGTGGCCAGGTTAGGACTGAGGGGCAGAGAGGGTTAGACTTTTTATTAATTGGAGTATTATATTCCTTGACATCTTAAACTTCTAGCTGTAGAGGCTGCTTGTCATTTTGGGGTTGCACCCTCCCTATGTTCTTAAAGTCACACTTCACTCTTAGCCCCACCCTCCTACCTGGAGGTGAAACTGATTAGTTTCAGTTCTGTCATTTGCTACTCAAAAGGGTTCTGACTTCTGGCTTGTGAGATTAGCAAACCCAGCTGGGAAGAGGAACTTTCTCACACCCAAACTCTTGGTCTGGTTTCAGTAGAACTATTCCTCCCTCTGCTGGAAGCTGTTCGCATTGACCAGGTCTCAAGGAGCCAGTGGCAGAAACAGCTCCCGTCCCTCCCTTCCAAGTACAAGCTGTTTGACCTTACTCACCTTACGTTGCTTCCGTGAGCCTCAATTTTTGCATCATTAAAATATTAATGTTAAAAAATGACCTTTCAAGATAGTTTGAAGAGTTAAATGGCCATATAAAAGGCACCTAATCAATGGAAGATATTATGATTAGACAATTTTAGGGAAGACAGCCAGCCTGTTCCTCAAGTTTTTCAAGGTTGTAAAATATTGTTGTTTTTCTGGGTCTGAGAAAACATACATATATTATGTCAACCTAAGAAGCTGTTTGCTGCAGGGTATAATTTAAAACACTGCTCAAAGACCAATGGAAATATTCCTTGGTCAGGGATACGATAACTAGACATCATCAAGATGTGAACTATCCCTAATTTAATAGTATTCCAATACATTTCAATGGCGGAACATTCTTCATTTCTCCTGGAACCTGGGAGAAGGACGTCCTATAACAGCGTGAAGCAACTGCTGTAGAGTAGAAATGGGTGCTGTAGGGTGTTTAGGCAGAGTGGGCCTGAGGGGAGACTGAGTTTCCTTACAATGCTACCACGTAGTTGGCAACCATATTCTGGTTCATGAAGACTGTGGAGTTGGGAGGGGGATGGGACACACTATAAGACTCTCACCTATGAAAAGTACTCCAGTCATTTGCATGCTAACTCAGGCTCAACACCTTACTCAGTCTTTTGGGATTAGGGACGCCAGGTAAAATACAGATGCCCAGTTAAATTGAATTTCAGATAAAACTGAAACACTTTTAAAAATTTATTTTAAAAATGAGACATTTGGCACACACTTATACAAAAACCATGATTTATTGTTTATCTAAAATTCAAATTTACCTGGGCATCCTGTATTTTTATTTATTAACTCTGGCAATCCCATCTGGAGTTCCCTCTTTTCCCTTCTTCCCCTTTCCTGGCATCCAGGCAGGGCAGGAAGCTTGGGTAACAGCATTGCATCAGAGGCGCAGCCTGCGGCCTGCACACAGCCCTTCCTGAGGGGCCTCTTGCCATTTTGGGCAGCAGCCTCTCCTCTCAGTGCGTCCTTGGCCCCTATGATCTGCAGTCTGTTCTCTTGGCAAAATCAGGGTTCCAGGTGTGGGGTGCTCTAAGGACTCTGCAGCATCCTCTATTTCTCTCATGGTTTTGGCTGTCAATCCCATGGCTTCTGCTCTGGGGTCCTGTGACCTTATTTCTCAGCTGCTTCTCTAGCTCTCTCATGGGGCATTGGAACTTTGTCAGATCTCCCTCAGGTCCCACTGAACTGAGGGAAACTTGAGGGTGACCTCTCTCTCTCCCCATTCCTTCTGGAAGTTCAATGATAAATATATTAAACCTTCATAGAGGTGTCACCAAATGGGTTCCATCCTGGGGGCTGGCCCTGCCCTGGCTCTTAACTAGCGCAGGGAAGAATTTAAGAACTAGTAGAGTGAGATCCAAAGCAAGTTTTATTTAGGGAAAGTTTTATATAGGGAGAGAGAGGCCAGGAAGCCGGTCTTCTGGTTGCAAGTCTGACCGGGTGCCATTGCAGAAGTATACGTCTCAGTGGATGCGGGCAAACTCTTGTGTGAATTGTGCGCTGGGTCTGGTTCCTAATATGCTCCATTCTGGAAGTGCCATGGTGCCCCTTCTACTTGTGGTGTCAGTTTTTTATTTTTTAATCTTTATTGTAAAAAAATAAAATCTTTATTGTTGAAAGTATTACATATGTCCCCTTCCCCACTCCCCCAGTTGATCCCTTTTAACCCATCTCCATCTCCTGCTCCAGGCCTTCACCACATATGAACATAGGGGTGCGTACATTATTTCTGATTGGTGTTTTGGATTTCTTAGGATATATTCCTAGAAGTGGGATCACTGGGTCAAATGGTGGTTCCATATTTAATTTTTTGAGGAAACCCCAATAGTGTTTGCCATAATGGCCGCACCAGTTTGCATTCCCAATAGCAGTGTACTAGGGTTCCCTTTTCCCAATAGCAGTGTACTAGGGTTCACAGGTGCAAGATGATATTGTTTTAATTTGCATCTCTCTGATGATCAGTGACTTTGAGCATTTTTCATATGTCTCTTGGCCATCTGTATGTCCGCTTTGGAGAAGTATCTATTTAGATCCTTTGTCCATTTTTTAATTGGATTATTTATCTTCCTTTTGTTAAGTTGTATGAGTTCCTTATATATTTTGGATATTAAACCCTTATCTGATATTGCATTGCCAACAGTGCCAACTATTCCCATATAGTGGGCTCCCTTTTCATTTCTTTCTCAATGGAGAGATTTGGTGTTACTATCTCAATCAAATGATCAGACTTACCCTCTAACATGGATCAGACATTATGTGCTAATTCTTAATGTGATGCAATAAGAAGTATATTACATCACCTCGGTGGTATAGTTGCTAAATAAGTTATACCTGAGTCAAACCATGAAGAGACAACTAGTCAAATCAATTATAGAAAATTCTATAAGATAACCAGCCTGAATTCTTTTTAAAAAGTCAGTATCCTGAAAAACAAAATCAAAGGCAGGGGTATACTTCTGGTCAAGAGATTAAAGAGACCAACCCTAACCGGTTTGGCTCAGTGGATAGAGCATCTGTCTGCGGACTCAAGGGTCCCAGGTTCGATTCCAGTCAGGGGCATGTACCTTGCTTGCAGGTGCATCCCCGGTGTGGGGGGGGGGGGTGCGGGAGGCAGCTGATTGATGTTTCTCTCTCATCAATGTTTCTAGCTCTCTGTCCTTTTCCCTTCCTCTCTGTAAAAAATCAATAAAATATATATATTTTTAAAAAGATATTAAAGAGACATAAAAACAATATGCACATGTAAACCTTGTTTGGATCCTGAATTGGAAAAAAAATCCATAAAATCTATTTTGGGGGGCCATTGGGGAAATTTAGGTATGGATTGTAAATGAGATATTATTGAATTAATATAAAATTTTTGATGTGATAATGATATTATATGCAGGAGAGTACACTTATTCTTAGAAGATGCTGAAATATCTAGGGATAAAGTATCGTCACATCTTCATCTTATTTTCAAACACTTCAGCAAAATTAATAAAACCAATGTGGAAATGTTAATAACTGGTATATCTAGGTAAAAGGTATACATAAAAGCTTTTGTCATATAATTTTACTTTTCTGCAGGTTTGAAATTTTTCAAAATAAAAAGTTGGAGGAACATTCTTAGCTCTTCCATTTGAGTTACTCATTCTCAGATAAGTTTTTAATTCATTCAATACAAATTTATTTAGCACTTACTGTTACATACTCTTATAGGTTACTGGGGAATGGTAATGAATTAAATAGACTGTTTGCTAACTTGTTTCCTCAATCATAAGCGGAGATACAGTAATAGCACCTCCACATAAGCTAATGCTTGTTGTGGAGTAGACACTCAATAAATATTAACTACTATAATTCAACTTTGTCTATTGTTGACCTACTTCTATCCATTTGACCTTTGGTCTTTCAACTGTACTCTAAATAAAAAGGCATACTCCTCCATCTTATTATTCTTATTTTTGTTAATATTATTATGCATTTGAAGTTTTGGAGAGAAGATATATAAAGTCAAAACAAAGATAAAGTGGTTAGGGGTTATATTTTTCTAATTAGGCTTGTATATATGTGACTATTTTAAGGTTTAAAGTTTATATTCATATAGATTTTATTGATGATTATGTCCTGGTCTAAGATTGGGTTACAAGCTAGAAGCAATTAAAAAAAGGTTTCTAAATTTAAAAAAAAGAGTAGACATTGAACTGATTAAATACTTAAAAACATTGGAAATTCTAATAATCTTGTCTCTTTTACAAACTGTGTGTATTTACCATGTTATTTTTTCTATATAAGGATTAAGAGCACTCCTCCCACATTACTCCACCCACTCATGTTTTCAAATGCTAACGGCTCGGTCTGATAAATGTACACTTCATTCTAAGCCCATCCCATAAAATTTATCTTTGCGGTCCAAAACTTCCCTTTCAGTGTAGACTGAGATCATAGCTCATAAGTTATCACACCAAGAGTTACGGAAATGCAATAATACTACAAAAACAAAAACTTAAAATTGATAGGGGTGACCCAATAATTAAAAGTAGTAAGTGATACATTTGGGTGAAGTGTATTTTCAAGTGTTTATTAAAAAAAACCAAAACAGAATATTTCTACTTTCTGATTTTTCTCTTACAACTTTAGAGCATATCAAAACAATTATTCATATATTAGCATTAATATCAAGCATACCATATATCTTCTGAGTTTTACATTGCATTTCAATACTTGTCTACTAACAATATAGTAAGTTGTTTTTATTATATATTCTGGGTAGAATTAAAATAAATAACACACAAATAATTTAATATTTTTTATGGAATACCTACTATGTTCCAGGCTTTGGGAACACAAAAATAAATAAATGGTCTCTGCCATCAAAAATCTCACAGTTTAAAGGGGGAGACAGACAGATAAACAGACAAATTTAATGTAGCGTGGCAGCCTTGAGAATGGCATGCACAAAGAACTGTGGGGAACCTTCAGAGGGCCACTTAATCCAGAATGGTAGAAGTTAGGGATGGTGTCCAGATCAAGATGATAAGTTTTACAAAAGAGGTTGCCAAGAAAAGAATGAATGGGGGAGGGGGTGATAGGAAGCACATTCCTAAAGAGTGGGTTGCCAAATAGTCTTAGAGATTGGACTGCCTGATCTTTAAGGCCCCTTCCAACTCTAAGAAGATGATAAGAGACAAGCACTCATCCCCTGCTTGATTCAACAAAGAGAATTTGTAGAGAATGGGGCATCTTTCTGATATTTGCCTATTTGTTAAACACTGGTTTCCTGGATCCTTATTTTTCATGCTATAGAGCACAGTGTAAGAAGAAAACCCCATCCTAACTAAAATCTTTTGTAGACAGACACCTTCTACTATGGTGCTGGCCACAGATTCACAATGAACAATCTGGTAGAGTGTATACCATGGCACCTACTTTTAAGAAAAAGAGAACAAACATTAAATTAAAGGTTACTGGAAAGCTATAAACTTTAACAAAGTCAGGTATTTAGGGTTCTCTGAAACAATATTTTTCTTTTACATGTGGAGAAAACAAAAAGGAGCTGTCCTTTGTCTTAGTTATCTATGAGTAAAACACTAGATGGTGCTATAAGATGGGCAGAAAGAGAGTTTTGGTAAGAAAAATAGAATGGCAGTTCTGATGGTAGTTAAGCATTCTGAATATTTTCCATAACTTTTCAGTCTCAGAACAAGTTTTAGCCCCATGGTCAGATTAATTTGAAACTAAACCACAAATCTAGCACATTTTATAATGGTTTCAATGTTTATCAGTTCAATCCGATTTCACTGAAATGGAAAACTTAAAGTTATTGAAATATAAACTTACTATACATTTAAACATATTGCTGTTAATTTAATTTAGGTTATCTTCCCATGAGCCTAGTTATGATTACTATTCAATGATCTCTAAGACAGCTTCTTCAAATGGTTTCCTGAATTTTTGAATTATTATTAATCAGAAAATGCCAAACTCTCTTATCATTCAAGTACCACAATATACTGACACAAATACATGAAACAATACATTTTGGAATTACTCTACTGGTACATCATTTCTTATATAAAAAAAACATTTCATGATTTGTCACATTACATTAAAACCAGAAAAATATTTTTTTACTGAAGTGCCAAGTAAAAACAAAGCTTTACTTTTACAATATTTTCTATTTTTAAATGTTAAATATTTTAAAAGGCACATAACAACAACAAAAAAAGAATGGGTAAAGAGATACCTTTTGCAACCTAAGAGTCATTTTAGGTTTAAATTCTCACAGTTATGAAATCTGTTTGTGATTTGGTCTTTTCAGTTCTGCTTCTAGAATTTCCCCCCACGTTTCTGCATCCATTGGGCACATGATTGTTTCTGGTAGGCTAATGGGAGAACATATGTTGCTGTATCTGCCACTTAGCCATCCAAGTTTCACTTGACTCTTCTGGTAATTCCTCAGTAGTGTGTCCTGAAAGAGGCAAAGCAGCATCATCACAGAAGGTAGTAGGTTGCTGCCTGGTGAGTTGAGTTTGTTTGAAACCAGAGAAGCTGATTGACAGGGCTGAAAAGAAGATTAAATTTTCACATTGATATACACATATACTACTAAATTTGTGTGTGTGTGTGTATGTGTGTGTATATATATATATACAGTGTGAACCATAGAGTTTGCTGGGGGTTGTGGATAATAGGAAGTGAAAAGAAGTAGCCACTTTCCTTCTGGTTAACAGAGGAAAATGCCTTAATTTAAGATTGAAAAAATGTTAAAGGATGGATGGGAGATAGTATGGTTTGCAGGAAAAGAATAACAATTCAACATTAAGTTCAAAAGTCAACACACTTGAATGTCATTCTGTATATGGAATCCTACCTCATCCAAGCAGAAAGCAGAGTTTGGTTCACACCTACCACCGTGTACTTAAGAATACTGCAGACTACAAAAATGACACTTACCCTCCAGGAATAACCGCTTTTCCGATCATCATCTACTTCTCTTCTGCACACAGCTCGTACAGCCAAGCAATGAGGTTTCCATAAGCGGTCATTGTTTCTTATTGTGGCAAACCAGCTCGTGCATGTCATTGAAGCCCTGCACAAGCTCTGAATGTCCAGCTGACTGAAAATGTATAAAGTAACTTCTTGAGGCAGCCACATAAAAAAGTTATTTTGATTCATTTTTTTCCTTCTCAGTATCCACAGAGTTCAAGTCTATATCAGAAACTCTTGAATTATGGTTCCTCTTGAAGTTATTCTGCATAGCTTGATGTTTTAGTTAATTATCCACATAGGTGATCTAAAAGGCAGAGTTTAAACTTATTCAGTCTCTTCAGTTCAGACTATGGGTCCCACTCTGAGCCAGGTAACTGTTTGGGCATGACTTTAAAAACTTTAACTTTCTTGACTTGAGCTTTTCAACCTGTAAAATGAGGTCAATAATGGTCTTCACGTGTATGTCCTTGCTAGGATTAACAAGGAAAACGTGTGAATCATTTAGTTTCACATCTGGGGATACTGGACAAATGTTACTTCTCTTCTTCTTTTTAATATTGTTAGTAAATGGGTTTGCTAGTAAACATGTGTCTTTCTGCTTGCTCCCAAAGAACATTATCTTTAAAAAGACTATGATTTATTGAGTTTAGTAGAAATGCCTATTGTGAGAACACATTCCAACTACTTATTGAAAATAGCTTCAAAAATGTGTGGGATTCAATTCTATTAAGCTCCTGAATACTCACTGTCTGTGGAACTGATGCCTTGTCATTAAGGTCTTCACCTACAATTTACAACCTAATCATAAACCTGATGGACATTTAGTAGTTCATATAAGAACTGGAGGCCCGGTGCACAAAAATTTGTGAACTCGGGGGGGTGGGAAGGAGGTCCCTCAGCCTGGCCTGTGCCCTCTTGCAGTCTGGGACCCCTCAGGGGATGACCGCCTGCTGGCTTAGGACCGCTCCCCGGGAGATTGGGCCTAAGATGGCAGACATCCATCTGGCGCCCGGCAGCCCTCGGGGGATGTCCACTTGCCAGCGAGGAGCAGGCCTAAACTGTAGTCGGACATCCTTAGTGCTGCTGAGGAGCAGGAGAGGCTCCCACTACCACCGCTGTACTGGCAGCCATCAGCCTGGCTTGTGGATGAGCAGAGCTCCTCCCATGTGAGAGCGCCCTGACCACCAGAGGGCAGCTCCTGCATTGAGCATCTGCCCCCTGGTGGTCAGTGTGTGTCATAGTGACCAGTCATTCCCAGTCCTTCTGCTGTTAGGGTCAGTTTGCATATTACCCTTTTTTTATATAGAATAGAGGCCTGGTGCATGGGTGTTGGCTGGCTGGTTTGCCCTGAAGGGTGTCCTGGATCAGGGTGGGGGTTCCGCTTGGGTGCCTGGCCAGCCTGGATGAGGGGATGATGTCTGTTTGCAGCTGGTCACACCCCCTTCAGGGTGGGGTCCCCACTGGGGTGCCTGTCCAGTCTGGGTGAGGGGCTAAGGGCTGTTTTCAGGCTGGCGGGTGACTGAAGCTCCCAACCTCTCCTTTTTTTCTGTTTTTTTTTTTTATTATTATTATGGGATTTATTTACCTTCTATGGCTGTCACTGGAACTGAGAGCTGGCTTTAGCTCTGAGGCTTGGCTCCAGCTCTGAGACCTCGGCTGCTGAAAGCAGGTATCTGGATTTATTTACCTTCTATAATTGAAACACTGTTGTGGCTCCAGCTCCTAGGCTGGCTGGCTGAAAGCAGGTTTCTGGGGTTTGTTTAGCTTCTATAATCGCAACATTGTTTCTTAGACTGCAGCTCAGAGGCAGGCAGCGCGGCAGGTGGGGAACCTTGGCTTCCTCCATCACTGGAGCAAGCAAGCCTCCTGTTCGCTTCAGCTGCCTGGCTGCCGGCTGCCATCTTGGTTGGCAGTTAATTTGCATATCACCCTAATTAGCCAATGGGAAGGGTAGCGAAGTTACGGTTAATTATCATGTTTCTCTAGTATTAGATTGGATTGTTTATCAACTTGTACCTAATGGGTAGGTGCTCACATTAGACACAGATACTATCTGAAATGGATAAGAGGTTGAGGTCAGGGTTACAACGACACAAAGTCTCAAATATTCAATTCCATGATAAGATGAGTGTTTTAGAAATGGCCTCATGAAGCTATCCTAATTGCACAATTAATTATAAACCAAGGATATTAATCACTGAGGCAATCAAGCACCAGTGACTAACCACTATAATGTTTATTATTCATTTAGGTATAGCATGTAACTACTGATTGGGGGGGTGAACTCACAATACGATATACAGATAATATATTATAGAATTGTACCCCTGGAACCTATATAATTTTCTTGACCAATGTCACCCCCAATAAATTCAATAAAATATTGAAAATAAATAAATACACAAAAACTAATCTTGTATCTTTATTTCTACCAATTACTATATTGAAAGTGTCCTGTATAAATGTAATTATAAGTTAAGCTAATGCATAAAGTTTTTTTTTTTTCCTAACTGAAAAAAAAGTCCAGTTTCAGCTAATTTACCTGAGGTGCACGGTGCAGGCTTCCAAAATCAGTTGAAAGCATGGAGCTATTTTTGCATATGAAGACAGCTTATACTTACTTAAAATTAGTTTATTTCATCTGGCACTTACTTGTATAATAGGGATTGATGGTGTTGGAGGAGTTTGAGATACAGCTAAATATTTCTTTAACTTAGCTCATGACAATTCCCCATTTCCCAATGAACTATTCACCTACATGTTCTGGACGTACCAAGGCCACAGTTGCTCCCGTTCAGTTGGTTGTTTATAATCCAAAGTAACTATGCTGGTTAGAGTTTTAATGCCTGTTTCAACAGAGGACTTCCTCTTGAGGCTTTGGGGAAGTAAAAAACCAAAGAGGTAAAAACAAGATTTATTGAGTCATCCACAGGTTTTTGCCATGCACCACCCCTCCCGTCTCATCATCAATACAAACCAAAGCCAAATTACCATATTCTTGAAAAGAATCTCATATTAGGAGAACATTGCTATTTGTTACTACTTCCAGGATCTCACTGGGGAATAAAATGAACCTCGTTAGTTACTCCACAGGAGGCAGAAGAAGGCTTTTGAATTTGTGAGGTTCCTAAAATCCCACTAGACATCTTTCTTATGAGTCCGGTTTTGCCTGGATGCCTAGAAAACTATCCCCTTTCTGCCTGTTCTTTACGAACCAAACTGTCGAATTACCTCTGGAGTTAGGGAAGGGCTCGCCCCCGTTCAGGTGTCACTCGGACGGAGATGGATCCGGAGGCAGGACAGACCTGGCCGCGGACGCCTCCCGGATCTCGGGAAGCCCCCCACCCTGTCCAGACCCCGCAAGTCGGAAGAAGTGACCTCGCGTCCCCTCTGAGCCCCCCTTTTTGGGTGCCCCACGCAGGCTGCAGCTGACAGCTCAAGAACACAGCTGACAATAACAACTCTGAGCACCGGCTGTCACTTCAGCTCTGCGGCGCTGAGCGGAGGCGGCGCTGGCGTAGGGGCCACGCCCCCGAGACAGCCGGCCGGATGCTGGCTGGACGGGAAGGAATGACCTTACCTGCTGGAAGGTGCCGGCTTCTCCTCCAGCCATTTAAATCCTCTGAAAACTGAATCCCAACCCTGAGTCCCCCTGGCCCCGCCCACTCTATCCCGTCCTTGCTGACTCTGATTTCGCGTTGGCCTAGAGGAGCGCGCATTGCCTTTTGGGATCGGTAGTTTTACTAGGGCGTCTCCGCTGAGCCAGGCAGGAGAAGGACAGCGCGACGGACTACAAGGTCCGGCGTCCTCCCAGCCAGGTGGGCGGTGGGAGGGGCATGGGGACGGGCTCAGCCAGGGTTTTAAACAGTAGTTGGAGTACAGGCGGAGGGGGAATCCTCGATTTCGTCACTGGTCCAAGTGGAGAGGCGGGACTCGGGATGCGTCACTCGGGCCCCAGCTGCGGGAGAACTTGACACACCCCGGCCAATTCCAGCTCCCCCCCTGTGTTTTCCCTGGAAGGCGGGAACGGCTGCGGGGACCGTCTCCTGGCGGAGGGGCCTGATCCTCGCTGCCATGTCCGGGGGCTTTGAGCTGCAGCCGCGGGACGGCGGCCCCCGGGTGGCCCTGGCGCCCGGGGAGACGGTGATCGGCCGCGGGCCGCTGCTGGGAGTAAGTGTGCGAGGGCTCGGCCGGACAGAGAGCCGTGCAGCGAACGATCTCGCTCGCTTCTGCGGCCCTTTCCCTCCTGAACCTATTCCCCACCACGCCGGCCATGTCTGGATTTTAAGTTTGGGGGCAGCACGTTTTTCACTCAACTTGAATCCACTCACTCACGTTTCCCTTATGTTGCCTTTAAAAAGCACCGACTTGAGTTATCATTATCATCTCATCCGGTGGTCGAAAAACTGTGGCCCTGGGTCCAAATCCAGCCTGTTTTGGAATGGGCCTGCATCCTAAGAATGGCCCTTAAGTTTTAAAGTGGAAAATGTAATCAAACAAAGAACCTGTTAGTCTTTCAGGGGGAAGAATTGCTCCAAATGCTGTGGATATTGCCTCTTGACTTGACAAACCACAATATTTGCACTAGTATCTGGCTCATTATAGAAAAAAGTTTGCCAACCCCTGAATTATCTTTTCTAGAATAATTTCTTTTAAGTTTTTGGCCTCTTGTGTGTGACTGATGGCCTCACTTTTATCGGAATAGTCTTTCAGTAGCTAACCCTTATGGGGTGTGTAGTGTTGCAGGCATTCCAAGTTCTTTAATCCGTTCAAAACCATGGGAGTTAGTGCTCTTTTTATCCTTATTGTTCAGATGAGAAAATTGAGTTGTAGATCGGTTACTTAAAGGCCACATGTAGGGTTTTGGACACAAAGTGGTCTGTTGCATTCTGAAATTTTGTAGCTCTCCTTCTAAATATGTACATGCATGTTTTTGTTTTTTTATTATATAGGATATTTTATTTTATTTTTATTGCCTAAAGTATTACAAAGGGTATTACAGATGTCTCCTTTTTCCCCCCCGCCCTTGACAATCCCCTGGCCTCCTCTACCCCCCAGTGTCTTATGTCCATTGTTTATGCTTATATGCATGCATATAAGTCCTTCAGTTGATCTCTTACACCCCCCTTCTGCCCCCCTCGCCTCCCCGGCCTTCCCACTGCAGTTTGACAGTCTGTTTGAGGCAGCTCTGCCTCTGTATCTATTTTTGTTCATCTAATCTAATAAAAGAGAAACATGGTAATTGGCATACTACCGCTACGCTTCCCATTGGCTAATCAGGGAGATATGCAAATTAACTGTCAGCAAAGATGTTGGCCGGCAGCCAGGCAGCTTGAAACTAACATGAGGCTTGCTTGCTTCAGTGACGGAGGAAACCAGCGTTCCCCGCCTGCCTTTCCGGCCTCTGAGCCTGCAGTTTGAAACATTTTAACAAATATAGAAGCTAAAAAAAAACACCCAGAAACCAGCTTTCAGCGAGCTGGGATCTAAGAGCTGGAGTCAGAGCTGGAGTTATACATTGTTTTGATTACCTACTTTCAGCAGCGGAGGCCTAAGAGCTGGAGCCTCAGAGCTAAAGCTGGCCCAGAATTAAAAAAGAAAAAAAGAAAAAAGGAGCAGATGGGAGCTTCTGTCACCCGCCAGCCTGAAAACAGCCCTCAGCCCCTCACCCAGACTGGCCAGGCACCCCAGTGGGGACCCCCACCCTGAATGGTGTGTGACCAGCTGCAAACAGCCATCATCCCCTCACCCAGGCTGGCCAGGCACCCCAGTGGGGACCCCCACCCTGATCCAGGACACCCTTCAGGGCAAACCAGCCAGCCCCACCCATGCACCAGGCCTCTATCCTATACAGTAAAAGGGTAATATGCCTCCCAGCACCAGGATCAGCGGAGCTGCAAGGCCTCCTGGCACCGGGATCAGCGTGACAGGGGGCAGCGCCCAAACCCCCTGATCGCCCTGCTCTGTTCGTGACAGGGGAAGGCACCCCAACCTCCTGATCAGCCCTGCTCTGTGCCTGATAGGGGGGAGCTCCCCAACCTCTGATCGCCCTGCGGCTCTGTGTGTGACAGGGTGCGGCGCCCCAACCCCCCCGCCCCGCCCTCACGGGCCCTGCTCTGTGTGTGACAGGGTAGAGCCATAGCCTCCCCATCAGCCCTGCCCTGAGTGTGAGAGTGGCGGCGCCACAACCCCCTGATCGGCCCTGCTCTGTGGGTGATAGAGGGCGGCGCCACAACCCCCAACCCTCCCACAGGCCCTTCTCTGTGTGTGATGGGGTAGAGCCATAACCTCCCCATCGGCCCTGCCCTGAGTGTGAGAGTGGCATCCCAACCCCCTGATCAGCCCTGCTCTGTGCGTGACAGGGGGCAGTGCCCCAACCCCAAGATTGGCCCTGCTCTGTGCGTGATAGGGGGTGGCGCCGCAACCTCCCCATCCACCCTTCCTTGAGTGTGACAGGGGGCGGTGCCCCAACCCCCCAATCGGCCCTACCCTGAGCCTGACTGGGGGTGGCATCGCAACCTCCCAATCCCCCCTGCTCTTTGCATGACAGGGGGCGGCGCCCCAACTCTCCAATCAGCCCTGCTCTGAGCCTGACCAGGGGCTGCACCTAGGGATTGGGCCTGCCCTCTGCCACACGGGAGCAGGCCTAAGCCAGCAGGTCGTTATCTCCCGAGGGGTCCTAGACTGCGAGAGGGCACAGGCCAGGCTGAGGGACCACCCCCCTTCCCCCCGAGTGCACAAATTTTTGTGCACCGGGCCTCTAGTAAGTTTATAATGGTCTTAATTATCCACAAATGAGTGAGATCATGTGGTATTTTTCCTTCATTGACTGGCTTATTTCACTTAGCATAATGCTCTCCAGATCCATCCATGCTGTTGCAAATGGTAAGAGTTCCTTCTTTTTTACAGCAGCATAGTATTCCATCGTATAGATGTACCACAGTTTTCTAATCCATTCATCTACTGAAGGGCACGTAGACTGTTTCCAGATCTTAGCTATGGTAAATTGTGCTCCTGTGAACATATGGGTGCATATATCCTTTCTGATTGGTGTTTCTGGTTTCTTGGGATATATTCCTAGAAGTGGGATCACTGGGTCAAATGGGAATTCCATCCTTAGTTTTTTGAGGAAACTCCATACTGTCTTCCATAGTGGCTGCACCAGTCTGCATTCCCACCAGCAGTGCACAAGTGTTCCTTTTTCACCAGATCCTCTCCAGCACTTGCCGTTTGTTGATTTGTTGATGATAGCCATTCTGACAGGTGTGAGATGGTACCTCATTGTTGTTTTGATTTGCATCTCTTGGATGATTAGTGACTTTGAGCATGTTTTCATATGTCTCTTGGCTTTCCGAATGTCCTCTTTTGAAAGGTGTCTATTTAGGTCCTTTGCCCATTTTTTGATTGGATTGTTTATCTTCCTTTTGTTAAGTTGTATGAGTTCCCTATAAATTTTGGGGATTAGGCCCTTATCAGATATGACATTGGAAAATATGTTTTCCCACACAGTGGGTTTTCTCGTTGTTTTGTTGATGGTTTCTTTTGCTGTGCAGAAGCTTTTTATTTTGATGAAGTCCCATTTGTTCATTTTCTCTTTAGTTTCAAGTGCCCTAACAGCTGTATCAGTGAAAAAATTGCTTCAGCATATGTCTGAGATCTTGTTGCCTTTGGATTCTTCTAGAATTTTCATGGTTTCCTGTCGTACATTTAAGTCCTTTATCCATTTTAAATTTATTTTTGTGTATGGTGTAAGTTGGTGGTCTAGTTTCATTTTCTTGCATGTATCTGTCCAATTTTCCCAACACCATTTATTGAAGAGACTATCTTGACTCCATTGTATGTTCTTGCCTCCTTTGTCAACTATTAATTGAGCATATTAGTTCTGGTTGATTTCTGGGCTCTCTATTCTATTCCATTGATCTATATGTCTGTTCTTGTGCCAGTACCAGGCAGTTTTGAGAACAGTGGCTTTGTAATACAGCTTGATATCTGGTATTGAGATCCCACCTACTTTGTTCTTTCTCAGGATCGCTGCAGCTATTCGGGGTCTTTTTTATTCCAGATGAATTTTTGGAGAGTTCGTTCTAGGCCTGTGAAATATGCCGTTGGTATTTTAATGGAAAGTGTGTTGAATTTATATATTGCTTTGGGTAGTATGGACATTTTGATGATGTTGATTCTACCAACCCATGAACACGGTATGTTCTTCCATCTGTTTATGTCTTCCTCTATCTCTTTTTTCAATGCCCTGTAGTTTTCTGAGTAGAGGTCTTTTACCTCTTTAGTTATGTTTATTCCTATGTAGCTTAACTTTTTTGGTGCGATGGTAAATGGGATTGTTTTTTTAGTCACTCTTTCTGAAAGTTCACTATTGGTGTATAGAAATGCCTTAGATTTCTTGGGGTTAATTTTGTATCCTGCTACATTGCCAAATTCATGTATTAAGTCTAGTAGCTTTTTGTTGGAGACTTTAGGGTTTGTATGTATAATATCATGTCGTCTGCAAATAAGGACAGTTTTACTTCCTCTTTTCCAATTTGGATGCCTTTTATTTCTTCTTCTTGTCTAATTGCAATGGCTAATACTTCTAGTACTATGTTGAACAGGAGTGGTGAGAGTGGCCATCCCTGTCTTGTTCCTGTTCTTAGGGGAAATGGTGTTAGTTTTTGTCCATTGAGTATGATGTTGGCTGTGGGCTTGTCATATATGGCTTTTATTATGTTGAGGTATGATCCTTCTATTCCCACCTTGCTGAGAGTTTTTATCAAAAATGGGTGTTGGATTTTGTCAAATGCTTTTTCTGAATCAATTGATATGACTATGTGGTTTTTTTTCTTTCAATTTGTTTATGTGATGTATCACGTTTATTGATTTTTGGATATTGTACCATCCTTGCATCCCTGGGATAAATCCTACTTAGTCATGGTGTATGATCTTTCTGATTTATTGCTGGATCCGATTTGCTAAGATTTTGTTGAGGATTTTGGCATCTATGTTCATGAGGGATATTGGCCTGTGATTCTCTTTCATTGTGTTGTCTTTACCTGGTTTTGGTATTAGGGTGATGCTGGCTTCATAGAATGATCTTGGAAGTGTTCCTTCCTCTTGAATTTTTTGTAGTAGTCTGAGGAGGATAGGTGTTAGTTCTTCCTTGAATGTTTGGTAAAACTCCCCTGTGAAGCCGTCTGGTCCTGGGCTTTTGTTTGCTGGAAGCTTTTTGATGATTGCTTCAATTTCTTCCATAGTTATTGGCCTATTGAGATTTTTATATTCTTCCTGATTGAGTTTTGGAATGTTGTATTTTTCTAGGAATTTGTCCATTTTTTCCAGGTTGTCTAGTTTGTTGGAGTAGAGTTGTCCATAGTATTTTTTAACCATCATTTGTATTTCTGTGGAGTCTGTTGTTATTTTGCCTCTATCATTTCTGATTTTGTTTATTTGGGTCCTCTCTCTCTGCTTCTTGGTGAGCCTGGCTAGAGGTTTGTCAATCTTGTTTATCCTTTCAAAGATCCAGCTCTTGGTTTCATTTTCTGTATTGTTTTTTTGGTCTCTATGTCATTTATTTCTGCTCTAATCTTTATTATCTCCTTCCTTCTGCTCACTCTGGGGTTTTCTTGTTGCTCTCTTTCTAATTCTTTGAGTTGTAGAGTTAGATGATTTACTACCATTTTTTCTTGTTTTTTGAGATAGGCCTGTAGAGCTATAAACTTCCCTCTCAGGACTGCTTTCAATGTGTCCCATAGGTTTTGGATTGTTGTGTTTTCATTGTCATTAGTTTCCAGGATGTGTTTAATTTCTTCTTTGATCTCATTGGTAACCCAATCAATATTTAATAACATGCTATTCAGCTTCCAAGTGTTTGAGTATTTTGGGTTGTTTTTATTGTAGTTTATTTCTAGTATTATGCCATCGTGGTCTGAGAAGATGCTTGGTATGATTTCAATCTTCTTGAATTTGGGGAGACTTTGTTTGTGACCCAATATGTGGTCTATTTTTGAATATGTCCTATGAGCACTTGAATAGAATGTATATTCCGTGGCTTTGGGTTGAAGTGTTCTGAAGATGTCAATTAAGTCCATCTGATCTAGTGAGTCATTTAGGATTGCTGTTTCTTTACTAATTTTTTGTCTAGAGGATTTATCCAATGATGTCAGTGGTGTATTAAAGTCCCCTACTATTATTGTATTGTTGTCGATCTCTCCTTTGATATTTTCCAGGAGTTGTTTTATGTATTTGGGTGCTCTTGCATTGGTGCATATATGTTTATCATGGTAATATCTTCTTGTTGTATTGATCCCTTTAGTATTATGAAGTGGCCTTCCTTATTTCTTGTTATGGCCTTCACTTTGAGGTCTGTTTTGTCCGATATAAGTATTGCTACCCCAGCTTTCTTTTCATTTCCATTTGCCTGAAAGATATTTTTCCATCCCTTCACTTTCAGTCTGTGTGAGTCCCTTCTTCTGAGGTGGGTCTCTTGTAGACAGCAAATGTATGGGTCATGTTTTTTTTATCCATTCAGCCACTCGATGTCTTTTAGTTGGAGCATTTAGTCCATTTACGTTTAAAGTTATTATTGAAAGGTACTTGTTTGTAGCCATTTCTTTTTTTGTGTGGCTATTTTCTTTCTGAGCTTTTTATTTCTTCTATTTACACCAGTCTCTTTAGCATTTCTTACATTGCTGGCTTGGTGGTGATAAAGTCCCTTAGCCTTTTTTTTTTTTTTTTTATCTGTGAAGCTTCTTATTGCCCCTTCAATTTTGAATGATAGCCTTGCTGGATAGAGTATTCTTGGATTCAGTCCTTTGCTTTTTATCAATTTGAAAATTTCTGTCCATTCTTTTCTGGCCTGATGTGTTTCTGTTGAGAAATCATTTGATAATCTAATGGGAGATCCCTTGTATGTAACTTTCCGTCTCTCTCTTGCAGCCTGTAAGATTCTCTTTTTGTCCTGAACATTTGCCATGGTAATTATGATGTGTCTTGGTGTGGGTCTTTTCAGGTTCACCTTGTTTGGGACTCTCTGTGCTTGTGTGACTTTTTTCTTCCCTACCTCAGGGAAGTTTTCAGGTATTATTTCTTCAAACAGGTTTTCTAATCCTTGTTCCTCTTTCTGTTGTTCTGGCACCCCTATTATTCACATGTTGTTTCGTTTCATGTTGTCCCAAAGCTCCCTTTGGCTCTCCTCCTGTCTTTTATCTTTTAGTTCTTTTCTCCAATTGCAGTTCAGTTTGGGTGTGTTTTGCTTCCTTGTCTTCTAATTCACTAATTCGATCCTCCGCTTCTCCTAGTCTACTGTTGAAACTTTCAATGGTGTTTTTTATTGCAGCTATATCGCTCTTCATTTCTTCTTGGTTCTTACCTAAGTTATTGATTTTTTCCATCCATTTCTTTTCAATTCTTACATAAGGTATTGATTTTTTCATCTGTTTCTTCTTGCTTCTTGCATAAGTTGATGATTTTTTCCTTCAACCGGTTTATGCACTCTACAACCCTTAATCTGAATTCTTTTTCTGTCATGTTGCATGCCTCTGTATCACTTAGCTGCTTTTCTGACGAGTCCTCCTTTTCTTTCCTTTGGGTGTTTCTTTGTCTACCCATATTTGATATCACCGACATATCAAGATGTTGAGTCATTTAGTGGCTACTCCCTGGGTGGCAGTGGCTCCTCGAGCTGTGGTTGCTCCTCGGGCTGTTGTGGTAGCAGCTGCTCCTCAGTTGGCAGTAGCTTCTCTGGTGGGTGCTGTTCACAGTTGTGGTGGCTCTTCTGGCTGGTGGGGGGAAGCTTCACACGCAGCTGCTGATCCTCAGACAGGGGGTGTGGTGATCAGGAGGCTACTGTTGCTTGGATTTGCTGCGTTGATTTAAAGGCACAAAGTACAACACAACAAGGCACAACGTACCAGGAACTGAACACAAATGTATTCACGATATTAATAACCTCAAATAAAGGTGACCACTCCAGCTAAGAGAATTAGGGGATAAGGAAGAAAGAAGAGGAAAAGAGAAAAGAGAAAAAAGAAAAAAAAAAAAGGAGTGCAAAAATGAAATTGGGAAAACGGAGGGAAAAAAGTAAGAGAGAATGAAGTAGAAGAGGGGAAGAGACTATATGAGGAGAAAACTCCGATAGAACCGCCACTAATCCAAACAAATTCCAGCAACAGATCCCTGGAGATGAATGCAAACTACAAGCAACCAATAATATCAAGCGAGGCAAGGGAAAACAGAAGCACAAAAATAACCACGGGGGGAAGAAAAAAACCAACAGAAAAATAAAAAGCAAAAGCAAAACAACCTCACAAACAATCCTAAGATAAACCCAATATACTCAACAATCAAGTAAACAACAACAAAACAATAGAGAGAGAAAAGAAAGAAAAAAATTTGGATAGTGAAGAAAGATAAGGGAGAGGTGTATAAGGATTTAGAGCAGGGGGTTGAAAATAGGATATATAAGTAGGGTGAAATTTTGACGGGGTTAAAAGAAGGAATAGGGAAACTCTAAAGCAGGAATAGGGTAAGAGAAACAGGACAACAAAAGGGGAAAAGTGAATCGCTTCTCGGCCTTTTGGCTAAGATCAAGTGCAAAAGGGGAAAAGTGAGGAAGAGGGTTTTAGCATAGAGGTAAAATTGAGGTAGAGAAAAATGATGTTAAAGGAACGATGAAAATAGAATGTAGAATACTAATCCCAAAATAAAATAAAGAGAAAATAAAATGACACTTTAAAAAATGGTAAAATGGTAGCAGTAATAATACTGGTTAAAAATAAAAATGTATACCACATGATCTCACTCATTCATGGATAATAGAGACCATTATAAACTTTTGAACAATAATAGATACAGAGGCAGAGCTGCCTCAAACAGATTGTCAAACTGCAGCGGGAAGGCCGGGGAGGGTTGGGGGGCAGGAGGAGGGGGGGTAAGAGATCAACCAAAGGACTTCTATGCATGCATATAAGCATAACCAATGGACATAAGACACTGGGGGATAGGGGAGGCTAGGGGACTGTCAAGTGCGGGGGGGGGGGGGAAGGACACATATGTAATACCCTTTGTAATACTTTAAGCAATAAAAAACAAATAAATAAATAAAAATGTAGTAATTAAAAGGGTAAAATCAGGTGATGAAAAAAAAGAAGAAAAATTGGTTTCTTAGTAAAAGGTGAAAAAAGAATAAGAAAAATAAATAAAAATTTGCAGTAGTGAGGGTCCTTCAGTTCTACTCTTCAGTCTGGCATGCCTTAGTCCTGCCAGGTATTCAGGAGAGTGTTGAATTTCTTTGCAATACACTGTTCCTCCGTGTTGTAAACCACAGTCCTGATTTTAAAGCAGGCTGTATTTGTTTCCCAGACTGCCTTAATTTGTGTTTACATAAGAGTCAGTTTGTGGCTCAGCCTCTGGTGGCAGTGTTTCTGGATTGACCTCCGAGGCTATACGGACTCTCTATCCAATAGTTGGGGTTTATTTTCTCTATTGCACTTAAAACTGGTTTTAGAAAGTCCACTGCCCAGAGCTGGTTCTTTAATTGTTATCCCTCTCTGTTTCTGAGATTCCACAAAAACAACTTTCCCCTGCAGTCTCTGCGAGTGTCCCCAACTGGACAATCCCATGCACTGGGTTTAATAATCAAACACCAAGATTTAAGGAGAAGAGAAAGAAAAACAACAACAACAAAAAAAAACCCCCCAAAACAAACAAACAAACAAAAAGATCTTGCGGAGTTGCGCGAATTCGCAACCCTGCACCTTCCAGCCCACGCAGTCTCTTCCGCCCGCCCTCTCTGTCCTTACATTGAGTAGCCTGCCCACTGGCAAAATCTGATGTTGCCTTTTTGCATCCAGTCCAGCTATGGGCTAATTTTAAGCGTTCCCTTCTGCCAGCAACCCTGTGGGAGCTCTTCCACACTCGTGGATCACGCTGGCCCCAAAGGATGCGGTCTTTGTGGGGCACAGACCTTCCTGCGCACACTCCTCTCCCCAACCTGAATTGCCAACCGCACCCTCAGGCGGGACCTGGCCTTTCTGTGAGAAGCAGGACTCCACGTAGTCGCGCTGTCCCAGATCCGGTGTCTCTGGGTTAGCAGCCGATCTCTGGATGCCGGGTCTTTGGGTGTACAGTATACGTTTCTAATAAACAGCCACTCAAGATGGTGCGGTCTCCTCAGCTGAGCCGGTGCTCCGGCAGAGATTTCAGCCACAGTCTCCAACTTTCAGTCCGCTTTCTCCAGGATTCCTCCGCCTTTCCCGGCTGCAAACTGTCTCTCAGCTGAATATCCTCTGCTTATTCAGGCTGTATGTTACCCGCTTCAGCTGCTCACCCTAACAGCTCTGGGACAAGGCACAGAACATGTCCGTCTATACCTCCGCCATTTTTTTTCTCTCCACCGCATGTTTTTTTAATAGTCAACATTTCTTTTTCAGTGCCCACTTTGTGCAACACATTTTGTAGACTCTAGCACTGTGGGGCATCCAAATATGAGACATGGGTTGATTCCCTCTAGTTTTCTCTTGGACGGTGGAGACAAACCTGTGCCTGTGGGGTAATGCCAGGGAGTAATGGGTACGGACTGTTATCCTGGTTAACCTCCAGTGTAAATGGAACCATTGCTATTAGCCCTAGAACCCATCTCCAAGCAGGAAAAGTTGTGAGAAGGAAGTCAGTTCTGAAGGGGTGTGTGTGTGTGTGTGTGTGTGTGTGTGTGTGTGTGTGTGTGTTTAGTAAGGTTAAGTAAGAAAGTTGAAATTCACCTGTTGTTTATTTTTATTTTTTTACCTGTCAAGTCATTACTTAAATATTTCAATAACATTGATACTTTTTGCCACAATTTATTAAGCTGTACAAAACATTTGAAGGAACTGCCTGGGAGGTTTGTCGTCTACATACCCTTTTCTCTCCTCTTCCTTCTTCCCTATTTCTATCTCTCCCTCTATCCTTTTCTCTCTCCCCCTCTCTCTCTATATATATCTTTATCTATATCTAAGTTAGGAACTTAGCAGAGTATGTGCTTCATCTAGATCTTTTGACTGGTGACTAATGAGTTTTGATTTGCTTAACAAATTATATCACCAATGCAGAGTTCTATGGATCTAGTTAAAAAATGGGTGAGTTTTAGGCCTATGTTTTATAAACATGTAAGTTGCAGACCCTTTCACCATTTGTAGCTTGATCTTTTGTGTTCTAGGTTTCTTATTGTGATACTAGAGGCCTGGGGCACAAAAATTTGTGCACTCTGGGGGGGTTCCCTCAGCCCGGCCTATGCTCTCTTGCAGCCTGGGACCCTTTGGAGGATGTCCACCTGCTGGCTTAGACCTGCTCCCTGGGGGATTGGGCCCAAGCTGTCAGTCAGACATCCCTCTGGCAGCCCGACAGCCCTTGGGGGATGTCCACTTGCCAGCGGGGAGCAGACCTAAGCTGCAGTCAGACATCCTTAGCACTGCTGAGGAGGCGGGAGAGGCTCCCACCACCACAGCTGTACTAGCAGCCGTCAGCCTGGCTTGTGGCTGAGCAGAGCTCCCCTTGTGGGAGTGCACTGACCACCAGGGGGCAGCTCCTGCATTGAGCGTCTGCACCTTGGTGGTCAGTGTGTGTCATAGTGATCAGTCATTCCCAGTCCTTCTGCTATTAGGGTCAGTTTGCATATTACCCTTTTATTATATAGAATAGAGACCTGGTGTACGGGTGGGGGCCCCATGGTTTGCCCTGAAGGGTGTCCTGGATCAGGGTGGGGGACCCGCTGGGGTGCCTGGCCAGCCTGGGTGAGGGGCTGATGGCTTTTTTCAGGCTGCCCAAACCCCCTTCAGGGTGGGGGTCCCCACTGGGGTGCCTGGCCAGCCTGGGTGAGGGGCTGATGGCTGTTTTCAGGCAGCCCAAACCCCCTTCAGGGTGGGGTTCTCCACTGGGGTGCCTGGCTAGCCTGGGTGAGGGGCTGAGGGCTGTTTTCAGGCTGCCCAAACCCCCTTCAGGGTGGGGGTCCCTACTGGGGTGCCTGGCCAACCTGGGTGAGGGGCTGAGGGCCGTTTTCAGGCTGCCTAAACCTCCTTCAGGGTGGGGGTCTCCACTGGGGTGCCTGGCCAGCCTGGGTGAGGGGATGAGGGCTGTTTTTAGACTGCCCAAGCCCCCTGGCGACTGAAGCTCCCAGCCTTTCCTTTTTTTGTGTTTTTTTATTGGCTCCAGGTCCGTGGCCATGGTGAATGGAAGCAGGTATCTGGGGTTTATTTACCTTCTATAATTGAAACTTTGTTGCTTTTGAGTGTAGCTCAGTGCCGGCAGCAGGCTGGCTTCCTCCATCCCTGGAGCAAGCAAGCCTCCTGCTCGCTCCAGCTCCGTGACTGCCGGCCACCATTTTGGTTGGGTTAATTTGCATATAGTCGCTCTGATTGGTTGGTGGGCGTGGCTTAAGGCAAAGCGGAGGTACGGTCAATTTGCTTGTTTGTCTATTATTAGGTAAGACTAGAGGCCCGGGGCACAAAAATTTGTGAACTGGGGGGTGGGGGGTCCCTCAACCCGGCCTGTGCCTTCTCGCAGTCTGGGACCCCTCAGGGGATGACCACCTGCTGGCTTAGGCCTGCTCCCCGGGGGATTGGGCCTAGATGGCAATCAAACATCCCTCTGGTAGCCCAGCAGCCCTTGGGGGATGTCCACTTGCCAGTGGGGAGCAGGCCTAAACTGCAGTCAGACATTCTTAGCGCTGCTGAGGAGGCAGGGGAGGCTCCCACCACCACCGCTGTACTGGCAGCCATCAGCCTGGCTTGTGGCTGAGCAGAGCTCCTCCCATGTGAGAGTGCCCTGACCACCAGAGGGCAGCTCCTGCATAAAGCGTCTGCCCCGTGGTGGTCAGTGTGTGTCATAGTGACCAGTCATTCCCAGTCTTTCTACTGTTAGGGTCAGTTTGCATATTACCCTTTTACTATATAAGATAGAGGCCTGGTGCACGGGTGGGGGCCAACTGGTTTGTCCTTAAGGGTGTCCCGGATCAGGGTGGGGGTCCCGCTTGTGTGCCTAGCCAGCCTGGATGATGGGATGATGGCTGTTTGGAGCTGGTCACACCCCCTTCAGGGTGGGGGTCCCCACTGGGGTGCCTGGCCAGTCTGGGTGAGGGGCTGAGGGCCGTTTTCAGGCTGGCGGGTGACTGAAGCTCCCAACCTCTCCTTTTTTTCTTTTTCTTTTTTTTATTTTTTTATTCTGGGATTTATTTACCTTCTATGGCTGTCACTGGAACTGAGAGCCGGCTTTAGCTCTGAGGCTCAGCTCCAGCTCTGAGACCTTGGCTGCTGAAAGCAGGTATCTGGGTTTGTTTGGCTTCTATAATTGAAACACTGTTGCAGCTCCAGCTCCTAGGCCGGCTGATGAAAGCAGGTTTCTGGGGTTTCTTTAGCTACTATAATTGCAGCATTGTTTCTTAGACTGCAGCTCAGAGGCCAGCGGTGGCAGGCGGGGAACCTTGGCTTCCTCCATCACTGGAGCAAGCAAGCCTCCTGTTCACTTCAGCTGCCTGGCTGCTGGCCGCCATGTTGGTTGGCAGTTAATTTGCATATCGCTCTGATTAGCCAATGGGAAACGTGTCGGAGGTATGGTTAATTACCATGTTTGTCTATTATTAGATAGGATGAGCCTATTTGGCTTCTGTTTTTGAAAATGGTAAGTAATAGAAAGTCAATGATCTGGTCTGGATTTTGCTTTTTCTTTTGAAAGCAAAATCCAGTGATGGGATTCTATTGCCAAATTTGGCAGGCATTAGAAGTGCCTATGAACAATATCCTAAATGCATTGAAGGGAAAATTGGAAGAACTAACAAATCATCTGTGGTTCTTAAGATTTGGGAGCTGACAGACACATGTATTTCTTCTCTGTAGTGGTTAACACTCAACATGAGGGTTGCTTTTTCAAACAATAGCAATTCCAGTAAGGTGGGGTTTATTTTTTCCTTTTTTATTTTGGTAGCATGAGAGAGCAAAGACTCAGTTTTAAGTGGAAAAACTCAGGAAGTTAATTGTAAATTCGCATCTATCTGAAATGATAAGAGTGTAATATGTTAATTAGACCAGGCAGCCAAACAACCTTACAGATGTCATTCCAGGGGTCCTCCTGGATGAAGCTATGGAAGAGGCGGTAAGGGGCAATCAGGCAGGCAGGCAGAGGAGGTTAGGGGTGCTCAGGCAGGCAGGTGAGTGGTTAGGGTTGATCAGCAGGCACGCAGAGGTGTTAGGGGTGATCATGCAGGCAAGCGAGTGGTTAGGGGCAATCAGGCAGACAGGCAGAGGGGTTAGGGGCGATCAGGCAGGCAGGCAGAGGTGGATAGTGGCCATCAGGCTGGTGGGTGAGTGGTTAGGGGTGACAGGTAGGAAGGTAAGAAACTAGAGGTGATTAGGCAGGCAGAGTGGTTAGGGACAATCAGGAAGGCAGGCGAGTGGTTAGAGGCAATCAGGCAGGCAGGCAGAGGTGGTTAGGGGCAGTTAGGTAGGCAGGCGAGTGGTTAGGGGCGATCAGGCAGGCTGGCGAGCAGTTAGGAGCCAGCAGTCCAAGATTGCGAGAGGGATGTCTGACTGCCTCTAAGAATCGGGCCTAAACCTGTAGTTGGACATCCTTCACGGGGTCCCAGATTGCAAGAGTGTGGAGGCCTGGCTGAGGGACCCTTCCTCACCCCCCACACAAATTTCGTGCACTGGGCCTCTAGTATTGGATAATTGGATAAGTGCTGACTAGACTTGTGGGATAATCATTACAACAATGATCCCATTTACCTTTTTACAGACATTACTTTTATAGCATTTATTAGTTTTCTTCCTCTTTTTGTAAAGGCTTTATTTTGTAAAGCAGTTTTAGGCAGAATTGAGTTGAAAGTACAGAGTCCCATATACCTCTGTCCCCAAACCCCATCTGCAGCCTCCCCCACTATCAACATCCTGTACGACCGTGGTATGTTCTATAAACTTATATTGACATGTCATTATCGCCCAAAGTCCATAGTTTACAGTGGGGTTCAGTCTTTGTGTACATTCTATGGGTTTTGACAAATGTGTAATGACATGTATCCACCATTGTAGTACCACACAGAATAGTTTTACTGTCTGGAGAATTCTCTGTGCTCTGTCTATTCACCCTTCCTTTCCCTCCCAGCCCCTGGCAACTACTGAACTGTTCCGTCTCTACAGTTGTACCTCTTGCAGAATATCCTATCATTGGAATCATGCAGTATGCATATGTGGACTTTTCAGATTGGCTTCTTTTACTTAGTAATATGTACTTAAGGTTCCATAGCTTTTTATAGCTTTTTAATGATGAGTAATATTCCATTGTCTGAATGTTCTACAGTTTTTCCATTTACCTACTGAAGGACATCTTGGTTATTTCCAAGTTTGACAGTTATGACTAAAGCTGTTTTAAACATCTATGCACAGGATTGTATAGTAAGAATGTATTTAGTTTTGTAAGAAACTGCCAACTGTCTTCTAAAGTGGCTATACTATTTGCATTTCTACCAGCAATAAATGAGAGTTCCATCCCAAATCTTCATCAGAGTTTGGTATTGTCAGTGTTTTGGCTGTGGAGCTTCTGGTAGGTGTGTTGTGAATTACTTTTCTTATGTATACAAAAATTATCATCTGCCTATTTTTACATATGCCTTCATATTTCTGTACGAGCTCCTTTCTCTGGTAACTTGATTCTGTAGGTGGTTTCTGGATATCTGTGTGTTTTTTAAGCTTTGAAGATGATTCTGTTATGGAACCGGAGTTCAACACCACTTCTAGATACACTCTGAAGGATGCTTGGCACAGAATAGGTCTTTAAGAAGGGTCTGCTGAACTGAACTAAATAAGTAACAATTAAGAAACTTTAATTTACTAAAGTCTCAAATGAGGATTTAAGTGCAGTTTTGTCCTCCTTTTCTTATGCATTTACTCACTATGTTGTCTCTGTCATAATATATTGCTGATGAAGATGTTCTCACACTTGTATAGCATTCACTCTGCAAGCTGCATTGCAAGCCGAATAGGTTAGGTGAGTTGAAATTTCAACAGCAGCAAATCAGCACAGGTCCATCATATTGGCCAACAATTCAGCAACCTTGAATTAGTTGATCAGAAAGTATTGGATTTTACTTTAAAAAATCGACATGATCCACGTTTCATCAGTATTGTGGATTAAATAGGTATTTGTGGGATAGCCTGATGACCTTACCATTTACCCTGTTATTCTTATGGAAAAGTATATTCACAAATTTCAAAAAACTGCTTCACCTCCAGTATACTAATAACCTTTGTAAGCTTATATGTAAATTGGAGTCTGCCTAGAGTGCTTATGGCCAAAATCAAGTATATTTTCTCAAAGTTGTCCTTTCTTTCTTTTTTTAAAATATATATTTCTTTTGATTTCAGAGAGGAAGGGAGAGAGAGAAAGAGATAGAAACATCAGTTATCGACACCTCCTGCACGCCCCCTGTTGGGGATTGTGCCTACAACCTGCATGTTCCCTGACTGGGAATCGAACCAGGATCTCCTGGTTCATAGGTGGATACTCAACAACTGAGCCACACCGATCAGGCCAAAGTTGTCTTTTCGTAATATCAGAAATTGGACTTGGGTAAATTCCAAGTGAAATAATAAACATCTTATGTCAATTAACTTTTGCTCTTATGAGGAATAAGATAAACTAATGTAAAGTTATGATTGAGTCTCAGTGTTGGTGATTGAGCTTTGGAGTGTATGCTGGACCCGATACTGGGATGCTCTCTAGATAAGAAAACTTTATGGCTTGAAGACTGCTTTATAGTAGCCAGCCTGTTCAATTCAGGTCTTAATTTTGGATTTTATTGACTTTACACATGCAAACACACACACACACACACACACACACACACACACACACACACACAGTTTGAGGAATTTTATGCAAATCATGCCTAAAATAGAGCTTGTGCTTCTTTGGGTTTGTGTATTTTCCCATAACACAAACTCAGATCTCAGGTGGTTTTCTATTGTTCTCTACCATGAAAGTTTGAATTGGTCTATTTTTTATTAGTTGTCGATAGAGCAAACTAGATAATCTTGTGTGAAAGCACTGAAAACTATAAAGTACTGTACAAGGAAATTTTTATTCTCTTAGACCAGCCGTGGGCAAACTATGGCCCGCGGGCCGGATCCGGCCCGTTTGAAATGAATAAAACTAAAAATAAAAAAGACCGTACCCTTTTATGTAATGATGTTTACTTTGAATTTATATTAGTTCACACAAACATTCCATCCATGCTTTTGTTCCGACCCTCCGGTCCAGTTTTAGAACCCATTGTGGCCCTCGAGTCAAAAAGTTTGCCCACCCCTGTCTTAGACCTTAGTGAGCTATGTAATTCATACTCAAAAAACAACACACAAAGTTCACCTCTTTTCTGTTCTTACATATATAGGAAGCAGGCTAAATGGGAACATTGAATTATCCTATCTAATAAAAGAGAAACATGGTAATTAGCGTACAGCCGCTACCCTTCCCATTGGCTAATCAGGGTGATATGCAAATTAACTGCCAGCCAAGATGGCGGCCGGCAGCCAGGCAGCTTGAAGCTAACATGAGGCTTGCTTGCTTCAGTGACGGAGGAAACCAACGTTCCCCGCCTGCCTTTCCGGCCTCTGAGCCTGCAGTTTAAGAAACATTGTAACAAATATAGAAGCTAAACAAAACCCCAGAAACCAGCTTTCAGTGAGCCAATATCTCAGAGCTGGAGTTGATACAGAGTTTCGATTGTAGAACAGAAACAAACCAGATACCTACTTTCAGCAGCTGAGGCCTCAGAGCTGGAGCCAGAGCTAAAGGTGGCCCAGAAAAAAAGAAAAGAAAAAAAGGAGCAGTTGGGAGCTTCAGTCCCAGCCTGAAAACAGCCCTCAGCCCCTCACCCAGACTGGCCAGGCACCCCAGTGGGGACCCCCACCCTGAAGGGTGTGTGACCACCTGCAAACAGCCCTCACCCAGGCTGGCCAGGCACCCCAGTGGGGACCCCCACCCTGATCCAGGACACCCTTCAGGGCAAACCAGCCAATCCCCACCCATGCACCAGGCCTCTATCCTATATAGTAAAAGGGTAATATGCCTCCCCGCACCGGTATCAGCGGAGCTGAGAGGCCTCCTGGCACCGGGATGAGCGTGACAGGGGGCAGCGCCCAAACCCCCTGATCGCCCTGAAGCTCTGTGTGTGACAGGGTGCGGCGCCCCAACCCCCCACCCCCCCACCCCACGGGCCCTGCTCTGTGTGTGACAGGGTAGAGCCATAACCTCCCCATCGGCCCTGCCCTGAGTGTGACAGTGGCGGCGCCCCAACCCCCTGATGCGCCCTGCTCTGTGTGTGATAGGGGGCGGTGCCCTAACTCCCCTATCGGTCCTACTCTGTGAGTGACAGGGGGGAGCTCCTCAATCCCCTGATGGGCCCTGTTCTGTGCGTGACAGGGGGGAGCTCCCCAACCCCCTGATTCGCCCTGCTCTGTGTGTGACAGGGGGCGGTGCCCTAACTCCCCTATCGGTCCTACTCTGTGAGTGACAGGGGGGAGCTCCCCAACCCCCTCATTGGACCTGCTCTGTGCATGACAGGGTACGAAGCCACAACACCCCTGATGGTTCCTGCTCTGTGCGTGACAGGGGCCAGCACCCCAACCCCCTGATTGGCCCTCTGTGTGCGTGACAGGGGGTGGCACCGCAACCTCCCCATCGACCCTGCCTTGAGTGTGACTGGGGGTGGTGCCCCAACCCCCCAATTGGCCCTACCCTGAGCGTGACTGAGGGTGGCAGCGCAACCTCCCAATCCGCCCTGCTCTGTGCATGACAGGGGGTGGCGCCCCAACTACCCAATTGGCCCTGCTCTGAGCTCAACCAGGGGCTGCACCTAGGGATTGGGCCTGCCCTCTGCCACCCGGGAGCAGGCCTAAGCGAGCAGGGCGTTATCTCCCGAGGGGTCCCAGACTGCGAGAGGGCACAGGCCTGGCTGAGGGACCCCTCCTCCATCCCGAGTGCACAAATTTTTGTGCACCGGGCCTCTAGTTGAGTTATATTTGTCTATGATATTCAGAAATTTCTCTGGGAAAATATCTTAAGAAAAATTAACTGGTGTTGGTTTTTCTGTAAATACATAGAGGCAAAAATGAAATAAGTGGTACCATTCTATTCTAGCTATTTCAGGGCCCACTAGCTATTCTGCTTTTACTTTATTTGGGTTTATTTTTAGGTTTTTGGAAATAATAAATGAATAGGCTAGAGACCTTGATTCAAAACATCTAAGCATTTCTCCTGGTAGCATAAGAAAATCTTCATTTTTTTAAAAAATTAAATCTTTATTGTTCAGATTATTACATTGGTTGCTTCCCCCCACCCCCCATAACTCCTCTCCACCCAGTTCCCACCCCACCCTCCTCCCTCACTCCCCATCCACTGTCCTCATCCATAGGTGCACGATTTTTGTCCAGTCTCATCCTGCATTCTCCTCACCCCTTCCCCCACCAAAATAGCCAGTCCACTCCCTTTCTATGCCCCTGATTCTATTATAATCACCAGTTCATTCTGTTCATCAGATTATTCACTTGATTTTCAGATTCACTTGTTGATAGATGTGTATTTAGTGTTCATAATTTGTATCTTTACCTTTTTCTTCCCCTTCCTGTTCTTAAAGGATACCTTTCAGCATTTCATATAATACTGGTTTGGTGGTGATGAACTCCTTTAGCTTTTTCTTATCTGTGAAGATCTTTATCTGACCTTCAATTCTGAATGATAGCTTTGCTGGATAAAGTAATCTTGGTTGTAGGTTCTTGCCATTCATCACTTTGAATATTTCTTGCCACTCCCTTCTGGCCTGCATAGTTTCTATTGAGAAATCAGCTGACAGTCATATGGGTACTGTCTTGTAGGTAACTGACTGTTTTTCTCTTGCTGCATTTAAGATTCTCTCTTTGTCTTTTGCTCTTGGCATTTTAATTATGATGTGTCTTGGTGTGGTCCTCTTTGGATTCCTTTTCTTTGGGGTTCTCTGAGGTTCCTGGATTTGTAAGTCTATTTCTTTCACCAGGTAGGGGAGATTTTCTGTCATTATTTCTTCAAATAGGTTTTCAATATCTTGCTCTCTCTCTTCTTCTGGCACCCCTATAATTCGGATGTTGGTACACTTGAAGCTGTCCCAGAGGCTCCTTACACTATCTTCATATTTTTGCATTCTTTTTTCATTTTGCTTTTCTGGTTGGGTATTTTTTGCTTCTTCGTATTTCAAATCGTTGAGTTGATTCTTGCAATCCTCTAGTCTGCAGTTGGGAGTCTGTATAATATTCTTTATTTCAGTCAGTGTATACTTAATTTCTAGCTGGTCCTTTATCACAACCTCGAGGGTCTCATTAGATTTCTTGTAGGTCTCATTAAGTTTATCAGCAGTTTCTAGAAAATTCTTGAAAAACCTTAAAAGTGTGGTTTTGAACTCCTTATCCAGTAGTTTGCTTTCCTCCATTTCTGTCATTTGTCTCCTTTTTCTTTGTCTCAGCATTTTTTATGCTTCCCTGTGTTGATAAAGTGATTTTCTGTGCTGAGTGTCCTCTAGGGCCCAGTGTCTCAGCCTCCCCAGATACCTGAGGAGGACACTCTTGGTGCATCCCCTTGTGGTCTTTGTGCACAGTCTTGTTGTATTTAAGCCTTGGTTGTTGTAGTTATCACTAGGAGGAATTGACCTCCAGGCCAATTGGCTGTGAGAATCAGCTGTGTCTGAAGTGGGAGAAATTCTGTGCTGAAGACACCCCTCTGGGGCAAGACTTTCTTCAATGGGGCTTTGGTGCTCACTGAGGCTGCCCCCTGAGTGTGTCCTTTATGGTTCCACGGAGCTTCAAACTGGATGGTCCCACTCTGACCTCTGGGTTTCCTGGCTCCTGGATCTCTAGGGAGGTGCTAATCTAGCTTTTGCCTGAGGCTATCCAGCAAAAGCCTCCCTGCAGGGCTTGGGCGGGGCAGGTCCCAGGGGATCAACAGGGTGGGGCTAGCAGTTATGGCTGCTCTCAGTCTTGCCCTCAGAGGCTCTGCTTCTCAGTATCCTGGTAATCACTGCAAGCCCCTCGGCAAGAAAGCTGCCCTAGGGTTCTGACTGATGCCAGACAGTCCTGCTTCTCCCGTATGAGTCTGGGTCCCTAGAGACTCACCTGGAACTGGAACTCAGAGCCTGAGACTCCCTCCAGATTGAAAACGACAACCACGCCCTCAGCCGCCAGCCCGCTCCGCATGCACCTCCGCACCTTAGTATTTTACTTCAGCACTGCGCCTTCTCTGAATCTCGGTATGCTTTTCTCTTTCCTTCGAGTTGTAGAATTTCCACTCAGCCAGCCTTCCTGTGGTTCTGGATGATGTCCTTTCCATCTTTTTGTTATATTTTTGAAGTGGTTGTTCGAGGCAGCAAACTCCGGTGTTTACCTATGCCACCATCTTGGTTTCTCTCTAAATATATTTTTATTGATTTCAGAGGGAAGCGAGAGATAGAAAGACCCTATACTAATAAAAGACAGTAATGCAAATTGACCGTACCTTTGCTACACCTTAAGCCATGCCCACCAGCCAATCAGAGCGACTATATGCAAATTAACCCAACCAAGATGGTGGCCAGCAGCCACGGAGCTGGAGCAAGCAGGACGTTTGCTTGCTCCAGTGATGGAGGAAGCCAAGCTTCCCCACCTGAGCTCCACTGAAAACAACACAATTTCAATTCTAGAAGGTAAATAAACTCCAGATGCCTACTTTCCGCCAGCTGTGGCCACGGAGCTGGAGCGAGCAGGAATGGGTTGCCCCTGTCGATGGGGGAATCCAAGCTTTCCGCAGGCCTCTGCTAAAGGCAAGAAAGTTTCAATTATAGAAGGTAAAGAAATCCCAGAATAAAAGAAGAAAAAGAGAAAAGGAGACGCTGGGAGCTTACGTCACCAGGATGCTTGGCCAGCCTGAAAACGGCCCTCAGCCCCTGACCCAGACTGGCTAGGCACCCCAGTGGGGACCTCCCCCTGACCCTAAAGGGGGTGTGGCCAGCCTGTAAACAGCCATCAGCCCCTCACCCAGGCTGGCCAAAACTTCATGGGGTGAGGGTCCCCACTCGGGTGGACATCCTCCGAGGGGTCCCACACTGCAAGAGGGGGTTGGCTGGGCTGAGGGACCCCCCCGAGTGCACAAAATTTTGTGCACTGGACCTCTAGTCAATGATGAGAGAGAATCACTGATCAGCTACCACCTGCACACCCCATACTGGGGATCGAGCCTGCAACCCACGCATGTGCCCTTGACTGGAATCAAACCCAAGACCCAAGGGTTGCATACCATCTTTCTGATTGGTAGTTTGGTATTCTTAGCATATATTCACAGAAGGTCCCTGTAGCCCGGGGGCGTAGCTTGGTGCAGCGGTCTTGCCTCCCTAGGCACTTGACACCTGCATATGCAAATTAACCTGCCATCTTTATCAGCTTAATTTGCATACTCACTCCTGATTGGCTGGTGAGTGTAGCGGAGGGATTGTCAATTTACATGTTTCCCTTTTCTTATATAGGATCATTCCAGTTTGTTCTTGTTAGTGTCGCATCCACTTACTCTGCTGTCATTTTTAATCTCTGATCTATTCAGTTCTGCTTCTAAAATTTCACCCCAGGTTTCTTTATCCATTGGGCACATGGTTGTTTCTGACAGGAGAGTAGACAAATCTATGTTGCTGTATCTGCCACTTAGCCAAGAATGTTTTACTTGACTCTTCTTGTAATTCCTCAGTAGTGTGTCCTGAAAGAGGTAAACCAGCATCGTCACAAAAGGTAGTATGTTGCTGCCTGGTGAGTTGAGTTTGTTTTAAACCAGAAAAGCTGATTGACAGGGCTGAATATAAGATTAAGTTTTTACATTGATCTACACATATACTACTAAATTTGTGTGTGTGTTTGTGTGTATGTATAGATATACATGTATATGTGTACATATACAGTGTGAACAATGGAGTTTGCTGGGGTATTGGATAATGTGAAGTTAAAAGAAGTAGTCATTTTCCTTCTGGTTAACAGAAGAAAATGCCCAAATTTAAGATTGAAAAAATGTTGAAGGATGGATGGGAGATAGTGTGGTTTGCAGGAAAAGAATAATAATTCAACTTTAAGTTCAAAAGTCAACACACTCTATATGTCATTCTCTATAGGAAATCTTACCTCCTCCAAGCAGAAAGTAGAGTTTGGTTCACACCTACCACCATATCCTACCTAATAAAGAGGGAATATGCTAATTGACGCTCAAACTGTTGCAAAGATGGTGGCACCCGCAGCCAATAAGGAAGAAATATGCTAATTGACTGCCCCTCCCTCAAAGATGGCGTACCCATAGCCAATAAGGAGGGAATATGCTAATTGATTTCCCACCCTCAAAGGTGGTGCTGTCCACAGCCAATAAGGAGGGAATATGCTAATTGACTGGCCCGCCCTCAAAGATGGTGGTGCCCACAGCCACAAGATGGTGGTGCCCAGTCCTCTCAGTCCCCAGCTGCCCAGGGCCGTCCCGAGTCATAGGCAAGCCTTGGATGGTGGCTGCCCAGGGCCACCTGGTGCTCAGGTAACCAGGGCGGGCCGAGGCTTGAGCTGTTGAGAATGGCAGCAGTAGAGGTGTGATGGGCGTTGCCTTATCCTGATCTCCGGGTTGCCTCCCGCCCCTGAGGGCTCCCGGATGTGAGAGGGAGTAGGCTGGGCTGAGGGCCCCCCCCCCTCTCCAGTGCATGAATTTTCATGTACCGGGCCTCTAGTTGTTAATAACACTGCAGACCACAATAATTAAACTTACCCTCCAGGAATAACCACTTTTTCGATCATCATCTACTTCTCGTTCACACACAGCTCGTAGAGCCAAGCAATGAGGTTTCCATAAGAAATCATTGTTTCTTATTGTGTCATTCCAGCTCCTGCATGTCAATGAAGCCCTGCACAAACTCTGAATGTCCAGCTGACTGAAAATCTGTAAAGTAACTTCTTCAGGCAGCGACATAAAAATGTTATTTTGATTCATTTTTCCCCCTCAGTATTCACAGAGTTCAATTCTATATCAGAAACTCTTGAATTATGGTCCTTTTAGAGTTATTCTGCTTAGCCTGATGTTTTATGTAATCTTCACAGGTAACCTAAAAGGCAGAGTTTAAAGTTAGTCTCTTCAAATCAGACTATGGGTCCCACTTTGAGCCAGATAACTTTTTAGGAATTACTTTAAAAACTTTAACTTTCTTGACTTGAGCTTTTCAATCTGTAAAATGGGGCCAATAATGCTCCTCACGTGTATGTTCTTGCTAGGATTAACAGGGATACATGTGAATCATTCTAGCCTCACTTCTGCAGTGCACGTTGGAGACACTCGACAACTGTTACTTTTCTTCTTCTTTTTAATATTGTTAATAAATGGGTTTGTTAGTAAACATCTGTCTTTCTGCTTGCTCTCAAAACACATGGTCTTAAAAAAAAGGAAGTGATTCTTCACAGATTATGATTTATTCAGTTTAGTAGAAATGCCTATTGTGAGAACACATTCCAACTATTTATTGAAAGTACCTTTAAAAATACGTGGGATTCAATTCTATTAAGCTCCTGAATACTCAACTGTCTGTGGGAACTGATGCCTTGTCATTAAGGTCTTCACCTACAATTTGCAACCTCATCATAAACCTGATGGACATTTATAGTTTATATAATAATTGTTTACCAACTTGTGCCTAATGGGCAGGTACTCACATTTGACACAAATACTATCTGAAATGAATAAGAGGGTTACAATGACACAAAGACTCAAATATTCAATTTCAAGATGAGTATTTTAGAAATGGTCTCTTGAAGTTATCCTACTTGCACAATTAATTATCAAGCAAGGATAATAGTCACTGAGGCTATCAAGCAACAGTGACCAACCACTATAAACAATGTTTATAATTCAGCTAGGTACAGTTAACTAACAGTTGGGGTGGTGAACACACAATACAATATACAGATGATATATTATAGAATTGTAGAATTGTACCCCTCAAACCTATGTAATTTTATTGACCAGTGTCACCACAATAAATTCAATAAAATGTTAAAAACAAGTAAACAGAAAACTAATCTTGTACCTTTACTTCTATCACCAGTTACTATATTGAAAGTGTTTTGTGTACAAGTAATTATAAGTTAAAATAATGAATATAGGTGTTTTTTTTCCTAACTGAAAAAAAAGTCCAGTTTCAGCTCATTTTCCTGAAGTGTATGGTATAGGCTTCCAAAATCAGTTGAAAGCATGCAGCTATTTTTTTTTTTTATTTATTTTTTTTTTTTGCATATAAAGACAGCTTATACTTAAAATTGGTTTATTTCATTTTGCACTTTCTTCTATAGTAGAGAGTGATGGTGTTAGAGAAGGGGTTTGAAATACAGCTAAATACTTCTTTTAACTTAGCTCGTGACAATTCCCCATTTCCAAATGAACTATTCACCCACAAGTTTTTGGATTTACCAAGGCCACAGTTGCTCCCGTTCAGTTGGTTGTTTATGATCCAAAGTAACTGGTGGTCAGAATTTTAGTGCCTGTATTCATGCAACAGAGGACTTTCTCTTGAGGCTTTGGGAAAGTGAAAAACCAAAGAGGTAAAAACAAGTTTTATGAGTCATCCCCAAGTTTTTGTGATGCACCTCCCCGTCTCATCATCAAAACAAACCAAAGCCAAACCACCATATTCTTGAAAAGAATCTCATATTAGGAGAACATTGCTATTTGTTTCCACTTCCAGGATCTCACTGGGGAATAAAATGCGCCTTCTCATTACTTACTCCACAGGAGGCAGAAGAAGGCTTTTGAATTTAACAGTGGTGTGTGTGTGTGGGGGGGGGGGGTACATTGGTGACGGTCCTAAAATCCCACTAGACATCTTTCTTCTAAGTCTAGTTTTGCCTGGATGCCTAGAAACCTATCCCCTTTCTGCCTATTCTTTACGAACCAAACTGCCGAATTACCTCTCGAGTTAGGGAGGGCTCGCCCCCTTTCAGGTGTCACTTAGATCGAGATGGAACCGGAGGCAGGACAGACCTGGCCGCGGGCGCCTCCCGGCGCTCGGGGAGCCCCCACCCTGTCCAGACCCCGAAAGTCCGAAGAAGTGACCCCGCGACCCATCTGAGCCCCCCTTCTTGCGTTCCCCACGCAGGCTGCAGTTGACAACTCAAAGAACACAATTGATAGTAACAACTCTGAGCACCGGCTGTCACTTCAGCTCTGCGGCGCTGAGCGGAGGCAGCGCTGGCTCAGGGATCCGCCCCCGAGACAGCCGGCTGGACGCGGGCTGGACGGGAAGGAATGACCTTACCTGCTGGAAGGTGCCGGCTTCTCTGGCAATTTGAATCCTCTGGCCACTGAATCCCAGCACCCCGCCACGAGTCCCCCTTCCCCCGCCCACTCTAGCCCCACTCTGCCATCTGATTTCGCCTTGGCGTGGAGAGGAGCGCCCATTGCCTTTTGGGATCGGCAGTTTTACTAGGGCGTCTCCGCTGGGCCAGGCAGGAGAAGGACAGCGCGACGGACTACAAGGTCCGGCGTCCTCCCAGCCAGGTGGGCGGTGGGAGGGGAATGGGGACCGGCTCTCCCGCGAGTTTTAAAGGTAGTTGGAGTACTTGCGTAGAGGGAATCCTCGATTGCGTCACTGGTCCAATTGGGGAGGCGGGACTCGGGATGCGTCACTCGGGCCCCAGCTGCGGGAGAACTTGACACACCCCGGCCAATTCCAGCTCCCACCCTGTGTTTTCCCGGGGCGCGGGGGTTGGGGGCTGGGGGCTGTCCAGGCTCCGCGCGTGTCCCTGGAAGGCGGGAACGGCTGCGGGGACCGACTCCGTTTGGAGGGGCCTGATCCTCGCTGCCATGTCCGGGGGCTTTGAGCTGCAGCCGCGGGACGGCGGCCCCCGGGTGGCCCTGGCGCCCGGGGAGACGGTGATCGGCCGCGGGCCGCTGCTGGGAGTAAGTGTGCGAGGGCTCGGCCGGACAGAGAGTCGTGCAGCGAACGATCTCGCTCGCTTCTGCGGCCCTTCCCCTCCTGAACCTGTTCCCCACCACGCCGGCCATGTCTGGATTTTAAGTTTGGGGGCAGCACGTTTTTCACTCAACTTGAATTCACTCACACACGTTTCCCTTATGTTGCCTTTAAAAAGCACCGACTTGAGTTATCATTATCATCTCATCCGGTGGTCGAAAAACTGTGGCCCTGGGTCCAAATCCAGCGTGTTTTGGAATGGGCCCGCGTCCTAAGAACTTTAAGTTTTAAAGTGGAAAATGTAATCAAAGAACCTGTTAGTCTTTCTGGGGGAAGAATTGCTTCAAATGCTGTGGATATTGCCTCTTGACTTGACAAACCACAATATTTGCACTAGTATCTGGCTCATTATAGAAAAAAAGTTTGCCAACCCCTGAATTTATCTTTTCTAGAATAATTTCTTTTACGTTTTTGGCCTCTTTTGTGTGACTGATGGCCTCACTTTTATCGGAATAGTCTTTCAGTAGCTAACCCTTATGGGGTGTGTAGTGTTGCAGGCATTCCAAGTTCTTTAATCCGTTCAAAACCATGGGAGTTAGTGCTCTTTTTATCCTTATTGTTCAGATGAGAAAATTGAGTTGTAGATCGGTTATTTAAAGGCCACAGGTAAGGTTTTGGACACAAAGTGGCACTAAGCTGTTTAATCTCCACCCTCTCTGGGATGTTTAAGAATTAGAAAAGTGGTCTGTTGCATTCTGAAATTTTGTAGCTCTCCTTCTAAATATGTACATGCATGTTTTCTTAATCGTCAACATTTCTTTTTTAGTGCCCACTTTGTGCAACACATTTTGTAGACTCTAGCACTGTGGGGCATCCAAATATGAGACATGGGTTGATGCCCTCTAGTTTTCTCTTGGACGGTGGAGACAAACCTGTGCCCGTGGGGTAATGCCAGGGAGTAATGGGTGTGGACTGTTATCCTGGTTAACCTCCAGTGTCTAAATGGAACCCTTGGTATTAGCCCTAGACCCCTTCTCCAAGCAGGAAAAGTGAGAAGGAAGTCAGTCCTAAAGGTGTGTGTGTGTGTGGGGGGGGGGGTGTGCGTATGTAGTAAGATTAAGTAAGAAAGTTGAAATTCACCTGTTGTTTATTTTTTTACCTGGCAAGTAATTACTTAAATGTTTAAATAACATTGATAGAGGAAGAGGGAGAGAGAAAAAGATAGAGGGAGAGATAGAAATAGGGAAGAAAGAAGAGAGAAAAGGGACAGTAGAGGACAAACCTCCCAGGCAGTTCCTTCAATTACCTGTACAGCTTAATACTCTTAAATGAAAACTACTGGTTTATTTATTTACTTGTTTGTTTTGGAATGGGCCCGCGTCCTAAGAACTTTAAGTTTTAAAGTGGAAAATGTAATCAAAGAACCTGACTCTGACTCTTCCCTCTGAGGTTTAATGGTCTGTTCGATGCTTCTATGTCTCTCTCTCTCTCTCTCTCTCTCTTTTTTTTTTTTTGACATGTTAATTCCTTTATTTTCTTAACCACTCAGGCTGCCTGTGTCCCTGGCAGATGGAGGCAAGTCTATGTCTCTTGATCTACTATTGGTCATCAGTTAAAGTATATTTTTACTAGTGGCCTGGTGCACAATATTTGTGCAGGGGGGGGGTGGTGTCCCTCTGCCTGGCCTGCACCCTCTCCAATTTGGCACACCCCTTGGGGGATGTCCGACTCCCGATCCCTGTGGGTTCAGGCATAAACCAGCAGTCGGACATCCCTCTCGCAATCCGGGACCGCTGGCTCCTAACCGTTCACCTGCCTGCCTGCCTGATTACCTCTAACCACTCTGCCTCCTGGCCTGATTGCCCCCAACTGCGCCCCCCCACCCCGCCAACCTGCTAGTCCCCAACTGCCCCCTCCACGCGCCAGCCTGCTTGCCTCCAACTGCCCCTGCCTGCCGGCCTGCTTGCCCCCACTGCCTCCCCTGCTCCAGTTGGCCTGACCTCCCTTAACCACCCCTGCCTCAGCCCCGCCACTATGGCTTTGTCCGAAAGGAGGTCCAGTCTCCTGGAAGGTCTCCCGGTCCAATTGGGATATTACCCTTTTATTAGTATAGATTGGTTTCAGAGAAGACACGAGAGGGAGAGAGAAATAGAAACATCAATGATGAGAGTGAATCATTGATCAGCTGTCTCCTGCATGCCCCACACTGAGGATCCAGCTCACAACCTGGGCATGTGCTCTGACCAGGAATTGAACCATGACCTCATAGTTCATAGGTTTACACCTAACCACTGAGCCATGCCAGCTGGGCAAAACTACTGTTTTTTATTTCATAATTTTCTTATTCTGTTTTGACAGCAGGAATTAGATGACATTCCTTTTTGATCTATTTTCCTCCAGGGAACTAGGACAGCACCAGATATCTATCTAGTGAGAGTCCCTACAGTAATTGAATCTACTGCTTTAATGAAAAAGAGAAGAGGTCCCCAGTTGGGGTGGGGGGTCATGGACTTTAGTGTGAACCCTTCAAGTGGCATCAGTTTACCACTTGTAAGAATGCTGTAAGTGTCCCACAAAGTTTCTGCAAAGTAACTGCTCCTCATTCTGGCAACTCTGTACTGTTCCTGCGTGTGCAGAATCTCACTGGCTCTCTCGGAATGCTAGTCCTAACCTTGTCCAACAAGGTTTATCCCAAGGGGGTGTGCCAAGCATTCCTAGCTGCTAGGTTTCGCTCCTTCCTTCCTTAATTATTGAGCCCAATACATGTCTGGCACATGATCTTGTCCTTCCTGTTCTGTGTCTCAACCCCTCACTCTTCCAGTCCTCAAAAAAGAGTCTATTTGTACTTTAGGGTAAAAAGGATATAGAGTTTGGAAGTCATTTTAATAAAGAAGCAGTGCTACCCATTGTTAAAGCTTAAGGAGCAACATTCATGTGTTAACATTCTTCCTATTTAGTTGACTAATATTTTAGTAACCTCAGAAAATAGTTCATGAATATATACTAGAGTCAGATGGGAGGGATAAAAGAGTGACAAGTCTTTACTCTCAAGAAACGTAAAGTTTAATAGGTATGAGAGACATAGAAGGAAGTAACTAAATAAGTCACAACCTCAAGTGGGACTGGAGCCAGTCAGGCAACCTGAGTGAGTGAACAGGAAGGAAGGAAGACTTCCTCAATATGTCAGTGATTATGAAGTGTTAGAATAGGTAGAATTTTGGTCGGTGGAGAGTGGGTGGTAGGGAGGGAAGGTCCCTTTCAGACTAAAAGAATGTACCATTTCAGCCTCTAAGGTTTAAAAGTGTAGGCATATTGGATAATCAGATAAGTGCTGACTAGACTTGTGGGATAATCATTACAACAATGGTCCCATTGAACTTCTTACAGACAATATTTTTATAGCACTTGTTAGTTAGCAGTTTTAGGCAGAATTGAGTTGAAAGTACAGAGTCCCATCTACCTCTGCCCCTCACCCCCATCTGCAGCCTCCCCCACTATCAACATCCTGTACGACAGTGGTATGTTCTATAAACTTATATTGACATGTCATTATCGCCCAAAGTCCATAGTTTACAGTGGAGTTCAGTCTTTGTGTACATTCTGTGGGTTTTGACAAATGTGTAATGACATGTATCCACCATTGTAGTACCACACAGAATAGTTTCACTGTCTGGAGAATCCTCTGTGTTCTGTCTATTCACCCTTCCTTTCTCTCCCAGCCCCTGGCAACTACTGAACTCTTCACTGTCTCTACAGTTGTACCTTTTGCAGAATATCATATATTGGAATCATGCAGTATGCATATGTAGACTTATCAGATTGGCTTCTTTTACTTAGTAATATGTACGTAAGGTTCCATAGCTTTTCATGGCTTTTTAATGAGGAGTAATATTCCATTGTCTGGATATCTATAGTTTATCCATTTACCTACTGAAGGACATCTTGGTTATTTCCAAATTTGACAGTTATGACGAAGGCTGTTTTAAACACCTATGCACAGGATTGTATGGTAAGAATGTATTTAGTTTTGTAAGAAACTGCCAACTGTCTTCTAAAGTGACTGTACCATTTTGCATTTCTACCAGCGATGAATGAGAGTTCCCGTCCCAAATCTTCATCAGAGTTTGGTATTGTCAGTGTTTTGGCTTTGGGCTGTCTAGTAGGTGTGTAGTGAATTACTTTTCTTATGTATGTAAAAATTATCATCTGCCTATTTTTTCATATGCCTTCATACTTCTGTACGAGATCCTTTCTCTGGTAACTTGATTCCGTAGGTGGTTTCTGGATAACTGTTTTTAAAAAGCTTTGAAGATAATTCTGTTATGAAACCAGAGTTCAACACCACTTCCAGACACACTATGAAGGATGCTAGACACAGAATAGGTCTTTAAGGAAGGTCTGCTGAACTGAACTAAATAAGTAACAATTAAGAAACTTTAATTTACTAAAGTCTCAAATGAGGATTTAAATGCAGTTTTGTCCTCCTAAGCTTTTCTTATGCATTTACTCACTATGTTGTCTCTGTCATAATATATTGATGATGAAGATGATGTTCTCACACTTGTATAGCATTCACTCTGCAAGCTGCATTGCAAGCCGAACAGGTTAGGTGAGTTGAAATTTCAACAGCAGCAAGTCAGCACAGGTCCATCATATTGGCCAACAATTCAGCAACCTTGAATTAGGAGATCAGAAAGTATTGGATTTTACTTTTAAAATCTACATAATCCACATTTCATCAGTATTGTGGATTAAGTAGGTATTTGTGAGATAACCTGATAACCTTACCATTTACCCTGCTATTCTTATGGAAAAGTATATTCACAAATTTGAAAAAACTACTTCACCTCCAGTATAATAATAACCTTTGTAAGCTTATTTGTAAATTGGAGTCTGCCTAGAGAGCTTATGGCCAAAATCAAGTATATTTTTTCAAAGTTGTCCTTTAGTTTTTTTAAAATATATATATTTCTGTTGATTTCAGAGAGGAAGGGAGAGGGAGAAAGAGATAGAAACATCCGTTATCGGCACTTCCTGCACGCCCCCTATTGGGGATTGTGCCTGCAACCTGCATGTTCCCTGACTGGGAATCGAACTAGGACCTCCTGGTTCATAGGTGGATACTCAACCACTGAGCCACACCGATCAGGCCAAAGTTGTCTTTTCTTAATATCAGAAATTGGACTTGGGTAAATTCCAAGTGAAATAATAAGCATCTTATGTCAATTAACTTTTGCTCTTATGAGGAATAAGATAAACTAATGTAAAGTTATGATTGAGTCTCAGTGTTGGTGATTGAGCTTTGGAGTGTATGCTGGACCCGATACTGGGTCGCTCTCTAGATAAGAAAACTTTATGGCTTGAAGACTGCTTTATAGTAGCCAGCCTGTTCAATTCAGGTCTTAATTTTGGATTTTATTGACTTTACACATACAAACACGCACACACACACACACACACACACAGAGGAATTTTATGCAAATCATGACTAAAATAGATCTTGTGTTTCTTTGGGTCTGTGCATTTTCCCATAACACAAACTCAGATCTCAGGTGGTTTTCTATTTTTCTCTACCATGAAAGTTTGAATTGGTCTATTTTTTATTAGTTGTCGATAGAGCAAACTAGATAATCTTGTGTGAAAGCACTGAAAACTATGAAGTACTGTACAAGGAAATTTTTATTCTCTCCAGGGGTGGGCAAACTTTTTGACTCAAGGGCCACAATGGGTTCTTAAACTGGACCGGAGGGACGGAACAAAAGCATGGATGGAGTGTTTGTGTGAACTAATATAAATTCAAAGTAAACATCATTACATAAAAGGGTACAGTCTTTTTTTTTTTTTAGTTTTATTCATTTCAAACGGGCCGGATCCGGCCCGCGGGCCGTAGTTTGCCCATGGCTGTCTTAGACCTTAGTGGGCTATGTAATTCATACTCAAAAAACAACACACAAATTTTACCTCTTTTCTGTTCTTACATATATAGGAAGCATGCTATATGGGAACATTGAATTATTGAGTTATATTTGTCTATGATATTCAGAAATTGCTCTGGGAAAATATCTTAAGAAAAATTAACTGGTGTTGTTTTTTCTGTAAATACATATAGGCAAAAATGAAATGAGTGGTACCATTCTATTCTATCTATTTCAGGGCCCAGTAGCTATTCTGCTTGAACTCTATTTGGATTTATTTTTAGGATTTTGGAAATAATAAACAAATAGGCTAGAGACCTTGATTCAAAACATCTAAGCATTTCCCCTGGTAGCATAAGAAAATCTTCATTTTGTTTGACTCCAATAAATGCCAAAAATGAATGTGTGGCAAACAAATCACAAACAGTTCCTTTATGTCTTTATGTCTCTCTCTTTTCTTCTGGCACAAACTTTTGATCATAATGCATGAAACATTTAATTCAAAACCAGAAAATAAAAGATAAGGGAACCACTTTGTATCAATACAAAAGTCATATAAAAAGATATCCGTGCCCCCAGTCAAGAAACAACGTGAAGAATTTTAGTAAGAGGTATTTTTTTAAATTAAATCTTTATTGTTCAGATTATTACAGTTGTTCCTCTCCCCCCCCCCCCCCATAACTCCCCTCCACCCGGTTCCCAACCTACCCTCTGCTCTTACCCTCCCCCCCACTGTCCTCATCCATAGGTGTATGATTTTTGTCCAATCTCTTCCTGCATCCCCCCCTTCCCCCCCCCCCCAGAATAGTCAGTCCACTCCCTTTCTATGCCCCTGATTCTATTCACCAGTTTACTTTGTTCATCAGATTATTTATTCACTTGATTTTTAGATTCACTTGTTGACAGATGTGTACTTGTTGTTCATAATTTGTATCTTTACCTTTTTCTTCTTCTTCCTCTTCTTAAAGGATACCTTTCAGCATTTCATATAGTACTGGTTTGGTGGTGATGAACTCCTTTAGCTTTTTCTTATCTGTGAAGATCTTTATTTGACCTTCAATTCTGAATGATAGCTTTGCCGGGTAAAGTAATCTTGGTTGTAGGTTCTTGCTATTCATCACTTTGAATATTTCTTGCCACTCCCTTCTGGCCTGCAAAGTTTCTGTTGAGAAATCAGCTGACAATCTTATGGGTACTCCCTTGTCGGTAACTGTCTTTTTTTCTTTTGCTGCTTTTAAGATTCTCTCCTTGTCTTTTGCTCTTGGCATTTTAATTATGATGTATCTTGGTGTGGTGCTCTTTGGATTCCTTTTGTTTGGGGTTCTCTCCCCTGCTGGACTTGTAAGTCTATTTCTTTCAGCAGGTAGGAGAAGTTTTCTGTCATTATTTCTTCAAATAGGTTTTCAATATCTTGCTCTCTCTCTTCTTCTGGCACCCCTATAATTCAGATGTTGGTACGTTTGAAGTTGTCCCAGAGGCTCCTTACACTATCTTCATATTTTTGGATTCTTTTTTCTTTTTGCTTTTCCAGTTGGGTGTTTTCTGCTTCTTCATATTTCAAATCTTTGACTTGATTCTTGCGATCCTCTAGTCTGCTGTTGGGAGTCTGTATAATACTCTTTATTTCAGTCAGTGTATGCTTAATTTCTAGTTGGTCCTTTTTCATAACCTTGAGGGTCTCACTAGATTTCTTGAGGGTCTCACTAAGTTTATCGGCAGTCTCACTAGATTTATTGAGGGTCTTACTAAATTTATCAGCAATTTCTAGAAAATTCTTGAAAAACCTTATAACCGTGGTTTTGAACTCTATATCCTATAGTTTCCTTTCCTCCATTTCTGTCATTTGTGACCTATTTCTTTGTCTCTGCATTTTTTATGCTTCCCTGTGTTGATAGAGTGGTTTTGTGTGCTAGGTGTCCTATAGGGCCTAGTGGCTCAGCCTCCCCAATTACCTGAGGTGGACACTCTTGGTGCAACCTTTGTGGGCTTTGTGCACAGTCTTGTTGTAGTTAAGCCTTGATTGTTGTAGGATCACTGGGAGGAATTGACCTCCAGGCCAGTTGGCTGTGAGAATCAGCTGTGCCTGCAGTGGGAGAACTTCTGTGCTGGAGACACCCTTCTGGGTCAAGACCTGCTTCAGTGGGGCTTTAGTGCTCACTGAGTCTGCCCCCTGAGTGTGTCCCTTATGGATCTGAGGAGTTGTAATCTGGATGGTCCCACTCTGACCACTGGGTACACTGGCTCTTGGATCTCTAAGGAGGTGCTAATTTAGCCTCTGCCTGAGGTTACCCAGCAGGAGCCCAGCTGTGAAGTAATGCAAGCTGCTGTGGGACCTTGGGCCTTCTTTTGGATGTTCTGGCTTTCTCTGACCCAGCTGCAGTTTGTTAGGTAATTTTAGATTGCAAAGGGTATGGAAAAGCCTTTCATATGCAAAAGCCTCTGCGCACAGCTTGGGTGGGGTGGGGTCTCAGGGAATCAACAGGGTGGAGCATGCAGCTATGGCTGATCCTCAGTCCTACCCTAAGAGGCCCCACGTCTCAGTGTCCCGGTAATCGCTGCAAGCACCTCTGAGAGAAAGCCGTCCTGGAGTTCCGACCGATGCCAGACAGCCCAGTTTCTCCCCGTATGAGTCTGGGTCCCCAGAGACTTGCCTGGAACTGGAGTTCAGAGCAGTCGGGAGCTTGAGAGTCTCTCCTGATTGAGAAAGATGACCGCGTATTCAGTTGCCAGCCCTTTCCACGTGCGCAGCATCCTCAGCTGTGAGCCCTTTCCGCGCGAATCTGTACCTCTGCACTTTACTTCTGCACCTACTCTGAGGCTCAGTGTGCTTTTCTCTTTCCTTCTAGTTGTAGAATTTCCACTCAGCCAGCCTTCCTGTGGTTCCCAATGCTGTTCGTTTTGTCTTTTAATTGTATTTTTGAAGTGGTTTTGCGAGGCAGCAATTTCAGGTGTTTATCTATGCCACCATTTTGGTTTCGAGGCTTCCAGTAAGAGGTATTTTTATAGTACCTGAAGAAAACTGCTGTCACTTTAGTGCTGCTCATGGAGGAGAGGAGTGACTTCAGCATTAGCCTTCAGCCTGGGTATCCATCAGGGTTTCTGTTCTGAGTTCCTGCCACATGATACCCAATTCTTTTAATAATAAAGTTCTTGTTCTGGAGTACTCAGTCTAATTAGTTTTTCTGTTTCTTAATATTCTTTCTCTAAATGGCTGAGCATAAATGAATTTGTTATTAGATGTCTAGTATCAACATAACAGTTGCTAAAGTAATGGGTATTAATCATAATTGCTCTTGGCAGTGAGTAACACAAAAGTGTAGATGGCAGCTTAATCAAATAGGTTTTTCTTCTGTAATAGAGAATCACAGGGGCAGTCCATCAGGGCTGGTGCAGCTACTCCAGGAATGGGCTCTTCTGTGCTCCTTGCTCAGCCTTTGCATATGGTTTTCATGTCTGTAGTCTTGGATGGCTGCTGTACTTTGAGGAGTCAGATTTAAGCAGGAAGAAAGAAAGGCAGAGGGCAAAAGGTGCATGCCAGTTGAGCCAGGCCCTTTTGATCAGGAAGACAATCTTTCCAGAAGCTCTACTCTGTTTTAAAATATAGATTTTATGGTTTTAATCAGGTATGGTGAGGCCAACTGATCAGGAGATGATTCATTGGGAAGACAATTTATTACTCACAGTTCCCAAGGCAAAGAAGGGCACACCATGGAGGGTCACACCAGAGAACCCTAGGTCAGTGGAAGGCAGAAGGTGGAGAGAGCTAGGGAAACTGGAGAAGAAAGCCTTTATTGTGGCTTTCTCCTGAATGAATGGGCAAGGCAAGGAAGCAGGTTTAGGATGGACTGGTTTGAATAATTTTATTGAGCTGAGGTCCCTTAGGGCTGCCCTTAGTTGTCTGATGCCTAGCCCTGTGCTGATTAGGGCAGTGTAAGAGCCAGGTAAAGCCAGGGGATTGGGGGTAAGGTTTTGGATTGGTTAGTTTGCATATGAAATGTGCACTTACAGGTGAGTCTTTCATTTATTATCTCTAAGAATCCTATAACCCTGGGAGGGGTAGTTCTTTCCTTGTCAGTAATGTCCTAGGTATCAAAGCAGAAGATTCAGAAGCTAGAAAATGTGGTTAAAACACAGTTCCTATTATATCTTTTGCTAGAACTGTGTTTCTTTGCCATCCATCACTATAAAGAATTCTAGACATTTGGACATGTTTAACTGGGCACATTGTTACCTGAATAAATTGGAGTACTATTAGTACTGAAGAAGAAATGAGTAGATATTGATTAAGCAACTAGTAGCATTTGGTACACAGTGTCACATGGGAAGAATTAGCATCTAAAAAGTATAGGTGTAGTTTAAATTGTGAGTTGCAAATTCAAATGCCACCAGAGGCCAGGTATGCCATGAAGGGTAAGTGGGCTTAGTGGAAGATTACAGGGAGTGCTGGTGAGATGGAGGGTGCGTATACTCTGCAAAGTAAAAATGAAAAAACAATGTGATTTGTGGTCTATTAGCTATCAGTTTGTGGTGCCTAGTTAAATTAGATGTAATAGAAAGATGCTTATTAATTTTACTGTAGAGACTATAAATAGAAATATACTTTATTTATCATGTTATTTAGCAATCATGTCCACTCCATTTTCTAGTTAACTTGATGGTAACTCTTAAGTACCAACATTTTTGAAATAGTAGTTATTTTTCCCTGAACTTTTCATTTTGAAAGACTTCAGACCTACAGAAAAGTTGTAAAGAATAGTACAATGAACACACATATATTCTTAGGTTAACTAATAGTTAACATATTGCCTTATTTACTTTGTCGTTGTCTTTCTTTGTCTTGAACCCGTTGAAAGTATACTACATGTATTATGGCACTTTACCCCTAAGTATGTCAACACGTTTTACCTAAGAACAAGGATGTTTCTACATAAATAGAAAATAAACACACACATTCGAGAAATTTGTAACTGTAATAAATTTTAATATTCCACAATCAGTTTTATCCAACTTTTCCAATAATGTCTTTTTTAGAATTTAAAAGAATTTAGGATCCAATCAAATATTATCTGGTCCTAGCTGGTTTGTTTTAGTGGATAGAGTGTCGGCCGGCAGACTGAAGGGTTCCGGATTTTATTCTGGTCAAGGGCAGGTACCTCAGTTACAGGCTTGATCCCTGGTCCTGGTCAGGACACATGCAGGAGGCAGCCAATTGATGTGTCTCTCTCACATAGATGTTTCTCTCTCTCTGTCTCTTCACCTCCCTAACACTCTCTAAAAATAATGAAAAAATATCCTTGGGTGAGGATTCACAACAACATATATATAATCTGTAATCTAGACCTGTTCTGTCTTTCATAGCACTAATGCTTTAGGAGTCCAGGCCAGTCTCATTTCATAGAATGCCCACAAGTTTGATTTGAATGATAGTTTCCACATGGTTAGACTCAGGCTAAGCATTCTGGGTAAGAGAATTCCATAGGTGATGTGAACTGGGCGCAGCATGTCAGGAGGCCCAGCTCTTGGTTGTTCTGTTCGCCCTGTTGTTATTAGTGTGATGAGTTGGGGAAGGTGGTGCCAGACTTCTCCCAGTGAAGAGGACATATTTCATCAGTTTTTTAAACATATTTCTATTGATTTCAGAGAGGAAGGGAGAGGGAGAGAGAGATAGAACCATCAATGATGAGAGAGAATCATTGATTGGCTGCCTCTGGCATGCCCCCTACTGGGGATTGAGCCTGTAACCCAGGCATGTGCCTTTAACCAGAATCGAACCCAGGACCCTTTAGTCCACAGGCCAGTGCTCTATCCACTGAGCCAAACCAGCTAGGGCTCATATAGATTTTATTGATGAGTATGTCCTGGTCTAAGATTGGGTTATAAACTAGAAGCAATTAAAGAAAGGTTTCTAAATTTATTTTTTAAAATTGTAGATATTGAATTGATTAAATATTTAAAAACACTGGAAATTCCAATAGCCTTGCCTCTTTTACAAACTGTGTATGCTTAACATGTTATTTTTTCTCTAAGAGCACTCCTCTCACATTACTTTACCCACTCATGTTTTCAAATGCCAATGGCTTCTTCTGATAAATGTACACTTCATTCTAAGCCCATAAAAATTATCTTTGAGGTCCAAAACTTCCCTTTCAGTGTAGACTGTGATCATAGCTCATAACTATTATACAAAGAATTACTTAAATGCAATAATACTACAAAACCCAAAAACTTAAAATCAATTGGGGTGACCCAATAATTAAAAGTAATAAGTGATACATTTGGGTGAAGTGTATTTTCAAGTGTTTATTTAAAAAATAAAGCAAAATATTTCTACTTTTTTATTTTTCTCTTACAGCTTTTGAGAAGACTAAAGCAATTATTCATATACTAGAGCAGTGGTTCTCAACCTTCCTAATGCCGCGACCCTTTAATACAGTTCCTCATGTTGTGGTGACCCCCAACCATAAAATTATTTTCGTTGCTACTTCATAACTGTAATTTTGCTACTGTTATGAATCGTAATGTAAATATCTGAAATGTAGGATGTATTTTCATTGTTACAAATTGAACATAATTAAAGCATAGTGATTAATAACAAAAACAATATGTAATTGTATATGTGTTTTCCGATGGTCTTAGGTGACCCCTGTGAAAGGGCCGTTCGACCCCCAAAGGGGTCGCGACCCACAGGTTGAGAACTGCTGTACTAGAGGCCCAGTGCATGAAATACATGCACGGGTGAGGTTCCTAGGCCTGACGGGCGATCAGGGCTGATCACGGCCACGACAATTGGGGCCCAAAGGCCCTAGTGGGGTCGGGAGAAGGAGGTGACTGTCTCTGGGCTGGGCGCAGAAGGAATAGACACCAGATGCCAATGCCGCCCTTGGCGCCCCACCACCCTGCGGTTCCCTGCCTCCTCCCACCCTCCTTCCCTTGGTGCTGCGCCACCACTGGGGACCTGGTGGCGGGGGGATGGGGCAGGGGGTGAGGGGGGAAGAGCCTGGGAGGTTTCAATCCCGTTTGGAATGTGCAGAAGGCAGCCAATCAATGATTCTCTATCATCATTGATATTTCTATCTCTATTTCCCTCTCTAAAATCAATCAAATATATATTTTTAAAATGCAAGGTTTTTAGAGGAAGAAAGGTCAGGCAAGGGAGCTATTGACAGGAACACTGAGATCTTGCTCACATTTCAAATAGGATAACATAAGGTGGTCCTCAGGGGGTGACAGGTGAGGAGTGGCAGTGGGTGGAACAGGGCACTGTGGGCTGAGGAAAGGGCTGTAATGACTGGGAATGTCTGTGACAGTGACACCGAGCATGTGTTGGGGCCATCACTGGGATCATTCATCCCCAAGAGGTTTTGATTTTGGATGGGAGGAGAAACACGGAGATCAGTGGGCCTTTCTTAGCCTAGAAGGTGTGGCGGGCGGCAGGAGTGGGCTGCCCTGCTTCCCTACAAATGTAAGCACACAGTGTCATTGCACATGGCCGTCAGCCGCCAAATCAATGCCCAGCCAGCCCTGGTGTCTATGTCCTGCCATTCTCTGGCTGTGCTGCGGCGCTATTGGCTGGGGAGGCCGAAGCCACGCCCCCAAGCCCATGTAGTATACCAAGTGGCCCGCAGGAAGTCACAAGCTGTAAGTAGGATCTGAGGCAGCCTCGCAGCGCAGCGCTGCGTCCACCATGGAGCTGGACGGGGAGCAGCTCTTGGTGCAACTGGCTTTGGAGTTGGAGGGGCTGCGCTTCCTGCATGTCACCCGTGAGTCCCCCTGAGCCCGCAGCACGCCAGCCAGGCCTGGAGCCATTCTTCTCAAGGTGGTGGCGTGGCCTCCCCTCCCCTTTTTTTTCTCAGTTTACTTTTTTTATTGGAAAGCAAGCTCTGGGCTTGCAGTTCCTGGGATCCCTGGGCCATAGTGTGCACCTCCAGGCCTCACTGCGCCCTCCTCCCCTTCCTCCTGCATTGAGCGTCTGACCCCTGGTGGTCAGTAAGCATCATAGCGACTGGTCGACCAGTGGTTCTGGTAATTCTGCCATAATGGTCGCTGGGCTTTTATTATATAGATTAGCATTAATATGAAGCATACCATATATCTTGTGAGTTTTACATTGCATTTTAATACTTGTCTACTTACCTAGTAAATTATTTTTAATTATATATTCTGGGTAGAATTAAAATAAATAATACTAAAATAATTTAATATTTTTTATGGAATACCTATGTTCCAGGTTTTGGGAACACAAAAATAAATAAATGGTCCCAGCCATCAAAAAGCTCACAATTTAAAGGGGGAGACAGACAGATAATCAGACAAATTTAATGTAGCGTGGCAGCCTTGAGAATGGCATGCACAAAGAACTATGGGGAACCTTCAGAGGGCCACTTAATCCAGAATGGTAGAAGTTAGGGATGGCTTTCAGATCAAGATGATAAGTTTTACAAAAGAGGTTGCCAAGAAAAGAATGATGGGTGATAGGATGAACATTCCTAAAGAGGGGATAGTCTTAGAGATTGGACTGCCTGATCTTTAAGGCCCCTTCAAACTCTAAGAAGGTCATAAGAGACAAGCACTCATTCCCTGCTTGATTCAACAAAGAGAATTTGTAGAGAATGAGGGATCTTTCTCATATTTGCCTATTTGTTAAACATTGGTTTTCTGGATTCTTATTTTTCATGCTATAGAGCACAGTGTAAGAAGAAAACCCCATTCTAACTAAAATCTATTGTAAACACCTTCTACTATGGTGCTGGCCACAGACGGATTCAGAATGAACAATCTGGTATAGCGCATACTATATCATGTACTTTTAAGAAAAAAAAATGAAATTAAATGTTACTGGAAAGCTGTAAACTTTAACAAAGTATGGTATTTAGGGTTCTCTGAAACAATATTTTTCTTTTAAATGTGGAGAAAACAAAAAGTTGGCCTTTGTTTTGGTTATCTGTGAGTAAAACACTACTGGTGATATAAGGCTGTCAGAAAGAGAGGTTTGCTAGGAAAAATAGTATGGCAGTTTTGGTGGTAGTTAAGTGTTCTGAAAACTTTCCATAACTTTTCAGTCCCTGAGAACAATTCCAGGTCTGCAGGCAACTAATAGGGAACTTAATCTCACAAGTTTTAGCCCCATGATAAGATTAATTTGAAACTAAGCCACAAGTTTAGCACATTTTAAAAATGGTTTCAGCCCTGGCCGGCTTGACTCAATGGATAGAGGGTTGGCCTGTGAACTAAAGGGTCCCAGGTTCAATTCCGGTCAAGGGCACATGCCCGGGTTGTGGCTTAATCCCCAGTGGGGGACTTATAGGAGGCAACCGATCCATGATTCTCTCTCATCATGGATGTTTCTATCTCTTTCTCCCTCTTCCTTCCTCTCTGAAATCAATAAAAATATATTTTAGAAAAGTGGTTTCAGTGTTTGACAATTCAATCTGATTTCACTGAAATGAAAAAAATTTAAAGTTATTAAAATATACATTTATTTTATATTTATCCCCATTGACCCCCTCCAGCTCACCCCTGCACCCCACTCCAGACCTTCACCACCCTATTGTCTGTGTCCATGGGTTATGCATATATGCATACAAGGTCTTTGGTTGATTACTTCCCACTCATCCAACCTCCCTTGCCTTCCCTCTGTGATTCCGCACTCTGTTGCATGCTGCCATGTCACTGGATCCACTCAGTTCATTAGTTTATTTTGTTACTTAGACTCCACATATGAGTGAGATCATGTGATACTTGTCTTTCTCTGACTGACTTATTTCACTTAGCATGATACTCCCCAGGTCCCTCCATGCTATCTCAAAGGGTAAGATATTCTTTTTTTTATTACAGCATAGAATTCCATGCTATAAATGTACCATAACTTTTATCCACTTATCTGCTGATGGGCATTTGGGCTGTTTCCAGATCTTAGCTATTGTAAATTGTGCTACTATGAACATAATTTTAAATATATTTTTATTGATTTCAGAGGGAAGGGGAGAAAAAGATAGAAACATCAATGATGAGAGAGAATTATTGATCAGCTGCCACCTGCACACACACCCAGCTCCCCTCCCCCCCACCCCCCGCCCTACTGAGCCTGCAACCCAGGCATGTGCCCTGACTAGAATCAAACCCAAGACTGTGGCGAGCCTGCACGGCCATGGCATACTCAGCCCCAGGGCACCTTATGTGCCATGCCAGCTCAGCCTGGTTCAGTGACCCTGAGAGGGGGTGGTGAAGGATGGGGAAAAGACAGACAAGAGAATCAGCTGGGTCTGGATGGGATGCTGCTCCACTGATGGAGAGACAGCGCCAATGCCCACAAGCCGTGTCTTTATTTTATAGCAGATGCCACGAGGCAAAGTAAGGGCCTGATCAAGATGTTTACAACATTCTTGTGGGTGTTTTTTTTTTCTTTCTGTTCATCAGATTATTTATTCACTTGATTTTTAGATTCACTTGTTGATAGATGCATATTTGTTGTTCATAATTTGTATCTTTACCTTTTTCTTCTTCCTCCTCTTCTTAAAGGATACCTTTCAGCATTTCATATAATACTGGTTTGGTGGTGATGAACTCCTTTAGCTTTTCCTTATCTGTGAAGCTCTTTATCTGACCTTCCGTTCTGAATGATAGCTTTGCTGGATAAAGTAATCTTGGTTGTAGGTTCTTGGTATTCATCACTTTGAATATTTCTTGCCATTCCCTTCTGGCCTGCAAAGTTTCTGTTGAGAAATCAGCTGACAGTCGTATGGGTACTCCCTTGTAGGTAACTGACTGTCTTTCTCTTGCTGCTTTTAAGATTCTCTCTTTGTCTTTCGCTCTTGGCATTTTAATGATGATGTGTCTTGGTGTGGTCCTCTTTGGATTCCTTTTGTTTGGGGTTCTCTGTGCTTCCTGGACTTGTAAGTCTATTTCTTTCACCAGGTAAGGGAAGTTTTCTGTCATTATTTATTCAAATAGGTTTTCAATATCTTGCTCTCTCTCATCTTCTGGCACCCCTATAATTCAGATGTTGGCACGCTTGAAGCTGTCCCAGAGGCTCCTTACACTATCTTCGTATTTTTGGATTCTTTTTTCATTTTGCTTTTCTAGTTGGGTGTTTTTTTGCTTCTTCGCATTTCAAATCTTTAACTTGATTCTTGCGCTCCTCTGGTCTGCTTTTGGGAGTCTGTATAATATTCTTTATTTCAGTCAGTGTATGCTTAATTTCTAGTTGGTCCTTTATCACAACATCTTGAGGAGCTCACTATATTATCGGCGGTCTCACCAGTCTTTTCAAGGGCCTTACTAAGTTTATTGGTGGTCTCACCAGTCTTTTTGATGGCCTTACTAAATTTATCAGCGGCTTCTAGACAGTTCTTGAGAGACCTTAAAAGTGTGGTTTTGAGCTCTATATCCAGCATTTTGCCTTCCTCCATTTCTGTCCTGTTTCTTTGTCTCCACATTTTTTATGCTTTCTTGGTGCACCCCCTAGTGGTGTTTGTGCGTTGTCTCGTAGTTAAGCCTTGATTGTTGTAGGTAACACTGGGGGGGATTTGACCTCCAGGCTAACTGGCTGTATCTCTCGTGGGTTTCAATCCTACTCAACTACATGCACCTGAACTCTATCAAGCCCATATTACTCAGGCACATGGGGACACATGTTCAGACCATAGGTTCAAGCTTACAACTATAGCTGTTGGCTATAATTGTGCTGGGAGGGCACTGCCCACCAAGCTGGACTTGCATATGACAATGAGAGGACTGTGTCCTCTCATCAGTCCAAGGCTTGAACCTATCCAAAACACTGTAGCTGCTCCCCACACAAAACCCTTCAGTCCACAGGCCAACGCTCTATCCACTGAGCCAAACCAGCTAGGGCATCAGTTTATTTTGTTACTTAGGTTCCACATATGAATGAGATCATGTGATACTTGTATTTCTCTCACTGACTTATTTCACTTAGCATGATATTCTCCAGGACCATCCTTGCTGTCTCAAGGGTAAGAGGTTCTTCTTTTTTACTGCTGTACAGTACTCCATGGTGTAAATGTACCATGGCCTTTTAGCCACTCACCTACTAATGGGCACTTGGGCTGTTTCCAGATCTTAGCTATTGTAAATTGTGCTGCTATGAACACAATTTTAAATATATTTTTATTGATTTCAGAGGGAAGGGAGAGAGAGAGAAAGATAGAAACATCAATGATGAGAGAGAATGATTGATCAGCTACCACCTGAACACCCCCCACTGGAGATCGAGCCTGCAACCCAGGCATGTGCCCTTTACTGGAATCAAACCCAAGACCCAAGGGGTGCATACTTTCTTTTTGATTGGTATTTTAGTGTTCTTAGGATATATTCATAGAAGTGGGATCACTGGGTCAAATGGCAATTCCATATTTAATTTTTTGAGGAAACTCCATAGTGTTTTCCATAATGGCTGCACCAGTCTGCATTTCCACCAATGTACTAGGCTGGGGGCAATTGCTTCTGCCTGGAGGCTAATTGTTATTCTCAGCCTCTTAATGGGTCTCAGAAACTCCACACCTTGGGGCAAGGTGTTTTCCAATATGGTGGATCTACTGTCTTTCTCCCCCCTACCCCCCAGGCAAGATCCCTGGATTTTAATTGTCTGCATGAGAAAGAAGTCCTCTGCAGCATGAGGGAATGACTCAGCACAGGAAACTGAGGTGTCTGCCTTCTGAGCTCTAACCCTAGAGCCCCCAACCCTGACTTCTGCTCACACAGCTCCAGTACACTCTGCCTTCCCTCTGCTGGAGCACAAGGTAAGTGGCTACACATGGAATTTTGTGAGTTGGCCCTTTAAGAGGGTGCAGACAGCAACCCTGCTGCTTTTCACAGCCAGATGTTATGTGAACACCTTTCTCTGCTCTGGTGCTCTCTGCTGGGGGGCCCAGCTTGGGGATTAGACCCCAGAGTTCTCAGTGGCAACCCCACAGATGAAATATCTCTTCAGCTGGTGTCTGTGGGAGCCTGTCTAGCCCTTTTGCACCTCTGCCCTTCCTATCACTCTCTATGCAGTCTTCACTTTCGTCCTTGGTTATCAGGGTTCTCTCCAGCTAGTCTGCAGTTGATTATTCAAGATGTTCTTTTATTTTAGTAACTAGTGGCCCAGAGCACGAAATTCGTGCACATTGAAAGGGAATTAATTAGAGGAACATAATTTGGACTCACTATCTAATATCAATAATATCTGAGCGTGAGGCAGTCCACATTGCTGAAATTCAATGATATGAATTTTAGCTATTACTTTGCCAAATAAGTGGAATTTACAGACATCATTTAAAAGATCATTCAGTTTAATATTAAAAACTCTGGCTACCAAGTCAGGTCTATTTTCAACTTTTTGCAAGCGTTGTAAATTGTTTGCAATATCTGCCCATTTGGGATTGCATGCCATGCTATGAATAAATCAGCCTTGCCATACTTCGTCACAATTGCCATAGCATCTTGATATCGCTACTGCATATTTCTGAGACTACCCTTTATTTTAGACTACCCTTAAAAGATGATGAAAGTATTATCATTTTACCAATCGGCACATTGTCATTTTCAGGTCTAGATTTGAGATAATCCATCAAACCACTATATTTTTCAACTCTCAACTTAGATTGGTTTGCTTTGATGAAATTTATCCGATTGGCCTCCATTTTTGAATATGAATCCACCATAAACTGTTAATTTTCCTGCATTTAAAATAGGATTGAACATGTCCCACACAGAGAGATGAAATCCAAAATACTGCATTTGTGTGACTCCTGTCCTTACATTTTGTCTAGTACTGTTGTCGATTACACTGTTGTCTCTGAGTCTTATGCAATATCTGTTCCACAGCCTTTCCACCATGTGGAAAAAGAATATGTCATTGCATTTAATATAGGAAACAGGATACTGATTTGTTTCATTTTAGTGGCATTTGGATTATTGGGATCTGGTTTACAATGAATGAGCAAGTCCCTTTCAAAAGGAGGTTCTCCATGTTCGTTTCTGAATATGACAGCAACCTTGGTTACACAGGAAGAATTATATCTACTTGGGTCACTGTTACGATCGTATTTAATTACCATTGTTACTTCTGTCTCCTGGGGCAGCGAAGGTCCCCGGAGCCCGGGGGCGTGGCTGGGCGCAGTGGCCTTGCCTCCCGGGGCCTGCAAAGGTCCCGGGAGCCCATAGGCATGGTTTGGCGCAGTCGACCTCGCTTCCCAGGGCGCTTGACACCTGCATATGCAAATTAAACCACCATCTTTATCAGCTTAATTTGCATACCCACTCCTGATTGTCTGGTGAGTGTACCAGAGGGATGGTCAATTTACATGTTTCTCTTTTCTTATATAGGATCATTCCAGTTTGTTCCTGGGTGTGTAGCATCCACTTACTCTGCCGTCATTTTTAATCTCTGATCTATTCAGTTCTGCTTCTAAAATTTCCCCCCAGGTTTCCGCATCCATTGGGCACATGGTTGTTTCTGACAGGAGAGTAGACAAATCTATGTTTCTGAATCTGCCACTTAGCCAAGAATGTTTTACTTGACTCTTCTGGTAATTCCTCAGTAGTGTGTCCTGAAAGGTAAATCAGCATCATCACAGAAGGTAGTAGGTTGCTGCCTGGTGAGTTGAGTTTGTTTTAAACCAGAAAAGCTGATTGACAGGGCTGAATATAAGATTAAGTTTTTACACTGATATACACATATACTACTAAATTTGTGTGTGTGTGTGTGTATAGATATACATGTATATGTGTATATACACAGTGTGAACAATGGAGTTTGCTGGGGTATTGGATAATGTGAAGTTAAAAGAAGTAGTCACTTTCCTTCTGGTTAACAGAGGAAAATGCCCAAATTTAAGATTGAAAAAATGTTGAAGGATGGATGGGAGAAAGTGTGGTTTGCAGGAAAAGAATAATAATTCAACTTTAAGTTCAAAAGTCAACACACTCTGTACGTCATTCTCTATAGAAATCTTACCTCCTCCAAGCAGAAAGTAGAGTTTGGTTCACACCTACTTCAATATCCTACCTAATAAAGAGGGAATATGCTAATTGACCCTCACACTGTTGCAAAGATGGCATGCCCACAGGCAATAAGGAGGGAATATGCTAACTGACTTCCTGCCCTCAAAGATGGTGGTGCCCACAGCCACAAGATGGTGGCGCCCAGTCCCCGCAGACCCCCAGCCGCCCAGGGCCATCCTGAGTCATAGGCAAGCCTCAGATGGTGGCTGCCCAGGGCCACCTGATGCTCAGGTAACCAGGGCGGGCTGAGGCTTGCGCTGTTGCCAATGGCAGTAGTAGAGGTGTGATGGGCGTTGCCTTCTCCTGATCCCCAGGTTGCTTTCCGCCCCTGAGGGCTCCCGGACTGTGAGGGGGGTAGGCTGGGCGATGCATGAATTTTCAATGCTCCAGTGCATGAATTTTCATGTATCGGGCCTCTAGTTGTTAATAACACTGCAGACCACAATAATTAAACTTACCCTCCGGGAATAACCGGTTTTTCAATCATCATCTACTTCTCGTTTGCACACAGCTTGTATAGCCAAGCAATGAGGTTTCCATAAGTGGTCATTGTTTCTTATTGTGTCATTCCAGCTCCTGCATGTCATTGAAGCCCTGCACAAACTCTGAATGTCCAGCTGACTGAAAATTTGTGAAGTAACTTCTTCAGGCAGCAACTTAAAAAAGTTATTTTGATTCATTTCCCCCCCTCAGTATTCACAGAGTTCAATTCTATATCAGAAACTCTTGAATTATGGTCCTTTTGGAGTTATTCTGCTTAGCTTGATGTTTTATGTAATCTTCACAGGTAACCTAAAAGGCAGAGTTTAAAGTTAGTCTCTTCAGATCAGACTATGGGTCCCACTTTGAGCCAGATAACTTTTTAGGAATTATTTTAAAAACTTTAACTTTCTTGACTTGAGCTTTTCAATCTGTAAAATGGGGCCAATAATGCTCCTCACGTGTATGTTCTTGCTAGGATTAACAGGGATACATGTGAATCATCTAGCCTCACTTCTGAATTGCATGTTGGAGACACTCAACAACCGTTACTTTTCTTCTTTTTAATATTGTTAGTAAATGGGTTTGTTAGTAAACAGCTGTCTTTCTGCTTGCTCCCAAAACACAGGGTCTTAAAAAAAAAGAAGCAATTATTCACAGATTATGATTTATTTATTTATTTATTTATTTTTTAATTAAATCTTTATTGTTCAGATTATTACATTTGTTCCTTTTTTTTCCCCCCCATAACTCCCCTCCTCCCAGTTCCCGCCCCACCCTCCGCCCTCACTCCCCACCCACTGTCCTCATCCATAGGTGCACGATTTTTGTCCAGTCTCTTCCCACATCTCCCACACCCCTTTCCCCCCCAGGAATAGTCAGTCCATTCCCTTTCTATGTCCCTGATTCTATTATAATCAACAGTTCATTCTGATCATCAGATTATTTATTCACTTGATTCTTAGATTCACTTGTTGATAGATGCATATTTGTTGTTCATAATTTGTATCTTTACCTTTTTCTTCCTCTTCCTCTTCTTAAAGGATACCTTTCAGCATTTCATATAATCCTGGTTTGGTGGTGATGAACTCCTTTAGCTTTTCCTTATCTGTGAAGCTCTTTATCTGACCTTCAATTCTGAATGATAGCTTTGCTGGATAAAGTAATCTTGGTTGTAGGTTCTTGGTATTCATCACTTTGAATATTTCTTGCCACTTCCTTCTGGCCTGCAAAGTTTCTGTTGAGAAATCAGCTGACAGTCGTATGGGTATTCCCTTGTAGGTAACTGAGTTTCTTTCTCTTGCTGTTTTTAAGATTCTCTCTTTATCTTTTGCTCTTGGCATTTTAATTATGATGTGTCTTGGTGTGGTCCTCTTTGGATTCCTTTTGTTTGGGGTTCTCCGCGCTTCTTGCACCTGTAAGTCCATTTCTTTCACCAGGTGGGGGAAGTTTTCTGTCATTATTTCTTCAAATAGGTTTTCAATATCTTGCTCTCTCTCATCTTCTGGCACCCCTATAATTCTGATGTTGGTACGCTTGAAGCTGTCCCAGAGGCTCCTTACACTATCCTCGCATTTTTGGATTCTTTTTTCATTTTGCTTTTCCGGTTGGATGTTTTTTGCTTCCTCGCATTTCAAATCATTGACTTGATTCTTGCGCTCCTCTGGTCTGCTGTCGGGCGTCTGTATAGTATTCGTTATTTCAGTCCGTGTGTGCTTAATTTCTAGTTGGTTCCCCAATATAAGATCGAGGGTCTTATTAGTTTTCGTGTAGATCTCATTAAGTTTATCGGCAGCTTCTAAACAGTTCTTGAGAGACCTTAAAAGTGTGGTTCTGAACTCTGTTTCTTCCATTGACAATTTTGTCCTGTTTCTTTGTCTCCGCATTTTGTTATGCTTCCTTGGTGCACCCCCTAGTGGTCTTTGTTCGCAGTCTTATAGATAAATCTTGATTGTTGTAGCTAATTCCAGGGAGGGTTTGACCTCCAGGCCAAGTGGCTATGAGAGTCAGCTATGAGTGTCAGCAGTGAGAGAACTTCTGTCCTCTAGGGAGGTGCTAATCTAGCCTTTGCCTGAGGCTATCCGGCAAATGCCTCTGTGCAGGGCTTGGGCGGGGTGGGTCGCACAGGATCAACAGGGTGGGCCGGAGAGAGCAGTTATGGCGGCTCTCAGTCCTGTCCCCAGGGGCTCTGCCTCTCTGAGTCCCAGCACCCGCTGCAAAGCTCGGAGAGAAAGCTGCACTGGCTCTGACCGAAGCCAGACAGTCCCGCTTCTCCCGTTTGAGTCTGGGTCCCTAAAGACTCGCCCGGATCTGGTGCTCAGAGTCTGCGACTCCCTCCCGATTGAAAACAACAACCGCGCCCTCCGCCGCCAGCCCGCTCCGCGCACTCCGCACCTCAGAATTTGACTTCAGCACTGCACCTCCTCTGAGTGTCCGTATGCGTTTCTCTTTCCTCCTAGTTGTAGGACTTCCACTCAGCCAGCGTTCCTGTGGTTCTGGGTGATGTCCCTTCCATTTTTTGGTTTCACTTTTGAAGTAGTTGTTCAAAGCAGCAAACTCCGGCGTTAACCTATGCCGCCATCTTGGTTCTCCCGATTATGATTTATTGAGTTTAGTAGAAATGCCTATTATGAGAACACATTCCAACTACTTATTGAAAATACCTTTTAAAATATCTGGGAATCAATTCTATTAAGCTCCTGAATACTCACTGTCTGTGAGAACTGATGCCTTGTCATTAAGGTCTTCACCTACAATTTGCAACCTCATCATAAAACTGATGGACATTTATAGTTTATACTAGAGGCCCGGTGCACAAAAATTTGTGCACTCGGGGGCGGGGGGGGGGGGGTTCCTCAGCCAGGCCTGTGCCCTCTCGCAGTCTGGGACCCCTCGGGAGATAACGACCTGCTGGCTTAGGCCTGCTCCCAGGAGGCAGAGGCAGGCCCAATCCCTAGGTGCAGCCCCTGGTCAGGCTCAGAGCAGGGCCGATTGGGGAGTTGGGGTGCCGCCCCGTCATGCACAGAGCAGGGCGGATCAGGAGGTTGTGATGCCACCCTCAGTCACGCTCAGGGTAGGGCTGATTGGGGGGTTGGGACACCGCCCCCTGTCACACTCAAGGCAGGGTCGATGGGGAGGTTGTGGCGCCACCCCCTGTCATGCACAGAGCAGGGCCAATCAGGGGGTTGAGGAGCTCCCCCCTGTCACTCAAAGAGTAGGGCCGATCAGGGGGTTGGGGCACCGCCCTCTATCACCCACAGAGCAGGGCCGATCAGGGGGTTGGGGTGCCGCCACTCTCACACTCAGGGCAGGGCTGATGGGGAGGTATGGCTCTACCCTGTCACACACAGAGCAGGGCCCGTGGGGAGGGGGGGTGGGGTTGGGGCGCTGCATCCTGTCACACAAAGACCAGGGCCGATCAGGAGGTTGGGGCGCCGCACCCTGTCACACACAGAGCCGCAGGGCGACCAGGGGGTTGGGGAGCTCCCCCCTATCAGGCACAGAGCAGGGCTGATCAGGGGGTTGGGGCGCTTTCCCCTGTCACGAACAGAGCAGGGCCGATAGGGAGGTTGTGGCCCCACCCCCTGTCACACACAGAGCCGCAGAGCGATCAGGGGGTTTGGGCGCTGCCCCCTGTCACGCTGATCCCGGTGCCGGGAGGCCTCGCAGCTCCGCTGATCCCGGTGCTGGGAGGCATATTACCCTTTTACTATATAGGATAGAGGCCTGGTGCACGTGTGGGGGCCGGCTGGTTTGCCCTGGTGTCCTGGATCAGGGTGGGGGTCCCCACTGGGGTGCCTGGCCAGCCTGGGTGAGGGGCTGATGGCTGTTTGCAGCTGGTCACACACCCTTCAGGGTGGGGGTCCCTACTGGGGTGCCTGGCCAGTCTGGGTGAGGGGCTGAGGGCTGTTTTCAGGCTGGCGGGTTACAGAAGCTCCCAACTGCTCCTTTTTTTCTTTTTCTTTTTTTTTTTTATTCTGGGCCAGCTTTAGCTCTGAGGCTCCAGCTCTGAGGCCTCAGCTGCTGAAAGCTGGTTTCTGGTTTGTTTCGGTTCTATAATAAAAACAATGTATAACTCTAGCTCTGAGATCCTGGCTTGCTGAAAGCAGGTTTCTGGGTTTTTTTTTAGCTTCTATATTTGTTACAATGTTTCTTAAACTGCAAGCTCAGAGGCCGGCAAGGCAGGCAGGGAACGTTGGAGTCCTCCGTCACTGAAGCAAGCAAGCCTCATGTTAGTTTCAAGTTGCCTGGTTGCCAGCCGCCATCTTGGCTGGCACTTAATTTGCATATCTCGCTGATTAGCCAATGGGAAGGGTAGCGGTCATATGCTAATTACCATGTTTCTCTTTTATTAGATAGGACTAGTGGCCCGGTGCACAAAAATTTGTGCACTCGGGGGGCATCCCTCAGCCCATCCTGCCCCCTCTAACAGTCTGGGAGCCCTCACAGGATGTCCTACTGATGTCCCTGTGGGGAGTGAGCCTAAGCCACAGTCTGGCCTCCCTCTGTGGAAGGCAACTGGCCGATCAGGCATATAGATACTTTCTGAAGGCAGCACAGACTCCTTCCTTATTTCTTTCCTCTGTGGTTGGAGAATAGGGTACTGAAAGGTGGAAACAGAACTGTGGCTGGGCCTGGGGCTCTTGTAGGCAGAAGAAAGAAGGAGAGGACTGGGGAAAGTCTAGACATTGTTTTCTTCAATTGTCCTCCCTTCCTCCGGGCCCCTCACTCTGTTCTTTCCTTGTCATGGTGGACGCTTGGGCCTCGGACTGACAGGAGCCCAGCGGTGGTTGAGTTCAGCCCTCTCACTTCTCAGCTGAACATATAACCGCCTCACATTCCAAGTGGAGCTGCTTTCAAGTGGCTAAAGCGCTGGCAATTCATGCCTCCTGGCCTTTCCCCTCTGGGGCTTCCTCCATGGGTCAATTGCAAACTTCACCGAGACACTCTGCCCTGGTAGTTCTGCACCGGCCCCTGCACTCTTCCTTGAGGTCTCTGGGTCCACAGTCTGAGCTCAGGGAGGTCACCCAGAGCCCATTGCCCCAGACAGGTGGGGCAGGGGGGCTAGCTTGAAGAGCTGGAGGAAGATGGCAGAGTAAGAGTTGGTATGAACCAGTGCCTGCTTAGCCAGACTTCTTAAACTCCCCACTGGGCCCAGGCCGGGCCCCTTCCCCACACCAGGAGGATCCCAGCTGAGGTCCCCTCCCTGCACCGAGCACTCTCCTCCCTGTTCTACCACTGGGGGAAGGGAGCAGCTCACCTGCTCTGGACCCTGCCAATGTGGCAGGCTGAGGCACAGGAGGTGCAGCCTAGGGTGCTGGTGGCTGCGAGCCTTCTCCCCCACCCTGAAGCGTGGGGCGGGGTTGCAGCAGCTCACAGCCATCCCTGGGCACCATGCATGGAGAAACCGCTCTCCACTGGGCCACCATCCACCTGAGACCTGTGGGGGTTAGGGTGGCCTCAACGGGCTCCCACTGGCCCCACTGAAGCCAGTCTCGGCTTGGCCGGCCACCCCCTGCACATGCCCCACGGGCCTCATCGCCCTCATGAATCGCCGTGGTGTCCCATCCCAGGAAGTGGCCATCCTGATCACCATGGCTCACTCCCCAGTGCAGTTGGGCCTGCCCAGCAAGCATGTAGGCAGGAGCTGGGCCTCTGAGGGGAAGGAGGATGCATGCCCGGCCAGGGTAGAAGTGGGGAACTTGGCGGTGTAAACACAGCTCACCCCCACGTTGTGCCAGCCCCTCGTGCTGCATTCCCTAACCCCTGGGTGCCCCTACCCAGCACTGGGCTCTCGGGCCTGGGGTGGGGGTGAGGGACGTGGAGCACCGTCCTGAAGGCAGCCCTTGCTGGCTTGGAATCACAGTGTTCAATCAGGGAGGGATGCAGGATGCAAAATTCCGCCTCTGCCTCTCTCTCTCTCTCTCTCTCTCTCTCTCTCTCTCTCTCTCTCTCTCTCTCTCTCTCAGAGTGGGCCCCGTGTCTCCGGTGGGCGGGCGAGGGCTCCGGCGAGGCAATCTGCACTGCTTGCCTTCGCCCCACCCCCGGGGCATTGGGACGTGTCTCTGGTGGGCGGGCAAGGGCTCTGGAGGCAATGGGCACCGCTTGCCTTGCCCCAGCCCCCGCCCGCCCCCAGATCTCTTTGGGACGTGTCTCGGTGGGCGGGTTTGGGCTCCAGCGATGCATCTGCACCAGTTGCATTCACCCCAGTCCCCGACCGACCCCGGATCGCATTGGGACATGTCTCCGGTGGGCAGGCGAGGGCTCTGGCGAGGCATCTGCACAGATTGCATTGCCCCGGCCCCCGCCCGCCCCCGGATCGCATTGGGACATGTCTCCAGTGGGCAGGCAGGGCTCCTGCGAGGCAATGGGCACCGCTTGCATTTGCCCCAGCCCCCGCCCGCCCCCAGATCGCATTAGGTTGGGTCTCCAGTGGGCAGCTGAGGGCTCCCGCTAGGCGATCCGCATTGCTTGCCTTCGCCCCAGCCCACACGCATTGGCACGTGTCTCTGGTGGGCGGGCGAGGGCTCTGGCGAGGCAATGGGCACTGCTTGCCTTGCCCCAGCCCCCCCCTCCCCCCCCCCCCAGATTGCATTGGGATGTGTTTCCGGTGGGCAGGCGAGGGTTCGGGCGAGGTATCTGCACCGCTTGCCTTGCCCCAGCACCTGCCTGCCCCCAGATCGCATTGGGATGGGTTTCCGGTGGGCAGGCTTGGGCCTGGGCGAGTTGATCCGCATCTCTTGCCTTCGACCCAGCCCACTGGCATTGGGACGTGTCTCCGTGTCTCCGTTGGGTGGGCTTGGGCTGGGCGAGGCAATCCGCACCGCTTGCCTTCGTCCCAGCCTAGGAGCATTGGGATGTGTCTCTGGTGGGTGGGCAAGGGCTCTGGCGAGGCAATGGGCACTGCTTGCCTTGCCCCAGCCCCCGCCCGCCCCCAGATGGCATTGGGATGGGTCTCCGGTGGGCGGGCTTGGGCTCAGGCTAGTCCAACTGCACCGCCCCGCTTGCCTTCGCCCCAGCCCCGGCCCGCAGATGGCACAAGGAGTGGGCCCCCTGTCTCTGGTAGGCAGGCCAAGCGATTGGCACCGCTTGCCTTGGCCCCAGCCCCCACCCCTCCAGTGGCCGGGGAGGGCTAGGGTGCAGTGATCAGCACCACTTGCCTTGGCCCCAGCCCCCAGCAGCCCCCATGGCAAACAGGGCCTGGATGGTGGCTTATGCTGTCCTACCCTGCCTTCAGTATGCAAATTAGCCGCCATCTTGGCTGGTAGTTAATTTGCATATCACCCTGATTAGCCAATGGGAAGGGTAGCGGTCGTATGCTAATTACCATGTTTCTCTTTTATTAGATAGGATAATAATTGTTTACCAACTTGTGCCTAATGGGCAGGTACTCACATTTGACACAAATACTATCCAAAATGAATAAGAGGGTTACAATGACACAAAGACTTTAATATTCAATTTCATGATGAGTATTTTAGAAATGGTCTCTTGAAGTTATCCTGCTTGCACAATTAATTATGAAGCAAGGATAATAGTCACTGAGGCTATCAAGCAACAGTGACTAACCACTATAAACAATGTTTATAATTCAGCTAAGTACAGCAGTTAACTAACAATTGGGGTGGTGAACACACAATACAATATACAGATGATATATTATAGAATTGTAGAATTGTACCCCCCAAACCTATATAATTTTATTGATCAATGTCACCCCAATAAATTCAATAAAATGTTAAAAACAAGCAAACAGAAAACTAATCTTGTACCTTTACTTCTATCACCAGTTACTATATTGAACGTGTTTTGTATACAAGTAATTATAAGTTGAAATAATGAATAAAGGTTTTTTTTTTTCCTAACTGAAAAAAAAGTTCAGTTTCAGCGAATTTCCCTGAGGTGTATGGTGTAGGCTTCCAAAATCAGTTGAAAGCATGCAGCTATTTTTTGCATATAAAGACAGCTTATACTTACTTAAAATTGGTTTATTTCATTTTGCACTTCCTTCTATAGTAGAGAGTGATGGTGTTAGAGGAGGGGTTTGAAATACAGCTAAATACTTCTTTTAACTTAGCTCATGACAATTTCCCTTTCTAGATGAGCTACTGACCTACAAGTTTCTGGATTTACCAAGGCCACAGCTGCTCCCGTTTATTTGGTTGTATATGATCCAAAGTAACTGGTGGTCAGAATTTTAGTGCCTGTATTCATGCAACAGAGGACTTTCTCTTGAGGCTTTGGGGAAGTAAAAAACCAAAGAGGTAAAAACAAGTTTTATGAGTCTTCCCCAAGTTTTTGTGATGCACCTTCCCGTCTCATCATCAAAACAAACCAAAGCCAAACCACCATATTCTTGAAAAGAATCTCATATTAGGAGAACATTGCTACTTGTTACTACTTCCAGGATCTCACTGGGGAATAAAATGCGCCTTCTCATTAGTTACTCCACAAAAGACAGAAGAAGGCTTTTGAATTTAACAGTGGGGGGGTACCTTGGTGAGGGTTCTAAAATCCCACTAGACATCTTTCTTACGAGTCCAGTTTTGCCTGGATGCCTAGAAAACTATCCTCTTTCTGCCTTTTCTTTACGAACCAAACTGTCGAATTACCTCTGGAGTTAGGGAAGGGCTCGCCCCCTTTCAGGTGTCACTCGGACAGAGATGGATCCGGAGGCAGGACAGACCTGGCCGCGGGCGCCTCCCGGCTCTCGGGGAGCCCCACCCTGTCCAGATCCCGCAAGTCGGAAGAAGTGACCCCGCGTCCCCTCTGAGCCCCCCTTTTTGCGTGCCCCACGCAGGCTGCAGCTGACAGCTCAAAGAACACAGATGACAATAACAACTCTGAGCACCGGCTGTCACTTCAGCTCTGCGGCGTTGAGCGGAGGCAACCCTGGCTCAGGGACCCGGCGCCGAGACAGCCGGCTGGACGGCTGGACGGCTGGACGGCTGGACGCGGGCAGGAAGGGAAGGAATGAACTTACCCGCTGGAAGGTGCCGGCTTCTCTGGCAATTTAAGTCCTCTGGCCACTGAATCCCATGCCCCCGAGCCCCCTGGCCCCGCCCACTCTAGCCCCGCCTTGCCGACTCTGATTTCGCGTTGGCGCAAAGAGGAGCGCACCGCCCACTCTGATTTCGCATTTGCTCAAAGAGGAGCGCGCCAATTTGGCCTTGGCATGGAGAGGAGCGCGCGCTGATTTTGATTTTGCATTGGCGCGAAGAGGAGCGAGCCAATGACTTTGATTTCGCGTTGGCATGGAGAGGAGCGCGCGCTGACTCTGATTTCGCGTTGCCATGGAGAGGAGCGCGCGCTGACTGATTTCGCGTTGGCGTAGAGAGGAGCGCGCATTGCCTTTTGGGATCGGTAGTTTTACTAGGGCGCCTCCGCTGGGCCAGGCAGGAGAAGGACGGCTCTACGGACTACAAGGTCCGGCGTCCTCCCAGCCAGATGGGCGGTGGGAAGGGAAGGGGACGGGCTCAGCCGGGGTTTTAAACTGTAGTTGGCGTGCTGGCAAAGGGGGAAATCCTCACTTGCGTCACTGGTCCAAGTGGAGAGGCGGGACTCGAGACGCGTCACTTGGGCCCCAGCTGCGGGAGAACTTGACACACCCCGGCCAATTCCAGCTCCCCCCCTGTGTTTTCCCGGGGGACGGAGGGGCCTGTCCAGGCTCCGCGCCTGTCCTTGGAAGGCGGAAACGGCTGCGGGGACCGTCTCCTGGCGGAGGGGCCTGATCCTCGCTGCCATGTCCGGGGGCTTTGAGCTGCAGCCGCGGGACGGCGGCCCCCGGGTGGCCCTGGCGCCCGGGGAGACGGTGATCGGCCGCGGGCCGCTGCTGGGAGTAAGTGTGCGAGGGCTCGGCCGAACCCGAGAGCCGTGCAGCGAACGATCTCGCTCGCTTCTGCGGCCCTTTCCCCTCCTGAACCTGTTCCCCACCACGCCGGCCATGTCGGGATTTTAAGTTTGGGGGCAGCACGTTTTTCACTCAACTTGAATTCACTCACACACGTTTCCCTTATGTTGCCTTTAAAAAGCACCGACTTGAATTATCATTATCATCTCATCCGGTGGTCGGAAAACTGTGGCCCTGGGTCCAAATCCAGCCTGTTTTGGAATGGGCCCGCGTCCTAAGAACTTTAAGTTTTAAAGTGGAAAATGTAAACAAAGAACCTGTTAGTTAGCCTTTCAGGGGAATAATTGCTCCAAGGGCTGTGGATATTGTCTCTTGACTTGACAAACCACAATATTTACACTAGTTTCTGGCTCTTTATAGAAAAAAAGTTTGCCAACCCCTGAATTTATCTTTTCTAGAATAATTTCTTTTACGTTTTTGGCCTCTTTTGTGTGACTGATGGCCTCACTTTTATCGGAATAGTCTTTCAGTAGCTAACCCTTATGGGGTGTGTAGTGTTGCAGGCATACCGAGTTCTTTAATACTTTCAAAACCATGGGAGTTAGTGCTCTTTTTATCCTTATTGTTCAGATGAGAAAATTGAGTTGTAGATCGGTTATTTAAAGGCCACAGGTAAGGTTTTGGACACAAAGTGGCACTAAGCTGTTTAATTTCCACCCTCTCTGGGATGTTTAAGAATTAGAAAAGTGGTCTGTTGCATTCTGAAATTTTGTAGCTCTCCTTCTAACTGCGAGTACTTGCATGTTTTCTTAATCGTCAACATTTCTTTTTTAGTGCCCACTTTGTGCAACACATTTTGTAGACTCTAGCACTGTGGGGCATCCAAATATGAGACATGGGTTGATGCCCTCTAGTTTTCTCTTGGACGGTGGAGACAAACCTGTGCCCGTGGGGTAATGCCAGGGAGTAATGGGTGTGGACTGTTATCCTGGTTAACCTCCAGTGTCTAAATGGAACCCTTGGTATTAGCCCTAGACCCCTTCTCCAAGCAGGAAAAGTGAGAAGGAAGTCAGTCCTAAAGGAGTGTGTGTGTGTGTTTAGTAAGATTAAGTAAGAAAGTTGAAATTCACCTGTTGTTTATTTTTTTTTTACCTGGCAAGTAATTACTTAAATGTTTAAATAACATTGATAGAGGAAGAGGGAGAGAGAAAAAGATAGAGGGAGAGATAGAAATAGGGAAGAAAGAAGAGAGAAAAGGGGCGGTAGAGGACAAACCTCCCAGGCAGTTCCTTCAAATGTTTGTACAGCTTAATACTCTTAAATGAAAACTACTGGCTTATTTATTAGTTTTTAATTTAAATTCTTTATTGTTGAAAGTATTACATATGTCTCCTTTTCCCACTATTTACCTTTCCCTGGAGGCTCCTACCCCCCAACACATGCCCCCCCTCGGTCCCCGTGCCTGTGTCCATTGGTTATGCTTGCATGCATACAAGTCCTTTGGTTGATCACTTACTTGCCACCCCACCCCCCTCCACCCTTCCCTCTGAGGTTTAATGGTCTGTTCCATGTTTCTAGTCTTTTGATCTACTTTTGTTCATCAGTTAAAAAATATTTTTACTGGTGGTCCAGTGCACGATATTTTTGCGGGTGGTGGGGGGTGTCCCTTCACCCGGCCTGCACCCTTTCCAATCTGGGACCCCTTGGGGGATGTCCGACTCCCGATCCCTGTGGGATCGTTTCTAAACCAGCAGTCGGACATCCCACCCGCAATCTGGGACCGCTGGCTCCTAACCGTTCACCTGCCTGCCTGCCTGATTGCCCCTACCACTCTGTCTCCTGGCCTGATCGCCCCCAACTGCCCTCCGTTCCAGTCTGATCACCCCTAATTGCCCCCCCCCCCCGCTGGCCTGATCACCCCCAACTCCCCCCTGGCCAACCTGCTCGCCCCCAACTGCCCCCCCCCCCGCCACCAGCCTGCTCACCCCCAACTGCCCCCCCCTGCCGTCCTGCTTGCCCCCACTGCCCCCTCCTTCCCCCCCAGCTGACCTGATCTCCCCTAACTGCCTCTGCCTCAGCCCCGCCACCATGGCTTTGTCCGAAAGGACGTCTGGTCTCCCGGTCTAACTGGGATATTACCCTTTTATTAGTATAGATTGGTTTCAGAGAAGACAGGAGAAGGAGCGAGAAATAGAAACGTCAGTGATGAGAGAGAATCATTGATCGGCTGCCTCCTGCATGCCTCGCACTGAGGATCGAGCTCACAACCTGGGCATGTGCCCTGACCAGGAATCGAACCATGACCTCATAGTTCATAGGTTGACGCTTAACCACTGAGCTATGCCAGCTGGGCAAAACTACTGTTGTTGTTTTTTAAAAATATATATTTTATTGATTTTTTTACAGAGAGGAAGGGAAAGGGATAGAGAGAAACATCAATGAGAGAGAAACATCCATCAGCTGCCTTCTGCACGCCCCCTACTGGGGATGTTCCCGCAACCAAGGCACATGCCTTTGACCAAATCGAACCTGGGACCCTTCAGTCCGAAGGCCGATGCTCTATCCACTGAACCAAACCGGTCAGGGCTAAAACTACTGTTTTTGATTTCAAAATTTTCTTATTCTGTTTTGACAGCAGGAATTAGATGACATTCCTTTTTGATCTATTTTCCTCCAGGGAAATAGGACAGCACCAGATATCTATCTAGTGAGATTCCCTACAGTAATTGAATCTATTGCTTTAATGAAAAAGAGAAGAGGTCCCCAGTTGGGGGTGGGGGAGTCATGGACTTTAGTGTGGACTCTTCAAGTGGCATCAGTTTACCACTTGTAAGAATGCTGTAAGTGTCCCACAAAGTTTCTGCAAAGTAACTGCTCCTCATTCTGGCAACTCTGTACTGTTCCTGCGTGTGCAGAATCTCACTGGCTCTCTCGGAATGCTAGTCCTAACCTTGTCCAACAAGGTTTATCCCAAGGGTGTGTGCCAAGCATTCCTAGCTGCTAGGTTTCGCTCCTTCCTTCCTTAATTATTGAGCCCAATACATGTCTGGCACATGATCTTGTCCTTCCTGTTCTGTGTCTCAACCCCTCACTCTTCCAGTCCTCAAAAAAGAGTCTATTTGTACTTTAGGGTAAAAAGGATATAGAGTTTGCTTTTGGAAGTGCATTTTAACAAAGAAACAGTGCTACCCATTGTTAAAGCTAAAGGAGCAACATTCGTGGTCTTAACATTCTTCCTATTTAGTTGACTAATATTTTAGTAACCTCAGAAAATAGTTGATGAATATATACTAGAGTCAGATGGGAGGGATAAAAGAGACACAAATCTTTACTCTCAAGAAACATAAAGTTTAATAGGTATGAGAGACATAGAAGGAAGTAACTAAATAAGTCACAACCTCAAGTGGGACTGGAGCCAGTCAGGCAACCTGAGTGAGTGAACAGGAAGGAAGGAAGACTTCCTCAATATGTCAGTGATTATGAAGTGTTAGAATAGGTAGAATTTTGGTCGGTGGAGAGTGGGTGGTAGGGAGGGAAGGTCCCTTTCAGACTAAAAGAATGTACCATTTCAGCCTCTAAGGTTTAAAAGTGTAGGCATATTGGATAATCAGATAAGTGCTGACTAGACTTGTGGGATAATCATTACAACAATGGTCCCATTGAACTTCTTACAGACAATATTTTTATAGCACTTGTTAGTTAGCAGTTTTAGGCAGAATTGAGTTGAAAGTACAGAGTCCCATCTACCTCTGCCCCCCACCCCCATCTGCAGCCTCCCCCACTATCAACATCCTGTACGACAGTGGTATGTTCTATAAACTTATATTGACATGTCATTATCGCCCAAAGTCCATAGTTTACAGTGGAGTTCAGTCTTTGTGTACATTCTATGGGTTTTGACAAATGTGTAATGACATGTATCCACCATTGTAGTACCACACAGAATAGTTTCACTGTCTGGAGAATTCTCTGTGCTCTGTCTATTCATCCTTCCTTTCCCTCCAGCCCCTGGCAACTACTGAACTGTTCCGTCTCTATAGTTTACCTTTTGCAGAATATCCTATCATTGGAATCATGCAGTATGCATATGTGGACTTTTCAGATTGGCTTCTTTTACTTAGTAATATGTACTTAAGGTTCCATAGCTTTTCATGGCTTTTTAATGATGAGTAATATTCCATTGTCTGGATATCTTTAGTTTATCCATTTACCTACTGAAGGACATCTTGGTTACTTCCAAGTTTGACAGTTATGACGAAGGCTGTTTTAAACATCTATGCACAGGATTGTATGGTAAGAATGTATTTAGTTTTGTAAGAAACGGCCAACTGTCTTCCCAAGTGACTGTACCATTTTGCATTTCTACCAGCGATGAATGAGAGTTCCTGTCCCAAATCTTCATCAGAGTTTGGTATTGTCAGTGCTTTGGCTTTGGGCCTTCTGGTAGGTGTGTAGTGAATTACTTTTCTTATGTATATAAAAATTACCATCTGCCTTTTTTTCATATGCCTTCATATTTCTGTATGAGCTCCTTTCTCTGGTAACTTGATTCTGTAGGTGGTTTCTGGATATCTATGTGTTTTTTAAGCTTTGAAGATGATTCTGTTATGAAACCGCAGTTCAACACCACTTCTAGACACACTCTGAAGGATGCTTGGCACAGAATAGGTCTTTAAGAAAGGTCTGCTGAACTGAACTAAATAAGTAACAATTAAGAAACTTTAATTTACTAAAGTCTCAAATGAGGATTTAAATGCAGTTTTGTCCTCCTAAGCTTTTCTTATGCATTTACTCACTATGTTGTCTCTGTCATAATATATTGCTGATGAAGATGATGTTCTCACACTTGTATAGCATTCACTCTGCAAGCTGCATTGCAAGCCGAATAGGTTAGGTGAGTTGAAATTTCAACAGCAGCAAGTCAGCACAGGTCCATCATATTGGCTAACAATTCAGCAACCTTGAATTAGGAGATCAGAAAGTATTGGATTTTATTTTTAAAATCTACATGATCCACATTTCATCAGCATTGTGGATTAAGTAGGTATTTGTGAGATAGCCTGATAACCTTACCATTTACCCTGCTATTCTTATGGAAAAGTATATTCACAAATTTCAAAAAACTACTTCACCTCCAGTATACTAATACCCTTTGTCAGCTTATTTGTAAATTGGAGTCTGCCTAGAGAACTTACGGCCAAAATCAAGTATATTTTCTCGAAGTTGTCCTTTTTTTTTTTTATAATATATATTTCCATTGATTTCAGAGAGGAAGGGAGAGGGAGAAGAAGGGAGAGGGATAAAGAGATAGGAACATCAGTTATTGGCGCCTCCTGCATGCCCCCTATTGGGGATTGTGCCTGCAACCTGCATGTTCCCTGACTGGGAATCGAACCAGGACCTCCTGGTTCATAGGTGGATACTCAACCACTGAGCCACACCGATCAGGCCAAAGTTGTCTTTTCTTAATATCAGAAATTGGACTTGGGTAAATTCCAAGTGAAATAATAAGCATCTTATGTCAATTAACTTTTGCTCTTATGAGGAATAAGATAAACTAATGTAAAGTTATGATTGAGTCTCAGTGTTGGTGATTGAGCTTTGGAGTGTATGCTGGACCCGATACTGGGTCGCTCTCTAGATAAGAAAACTTTATGGCTTGAAGACTGCTTTATAGTAGCCAGCCTGTTCAATTCAGGTCTTAATTTTGGATTTTATTGACTTTACACATGCAAACACACACACACACACACACACACACACACACAGTTTGAGGAATTTTATGCAAATCATGCCTAAAATAGATCTTGTGCTTCTTTGAGTTTGTGTATTTTCCCATAACACAAATTCAGATCTCAGGTGGTTTTCTATTTTCTCTACCATGAAAGTTTGAATTGGTGTTTTTTTTTTTATTAATTGTTGATAGAGCAAACTAGATAATCTTATGTGAAAACACTGAAAATTATAAAGTACTGTACAAGGAAATTTTTATTCTCTTAGGCCTTAGTGGGCTATGTAATTTATACTGGAAAAACAACAACACACAAACAAACAAATTTTACCTCTTTTCTGTTCTTACATTTATAGAAAGCATGCTAAATGAGAACATTGAATTATTGAGTTATATTTGTCTATGATATTCAGAAATTTCTCTGGGAAAATATCTTAAGAAAAATTAACTGGTGTTGGTTTTTCTGTAAATACATAAAGGCAAAAATGAAATGAGTGGTACCATTCTATTCTATCTATTTCAGGGCCCAGTAGCTATTCTGCTTTTACTTTATTTGGGTTTATTTTTAGGATTTTGGAAATAATAAACAAATAGGCTAGAGACCTTGATTCAAAACATCTAAGCATTTCTCCTGGTAGCATAAGAAAATTGTTTGACTCCAATAAATGCCAAAAATGAATATGTGGCAAACAAGTCACAAACAGTTCCTTTATGTCTTTATGTCTCTCTCTTTTCTTCTGGCACAAACTTTGGATCATAATGCATGAAACGTTTAATTCAAAACCAGAAAATCAAAGATAAGGGAACCACTTTGTATCAATTCAGAGGTTATATAAAAACAGAGAGCCATGCCCCCAGTCAAGAAACAGCGTGAAGAATTTTAGTAAGAGATATTTTTATAGTACCTGAAGAAAACTGCTGTCACTTTAGTGCTGCTCATGGAGGAGAGGAGTGACTTCAGCATTAGCCTTCAGCCTGGGTATCCATCAGGGTTTCTGTTCTGAGTTCCTGCCACATGATACCCAATTCTTTTAATAATAAAGTTCTTGTTCTGGAGTACTCAGTTTAGTTAGCTTTTCTGTTTCTTAATATTCTTTCTCTAAATGGCTGAGCATAAATGAATTTGTTATTAGATGCCTAGTATCAACATAACAGTTGCTAAAGTAATGGGTATTAGTCATAATTGCTCTTGGCGGTAGGTAACACAAAAGTGTAGATGACAGCTTAATCAAATAGGTTTTTCTTCTGTAATAGAGAATCACAGGGGCAGTCCATCAGGGCTGGTGCAGCTACTCCAGGAATGGGCTCTTCTGTGCTCCTTGCTCAGCCTTTGCATATGGTTTTCATGTCTGTAGTCGTAGGTGGCTGCTGTACTTTGAGGAGTCAGATTTAAGCAGGAAGAAAGAAAGGCAGAGGGCAAAAGGTGCATGCCAGTTGAGCCAGGTCCTTTTTATTGGGAAGACAATCTTTCCAGAAGCTCTACTTTGTTTTAAAATATAGATTTTATGGTTTTAATCAGGTATGGTGAGGCCAACTGAACAGGAGATGGTTGCCATTGAAAAGACAATTTATTACTCACAGTTCCCAAGGCAAAGAAGGGCACACCGTGAAGGGCCATACCAGGGAACCCTAGGTCAGTGGAAGGCAGAAGGTGGAGAGAGCTAGAGAAACTGGAGGGGAAAGCCTTTATTGTGGCTTTCTCCTGAATGAATGGGCAAGGCAAGGAAGCAGGTTTAGGATGGACTGGTTTGAATAATTTTATTGAGCTGAGGTCCCTTGGGGCTGCCCTTAGTTGTCTGATGCCTAGCCCTGTGCTGATTAGGGCAGTGTAAGAGCCAGGTAAAGCCAGGGGATTGGGGGTAAGGTTTTGGATTGGTTAGTTTGCATATGAAATGTGCACTTACGGGCGAGTCATTCCTTTATTATCTCTAAGAATCCCATAACCCTGGGAGGGGTAGTTCTTTCCTTGTCAGTAATGTCCTAGGTATCAAAGCAGAAGATTCAGAAGCTAGAAAATGTGGTTAAAGCACAATCCCTCTTATAGCCTTTGCTAGAACTATTTTTGTTGTCCATCCGTCACTACAAAGAATTCTGGGCACATTGTTACCCGAATAAATTGGAGTACTATTAGTACTGAAGAAGAAATGAGTAGATATTGATTAAGCAACTAGTAGCATTTGGTACACAGTGTCACATGGGAAGAATTAGCATCTAAAAAGTATAGGTGTAGTTTAAATTGTGAGTTGCAAATTCAAATGCCACCAGAGGCCAGGTATGCCATGAAGGGTAAGTGGGCTTAGTGGAAGATTATAGGGAGTGCTGGTGAGATGGAGGGTGCATATAGTCTTCAAAGGAAAAATGAAAAAACAATGTGATTTGTGGCCTATTAGCTATCAGTTGTGGTGCCTACTTAAAGTACATGTAATAGAAAGATGCTTATTAATTTTACTGAGGAGACTATAAATAGAAATGTACTATATTTATCATGTTATTTAGCAATCATGTACTCTACATTTTCTAGTTAACTTGATGGTAACTCTTAAGTACCAACATTTTTGAAATATTAGTTATTTTTTCCTGAACTTTTCATTTTGAAAGACTTCAGACCTACAGAAAAGTTGGAAAGAATAGTACAATGAACACACATATATCCTAACTTATGTTAACTAACAGTTAACATATTGTTGTATTTACTTTGTCTTTTTCTTTCTCTTGAACCCATTTGAAAGTATACTACATGTGTTATGGCACTTTATCCGTAAGTATGTCAACACGTTTTACCTAAGAACAAGGATGTTTCTACATAAATAGAAAATAAATACACACATTCGAGAAATTTGTAACTGTAATAACTTTTAATATTCCACATTGAGTTTTATCCTACTTTTCCAATAATGTCTTTTTTTATCATTTAAAACAATTTTGGATCCAATAAAATATTATCTGGTCCTAGCTGGTTTGGTTCAGTGGCTAGAGTGTCGGACGGCAGACTGAAGGGTTCCGGATTTTATTCTGATCAAGGGCACATACCTCAGTTGCAGGCTTGATCCCTGGCCCTGGTCGGGACACATGCAGGAGGCAGCCAATTGATGTGTCTCTCTCACATCGATGTTTCTCTCTCTCTGTCTCTTCACCTCCCTAACACTCTCTAAAAATCAATGAAAAAATATCCTTGGGTGAGGATTCACAACAACATATATATAATCTGTAATCTAGACCTGTTCTGTCTTTCATAGCACTAATGCTTTAGGAGTCCAGGCCAGTCATTTCATAGAATGCCCACAAGTTTGATTTGAATGATAGTTTCCACATGGTTAGACTCAGGCTAAGCATTCTGGGTAAGAGAATTCCATAGGTGATGTGAACTGCGAGCAGCATGTCAGGAGGCCCAGCTCTTGGTTGTTCTGTTTGCCGTGATGTTATTAGTGTGATGAGTTGGGGAAGGTGGTGCCGGACTTCTCCCAGTGAAGAGGACATTCCCTTTGTGAGTAAACTGTGGAGTCATGCCTTGATACTTCATGAATATTGTTTCCCATCAAGCTTTCACCTGAAAATTAACATGCATTGATCCTTTACTGAGTCAGCTCATACTTTGGTGGTTACAAAATAGTGATTTTTGGGGTCCTTTTTTTTCTTCTACATTAGCAGGCATTGTTTTATAAAGAAAGGCTTTTCCTGCCAGACCTAGCCCCAGCCCCTTTCTTGAGTTCAGTATGAATTCATGGATTATTTTTGTATTGTTTGTGTTATATTCCATTATAATCATTATTCATATTGATCCCCGAGTTAGTCCCAGTTTTTCTGGCCGTCTGAACTGCTGTATGTGAGATGTGTTTTCAGCATTTCCCACTCAAGGTGTGACTTCTCTTCTGGGGGTGATACTATCTGTGACTCACTGTCCTCTCTTCTGTTTTTCTTTTCCTCCCAGTTGCCACCTGTCAGTTGCAGCATAAATCTTGAAGCTTAATCTTCTGCATTTGATGTCTCTTTCCCTGCTTACATGTAAATTAAAGTTTGTGGTGATGTCTGTCTCCTAGTACTTTAGATGTGTGATATAGTTGGTTTTATTTGCTTTATTTATTGATCTTAGATTTGGTGGGAGGTATGTGGTATGATTAGGATTTTTATGTGGCTACAGTTATTCTATATGAAACTGGAATTCCGTGATTTTAACTATTTTTATGGCTAAGATACCAAAATGTCTGACTTTCAAACGAAGTTTTCATTTATTGATGACTCCTATAATCAATAAGCAAAATTGGGTAAGACTTTAGTACTTTTTGAAGGATGTTATGTCATTTGTCCCTACTCTCAATAGCTTCTAGCCAGCATATTCTTTTTGAATCCTGGGGTTTCTTTGCTTTTCTATAGTCTTTCTCTTTCCACTTGCAGACCAACATTAGTCATTTCTCCTATCCCCACCCCATTGTCAGTGCTTTGCTTACTAAACCATGTCTACTCTATTCTGTACTGTGAATAGAGAATTGGGAATTTAGATAACACATGTTGTTAGACTTGGGTATGACCGTTAGAATAAACAGGACCAAGTGAGAAATGAGGCCTCTTGGAGCTTTATTTAGAGCTTAAATTTTCTCAGAAGGTCTACTTGCTGTTTAAATAGCTATTCTGCTTTATTTCCAGTTTTGTTCGTATATTGTAGTAAATAATCTAAAAAATAATGTTTAACCTAATGATGATGAGGACAGTACAGTGTTAAGAGCAAAGGTATCTCTAGAATCAGATTCTGTGAGTTCAATCCTGGTTCCACTGCTCAATGGCTACATAACTTCACATAGTTGCTTAATCTCTCTGTACCGCCATTTCTCATCTATAAAGATGAAGATAATAGTATCTTCTTCACAGATTTTGTGAAGATTACAAAGGATAATACATGATATGTATAGTGTTCTTGATATCTGATTGCTGTTACAGTTAATATATATATATATATATTTTTTTTTTTTAAATATATTTTATTGATTTTTTACAGAGAGAAAGGGAGAGAGATAGAGAGTTAGAAACATCGATGAAAGAGAAACATCGATCAGCTGCCTCCTGCACATCTCCTACTGGGGATGTGCCCGCAACCCAGGTACATGCCCTTGACCGGAATCGAACCTGGGACCTTTCAGTCCGCAGGCCGATGCTCTATCCACTGAGCCAAACCGGTTTCGGCAATATATATTAATATCAATGTGTGGATATTCATTCTGCACAAGGAGCAGTGATCAACTGTTAAAGTAAGTAGGTCCTAAGATATTTAGGATAATTTATTTGTGACCTACCACCTACCCTTCTCACCCCATCCTGAAATTAAAATAAGCTTTAATGATAATTTATTAAACCTTTAAGCTTTCCATTGAGAAAACATAATATTTTTAAAACTTACTCATTTGTTAGAGGTATGGTTTAAAAGGGACGATTATAGCTAAATGCCTGAGGGATGTTAATTTCAAAGACTTTAAAGCACTTTTTGGTTCTTTATAGAGATGCATATCTAGCAATGAAATTACATTGTGTGGAGTCATATGACCACTAGAGGTCATATTATACTTTTATATTATTTAAAAATCTTTCTTGCTGGTGTCTGTCAGTGAAGCCTACTTCAGACAGATAGGAAGAGTCTATTATTGCTTCCTGCAAAAATATAGATTGGAAAAAAAGAAACCTAAGCTGGACAATTACAAGAACCATCATTATGTGTCATGGTTTTATGTTTGACAGTTTATTACTCTACTAGAGGCCTGGTGTATGAAATTCATGCATGGGAGGGGGGATCCCTCAGCCCAGCCTGTATCCTCTCACAATCAGGGACCTTTCGGGGGATGTCCAACTGCTGGTTTAGGCCTGATCCCGGAGGAATCCCTGTGGAACGGGCCTAAACTGACAGTTGAACATCCCTCTTACAATCCGGGACTGCTGGCTCCTAACTGCTCGCCTGCCTGCCTGATCATCCCTAACCACCTTTGCTTGCCTCTCTGATCTCCCCTAACCACTCGCCTGCCTGATCGCCCCTAACCACCTCTGCCTGCCTGCCTGATTGCCCCAACTACTCTGCCTGCCTAATCTCCCCTAACCACTCACCTGCCTGATTGTCCCTAACTGCCTTTGCCTGCCTGCCTGATTGCCCCTATCCACTCTGCCTGCCTGCCTGATCATCCCTAACCACCTCTGCTTGCCTGCCCGATCGCCCCTAACCACTCGCCTGCCTGATCATCCCTAACCACCTCTGCTTGCCTGCCTGATTGCCCCTAACCACTTGCCTGCCTGCCTGATCACACCTAACCACTCATCTGCCTGATCGCCCCTAACCACCTCTGCCTGCCTGCCTGCCTGATTGCCCCTAACTACTCTGCCTGCCTGATCTCCCCTAACCACTCCCCTGCCTGCCTGATCGCCCCTATCCACTCTGCCTGCCTGCCTGATCTCCCCTAACCACTCGGCTGCCTGTCTGATTGTCCCTAACCACTTCTGTTTGCCTACCTACCTGATCATCCCTAACCACCTCTGCTTGACTGCCTCATCACCCCTAACCACCTCTGCCTGCCTGTCTGATCTCCCCTAACCACTCGCCTGCCTGCCTGATCATCCCTAACCACCTTTGCTTGCCTCTCTGATCTCCCCTAACCACTCGCCTGCCTGATTGCCCCTAACCACCTCTGCCTGCCTGCCTGATTGCCCCAACTACTCTGCCTGCCTAATCTCCCCTAACCACTCACCTGCCTGATTGTCCCTAACTGCCTTTGCCTGCCTGCCTGATTGCCCCTATCCACTCTGCCTGCCTGCCTGATCATCCCTAACCACCTCTGCTTGCCTGCCCGATCGCCCCAACCACTCGCCTGCCTGATCATCCCTAACCACCTCTGCTTGCCTGCCTGATTGCCCCTAACCACTCGCCTGCCTGCCTGATCACACCTAACCACTCATCTGCCTGATCGCCCCTAACCACCTCTGCCTGCCTGCCTGCCTGATTGCCCCTAACTACTCTGCCTGCCTGATCTCCCCTAACCACTCCCCTGCCTGCCTGATCGCCCCTATCCACTCTGCCTGCCTGCCTGATCTCCCCTAACCACTCGGCTGCCTGTCTGATTGTCCCTAACCACTTCTGTTTGCCTACCTACCTGATCATCCCTAACCACCTCTGCTTGACTGCCTCATCACCCCTAACCACCTCTGCCTGCCTGTCTGATCTCCCCTAACCACTTGCCTGCCTGCCTGATCACCTCTAACTGCTCACTGGGGTGTGGGGCCAGCCAGGGCGAGGGGCTGTGGTCGTTCTGGTCGTCCTGCCATTTCGGTCGCTGGGCTCTTATTATATAGGATAGTATTGGTTAGCAAATTGACTTGTATTATTGAACTTAACAATGAGATCTTAATATTCGAGTTAGAAATATAAACTTCTTACTCTCAGCCACAGAATAATTTGCATTTATTGAAACTATGTCTGAATGATTACATGTAGATGTAGAATCACATGAATATTTTCCTCACATATTTTTATTAATAACAGTATGAATTTGGAGGATTACCTACTCAAAAATGACCTACAGAAGTTACTTAAATTCTCTAAGCTTTCAATTTCCAAATATGTAAAATGTGAATAATAGCTATGACAGTATTGAGTACTGTTTATAGTGAATCTCAACACTTAAGTGAAAGCTGTATGCAAATGGTAAAGTGGGTTACCAGATAACTGCTGTTGATTTTGGCCCACTAAGGTACATTATTGGGAAGATTATAGGAACTTCTCAATTTCTATCCTTTCTTTTCTGGTAGGATACGTTATAGTTTATATTTACTTTTCTGAAATAACCATGGTGGCTAATAGTGGCTAATTTTAATAGGGCTGTCTTTAAGATACTTAGTTCAATGAAGGCCTGAGACGGGGCAGGAGTGAGGAGGAGGGGAGACAGTGGGGGAAAGAGAGGGCATCTGTAATATTTTCAACAATAAAAAAGATACTTTATTTTAGAAAATATTCTAAATATTAACTTGCAGCTGTGTGGACAATTTCTGGATGTGGCATTCATTCTGTTGTGATGCTTGATGTTACTACTTTTCAGTTATTGTCTTAAGTGTGGAACTGCTCTCTGGCTTAAAAAAATGGGTATTGATTCCTGGTAGTTTCACATTTTGCCAGGTTTTGCAAATCTAATGGATTTAATTGAATTTAGGCATTGCTGTAGTCTGCTTTTACCTATAATTTTGGTTTTGATGTGGGTAAATGATAGATACCAAGGTAACCATAAGATGGACCAAATAATTATCCTAAATTGTTGCTTGAAATGTTGTCATATGAATCAGCCACAAATGACAAAGGTAAGCTGAACTGTTGTGTTTATAGCCATGCAGCCAGGGCTTGATTGGCAATTTTAGCATTTAAAGTGCAAACAGTTTTTAAACTTTTGTATGCAGAAATGATTGTGAGCATAAGTGGAGCACTATTGGTTCAAACACAGAAAGCAGATTTATATATTAGATGATAGTCTCGTCTTCACTGTAAACATTTGATTGTCACTACTCCCTCTCCTACCTTCCTGTTGTCTTAAGTAGTGTTGATGGCTCCAGAGCTCAAACGCAGGTCTGCTTGACCCCAAAGCCTATAGCCTTACCTTTTTTACACGTAGGAGACTGCTGCTTTAAAAAGCTGTTGGTCATCATAACCTACACTACATTTCCTGTATTTGAAATATTTTCTAATAAGTACTGCCGGGGTCCAACCCCAGCAGGTCCAGGGGTTCCCAAAGGCGTAGACGAAGTCGGCGAAGAAGGAAGGACACGGAGACAGTGTTCAGTTGATCAGCAGCCTAGCCAGGATCTCTAGCCAGGATCTCCAGCCAAGTTCTGGTCTGGATCTCCAGAGAGGTTCTGCTTCAGATCTCCAGAGAGGTTCTGTCCAGGTTCTCCAGTCAGGTTCAGTCACCAGGTTCTAGTCAGGCTCTCCTGCCAATCTCCGCAGTCAGGTTCAGTCCAGGATCCCCTGCCATGCTCTCTCGCCAGGCTTTGCCTCCAAGCTCCGAGGCCAGTCCCTGTCCAGGATCCTCCGGCATGCTCTCGCCAGCGAAGTTCTTCTGTCTCTAGAGAACGTTCTGTGTAGGTTCTGTGTTCTGAATTCTGTCTGTTGTTGTCTTGTTGCATCTGTATTTATACCAGTTGATTCTAATCCTGTCAATTTCTATTACAAAGGTTAGGGCGTTTCTTATCTCCATTCCAGGGAGTAAAGATTATGTAGCTTAAGCATGATTGTTTGTAGTTAAATTGATTAACTACCCGCCTGGCACTTAGTTAAGGAGTTTCATCCCCTCCCTAACTTCAGGGGAAAATCCCTACCTGGGGATTCAACCTTTCTCGGAGAGGTGACCTTGGTTAAAACACAGCGCCAAGAAGGTGAGCAAACATATTAAGAACCGTATGCCATATATGCCAGGTCCCTTGAAACAGCAAGGATTGGCCGGCTCCCGGCAAAGTACATATTATATAGATTTTTTTCTCATTTTATGAATATTATTGATAAGAATCCCTACTAAATGCCTGCCTTGAATGGAAACCATCATTTAGGTTTTGGGATCTGTTAGATTGCAAGCTTGAGTCTCTGCTTAGCCATTTATTCTTCTCTGAATTTGGGCAGGTCTCTTACTCTCTGAGTTGTTTTGTTTTTTTGTTCAATGAGAACAATCATGGTTTGTTGTGGTTGTTGTTGTTGTTTTCTGGGGAGGTGGCTGTATTTGAAATTTTTATTTTTTCCCACTTTAGATAACAGACAAGAGAGTGTCCAGAAGACATGCAATTCTTGAGGTGGTGGGTGGTCAGCTTCGAATCAAACCGGTAAATATGTTAATGATACATTTTAACGTTTTGTCTCTCAGTTTTTCCCAGCTTCGGATCAGAGGGGCTTATTTTTTAAGTTATGGAAATAGGACATTAATGTCAAAACATATCCTTCTTATTGCCAGGAGATAATTGGGAGATAAAGATCAGACTATTTACTTTCTTTCCTATAGGGCAGTGTTACATTTACACAGAATTTAATGAAAGATGACTACCAGTTCACATGTACATACATGATTATTGTGTTCATGACTGGGTATTACAAATAAGATCCTATAAAAAAAAGCTCATAACTAAGGGGGTGGGGTAGTGACCAAAGTCACTTTAAGTGTTATAGAGTTATATTTTAATAGATTTCTATACCTCTATGTGTAGAGTTGACTATTTCTAAAATTTAGACCTTATTCAACTTTAGGATTTTAAAAATAATTGTAATTTGAAAGATCCTATTAAGGGCTAGAATTTTAATTACTTGCTTTTAGTTTAAGCACTGATATGTTGTAGGGAAAGCAGGTTCTGAGAATATACTATGTGATCATTCCTTTTCATTTGCAGAATCTATTGTATAGGAGAATGAAATATGTGTATGAGGGTCCATTTATTTTAGACTTGATGTTGGTGTGTTAAAATTATTAATATGCAATGAATTTCATTAATTTTTAATATTTAAAAACCTACATGTATGTTCATCTTAATATGTATAACTTCCTGTTGTTTTATTAGTTCTTTTTTTTTTATACAGATAGTACTTTTATTATCCTATATTGAACTATCCCCAAATTTGAGAAATATCCTTTTAATTCTAGTATTGGGAAAATTTTTGAATACCAATGAATTCACACCACCTCAACCTTAAATAAATACTTTTAAAGAAAATTTGTATCTCATTCTACATTGTCTTAGTGTCTTGAAAAGTGCTAATATCTGTAGTCGGCATTCTTGGGGTGGCCCCTTTATTTACCATCAGTTATTTGTCTTTGAGTCCAACTATCTTATTCATCATAGTGAGACTTACTAGACCATAAGCTTGTTGAATATAGGAACACTGACTAAATCTTCATATCTCTAGAATCTAGCATAATAGTTAATATTTATTCAGTTCATGAGTAAATGCTGCAGTGAGAACTATATGTGGCATTTCTAGGAGTGGGGATATCATGGATTTTTATAAAAGTACTAGAGGCCTGGTATACAAGATTCATGCACTCGGGGGAGGGGGGGAGGGACCCTCAGCGCAGCCTGCGCCTTCTCTCAGTCCAGGACCCCTCAGGGGACATCCCCGGAGGGGTCCATAGAGCTGTCGCAGAGGCAGGAGAAGTTCCTGCCACTGCCGCTATGCTCGCCAGCTGTGAGCCCAGCTTCTGGCTGAGCGGTGCTCCCCCTGTGGGAGCGTACTGACCACCAAGGCAGCTCCTGCATTAAGCATCTGCCTCCTGGTGGTCAATGTGCATCATAGTGACCGGTTGTTCCACTGTTCAGTCGATTTGCATATTATCTTTTTATTATATAGGAGGACTAGAGGCCCAGGGCACAAAATTTGTGCCTGGATAGGGTCCCTAGGCCTGGCCTGCGGTCAGGACTGATCTTCCCTGGCTGCCAGCAGCGAGCCTCCCCCCTCAGCTGCCACCAGTCGCCCTCTGTGTGTGGGGTGATTGGTGGGGCAATCGGGGCCCTGGCACCGCCTGCGTTTGCCTCCACCCACCCCTGGTTTCCCATTCCCGATCGGGCGATTGGAGCCTGCTGGCCGGGGGAAGGAACCAAGAGGTTGGCTGGCAGGCTCCTAGGCCTGTGGGCTGGGGCAGCTCCTGAATTGAGCGCCTGCCCCCTGGTGGTCACTGCACGTCATAGCGACTGGTTGTTCTGCCATTCGGTCGATTTGCATATTAGCCTTTTATTATATAGAACTAGAGGCCTGGTGCACAAAAATTTGTGCACTCGGGGGGGACTGGGGGTCCCTCAGCCCAGCCTGTGCCCTCTCGCAGCCTGGGACCCCTCGGGAAATAACGACCTGCTGGCTTAGGCCTGCTCCCAGGTATCAGAGGGCAGGCCCAATCCCTAGGTGCAGCCCCTGGTTGGGCTCAGAGCAGGGCCGATTGGGGAGTTGGGGCGCCGCCCCCTGTCATGCACAGAGCCGGGCAGATCGGGAGGTTGGGATGCCACCCTCAGTCACACTCAGGGTAGGGCCGATTGGGGGGTTGGGACACTGCCCCCAGTCACACTCAAGGCAGGGTCGATGGGGAGGTTGCGGCGCCACCCCCTGTCACACACAGAGCAGGGCCAATCAGGGGGGTTGGGGCTCCGTACCCTGTCACGCACAGAGCAGGGTCGATCAGGGGGTTGGGGAGCTCCCCCCTGTCATGCACAGAGCAGGCCCATCAGAGGGTTGGGGAGCACCCCCTGTCACGCACAGACCTGGGCCCATCAGGAGGTTGGGGAGCTCCCCCCTGTCACTCACAGAGTAGGGCCGATAGGGGAGTTGGGGCACCGCCCCCTGTCACACACAGAGCAGGGCGGATCAAGGGGTTGGGGCACCACACCCTGTCACACTCAGGGCAGGGCCAATGGGGAGGTTATGGCTCTACCCCGTCACCCACAGAGCAGGGCCCATGGGGAGGGGGGGGTTGGGTCACCGCCCTCTATCACCCACACAGCAGGGCCGATCAGGGGGTTGGGGCGCCGCCACTGTCACACTCAGGGCAGGGCTGATGGGGAGGTTATGGCTCTACCCCGTCACACACAGAGCAGGGTCAGTGGTGGTGGGGGGGTTGGGGTGCCGCACCCTGTCACACACAGAGCAGGGCTGATCATGGTGTTGGGGCACCGCACCCTGTCACACACAGAGCCGCAGGGCGATCAGGGGGTTGGGGAGCTCCCCCCTATCAGGCACAGAGCAGGGCTGATCAGGGGTTGGGGCGCCTTCCCCTGTCACGAACAGAGCAGGGCAGATAGGGAGGTTGTGGCCCCGCCCCCTGTCACACACAGAGCCGCAGGGCAATCAGGGGGTTTGGGCGCTGCCCCCTGTCACGCTGATCCCGGTGCTGGGAGGCCTCGTGGCTTCGCTGATCCTGGTGCTGGGAGGCATATTACCCTTTTACTATATAGGATAGAGGCTGGTGCACGGGTGGGGGCCGGCTGGTTTGCCCCGAAGGGTGTCCTATATCAGGGTGGGGGTCCCCACTGGGGTGCCTGGCCAGCCTGGGTGAGGGGATGATGGCTGTTTTCAGGCTGGCGGGTGACTGAAGCTCCCAACTGCTCCTTTTTTTCTTTTTTCTTTTTTATTCTGGGCCAGCTTTAGCTCTGAGGCTTGGCTCCAGCTCTTAGGCCTCGGCTGCAGAAAGCAGGTATCTGGTTTGTTTGGGTTCTATAATCGAAACACTGTTTCAACTCCAGCTCTGAGATCCCGGCTGGCTGAAAGCAGGGATCTGCGTTTGTTCTATAATTGAAACAATGTTGCGGTCCTGCTGGCTGAAACCCGGCTGGCTGAAAGCAGGTTTCTGGGGTTTTGTTTAGCTTCTATATTTGTAACACTGTTTCAAACTGCAAGCTCAGAGGCCGGCAGTGGCAGGCGGGGAATGTTGGAGTTCTCCGTCACTAAAGCAAGCAAGCCTCATGTTCGCTTCAAGCTGCCTGGCTGCCGGCCGCCATCTTGGCTGGCAGTTAATTTGCATATCACCCTGATTAGCCAATGGGAAGGGTAGCAGAGTGACACCATTTGCATATTTCTCTTTTATTAGTGTAGATAGTTTCAATAAAATTCCTATTCCCTTGAAATAGATTTATTTATTTATTCATTTACTTATGGTAGCTGCACCTACAAGGTGCAATTTAGAGAAATACTAGTATAGAAAAATTCTGAAACTGACTTTTTTTGTCTTTTTAAAAATTGACTTTGTTAATAGAAGTTTTAGAGATCTTGAAAGTAATGAGAATAAGGTGAACAAGTGATTTCTAGTTCATTTATTTTAATGTACACTACATATTTTTATTTGATATGCTAAAGCAATTTAAACATACAAGTGTAATAAAGAGTTGAGAGATAAATTTTAGCTTAAAACATTATAAAATTATGTAAATGAATATAGCAAATTTTTTATTATGAAGTTCCCTTCTGTATACTGTGTGCTTCAAATTATGTTTAAGTGATTAAATATATTTTCTGCTCTTCTTCAATTTAGAAAGCTAATCTAATAAAAAGTAGCTTTGACTATGATAAATGAATGCAGTTAAGCAATTACTAATTTGTACTTTTAAATTTGTCTTTTTTCTCTCTAATATTTTCCTCTAAAAGTCTCTACTGTTAGTAGTTCTTGGAAGTAGTGCATGAGGAAATAATGTTAGCTCATGAGAAGATAATTATTCTTTTTTCAAGTTTAAGCTAATCTGATATCAGCAGGGAGAAAATACATCATAAAGGCCAAATGATAATATTCTCTATAAATGACTTTATCACCTATGGTTTGTTACGTCCTCAGGGTGAACTCATGGCTGTCAATGCTTTTATTTTAATTTTATAGAATCTTACTCTTTTTGGTTCTTGGTGATCCAGAGAGGTTACATAGATATATAAAAATTGTAAGATATATTTTTGTCTTCATTTGGTATCGATCCTCAAAATATACATATTTGGGTGATTGTGTTTTTTCTATTGCGTAATAAAATTCTTGAATTGTGATTGTTTTTCTTCCCATAAAATTTTGAGTGTACTTATAAAATAGCTATACAATACTGCAGTAGCTTTTCCACAACTTTTGCAAAAGAGAGAGAATTATTTCTAAATTAAAAATAATAACAACACGCCAAAACCGGTTTGGCTCAGTGGATAGAGCATCGGCTTGCGGACTGAAGGGTCCCAGGTTCGATTCCGGTCAAGGGCATGTACCTGGGTTGTGGGCACATCCCCAGTAGGAGATGTGCAGGAGGCAGCTGATCGATGTTTCTCTCTCATCGATGTTTCTAACTCTCTATCTCTCTCCCTTCCTCTCTGTAAAAAATCAATAAAATATATTTAAAAAAAAATAACAACACTGAAAATGAGAAGAACCTATTTTTTGGGGTACAAAGCAATCTTTCATTAATATTTGATGATAACTCCAAGAGTAAGCTATAGAAAATTGATTATATTTTAATTCCATTTATTCAAGGATAATGTATCTTTTGCACCAATTCTACAATAATAACATCTCTTTAGGTTCACCTTTTTAATCCCAGGGATATGTTAAAAGGCACACAACAATGATATGATTCTGATATGGCAGTTCATATCTTTCATTCACTGTGGGCTTGGGCTTGCCTGCCCTTGCCTGCCCGAGGAATTAAAGTTAAACTAACCCCATTGAAGGAATTTGAGAGACTTCCATCTTTTTTAGTCTTGGAAGAGTTTGAATATTCAAAAATTCTTTAAAACTTGGGTCTGGTTTTCAGAGGGATTCGAAAGATTTTTAATTGTTAATTGTATTTTTAAAATATTATAGGTCAAATTCAATCATCTTTTCTTTTTATAGTTACTTTTAAACAAGCCACCCCCCCACACACACACATAAACATCCATTTTTAAAAGTGTTGTTTATATTCTTAAAGACAATTGTCAATTTTGGTGCAAACCTAGTGGCACAAAGTATTTATATAGTATTTTATTGTTGTCCACGATTTCCTTTATATGTAGTTATGTCGTTGTTTTTCTCCAATTTTTTTGTATATACATGTGTATGTCTTCTCTCTCTGTGTTTATTAATATTGTTAGATTTTTAAAAAACTATCTGTTGAACTTCATGTGTGGCTTTTTAGTTGGAGTGTATATAGTTTAACATTGATTTTAAAAACATTCAATAAATTATATTGATTTAGGTATAAGTTATAGGATCAAACATTAAAGTTCTTGGAATATTATTTTTTGCTCTTAGTTCTGGGATTCCCCGTATGAATAGTTTTAGGAAAAGAAAAAGGATGATCATGGACCACACATACTGGTCTGCTTTTTTTGTGGCTGAATTTGCTAAATGCTTGATATTTAACCTCCTAAAATTTAAATAAGCACTTTCACATAAGGAAATAAATACTCAAACTGAATGTTTTCTTAACTTTGGGTTTGTGATGCATTTTTTTAAAAAAATTATTTTTATTGTTGAAAGTATTACAGATGTCTCCCCATTTCCCCCTTTTGACCTATCTATCCCCCCACTCAACCCCCAGCTAAATGTAATTAATTTCCTTTTAAGAGTATTTTATGTTTTCTACTCTTAGAATTTTATACCTTGTATTTAATGTCTTAGCCTTTTTAAATTTAGGACTATACCATTATTTAATGTTTAGAGATTCATCTCAGTTTCTAAAATACTCCTGAATAACAACGTAATCATATCTTGTAAGAGGCAAACCTCACTGAACGAATGTTCAGTGTTCTAGAAGAAACTAATGTACATTCCTGCTTTGACTATTGTCCCTCCTGTTACCCAATATTCCTGACTCTGATGACCGTGGCATACTCAAGGAAGGGGAGGCTTCCCTTAAAAGGAGTGATTTTCAAGGAGTAATAGGGAGTGATTCCAAGCCCAGCAGTGTGCACAAGCTCAGAATCTGGTGGCTTGTCATGCCTTGTTGCGCTCAAAATCTCTGGCCAGAGAGCCACTTTGGGAGGTAAATTAGGGGTGACTGCTAGCATAATGAAAGCCTTCTAAACATTAAGTTTAAATTAGAACTTGATTTAAAAAATGAAACATTCACTTTTTTTAGGAATATGGCACATCACTGCATCTCCATTCCTATGTAGTCTTGTGCATGGTTTGCAAAATGATCCTGATCAATAAAATAATTGCCTACCGCCCTAACTGGTTTGGCTCAGTGGATAGAGCATCAGCCTGTGGACTGAAAGGTCCCAGGTTCGATTCCGGTCAAGGGCATGTACCTTGGTTGCGGGCACATCCCCAGTAGGAGATGTGCAGGAGGCAGCTGATCGATGTTTCTCTCCCATCGATGTTTCTAACTCTCTATCCCTCTCCCTTCCTCTCTGTAAAAAAAAATCAATAAAATATATATATTAAAAAAAATAATAATAATTGCCTACCTAATTTATATAGCCTCTGTTTTAAATTTCTCCTCTATCCCTAATCTCTAAATTTAACTTTACTGCTTGCTTTTAACACAGATTTAAAGAAAACATAAATGTTTTCAATTGCAGGTTCTCCTAGGACAGTGATGGCGAACCTTTTGAGCTCGGCTTGTCAGCATTTTGAAAAACCCTGACTTAACTCTGGTGTCTTGTCACATATAGAAATTTTTTGATATTTGCAAGCATAGTAAAACAAAGATTTATATTTTTGATATTTATTTTATATACCTAAATGCCATTTAACAAAGAAAAATCAACCCAAAAAAATGAGTTCTTGTGTCATAGGTTCGCCATCACTGACCTAAGAGGTCTGATGGCCAAATCCTCATTAAAGTAAATTGCCAGGACTAGGTAGATTACATTCATTCTAAATTTCAACATTGTCTTTTTTTTTCTTAAATAAAATTTGGGCATATAGGTAACAATGCTTAGTATTTTCCAATAACAGCTTTGGTTGCATTGCTCCCTGTTCTATATTAGTATCTCCCCCGCCCCCAGCTTGGTTAAACATACTGTTTGGACAGTTCAGCTTTTTTTCTTTACAAGTTGAGCTAAATAGTTTCTAGGTTTCTTTCCCCAAATTCATGGTTCTGTGGTTAGTTTAAAAGTATAATGTCATGATATTTGATGAAGTTATGTAGAGTGAGAAAGTTACTTGGGGGGTTTTGAAAGCCAGGAAGCTTATGTGCCTAGCTGCTTGCTATTGGGGGCATTTTAGAAGATGAAAGTGATTATTGTTTAAAAATTTACCTATGGAGAATGGAATTGAAATGATTTTAGTGGTGAATCTATTTAAGTGACTCAACAGGTAGCATTTTTAGTAAATACATTAGATTTTAAGCATCACTTCTTATAGTAAACTCTTTGGAACCATTCCTGATATTATTCACTAATGAATGATAGTTGAAATATTGATTCTTCCTGCTATTAGAAACTTCTGTGGTAGGTACAGTTATATGCAGCCATGGACCTGACAGTCTAGTGGTGATTTATCAGATGATTATAGGTAACCTTTGAACTTATAGGGACTAATTCAAACAATTCATGCAGAGAGGTATGATGGGATAAGACATCTCAGGCTATAGTAAATCAAAGAGCATTTTGAGTAGATATCCATGATTGGGTCAAAGATTCTGTGTGTGAATATTTGGGCATATGAAGGTGGGAGATGAGTTTGGAAACCACTGAGGTTTATGAAGAGCCTTCACTGCTGTGCTGTGTTGATATTGGGGAGTTATCAGAGGCTTTCACAGAGAAATGTAAAAGAATAACTTGGAATGCAATGAGGTGAATGAAGACAGGAGACTTGATGTGATGTTAGCCCAAGTGAGAAATGTGAGCAGTGGTTGTGAACTTGCACTAGGGAGTGACTGTGTAAATGGCAACGAAAAATGGATTCAAGAGATAGTTCAGAGGTAAATGATCTAGGATTTGACATTTGGATGGAGTGGGAAAACATTGTAAGATGTTCAGTAAGTGTTTGTGGATATTTTGGTGTGTTTTAATATATAACAGAAATTAAAATCAGAATATATCACATTTACCTCTGAAAGACCCTATTCATATTCTGGAGAAATAGGTTTTTAAAAAAATAAAAGACACTGAAAAATAAGTTATAATGCAAGTGGCCTACCAAAATTAATGATATTATTTGCTTCATGTTTTATCACAACATTCTAGACTTGTTTATATTTTTCTTAGTTTATATTTTATACAGGCTTAACATTTTTAACAAAATGAAAGTGAGTATCTACACTAATAAAAGAAAGATGCTAATTGACCGTATCTTTGCTATCCCCCAAGCCATGCCCACCAGCCAATCAGAGCGACTATATGCAAATTAACCCAACCAAGATGGCGGCCGGCAGCCATGGAGCTGGAGCAAGCAGGAGGCTTGGTTGCCCGGGCGATGGAGGAAGCCAAGCTTCCCGCCTGCCCTGAGTCGGCTGTGGTCTCCGCACATGGCAACAAAGTTTCAATTATAGAAGATAAACAAACCCCAGATACTGCTTCCAGCCAGCCTCCACTGGGAGCTTGGGTGTGGGGACCGTGGCCAGCCTTCAAACAGCCATCAGCCCCTCACTCAGGATGGCCTCACCCTCATGGGGTGAGGGTCCCTGCTGGGGGGCTTAGCCAGCCTGAAAACAGCCCTCAGCCCCTCACCCAGGATGGCCAGGCACCCCAGTGGGGACCCCCACACTGAAGGGGCTGTGGCCAGCCTGCAAACAGCCATCAGCCCCTCACCCAGGCTGGCCAGGCACTCCTATAAAATAAAAGGGTAATATGCAAATTGACCCTAACAACAGAACGACTGGGAATGACTGGCCACTATGACACACACTGACCACCAGCGGGCAGATGCTCAATGCAGGAGCTGCCCCCTGGTGGTCAGTGAGCTCCCACATGGGGGAGCTCTGCTCAGCCACAAGCCAGGCTGACTGTTGCCAGTACAGCGGTGGTGGTGGGAGCCTCTCCCGCCTCCTCAGCAGCGCTAAGGATGTCCAACCGCAGCTTAGGCCTGCTCCCTGCTGGCAAGTGGACATCCCCCAAGGGTTGCCGGGCTGCCAGAGGGATGTCTGACTGCCAGCTGAGGCCCAATCCCCCAGGGAGCAGGCCTAAGCCAGCAGGTGGTTATCCCCTGAGGGGTTCCAGACTGCGAGAGGGCACAGGCAGAGCTGAGGGACCCTCCCAAGTGCACACATTTTTGTGCACTGGGCCTCTAGTATTTAATAAAAATTTTAACCAAGTTTACCAATGGGGGAAAAAATTTGTTGTGGAGTAAAAAGAAAAGGAAAAGATAAATTTCTAGAATTTCAAAATACATTAAAAATAGGCCTATTATAAACTTTCTTAATATTCCCATAATGAATATATTTTATAATAGGAACAGAAGTTTTTACCTACTGTATTTATACTGAATTCTAATCTGTTCAAATTCAGTATGAATAAAAGATACCTTAACACCTTCAGATGTTTTAAATGGTTGGGATCAGGAAAGGTTTTAATGTATGAAAATATAGTTTTATCTCAAGATACTTGAATAAAATATAAATAGAAAAACTGGAAATGTTCAGCCCAATCCCAGGGTGGTAATTACCTTGTTATACTGGAGAGGTTGTTGATGTCTCTAGAAAGTCTCACTTAAATCGATGAAGCAGATGGATGGATGGATGGGTGGATAGATGGTAAGGGGAGTTGCTTTATCTAAAATTCTATTAAAAAAAAATAACAGGAGAGAAACCAAGATGGCGGCATAGGTAAACACCTGAAATTGCTGTCTCACACAACCACTTCAAAAATACAACTAAAAGACAAAACAGACATCATCCAGAACCACAGGAGGGATGGCTGAGTGGAAATGATACAACTAGAAGGAAAGAGAAAAGCACATTGAGACTCAGAGGAGGTGCAGTGTGGAAGTAAAGTGCAGAGGCGTGGAGGCGCATGCGGAGAGGGCTGGCAACTAAGGACGCGGCTGTCTTTGTCAATCAGGAGGGAGACACAAGCTCCTAACTGCTCTGAACACCACTTCCTGGCGAGTCTCTGGGGACCCAGACTCATATGAGGAGAAACTGGACTGTCTGGCATCAGGCAGAACTTGAGGGCGGCTTTCTCTCAGAGGTGCTTGCAGCGATTACCAGGACACTAACAACCGGGACCTCTTAGGGTAGGGCTGACGATCAGCCATAGCTGTTTGCTCTGCCCTGTTGATTCCCTGAGACCCCACCCCACCCTAGCTGTGGGCAGAGGCTTTTGCATATGAATGCCCTGGCCCTTTGCAATCTAAAATTACCTAACTAACTGCAGGTGGGTCAGAGAGACCCAGAACATACAAAAGAAGCCCTAATATGAAGATAGTGTAAGGAGCCTCTGGGACAACTTTAAGCGTACCAACATCTGAATTATGGGGGTGCCAGAAGAAGAGAGAGAGCAAGATTTTGAAAACCTATTTGAAGAAATAATGACAGAAAATCTCCCCTACCTGGTGAAAGAAATAGACTTACAAATCCAGGAAGCGCAGAGAACCCCAAACTAAAGGAATCCAAAGAGGACCACACCAAGACACATCATAATTAATTAAAATGCCAACGGGAAAAGACAAAGAGAGAATCTTAAAAGCAGCAAGAGAAAAACAGCCAGTTACCTACAAGGGAGTACCCATATGACTGTCAACTGATTTCTCAATAGAAACTATGCAGGCCAGAAGGGAGTGGCAAGAAATATTCAAAGTGATGAATAGCAAGAACCTACAACCAAGATTACTTTACCCAGCAAAGCTATCATTCAGAATTGAAGGTCAGATAAAGAGCTTCACAGATAAGGAAAAGCTAAAGGAGTTCATCACCACCAAACCAGTATTATATGAAATGCTGAAAGGTATCCTTTAAGAAGAAGAAGAACAAGAAGAAGAGGAAGAAGAAGGAGGAGGAGGAGGAGGAGGTGGAGGAGGAGGAGGAGGAGGAGGAGGAGGAGGAGGAGGAGGAGGAGGAGGAGGGAGAAGAAGAAGAAGAAGAAGAAGAAGAAGAAGAAGAAGAAGAAGAAGAAGAAGAAGAAGAAGAAGAAGAAGAAGGAGAAGAAGAAGGTAAAGATACAAATTATGAACAACAAATACATATCTATCAACAAGTGAATCTAAAAATCAAGTGAATAAATAATTTGATGAACAGAATAAACTGGTGAATATAATAGAATCAGGGGCCTAGAAAGGGAGTGGACTGACAATTCTTAGGGGGGAAGGGTTGTGGGGGGTGCATGAAGAGACTGGACAAAAATCGTACACCTATGGATGAGGACAGTGAGGGGGTAAGGGCAGAGGGTAGGGTGGGAACTGGGTGGAGGGGAGCTATGGAGGGAAAAAAGAGGAACAACTGTAATAATCTGAACAATGAAGATTTAATTAAAAACAAAACAAAACCCAAAGATCTGCATTAATGTAGATTGCTTTGTTATACACTAAAACTTATTTATTTTAAAAGCTTCATCATATTGATGACAAAAAGGCTATTTGCCCTTTGGAAATAGCCACTTTCAGCTTGATTCTAGTTGGAATTTTTAAGGTGTCTTTCAATAGGTCTTAGTTTTGAAGGGAACTTCATTATCTTTAACATGGAAGCTTTTGGTGGCAAACATAATTCAAAGTAGTGGATATTGTAATAGTTTTGACATTGAGATATATTTACTTGTTACAATTTGAATATGGATGATAATCTCATGGTGGGATTTTATTCAAACAAATAAGATTCCTCCATGAGAAGCTTAAAAAACCCACAAAAAAAATTATGCTCTTTGCTTGAGAGATAGGATCAGAATTTCCCTTCTCATAGTTTCTAATCTTTTAATCATAGTAAGAAATTATTAAGGGAAAATAAGTGGAAAAGAAGCAAGCCATTTCCAGGGGATTGGTGAATTTTGGATCTCAAAGTAAAAGGAGTCAGTTTCCATACTGGAGAAATTTTTTTCAAGTTTCTCTTTTCAATTTCAAATTACTCAAGCAAAACAGAGTATCTTTTAACCAGTCAATTGATAACTTTGTTTTTTTAAAATTATTCTTAGAGAAATGAGAGGTATATTACAGCTTTTTTTGTATGAATGGATAAAAATTATGGTATTTATAAGTTCCAGATTTATTAGAATTTTAAGTTTCTTAAACACATAACTTATTATGATATTAAAATTTTGTATCAGTTAATATTAAGTTGTATTTTTTTCATAATTTGGAGTTACAAAATCACTGTGTTCTTTCTTTCTTTGTTAGATACACACAAGTCCATGTTTTTATCAGTCTTCTGAGAAGAGCCAGCTCTTACCATTGAAGACAAATCTATGGCACTGGTTGAACCCTGGAGATAGTTTTTCTTTGTTTGTTGACAAATACATTTTCCGTGTTTTCTCTACGTATTCTGAAACAGAATTGGACTGTACTTTAAGGTAAGATTGCTGATGAAATGACATTAGGTAATGGTATTTGTAACCTAATTCCTCAGCCATCCGCAAATGCCTCAGGAGAAACTATTCTAGTATTAAACTGTATTGGCAATATAGGAGTTACATGGTGTGTGTATGTGTTTCCAGAAAACATTTGGAAACTAATGCCTCAATAGTGATTGTTCTCATATGTGGTGTCTTTTACCATTGTGTTCAGAATGTATTTTCCATCTAACAGTAACCAGGATAGTTAATTTGAAACTCACTATATTTTCTTAATCTTTTTGTTCAGTTTTAAGTTTTTATTTTATTATGTTGGATGTTGAAAGTATTACAGATGCCCCCCTTTCTTTATTAAGATATTAATCTTTGACTTAGACTAAAGTTGCATAACTTTTATTTCTTATAAAAATAACAGAAAATATAGAATAGGGAAACTGAAGAAATGAGGTATTATAATAAACATCTGGTGTAAAATTAAATTATAGAATACATAAACAGGATCTATAAAAGTAGAATTATATACTTCAAAAATCAGAAAAATGTACATTTCTATTTTAAGCAAAGTATGGCCATTGCTTGATAACTCATATACATTATTATATGTCAATTTTAATTTTTATGTCTATTCAAATTAGCTTGTCCCCTTGGTGTGAAAGATCAGTGTTGTGCCTTCAGTCAGATTGTGAATTTTAAATTGTTTTGGTATTGATAAAACTGAAAATAGAACCCACTTTAAGAACACTCTATTTTTTCAGGCTGTTATGAAGAGTATTATCTTGTATGTTATTGCTATCAAGCCAAATGTGTTGAAAGAGGTAGTAAATATTTTTTATGTGTTTTGGTAATTATGTGCTTAATTTAGGGTAACCAAATTAATTGTGTTTTTATATTAAAAATTAAGTGTTCTGGTTTTAGTCTGCTCTTGTAAAATTTCCTTCAGGGTGTTGATTTCACTCTTAGCTTTTTTTCCATTTGTCATTTGGAGTTTTCAAATATTCCCATCTATATATATAAAAGGGTAATATGCAAAGTGTCCCCTTGGGAGTTTGACCAGGAGACCGGGAGTTCAATTGCTCGCTATGGTGTGCACTGACTATCAGGGAGCAGCACGAAATGAAGTAAGGCCCCGGCTGGCAGTGGGGAAGGAAGGCCCGGGCCAGCAGCCACAGGCCCCAATTGGCCCTGATCGCAGGCCAGACCTAGGGACCCTACCTGTGTAGGAATTTCGTGCACTGGGCCTCTAGTGATGATATAATGATTTCTGATGTGCAGTAATGATTTTCATTTTTTCACTTTGATCCCCATTATGTAGTAACAATAGTTGAAAGACCATTTGCTTAAAGTTAACTATAATTTCTATTTTTAATTAAAAGTATTTATCACATATGCATCATTCAGTATATGATTCAAAGCACATAGCCCTCCCTTTTGAGCCTTTTGGCAATATTTGATTCATTTCAGAATGTTTTTGATGTCATTGGTTAAACATTTAACATTTGAACAGGCAGAATAAAGGTGAACCCAAAATACTGAATACTTTCTCAAAAGGGGCTATGTCCAGAAGCAACCATAGACAGTATGTAAACAGACATCCATGGCTATGTTTCAGTAGCACGTTGTTTACAAAAACAGGTAGCAGGTTGGATTTGGACTAAGTGTTGCAGCTTGCTGATTCCTTTATTAGAGTAAAAGCTAAGTTGCTTAAAAAAAAATGACCTCCAAATGCAGTGCTTAAACAAGATAGAACAATTTTCTGTCACACAATGATCCAGAGTTATAGGCGTGCTCTCCTTCATAATATAATTCATGTTCTCCAGCTAAGGGAGAAACTCTGTCATCCTCAATATATATCTTTTAAATTAGTTTCGTTGTTGGTGTTGCCAGTTGGTAAGGTAAGAAGGAAATGAGGAAGAGAATCCAGGACAGGGTCTTACACATATCATTTCCATTTACACCCCTAGTTCCCAAAATTAGGCACATGGCTATACAGAATTGCAAGGAAAGTGGAAAAATGTGGTCTCCAGCTAGGTGGACAGACATTGTTACAGATGCTTACTGACCAGTGCCATTCCAACTTTGCTGTCTGTTATGCCAGTAACATCCACTTAGCCTCTGATGTTTAATGCTAACCACAGGGCCTGCGCAATTCTAAAATCCTGTCATCTCCATTGATACTATGGAGCCCTGTTTTTTCGCAGCCTCCCCTACCACCAAAACTGACCTGTAGAGGCAGCTACCATTGAGCTACTCAACACTGTCTCACTACTGTGTACCTTATTGCTTAGTGTTCTGGGTCCTTCCAGGGAACATAGCCAGCTGGTGGATTCTCTAGTCTTATGTAAGAAATCCATTTTAGCATGCTCTTTGGGATAGCATTCAACTGTCTGTATTAGTCCCACTCCTCCACCCCTAGCCCCTGGCAGCCACTGACCTGATTTCTGTCCCTATAGCTTTACCTCTTCAGAATGTCATAAATAGCTCGTTTAACCTAGCAAAATTCTTTGAGATGCATTCATGTTTTGTACATACCAGCATTTCATTCCTTTTTATTTCTGAGTAGCATTTCTATTTACATTTTCAAATTTTCAAAAAGATAAATTTGTTGGATCATCTCTATGCATACATAAGTGATAATGATGCAACAACTTTGGATGATCTTATCACATTTGCAGCAAGTAGGAAGTAATTGGTTCTACTAGTATGTTCCACAGGTGACCATGTGTCGGAACATTTAGCTTTCAGTCAGGCTGCATGTTTGGGGAGATTTCACAAGTGGCTATACTGGCCAGAACCCCAGTAACAGTTATAGGATTTTTTAAAATTTTTTCTCCAAGGGCCTAACTAACTTAGCTGATATATTTGCAATTTGCATTTTCTCTTTGGATTCTGCGTGGTGATCTTAACTTTTATGGACTATCTGGACAAATACTAAATAAGTAGCTCTTAAGCCTTGAGAGAGATGATTGATCCCCATCTGATAAATAGTTGTGGTTTTTAGGCCCAGGATTTGGAAAGTTAAATGTATTTTATGGTGATCCTGTGGTCAGAAGACAAAGAACATGTTCTAGTTTAAATATTTTATTCTATTATAGTATAATCTGCTTTTTTGTTCTTCTAAGTCTGAGAAAAGTAGCATAACTCATTATTTAGATGTACTTGAGAGACTTACATTTATAATAACAAATAACAGCAGTTTTAAATTCAAATGATAAGTAAATGATTTTGATTTTATTTTCTAGAAATAGTCAAATGCTTGATGAAGATGAAATATTGAATGAAACACCAGCATCATCCTTGGTTAATTTGCCTGATGAGACGACTGGTGCCCCACAGCTGGAAGGAAGCACAGGAATAGCGACGACCCAGAATTCTACCACAAATAGTGTGGTGAGAAATTTAAGATCTCATCCATTTATAACCTGTCCCTTAAATTATTTTGAGGAGAGAAAAGACAACTGAAATTAGGCACAACACTTCACCTAGTAGAGATCATGAATGTCTTTGAGAAATTTGACAATTCAGTCCATAATTGCAGATGGGTATTTTTATGGTAGCTTTCTACAAAGTAAAAAAATTTACAACTTCATTAAGGGAGCATGCTTATTTTTGGTAATTAATAAGATAGGTGATTTTTTAGTCTTTCACAGGTGAATGCTCAGGCATCAGTAAGCAGCAGTCCAACCCCGCCCAGAGGAAGAGAATCCTTCCAGCGTGGATGTTAACAGATCTGGGTGATCAAAACCTCCCAGCACCAGTGACCAGTGGAAGTAGGTTTTGTTTCAAGCAAACATTAGCAGAATTTGAAAGTTTTTATGAACAAATGAAGAGGTGAATAACATAGCTTAACATTTTTTTAGATGTGTACATGAACTCTAATTTAAAACACTAGCTATTATGCTATTTATCAAACATCCTGTTGATTATTTTTTGATTTAACATATGCTAGACTTACCACATTAACAGATTTTTAAACAAACCTGTGCTGTCATGTCTAAGATAAAAGGCCAGCACAGTAAGGGCTTTATAAATTAATATAATTTTTAAAAAGTGCTAGGCACACGATGTTATGTGCTGGAGGATTTAAAGAAGAGGTGACCTCTGTCCTAGTATAGCTTACTGTCCTGGCAGATATTACAATGATTTATGTCATCTGCTGGGTATTCCCATTGATTTAAGATTATTAAAAATGTTTCTGCATTGTCTTATTTAGTCAACATTTTATTTGCAACTTTTCATTCATCCCAGGTTCAGTTTCTTTTGACTGCTTGTTTTCCTTTTATTCTCAGCTAGTGACTTTCTGTTGGAAATTGGAAATTATAAATGATGTAGAGCTTTTGATTTTATGTTCCTCTGAATAGATATTTTTGTTCTAATAGACAATTAATTTGGTCTGATAGGCTATTTTCTTTGAATAGGCAGTTAATTCAAGCCCTAAATTCTGTTTTCCCCTGTGTGGACAGCAGTTACATCTCTGCTTAGTTTTCTCAGCTTCCAGCTGCTGCTTCCCCCAGGCCATGTAGTGAGCTATGGGTTGATTCTATGCATTGATTTTGGTTTTGGTTCTCTGTGAGTTTCTTTCTTTTAGGATTTTATCCCTAGATTTCTACCTGCTCCACAAGCCTCTAACTCTGTCTTATGAACAGGTAAGCCAGTAAGGCTGCAGCTTTCTGCTACTTGTGAATTGGGAGATGCTCTCAGGAAAGAGCCGAAGTTTACAAACCTCACAGGTTGTAGTGAGTTTTCCAAGCTGAGATTCTTCTCTACTTTTGCCTTTTGGTCACTCTCCAGTATCTTCAGATAGTGGCTTTTATATATTTTGTCCAAAATGTTTAATGGTTTTGTTTGAGATGATTAGTTCATGCAAGCTACTCTTACATTTTACCATGAACATCTTTTATAAAATAACTAGAGGCCCAGTGCACAAAAATTTGTGCACTCAGGGGTGGGGGGGTCCTCAGCCCGGCCTGTGCCCTCTCGCAGTCTGGCACCCCTCGAGGGATGACCACCTGCTGGCTTAGGCCTGCTCCCGGGGCATTGGGCCTAAGATGGCAATCAGATATCCCTCTGGCAGCCCGGCACCCCTCAGGGGATGTCCACTTGCCAGTGGGGAGCAGGCCTAAGCTGCAGTCAGACATCCTTAGCGCTGCTGAGGAGGCAGGAGAGGCTCCCACCACCAACGCTGTACTGGCAGCCATCAACCTGGCTTGTGGCTGAGCAGAGCTCCCCTGTGGGAGCACTCTGACCACCAGAGGGCAGCTCCTGCATTGAGCATCTGCCCCGTGGTGGTCAGTGTGTGTCAAAGTGACCAGTCATTCCCAGTCTTTCTGCTGTTAGGGTCAGTTTGCATATTACCCTTTTACTATATAGGATAGAGGCCTGGTGCATGGGTGGGGGCTGGCTGGTTTGCCCTGAGGGGTGTCCCGGATCAGGGTGGGGGTCCCGCTGGGGTGCCTGGCCAGTCTGAGTGAGGGGCTGAGGGCCGTTTTCAGGCTGGCCAGCGACTGAAGCTCCCAGCCTCTCCTTTTTTTATTTATTTTTTATTCTGAGATTTATTTACCTTCTGTAATTGAAACATTGTTGCCGTCACTGGTACTCCCAGCTCTGAGGCCATGGCAGGCTGAAAGCACGTATCTGGGGTTTGTTTAGCTTCTATAATTGGAACATTGTTGCTTCTGGAGCTCAGAGCCGGGCCGCGGCAGGTGGGGAACCTTGGCTTCCTCCATCACTGGAGCAAGCAAGCCTCATGTTTGCTTCAGCTGCGTGGCTGCCGGCTGCCATCTTTGTTGGCAGTTAATTTGCATATCACCCTGATTAGCCAATGGGAAGCATAGCGGAGGTACAGTTAATTACCCTTTTTGTCTTTTATTAGATTAGATAGCACAATTGTATATTTATTTTAGTTGATATTACTACTATTACTATTTTTAATATTTAGCATAGTGGTCACAGAAGTCTTCTAAAGTCTTTGATCAAGTATGTTGTGGACAGCATAATGCTAGTTTGGATTGTAGGAGGATCAGAAGAATGATAATGCAATAATTAATAAATAATAATCCTATATAATAAAGAGCTAATATGCTAATTAGACCGAACAGCAAAATGACTGTCTGGATGACCTCCAGATGACTGTCTGGACGATCTTCTGGACGAAGCCAGGGCTGCAAGGGCCGAGCACCTTGCACGAATTTCATCCATCAGGCCTCTAGTACAATAATAAACTCTTTGTTTTTGTACTCACAAATGTAAACCTACTTTTGCCCCATCCTGTATTTATTTTATTTTCAGCAATATTGCTAAATGATCTAATTAATTATAATAGTTTTTTTTAGCCTCTTGGATTTTCCAGCTGTGTAATCATATTTATAGAATTATGACATTTTGGCTCTTTTATTTTAAAAAAAATATGTTTATTGTTGTAAGTATTACAGATATCCCTCTTTCCCCCCCATTGACCTCCTCAATTCCACAACCACCCCAACCTAGGCCTCCATTGCAATTTTCTGTGTGCATGGGTTATACATATAAGTTTTTTGGTTAATCTCTTCCCACTCCACTCACCTTTCCTCTGAGATTCATGAGTCTGTTTCATGCTTCTATGACACTTCTGGCTCTTTTGATCTACCTACTGCTTCTTAAATTTTTCTGACCTTATTTCATATGCTAGAACCTGTACATTTTAAATAAAAATGGGTAAAATTGGTACCTGTTTCTTATTCTGATTTTAATAGGAATACTATTAGTTTTTAAGCATTTAATAGGATTGGGATTGATTCTGGTACTCTTATGTTTAGGATGTGTGTTTTTTTTCCCCCCCAGAATAATTGTTGAAATCTCTGGATATTTTTTTAGTATAGACAGTCTTGCATTTTCATATGTTAATGTAATTAATGATATTGGTAGATTTCCTAATGTTGTATCATGCTGTGTTCCTGGAATAAGTTCAGTTTATCATAATGGCTTATTATTTTTATACTCTGTTAGATTAGATTTGCTAATATTTAGTTTAGAACATTTGTATCTATACTCACAAGTATGGTTTGTATTTTTTTCCCACGTGTGCCAACTATGTTAGATTTTGGTGGTAGAGCTTTATCGGTGTTGTATAAAATGAATTGGAATCTTTTCTATATGTGCTCAAGGACAGTTTGAGTAACAGAAATATCTGTTTCTTTTTTTGAAATTTGATTTTAGAAAGAGGAAGGGAGAGGGAGAGAGAGATAGAAGCATCAATGATGAGAGAGAGGAAGGGAGAGAGAAAGAGGAAAAGAAAATTGACCTGTTGCTCCATCCATCTATGCATTCATTGGTTGACTCTTGTATGTGCCCTGACTAGGGATCGAATCTACAATATTGACATGTAGGAATGATGCTCTAACAACTGAGCACCCAGTCAGGGCTAAATATAGATATTTTTAAATTTAGAATTTTATATACATTCTAGGGCCCGTTGCATTAATTCATGCACCAGTGGGGTCCCTTGGCCTGGCCTGTGGGATTGGGCTGAAACCAGCTTTCCAACATTCCCTGAGGGGTCCCGGAATGCGAGAGAGCACAGGCCAGGCTGAGGGGCCCCATCAGTGCACGACGGGGGCCAGAGAGGGACGCGGGAAGTTGGCCAGTTGGGGAGAGACCACGGGAGGGCTCTAGGGCGTGTCCAGCCCATCTTGCTCAGTCCCGATTGGCTGGACCCCAGCAGCAAGCTAACCTACCGGTCAGAATGTCTGGTGATCATTGCACATCATAGCGAGTGGTTGAGCGGCCTTAGCATATCATTAGCATATTATGCTTTCATTGGTTGAACGGCCGACTGGCCAACCAGACACTTAGCATATTAGGCTTTTATTATATAAGATTGCCACTTACAATGTGATACACTGCCATTTAGGCAGAAGCTGTGTCTTATTTAATTTGCATTTTTTAGTTTTTAGCATAGTAAACAATATCATAGTTGGCTATTTTCCTTGGTTTGACTAATTCATAACTGTTATAGCACTTGATCATTTGTTTCACCAAGCTGTATGGTTCTATTTAGTCTTATTTCTGACAGTTTCTAAAATGATGTGGAATGTCTCCTAATTTAGATTCAAAACAATATTTAAATAATTATGTAAAGTTTAAAGTTATTAGTTTATCCATGTTTCCTTTAATAAATGCATTATTTTTATGTTGGCTCGGGTGGTTTTCCTGTTTAGTAATATGAACAATAGATATTCTATTAGTATTTTTCCTCTGAATTTAATGGAGTTGTTTTTTCAGATTACTTGACTATCCTTTAGAATAGCTCTGAGCAAATTATAGCTCCTGAGCCAAATCCAATCCACTGCCTGCTTTTGTAAATAAAGTTTTATTGGAATATAGCCAGGCCCATGTATGTATGTATTCTCTATGGTTGCTTTCACACTACAAAGGCAGAGTTAGGTAGCTGTGACAGATGCTATATGGGCCACAGAGCTTAAAATATTCAATTTCTGACTTTTTACAGAAAAAGTTTGCTAACCCTTACATTACAACTTTAGAATAGTGATTACAGATTGCCTTACATGCCTATATCCAGGCTCTCAAGGGAATCTTTGGACAAATTCTGTTTTTGTTCACAAGTCATGTAGTCAGCATATTGAGTCACAGTTCTAGGTACTGGAGACACATGGGGGAAACAGTGGACAAGGCACATATAGTCTCTGTCCTCGTGAAGCTATCATTTAAGTGTAGAGGGAATAGACAACTAACCATGAAGACTTTCCTCTTAAAATATGTAAATCTTTCTTCCTTTCTGATGAGATAATTCACGAATTTGTTAACAAAATATTATACTGACATAAATTTCCTAGTTATAGTGAATCTTGGGAAATATAACATGGGATTTAGTGTCCATTGTTATTGAGACTTATTTTCTTCTTCGTTGAAATTTGCAGAGGTCACTCTCCCTTTTGGGTTATTTGGGTTCTTAATCTGTAAGGTAACCTAAGTTGAATTCCTCACTGTGGCCATTGGGGCTCAATAAATATATATAAAATTCATGTCAGATTTTTTTGTTAGAGAAATTCAATGCTAAAATTGAAAAAAAATGATAGCTAACATAGTTCAGGTACTCTCCTAGATAGTTTACATATCTTACCTCATTTACTCCTCTTAATAATGCCATGAGCTATTTATTATAATTTCCTTTTTCCAGATGATGAAAGCTTTGTTGAGAGAGGTGAGGTGAAATAGTTAAGGATGGAGTCTGCCCTCATTAGCATCTTAACCTTGCTGACTCCAGGGCTGGAGCTCTTGGTTATTGTTTGCTTAATACTTTTTGAGATTTGCAAATAAATGTTTTCAAGGTGACATCACCATAATGGAACTTTAATTTTACTAGCCCTTCCTTCCTTCCTTCCTTCCTTCCTTCCTTCCTTCCTTCCTTCCTTCCTTCCTTCCTTCCTTCCTTCCTTCCTTCCTCTCCTCCTCCTCCTCCTCCTCCTCCTCCTCCTCCTCCTCCTCCTCCTCCTCCTCCTCCTCCTCCTCCTCCTCCTCCTCCTCCTCCTTCTTCTTCTTCTTCTTCTTCTTCTTCTCTCTCTCTCTCTCTCTCTCTCTCTCTCTCTCTCTCTCTCTCTCTCTTCTTTCTTTCTTTCTTGTTATTGTTTTGTTTTTTTTTGTGTGTTTTGGGGGGGCATTGATTATTGACATTGGTAGATATAGGAGATAATTTTCTCCTCCTTTTTCTTTGTGCATGTGTACTTATGTGTGTTTAAGATAATGTAAACCAGAAAAGTGGAAGAGAAGGAATCTGCAAAAATAAAACCCAAGAAAACATAACACAGCAAGGAAGAAAGCGATTGATTTCACCAAGAAACTCACGAAGTACATCTGCAGAGCAAGACACAGGAAAAAAGTGCAGAAATGCTGATCAGGAAGAGTCTGTCATTTCACCCAAGGTGATTTTAAAAAATAATTATTTGATTGTTTTCTTAATCAAATATTCTAGATAGCAATTAATTATATGTTGTATGCAGCAAGGAAAAAACAAAATTGCTTTTTATTAATGACTTTATGAAGTTTACAAAAAGAAAAATTAGCTCATATTTTGCTGACTTTCAGACACTAACCTTTAATATAGTATTTGCATTGTAGGAAACAAGGTTATTTAGAAATTTTCAGACTGGGGAAAAGGTAAAGACCACCTGACTGTGGTTATTGGAGCCTCCATTATTAAAAACTGGCCTCTTCTTATTATATTGGTTATTCTCAAATGGCATGTAACCACTTTTTCCTTTTCTTTTTCTTTTTTTGTTTGTTAATCCTCACCCAAGGATATTTTTCCATTGATTTTTAGAGAGAGTGGAAGGGAAAGGGAGAAACAGAGAGAGAAATGTTGGTGTGAGAGAGATGCACCAATTGGTTGCCTCCCACACATGCCCCGACCAGGGCCCAGGATCCAGCCTGCAACTGAGGTACATGCCCTTGACCGGAATCTAACCAGGACCGTTCAGTCTGAGGGCCAACACTTTATTCACTGAGCCAAACGGGCTAGGGCAAACCACCTTTTTCTTGATGAGTATTCAGAGAGCAACTAATGGGCTAATTCTTACTAGCCTGTTGCAGGATTACTTCTGGGCTAACTTTTAGAATATGTAAACCTTCTCTTTCAGTTTCTGCTAACTTACTAAAATAGTTTGGATGACCTATGCATTCTTTAGCACTGAGTACTTAAAGAAAATTAGGCCTATACTGAATGCATAAAACAGGAGAGGAAAAAAAGATATCCCTGGGGCGGAAAGGTCAGATAGTCTTCCTCTTGGTAGAGGGGTGGCTTCAGATGCAGTTTTCATGATCCTGTAGACCTATGGCTGAACTCTGTGGTCCTCATCTTTTTAGTCTCCACAAGAGCCAAAGGAGTAGGACTGGTTTTAGGATAGTGTGCACTGGAGTGATTGAAAGGCCAGTAGCCTTCCTGAGGGTCAGGTCTTTTGTAATGCTCCCCTCACTTCTGCCTCCTCTCCACCAGAGCAGATCCAGCTTCTCACTGGATCCTTCTTTCAACTAGAGAGGTGGGGTCTAATAACTATAGCCTGAATCCCTTGCTTGCTTTTGGAGTCAAGTTTAAGAAGTGAAAACAAAGTGTTTTCTAACTCATTGTATTGCCCATAAAAGCTTATAAGGTAAAACTTATTTACTTTGAGACCTAACATGCTCTACTATCTGAACATATTATTATGACTGCCTTTATTTTCCAAGAAGAGAAGTTTATTATTTTCAGAATAAAATCTATAGTACATGTGTGTACAACTTTCACAAACACCTTCTTAACTGATGGATTTTAGAGAGGTGCAGTAAACAGGGCCAAAATATTTGAGGTATTTGTGAGCTTTTGATGACATCAAGGTAGTATTCAGCCAGGTCCCAGGAATGCCTGAGCTCTACTTGGCCAATTTTGTTTCCTTATCTTAGGGTTTCTGAGGGAGAGTCAGCTCTCATAGCACAGGAGAAACAGGGCTCAAGGTTTCAGTACCTTTTCATAACCTTTTATGCAGGGCTTTCTGATAAAGCTGGGCCAGAGATGAGGACTTAGACTGAGACCCAAGAAGACCTTTCTAAGCCTCACCCTCCGTCCTTACCCAATTTCACTCTTAACTGGCTTGCAGCTGGTCCTGAATGGATATCTGCAGTGCAGGAGCAGGTGAGAGGGAAAGTTACAAGAGTGAAAACAGGAGGTTGGGGCTGCCTATTTATACTGTAATGGCATGAGGTTGCCAATTATAAGGGACTAAGAACAGTTTGGCCAGGCCTGCAGAGTAGACTTGGGTCAGTTCACTTGGAAAGAATCAGTCACATTTTCCTGGGAAAGAGAAAGAAAGGAGGTGGAGAGAAGGGGCAGAAATCACCTTCCCTCACTGGGCCCTACTTCTGAGATTCTGATTCAGTTGTTCTGTGCACATCAGTATTATTTTAAATAAACATTTTCAATTTTAATGTGTACACAGGGTTGAGAGCTACTGATGTACCATCATTCAACACCTTGGAGGTAACTGGGCCCAAGAGCACATTGCTAGAGACCTTGGGCTCCAACATAGGTCTTTTCATTTTGAATATAATGGATTTCTCTACCATACATATGAGACTGTCTGCAAGAGTTTTGTGGCTCTATAACTGCTGATAATGCAGTGAATTGCTCTGAAATAGTTCATTTTTCATCAGTTTCCTTATGTCACCCCTTACCAGTTATGTAATTATCTAATTGGGGAGTGAAAGGAGGGTGCTTGAATTTATGAACTTTAACAGAAATAATGGTATGTCCTGTACACAGTCTAATTAGGACTGGGTTGTAAATGACAGGAAGCCTGATTCAATGTAAGCAAAATGAAGTGTATCAGCTGTCTATTGCTGGGAAACAAGCTACCCCAGCACTTAGTTGCTTAGCAGAACAATGATTTATTATCTCTTATAATTCTGTGGATTGGTTCAGCTCAGCTAGGCAATGCTTTTATGACACAATTTTGGTGTCAGCTTGACTGCATTCAGCTGGGAGCTCAGCTGAGGCTAGAGTATCCATGGTGGCTTCACTCTCAGGAATGGTGCCCCAGCAAGGATTGATGGGATGACTGGGGGCTGGCTGGGCCTCCCTCCTTCCACTTAACTATTAAGTAGTCTAAACTGAGAATCTGTGCCTGACAGAGTGAAAGAAGAAGCTTTCAGGTCTCTGAAGGCCTAGAACTGGTACATGATCATTCTGCAGCATTCTTTTGGTCAGAAGAAATTACCACTTAGATTCAGGGGAAGAGGATTAGACTCCACTTGTCCAGTGGAATGATTTATATAGAAGGTATAGGTGGGATTATTGGCAGCCATCTTTGATGACTGAATCTCACACAAAGATATAGGAATAATTCAATTTCCAGAATGGAAAGAAAAACAGCAGGAACTATAGATCATAGGAACCAGCCAGAGACTTGATCAAATCAGGTTGGTCTATGGTTTTCTTATTTTTGCTTCTTGAATTATTCTTCACTGCTATTGACAGGCTTTATTCACATGGTCTACAACATGGTCATGGGTAGCTTTAGGCTCATGCCATCCAAGTTTTTAAGTTAAGAGAAAAAAAATCCACAAGAGTGTCTTGTTTCTGTGGTTGCTTTAGTGTTAAATTCTAGGAACTTGGATAATGGAATATCCATTTTGACCATTCATAGTGGTCAGAAAGATGAGGCAGTATTACCCCTTTCTCAGTTATTTGATAATGGAGGAAAGAGGTCTAGGAAGAAATGAACGATATACATTATACTTTTTAAAAACACTATAGTTAGATTTGGATAAATTCAGAGAGCAGGAAAACAACTGGTAGTTTGCTTAGGATGGTTGAGATCAACCTAACAAATGAGGAGACTGGAAATGGTTGGGAACATTGGGGTACACCCTAGGCAGGGGCAGGAAAGACTAAGTTAACCTCTTTTGAAGGAGGTATTTGAGTTAGGTGTTGAAAGATGGCTGGCCTGTTAGCAAGTTTGTTTGGTGAGGAGGAGTAATGTCAGTGAAAGGCATCGTTGCTGAGCAGAGGTGCAGATGCAGGGAAGTATGTGGTCCATTGATGTCTATCACACTGCAGTGTCTTGTGTGTGTGTGCATGGATGTGTGTGTGGATATGCATGGGCAAGAGCTGAGGAGGAAGCTACAGAACAAATCAGAGTGAAAGCCAGATTAAGTAAGAAATCAGGACTGTATTTTATGGCTTCAGATACTTTTTGAAGTGTTTTGAGTGAGAGTTATGTGGTTAGGAGTGTGTAGCAGTGATATGTAAGATGGAGGCGGGACCAGCCTAAGAATCTGCCACAGGCGGCCACAGGGAATGAAAGCCTGGACTGGAATGGTGCCATTGGGACCAGAGAGAAGTAGAGAAATGTGAGAGACATTTTGGAGATAGAATGTGAACAAACCTGATGACTAACAGAATTTCGAGGAAGAGATTGAAAATGTTCTTAACAGAGCAGTAGACATGGCAGTTGGGGAAGAGATGGGAGGACTTTCTTGGTTTGAGGCAGTGGCGATGAATCTGTGAAAGCCATCTAATAGAAATGAAAGTCTGTCTCATAGGAGAGAAAAAAAATCAGAGCTAAAGAGTTCTGTTATGCCATAATATTTGGGAGCAACTTGCAAATACACCTGTATTTCGTTCAGAGCAAATGGAGTATATGTGGAGGAGGATGCTTTGGTGATAAGAACCATTTCTAGATATACTTCCTGCTCTGTCCTCTCTATGCAGCTTCCCTCTGTGATAATAATTGCTGAAACAAATAAGCTGGCTGTTAAGTATCTCATTTCTCTATAGATAGATGTCTGCTGTGGAGTCTTAACTCATTTTTCTTTAGGGAAATGGCAGGGGAGATAAAGCCTATAATGCTTACTTACACAGCTATTTCTTAGGAAAGGCTGAATTCCCCAGAGCTCCTAAGTATTGGTTTATTAAATCAAGGAATCTTATACCCTTTGCTCCTGATTGGTCATTTGGGTTAGTACCATTTATAGCATAGTTCTGATCAGTCCCATAGAAACATCTTTTCATTTATCATTCATTCACTCATGCACTCAATAAGCATTCATTAATAGTAGTAATGTAGTGGCATTAATTATGCTATTAACAATAACAAATGAAAACAAAAAACTACAACCATTTAGTGAGCTCTTATTCTGGGCTAGACCCAGCACTAAGATATTATTTCATTTAATTTTTAGAAAATCCTGGAAAGTAGGTTGATTATATATCTGGTTTATAGATTATGAGACCTGAGGTTCTGAGAGTTTAAATCAACTTGTTTAAAGTCAAAGGTTAAGAAATGGCAAAGCTGATATTCAAAATCCAATTTTTTTACTTCAAAGATTATTCTAATAATCATTATACTAAGCAGTTATATGCAAGGCAGTACACTAGAATTTGGGATTAAAAGATGAATAATATGGAGTTAATAAGGAACCCTAGGGACATGATTCGAATCATAAAATAATGTGACCATACATTGATTTTTATGGGAGCTTTGAGGAGGACTACCCAAGCCAGCTGGAGGATTCCTAGGGAAGGGTTCCTAAAAAACCCTAGGGACATGATTCGAATCATAAAATAATGTGACCATACATTGATTTTTATGGGAGCTTTGAGGAGGACTACCCAAGCCAGCTGGAGGATTCCTAGGGAAGGGTTCCTAAAATAAATGATGGAGCTGAATCTTAACAAAAGAGCAGTAGGTACAGCCCAGGTGTAGAAGAGGTAGAGGTAGGAATCTATCCCAGGTAGATGGGGCAGCAGGTATATGAGCAGGGGAATACAAATGATATGTTGGGAGTTCTTAGTGCAAAGTAGGTGGCAGTGTGAGATGAGAGTGAAGTCAGAAGTGGGGACTAGTTCATAGAGGGAAGACCTTGAGATGTTTTCAGCCACAGAGATAATCCTGGCAGCTCTGCAGAGGAGAGATAGGAAGATAGGGGAAGAGGGAGATTAGGGAATTAACACAATCAAGAAATAAAGAGAATGGGACCCAGGGCAGTAACTTTAAGGATGAAGCAAAGGCATTGAATTAGAGTAATGTATAGGAAGCAGAACTGTAGGACTTGTTGCTTGGATCTGGGGAAAGTGGAGGAAAGGAGGGAAAGATACACTTCCAAGGTTCTGGCTGGAATGAGTGGATAAGTTATGTTGGCATAGCTATGGTACAGAATACAGAGGGAGGGTTTCAATTTTGACATTTTGAGTTTGAGGTGCTTTGGATATTGGAGAAGAAATGTCTAGCTAGTGATTGAATAAATATATGAGTTTGAAGCTCAAGAGTGAACGTGGGGCTAGAGTTTAGGATTTTTTAGTCTCTAGCATGCGGGTGTTAATGGGATGGATGTAGGACTTTTAAAGTAACTTATGAGCACAGACATTCTTTCCAAGAGCAGCTTGGAAACAACGATGAATTACCTCATTGAACTAGTATTAGGAGGAAGTTTTTATTCTGTCCCTTTTAGTACATGAAAACTTCAGATGGTTGAGGGATGGAAAGGGCAAGTTAATGGACTATTTTAATAGCCTTAATAATGCAGCCCAGCTGCCTCCAAGCACCAAGGTCACCTTCCATGAGCTCAATGCTCCTCCATCCCTGAGGTTTCTAGCATGTATTTTTATGGTATACGGGATCCGTCCTCTATAATGAATCTCTAGCCTCCCATACTTCATTCTTCATATTCTCATCCAATCTAAGAAAGAAGCAGTGTAGGTATTTATAAAATATGGAACTCTCTGCCTTTGCCCTATTTCTTCCAAGTACAGAGCACCTTCCATTTTTCCTCTTCCCTTAGTTGCCAGTTCACTTGCTCTGGCTCATGAGCTTTGTAATTGGCGCAGTGCAAATTTATGTCTCAGCAAACTTACAAATTACTGCATGTAATGGATTTTGGGGATCATTTATAAATAATTGAAACCATGATTGTTAAATTCTTGAATGCCAAGGGTCTACTGAATATTAATATTTCATGGAGTTCCATAAAGAACATTATGAATTCTAGCTTCTGTGACTCTTAAAATTGTATATTTGAGAACCCCTGACCCATAGAATTGATATCTGTGACTTTATAATTTCTTTCTCTTTTAGAATAAATTAATGTATTAAATATATTTCTTGTGAAGATATTTTTTATTTTATTTTTTTTAAAATTTATTATTATTTTTTATTTATTTTTTTGTGTGAAGATATTTTTTAAAAAAACAAATCCTTCCTTATATTTCATGGAAGCAGAGGGAGTTGAAATATGATGCTAAACATTTCATGCCTTATATTTTATTTAATTTTCTTTTATTTGTTTTTCATATTTAAATATATTTTATTGATGTTTTACAGAGAGGAAGGGAGAGGGATAGAGAGTTAGAAACATTGATGAGAGAGAAACATCGATCAGCTGCCTCCTGCACACCTCCTATTGGGGATGTGCCTGCAACCAAGGTACATGCCCTTGACCGGAATCTAACCTGGGATCTTTCAGTCCGCAGGCTGATGCTCTATCCACTGAACCAGACCGGTTAGGGCTGTTTTTCATATTTAAATGGCAAAATAATACATGCTTGTTGTGAAAAAACAATACCAACACAGAGTATTCAGAAGCATATAGAATAAAACATATATATCTTGAATTGCCTTATCCTTCAGTCCCATTGTCTTACAAGTATTTTGATTTGTATCCTAAACCATTTCATTTGGATTTATACAAGTAAGTACACACATAGCTATATAGGGATTTTTTTTTTTTTTAAAGCTAAATGGGATCATGGTACTATGTATATTGTTATTGTTTAATTAAAAAAAAATAGCCGTGGCCTGGTAGCTTAGTTGGTTAGAGTATCATCCCCATATGCCAAGATTTCAGGTTTGATCCCCAGTCAGGGCACATATAAGAATCAACCAATGAGGGCATAAATAAGTGGAACAACAAATTGATGTCTCTCTCTCTCTCTCTCTCTCTCTCTCTCTCTCTCTCTCTCTCTCTTTCTCCCTCCCTCCCTCCCTCCCTCCATCCCCCCTCTCTTTTTTTTCTCTCTCTCTCTATATAAATTAAAAAATATATATATTTCAACCTCTGCATGGTGTTTCATAGTAAGAATGCCTTCTAATTTAGTTAACTTCTTCCCGAGCTGTGCCCTTTTTTTTTCCTACTTAAGTGTAAAGGATGTTCAGTGGGACTCCCCCTCCGCCCATTGTCCTATAACTGTTGCTGAGGCCCAAAGATGGGACAACAGTACTGAGTATTTCATGTTTGAAAGGAGCCTCCAACAGTGAAAGCCAGACCTTTCCCTTGGGGATTGTTGAAAGGCGTCCAGTGACCTACCTTCCCGCTGAATACAAAGAGAACTGAGAGACAAGAAGGATTTTTAAGGTCTGGGGAGTGCTATGCTTGTGGAGAGAAGCTTTTTCTGCCTTTCTAAAATCAAGAGAAGAGGGGGCTCTGAGAGAATTACTTGTGGAGTTTAGAGATACCAACAGAAATAAGAGAATGGCATTTATGTGGACATTGACTCAGCCAGTGGATTTGCTGGCCTCCCTACCCCTTTAGTACCTGCACAGGCAGAAAAACAACCTGTGAGAGTTAACCTGGTGGGAGACTGCCCAGTGGGGAGGTGGGCCAGCGTTGTCCCAGTCCCACCCCAGAGTTCCAGTCTCTGGCATGTGTTGGTTGGTCCTGTAGCAGAGGGCAATGAGAATGGGGTGTGGTTGAGCAGCTTAGGAGAAAAGAGTTCATGTTTTAGAAGAATGGTATAAACGTCACCCGCGGAAGGTTAGCTCCAAGAGGTAGCCAATGATTGCTTTTCCAATAGTTATTTATTACAAGAAACATTATAAGACTTAGGTTCCATTTAAAAATTGTTAAGTCAGTTTGGATAATATTTTAAAATTACATACTGTGTTTTTTTTAAAAAAGGAAAGTATTTAAATACAAGTAATTAGTCCAAAAGAAGCCATGTTAATAATATCTTCTCAAGAAATTGGAACTGTTAGGCATTAAGTAATATCAAAATCAGCTCTTTCCAGATGCAGCCAGTATACATGAGTCCTCAGTTATACATGGGGGTGAACATTTATATGTATCTAGTATGTTGTCATCACTTCCTAGAAATGGTTCCCAGGAGGACTGGTGTGTATCTGAGCAGTGTTTTCACTCCAAAGGAAGTATTAGTCAGTGAGTGGTCATCTTTAATAGCATAGGACCCGGTTTACTCTTTGTGCTGGCAGTAAGTACAAATGAAAAAGGTCCTATAGTGCTAATGAGAATACTTACCTGGTTCACAGCCCCTCTAATTGGTTAAACTGAAACCTTTATTCAGATCGTGTCAGAGGAATCATGTTTATTTTCTGAGTTGGCCATAACTTAGCTTCATGTAAATTTATCTGTGAGGGAGGAGCAATTTTATCATTCAGTTATAGGGAAAAAATCATGATATTTAGATGGGAGAAATGAAGTATTGCAGTAACTTATAAGAAATTTTAAGGACTATGCATGTTAAGAGTGAAACACATTGTTATTAGAAAATTTAAGAGATTAGTAGGCTTTTTGAGAAAGATTATATTCAAATGAAAGCAAATGTTGTTTTTGCTTATGTTTCATTTCTATTTTTCTGGATATCTTTTATGGAATGTTTGACATGATTGGAATGGTTTGATCCAACCATGAATTCTTTTCTAATAACCATGTGTTTTAAAGTTATTAACTAGAGACATAGAAAATGGTAGTTTTAATAATTCTGAATGAAGTAAATATTAAAAATTTAAAAATATACCTATTGCATGAATCTTGTAGTGCCATGCTTTTATGCTTAGTTTACATATCCTTTTTTACATTTTTTTCTGATTTGTTTGATAGGAAATGCCACAAACAGTTTCTGCAGTCACATTAAGTAACACAGATGTGAGTAATAAGAAGACTAATGCACTGAGAAATGAAATCCCAACAGAGGAACTTGGTAAGGTTTCTGAAGATGAAATCATCACTAAAGGAACACGAAATAAAGAAGAGACAGTGAGCTGTTCTGAGAGTTGTTCGAGTGCAAAAGGCAAGTCTTCCCATGGGGAATCTCAAGGATCTTGTCCTGGGCCTAGCTCTGATCCCTCCAACCCCGCGACTCTGCATGCAAAAGCAGCTGATCCAGTTCTACAAGATTCTGAAGAAAACAAGGTCAAGAGAACATCCTGCATGTATGGGGCAAACTGCTACAGGTAAAATGAAAGCATAGGTAGCATATAATGCCATTATTTCATCGGCATGTAGCTACGTAAATATATGTTATCATCTATTAAAAGCCTAATAAAACACATGGGCCTAAAGATTAGGAGCTTTTTTATGTATCTACTTGGTTTGTACTGTCTCAGTGTGTATTCTTGCAAATCCTGCTAGAAGGTTTTAATAATTAGATATTTCATATGTAGACATGCTGGTTAATGCAAGGATTTGAACTGGGGATTCCAGACTTGAAAATTGAATCACTCAGACCCAGATATTTAGTGTCTTATTGAGATATTAGAAAGATAGCTTCATAAGTAGTTGTATACATTATAACTATTGAGATAATTTTAGGTTGTGTTTAGGCATCTTATTATACTTGTGCATTTTCCTCTATATTTTTTAATGGTGCTTTTGAATCACCATGATGTCTTCTGAAACAACTGAATGTATAGTTCCTGGATTAATTGGTTACTTCTATACTTACCTCATTTGATTACATTGCACTATATTTTCTAATTTCAACCACCTCTGCCTCGTCCCCTGCTACTGTGGCTTTGTCTGGAAGGACGTCCGGAAGATGTCCAGTCTAACTAGCATATTTCCCTTTTATTAGTATAGATAGAAACAGAACTTATTTTTATTTTTTATCCTGCAGCTTTGCTGAATTAGTGTATTACTTCTAAATTGTTTTTGTAGAATCTTTATTTTTCTGCATATGTAGAAAATGCATAAACATGTACACCAAAAATATAATGTTAATGGCAGTATTATTTATAAAAGCCAATAACTTGAATGAACCCAAGGGTCTATGAATAGTAGAATGGACAAATAAACTGTAGCAACTTCATACAATGGAATGTTACACAGTAATGAAAATATACTACTGCTACATGCAATAATATAGAGTAATCATGTAAACATAAAGTCATTCTCAAAAAAGTATATACTATATACTTCAATTTAAAGTCAAGAACAGAGAAAACTAACGTGTTGTTTTATAACATCACTTCCCAAAGTATGGTTAAGATTCTCCTGAGAAGTTCTGGTACCCAGGAAGCTTTTAGGAAATCTGTAAGGATAAAACCATTTTCATAATGATACCAAGATTTTGTGGGTTTGCCTTTTTCACTCTAATTCTCTCACTCACAGGTATACAGCAGTTTTCCAGAGGCTACATGATCTGCATTACTGTTAATGATTGAATGCAGAAGCAGATCTGAGAATCTAGATGCCCTCTATTAAGATTGAGCCAGACATTAAATACATTTTCAAAGTTTGACACAGTGTTTCCATGAATTTTGGGGGGAAGATATAGTTATTTACATTAAGACATGTTATTTATTATCTATAATCATAAAAGCATAATATGATAATTAGACTGGACGACCTTCCAGACGAAGCCAGAGCTGTGAGGGAAGCCCAGGTCCTAGGTGCCAGAGGGACGCCAGTGCCAGCAGCCGGGGGAAGGAAGGCCTACTCTTGCATGAATTTTGTGTATCGGGCCTCTAGTAATATATAAAAGGTTAATAATTTTTAAATATACCTTTTACATTTCTTATTTTCTTATTTCTAACAGGTTAAATAACCACATGAACAAAAGCTCTCTGGAGTTTTAGTAAATTTTTCTTGCAACCAAAAAATTTGAGATACACTATTTTCTATGATAGGATAGTGTCTACTTTTGGGTAGGAAAATAGGTTTAATGATTGGAAGGAGACCTGTGGAGACTTCTAGAATGTTGGTAATGGTCTTTTACCTTAGCAAAGAGTGCCTAAGTGTGCTCATTAAAAGTCCTCAAACACTTATACTTTTATCTGTAAAGTAATGTCCATTGACATACATGGCTTACCATATTTCACTAGAAATTAATTTTGTTACCATGGAGAGTTCTGTGTTGAATACATGATGAGTTTTGTTTTTAACAATGTAGCATATTAGTTCACATTCTGGAATAACCAGATGTGTGTTGCTTCGCTTCCTGCCATATCCTATTAATTATTTTTTAGTATATCTAGAAATTTCACATATTCTATTAGTTATTTTTTCTCACTGTATATTTGTAACCCTTATAGGAAGAATCCTGTCCATTTCCAACATTTCAGTCACCCTGGTGATAATGATTATGGAGGTGTACAAGTCATGTGTCAAGATCTAGCTGATGACCGGCCTGAATGCCCTTATGGAGAATCTTGTTATAGGTATGGAAATCTACAAGGTTTGGTTGTGCTTCCTGTTCTCCTTAATTTCTGTTATTTATTCATTTATGCCTGCAGTTTCTCATCTCAAGCCTTTAACTTTTAGTTTTTAAACTCCCATAGAAAGGTTTTCATTCTGCTAATAAGTAGGATTACAATATTTCCTTTAGATAATTCTAAAGTATTGAAGTTGTTAACCTTATAAATATCTGAATTTTTTCTCATAACTTTCTAAAATGCAAATCATATAATTTAAAAGGGATCGATGCTATCCCATCGTACACTCTTATCCAGGCTCCTTAGTGTGACACAAATCAATTCAGGATGTTATCTCTGCCTCCTTCAGCTCCACCATTCCTGCCAACACATGAAACTGGATCCGGTAAGGAAAGGAAAGCTACCTCTCTCTCCTGTAGCATCGTGTGCCCATGTGTATCATGCAGAATAGAATTTATTTCAAGAGATCATTTGTTTCTTTACCAGAATGCCTCCTCCTCCAGACAGGCGCTTTCTTGTCTCTTTTATCCTTATACCTGCAGCCTTGCTTAATGAATGAAGTGTAAATAGACCACAATACCAAAGAGAGAAGTAACGATTCCCTCATAGGAAGAAATTCCCTCAAAATTCATTCTTAGTCTTAGAGAATTCCAGAATGGGTGTTAATTCCAGACACCCATTTTTCTGATAATTTTGGAATACAGGTTACTAAACCTAGTGGACTTTTTGAAGTCGTTGCCAATTTTGTAATTGTGGTATTTAATGAGAAGGCAGAATAAGCTTCTGAAGCTAGAAAGGAAAAAGCCTTATCATTTGAAAAATAAGTGTTCCATTCCAACAGAATGTCATTAGATATTTTCATCAGCTGTGTCAATAAACTTGAAAATTTAGGAGAAGTGAACAAATTCCTAGAAAATATGTCTTTTAGAAACATATTCAAGAAAAAATGGAATAATCCCATAATATTAGAGAAATTGAATACATAATTAAAAGCCTTCCACAAAGGAAAGGCTGTTTGGTGTTAATTCTACCAAACATTTAAAGAAGAAACACTCAATGTTTATACAGAGTATTCCAAAAAAAGAAAAAAGGTTATATTCTCCAACTCATTTTATGAGGCCAATATAATCTTTAAAAAATATTTTTATTGATTTCGGAGAGGAAAGGAGAGGAACAGAGAGATAGAAACATCAGTGATGAGAGAGAATCATTAATTGGCTGCCTCCTGCATGCCCCACACTGGGGATCGAGCCCACAGCCCAGGCATGTACTCTGACTGGGAATCGAACTGTGACCTCCTAGTTCATAGGTTGATGCTCAACCACTGAGCCATGCCAGCTGGGCAAGACCAAAATAATCTTAATACTAAAACCTAGCAAGAAAAATACAAAATGAAAAATTACAGGAAAAATGACTTTAGAATTTAGATGCAAATATTCCTAAAAGAACAAAAAAAGGTTGGTTAAGTGAATCAAGTAATTAAAAAAAAAAAAAAGGGAAACTATAACATGACCAAATTGGGTTTGGTCAAGGAATGCATGTTTTAATATTAAAAAATAATGTTAATTTTCCACATATCAGAATAAGTAGAAAATTATATAATTTTAATAGATAATTATAAAAGCTGACAAAATTTACTTATGACAGTATTTCAAAGTAGGAATAGAAGGAAACATTTTTAATATTATAAAGAATATCTACAAAAAGCTTATAGCAAATATCATACATACTTATAAGTGACATATTAAATTTTTTCTTTCGGATATTAGAAATGAGATAGTAATATTTCTTCCCTTAATTCTGTTAGTTTTTCTTCATGAACTGTGGTCTGTCTTTAATAGAAAAGCCATAGAAATGGGAAACTCACTCAGATGTTCCCTTTTTCCATGTGACACCCCTCTGGTTTCTGCCTGCTTTTGGTATTATCTATTGCCTTAAGATTATTATTTTTAATAGGTTTCTTCTGTCATTACCAGAAGTAGAACTCTTACTTTGCATGATATGATAGAGCTGCTCAAGCTTATGTTAGTGTTTGTGAGATATTTTTTATCCTTTTACTTTCAACCTCTGTCCTTATATTTAAAGCATGTCTCTTACAAATAGTGTATAATTGGTTCCATGGTCTTATTTTTTATCCAGTCTGATAGTCTCTACCTTTTAATGTAATGCTGAGTCCAGTTACATTTAATACAATTGCTGATATATTTGAGTTTAATTTTGTCTTTTACTATTTGTTTTCTATTTCTTCCACAAATTCTTTGTTCCTTTAGCCTTCTTTTCCTGATTTATTTTGGATTTAGCCAAGCGCTTTTCATTTCATTTCCCCCTCCATTTACTCTTTAGTTATATATGTTTTCTCATGTAACATTCTATGTAATAGTCATCATTGACTTCTTATAGTCTACCTTAGAGTTGCTAATTTTACCATTTCCCAAACAATGCAATAATCTTACATCAGTTTAATTTCTTTTCCTCTTTCACCTTTTTTTTTATATGTCATCATACATTTTTACCACTATTCATGTTAACGTCTAAGGTATTGTTATTAATTTCTTGAATGTTAAGCATCATTACTCTTTTATATTTACTGGCATATTTATTACTTTGTGTGCCCTTCATTTTTTCCTGAAGTTTTATCTTTTTATTTGGTATCATTTTCTTTTAGTCTTAACTTCTTTTAGTATTTCAGGTTGTGAAAAATATGCTGGAAAAGAATTCTTTAAGTTTTTGTGTGTATGAAAATGGCCTTATTTAGTTTTTTGGGTTTTTTGTTTTTAAGGATGTTTTTACTCAATGTAGCATTTTAGCTTGGCAAATTTTGTTTCCTTTCATCTCTTAAAAGATGTCAATCTACTGACTCTTGCATTCATAGTTTATGTCAAAAGTATATATTGTTGCTCTTTTATAATTAACTAGAGACCCGGTGCACGAATTTGTGCACAGGTGGGATCCGTTGGCCTGGCTGGTGATAGGGAACGATTGGGGGGGGGGGGCGGTCAAGGGGAGGGACCACAGGAGGTTGGCCCCAGCAGTAAGCTAAGGCATGGCCAGTTCCGTGAGGTGCGGGGTGTAGGTGAACCAGATTCAGGGCTGCGGGTGTAGGTGAACCAGATTCAGGGCTGTCAGGGCCCTAGCAGCAAGGTCTGGCTCAGTGCACTTCATAGCTACTGGCTGGTAGTCCGGTCGTTCTGGTTGTTCTGATTGTTTGGTCGTAATGGTCACTTAGGCTTTTATATATATAGACTAGGGGCCAGGTGCACGAAATTCGTGCACTGGGTGTGTGTGTGGGGGGGGGAGTGTCCCTCAGCCCAGCCTGCCCCCTCTCACATACTGGGAGCCCTCAGGCGTTGACCCCCATCACCCTCCAATCGCAGGATCGGCCCCTTGCCCAGGCCTGACGCCTCTGGCCTAGGCGTCCGGCCCGGGCAGCGGGGACCTGCAGTGGCAGCGGGGGGTGCCGCGATCGCACGGGCTCCACCCCTGCCCCTGCAGGATGCCACTGGCTGAGGCGTCCGGCCCGGGCAGCGGGGACCCGCAGCTGCAGCGGCCCTGCGATCGTGGGCTTCAATTTAGGCCCAGGCAAGGGACCCCTAGCTCCTGGGACTGCCAGCTTTGACCGTGCCCAGCTCCCATCGCTGGCTCCACCCCTACTTCCTGCTATCACTGGCCAGGGCAGCAAAGGCGCCTGATTCTCCGATCATGGCTGGGAGGCAGGGCAAAGGCGGCCCCAGGGCCGCCTTTGCCCTGCCCCCCAGCTCTTAGCTCCCCCCGGGTTTCCAATCACTGTCAGTGGCAGGGGGCTTCATCCTGTTTTCCCTTTCGCCTTCCTGCATTGTGCCTACATATGCAAATTAACCACCATCTTGTTGGCAGTTAACTGCCAATCTTAGTTGGCAGTTAATTTGCATATAGCCCTGATTAGCCAATGAAAAGGGTACCGCCGTACGCCAATTACCATTTTTCTCTTTTATTAGTGTAGATGTGCTTTTTCTCTGGCCATATACTATAGGAAGTTAAAGTATAGAAAAGGATATTATTAAATTTATTTTTTTCTGGACTACAGGCATTGTTCCAATTTCTCTGATGTTATTATTTTTCAAATCAAATAAAAAATCAACTTGAAAAAAGATAATTAAAATGAACCAGTTGATGTTGTCACTTTAAATATCTTGCCCATTTAACTAATTTGTTATTTTGCATTGTACACTGCAGTCTGTCAGAAGACTAGCTCAGTTTAATGCATTTGATTTTCTTGAGGTATTTGTCTGAATTACAATATTAGATACTTAATGTCCAGTATATCCTACTGATCGCTGCACCTGCTTCTGAGTCATTCACTTCCTCTGGTGTGCAATAGGTTTTATGCAGTGCTTTATTACTCCTGTTCTTGCTGTTAAATTAAGCACTAAACTTAGAATGCACCTACACTAAAATAATTGGAATAAATTTTCAACCAGTTTGCCCTAACCAGTTTGGCTCAGTGGATAGAGCATCGGCCTGCGGACTCAAGGGTCCCAGGTTCGATTCCGGTCAAGGGCATGTACCTTGGTTGCGGGCACATCCCCAGTGGGGAGTGTGCAGGAGGCAGCTGATCAATGTTTCTCTCTCATTGATGTTTCTAACTCTCTGTCCCTCTCCCTTCCTCTCTGTAAAAAATCAATAATATATATATATATTTAAAAAAATTTTTTTTCAACCAGTTTAATGTAAAAATGTAAAGCCAAACTCATATACATTGCCTTTAATTTACAAAACCTTAGGCAGGTATTATACATATGAAGATGTTGGTGCCTTCATGTTTCTCAGAAGCCAGCACCCTGCTTTTTTATTTTTTATTTCATTATACCTTTTAAGAGGGATGAGGTAAGGAAGTGTATCAGTCAACAACTATAAGTGCTCTCATTGTAATGAATCTGCAACTTGATCTGTACAGTGTGAAAGAACAGTGTTTTGCCACAAGCAATAAATCATTTAAATGTATATTTGATAATAAGTAAATTTATTATATCTTGTTTTTGCTGATTCAGATTTATAACTATGACATAAAATGTTTTATTTTCCCAAAATGTTTTAAGTTATTGCAGTATTATCTTAACTGATAATGTATGGAGGTGTACATTTCAAACTATACGATGCTGACTTTTAGAAGCCACTTACTAAAAAATAGGAACCTGTATTTAGTATAAATCTATATTACATAATTTAAGGCAAAATGAATAGGTTTTATTACAGAAACACTAGTTATAGGTGCCTGGTAGTTGTGAGACTATCAATCATTTTATTTGTAGTTGAGCAGAATCAAAGTTGATAGTATCTTTTAATGAATTTTTATAGGATCTGCAGTTAGAGAAAGTAACCTATCATCATTTGCCATGCTTATAGTTCTTTAATCATGTATAAGAGTATGGTCTTAGAAGAAGGTATTTTATACTAAATGTTGCTCACTTGCTATCCAGTTTTACATAATACTTGACTATAATTTTTAAAAATTCTTTTATAGCAGTAACACCATCAATTATCTTTATATAGCCTTGACAAAATATGGCTTCTATGGTTTTTTCTTCTCTTTTTTTGACTATGTGTTCATTTTAATAATAAATTTGTTTTTCTTTTTATATTTAGTATTAATTGCAAATATATAAGAATTTGCAGATTTCTTTTGGCATAGGTAGTAAATTATAATTACTTTCAGCTACCAAATTGACTACTTTCTATTATTTTATGCTGGTTTATTCTTTCATTATTTAACAAAGACCATATTTATTAATTATTTTTTCTCCTAAATTTTGAGACTTAGATATTTGATAACATAGAATTCATGTTTTTGCATTAGGTTTTAAAATAAATGTTGAATTTCAAAAATTTAAGGTAAATTATTTTGGGATGAAAACAAAAAGATAGTATGATCATTTATTCATTGAGCAAATATTGAACACCTAATGTGCTAGTCACCATTTTAGACACTGATGTAAAACAGTACTTCAGGTTCATTTAAATTTTTGAGTGTTAAGTTTTGATATTAAATTACCAAGTGCTTGGAAGTAAGCAAAAATAAAAATTACTATTCTGTTCTCATTATTGTTGACTACTTAATCTTTAGGTAGCTTTTTATGATGGAGAGATACGAGTTTTAAAATCAGCAGACTTAAAATTCTAGTTATGGTTATGCCAATTCTATAGCATAACTTGGATCTTTCTGAGCCTCAGTTCCTCATGAAAACATGGAAAACAGAGGTTGGATCATTTATGCTTAGGGGTCTCCACTCAATGGTGTAGAAATGGAGAGCAGAGAGCAATTTATTCATATTCATACAGTCAGATCACTTATATTCCCAGCTACTTTTCGTAGCCTTCTTTGCTGTCTCCTCTTCCTTTTTCCTCCCTGTGATTATTGCAGAGCCAGAGGACTCAGTTCTCTGATCTCATCCATTCTCTATTCTATCCTTATTCCCTGGGTGAGCTAATTTAACTTAATGGCGGTGCCAGGCTCATGTTTGAATGCCCCCACTTGGTTGTAAATAGTGTTCACACTTACCACATCTGAAACACAACTCTTGATTTCCATCAGGAAAGCAGTGCGTTCTCAAGTGTTCTCCACCTTTGTCAATGACTTCACCTTCACAGAGTATTTAGGCCCCAAACCAAGAAGCACCCTTGCTTCTTTTCTGTTCTTCACACCACTCTTCCAGTCCATCTGCAGTTCTTGCCATTTCAACCTTTAAAACCCTAACCACTTCTTACTTCCTCTGTCTATCATCTTAGTCAAAACCTCTTTCCTGGAGTATATCCCTTTCCTTCCCTCGCCTTTCTGTAGCTTGTTTTCCACATAGCAACCAGAAGAATTCTCTAAAAACAAGTTGTATAATGTTGTTTTTTACTCAACACCTTCCGGTAGCTTCCTACAAAACTCTTTACCATGTCTCACAAGTTCTCTGACTTGATTTCCTACTATTTTCCTTCTCACTCATTCCCCTTGAGCTATACAGACCTTTCTGTGTTTTGCCACCTGCTCTAGCTTGTTCCTACCTTGGCCTTAAAGCAAATTTAAAGACGTTTTAAAAATTATCTTTTCCTGAAGTGTTCTTCCTTCAGATATATATTGTTATTCATATACCTATATCATTAAAATCAGAAATGTTTTAGAAAATGTATATTTTAAAATGTAACAGCTCACAAAAACCTGGTGTGGTTATGAGTGTATGGTTCTGTGTTTAGAACCTAAAGATTACTATTAATAATTAATAACAATGCAAACACACACATAAACACACACACCCCAAAAAACAAAACAAAGCAAAACAAAAAACAGAAAGGATTTTGAGGCCTGCTGAGTTATAGAAAATGCCATCTGTGAAAAAGGTTGATATAAATATTTTATGAATGAACGCTGACTATTTCCATTCATTATTAGGAAAAAGTCCTGGATGGAATTTAACATTGTCCTGGAAAGTTACTACAAATGCCTCCAAAGAACCCTACAGAATTGCCACTTAGCATTAACTCAGGATTATATGAAAAAGACATTCCGCCTTATTATGAAATAACTGGTTTTTGAGAATTGAATATACATAGGCAAATGTTAGAAGATATTCTATAAGTGTGTGAAGTGTGAGTGAAGACATATTCAACCATAATAATTGTATGTATTACTGAAGACAAAATTTAACTATGTAGTATTACTTAGCAATTACTTTTGCTGGCACAGTTTTCAGATATTGTTGCCCATCTTAAAGTAAAATTGATTTCTGTTTCTATAAAAATAGCTGATGGTTGTAAAATGCTTAATAGCCTACAAATGTTTATACACATTACTTCATTTAACCCTTGGAACAACCTTGTGTGAAGTAGGCACTATTATCCCTGCTTACAGAGGAGGAAGTGGAGACTTGGTTCATAGGAACTACCCTGAATCGCATAACCTGTAAACAGTGTCGTTTGAATTCAGACTTAGGTCTTCTGATCCCGAAACCAGAGCCCCTTGCACAACATAATGCTCAAGTTGAACAAGCCAGATGAGAATAGGTCCAAGACACAGTGGCATCTCTCTCTGAAGCATCTGGGAAGAACTCTGTGTTCCTTCTTGACCTGAGTGATGGATGGACTAGAGCTAAGTGTCTTATGATGCTCAGCAGTCAGTAGCCAGGAACCTGATTGCAGTAGAGTCTGCTTACTATGACTGTCAGATTTTTCTTTGGATTCAGAAGCACCTTAAAAGTATCTTTTAGACATTACACAACACACACACACACACACACACACACACATTTTATATTGTGTTATATATTTTATATACTATTTTACATTATATTTTTATATATGCAACATATGACATTGACATTTTAAAAATAAAGTATATTTGCTTTAGGAATATGATATATTTTGTTTGTCTCATGCTGTCTTTCTCTAGAGTATAAGTCATGAGGAAAGAACTTTGGTTCACCACTCTATCTTTTCATCTAGAAATATGCCTGGCATCAGTAAATGTTGAAATCAAAAAGCAACTGCTGTGTACAGTATGGCAAGTGTAGTTAACAAGGAAAAGCAAATGCTTTTCTAAGAGAGGCTTATTGGGGTCTAATTGTCTGTGTGAGTTAGTGAGTGTTCTAGTTTAATTAAAATAGTCATTAATTTTTAGTGACTGGAAAACTAGATCTTATTTCTGATTTCTTTTCTTTCTTTTTCTTCAGGAAGAATCCTCAGCACAAGATAGAATATAGACATAGTACACTTCCAAGTAAGTAATTTTTCTTCAGGAAACTCAAAATGAAACCTTTAAATGAATCTCTTATTAAACCTATATACAGTTTCCAGTGATTATGAATTTTTCCCAAAATCTCTCCTGTGAATTTGTCAAATTGCTAATTTTAATGATTTTTATTAAATAAAAATGTAAGTATACAGCAAATATTTCCTACAATTATTGTATAACAATATATATTTGTCCTTGCATCTGCTAGGATTTTTTTCTTTGTAAGTACCTGAAAACAAAATTTCAATTTGGTCTAAACAGTACAGAGAACTTGCTCACTTCTATAATTGAAAAGTTCAAATATAGGACTAGATAGACATAATTTATGCTTTGGCTCATTAATATTGTTAATAATGTCACCAGTGATCCAATTTCCTTCCAACATTCTGTCTTTAGAGAGGTCAGTATTATCCTAAGACTGGCTTGTCTTCCCATCCTTATTCAGCTGGTATGATAAGTACCCACTTCTACATCTAAGGGGAGAGAGAGAGAGAGAGAATATGAACAACTTTGACTCTCACCATTCTAAGAAAAAAATCATAAAATTCACTTGTTTTTTTACTAGCTTAGATCACATTCGTTCTCTTGAACCATTCACTATGCCACTGATTAGTTTGTACTAGCCCTGGAACCAGGGTAGAGTCACCTCCTTCAGAACCACAGGGATCCCCAATATAAACTAAAATTTGGGGAGAAGGAGAAGAAAGAGGAATAGACACTAGACAAACAACTATTAATGTCCGTCAGTCCTATTTACATCAGTCTGTTTGACCTTCTGTTTCCCCTCCTTCTGAACTGTAATATAACAAATTCTGGCTTATTTGTATCATTGGCAGAGGCCAGTTCAGCACACAATATTTCTGCCCACAGAGAGAGAGAATAAAATGCATACTTCCAGACTATGCCTACGTGTATCTGTATGTGTATAAACACAACCAACTTGTAACCAAGTGATAACAATGATTAATTTCACCATTGGGGGTTCCATTTGATGTTTCTGGCTGAAACATACTTTAGTGCCTTACTACTCCAGACACCAGTATACTCACTTTATCTGAGGTAATATGTGTGGAGATTATATGTTATACTGTTTTTACTGAGGCTGTATCTAACGATGTAGCATTTATGGTTGTTAACTTTCCTTCCAGCAATAATGTAATAATCTTGATTAAAATTATATTTTATTGACAAAGTTTAGCATTTTTCTATGAAAAAAGTATTTGACACATCTTCATAGAAATAGGAACCATTTTCATAAATACAATCAATATGTATCATATGGCATCATTAAAAATATTTGACTTTTCTTTGCAAAATCTCTTTGAAGTAAAAATATTTTTATTTCATTAGAAAGACTTTAAAAAAAAAGTACAGATATTATTAAGCAACATTTAGTCTTATGTTTTTAATGTACTTTCAAAGGCTCTGTGGCAACATAATTAGAATATCTCTTCCTACTCCAAAACCTACAAATTAAGGTATCTGGAGTATTTCAAATATTAAGTTAAGTATTGAGGTCTCATATTTTTAAATTTAGTGATATATGACAGAATTATAGCATACTTGTTTTCTTATTTCCCAATCTTTAAAGTTTAACATTACCCAAGATCTTAATCTCATTTATGTAATGTTCATTTACTCACACGTTCATTCATTTATTTATTATATGTCTAACAAATGGGCAAAGTTACAGAGAGACAGGAAAACCAGCTGAGTTGACTTGTTTGTGGTGAGATGCTCCAAAACCTGGGGTTATCAGGGTACAGTAGAGGGGCGAATTTTAAGTTAATGTGGTCTTTAAGGTGGGAGGATTTCAGTCATCTTTGTTCCTTGGCTTGTGGTGAGTGGGTTTAGGACACCCCAGACACAGTGAATAATAGATCAATCAAGGACATCAAGGTAGAAAATGGTAAGTTGTGTTTGAGTTAGCAAGATTTCCCTTAGGAAACCGAGGTGATTCTTACACTAATGAGAATTGTGCAGCTTACAACGTAGCTCCTTGTTACCTACCAAGAAACTTGATACTCAAGTTATAATAATTATGTTAAAATTGAGATTGACATATATTTTACTTTTTATGTTTTTAAATTCTATTTGTATTTTTTTAATCACCTCTATTATTATTATAAGCTGTCTCAAATCCTCTCTGGAATGAGTAGTGATATTAAGAAAAATATAAATATCTATTTCGTGTGAACTAAGAAGACATTAACTAAAGCATATGGAAAAACATGGACATTAATATTTCTTACCCATACATTTGCTTTTCACCACAGTGATTGTCCTCTGCTATTCAGAAGATTTCCAGATAGAATTGTCCTACTATATACATATTGATTTCAGAGAGGAAGGGTGAAGGAGAGAGACATAGAAACATCAATGATTATTGATCGGCCTCCTTCACGCTCCAAACTGGGGATTAAGCCTGCAACCCAGGCATATGCCTTGACCAGGAATTGAACCGTGAACTATCCTATATAATAAAAATCTAATATGCAAATTGCCCCGTCAACCAGGAGTTCAACTGGGAGTTTGACCAGGAGGCAGGGCTGGCTGTCCAACCACCTGCAGCCCTTCCCCTAGCCGGCCCTGCCCCCATTGGCCCTGATTAGGGTGGGCTGGCCATACCTCACCCGTGCACAAATTTGTGCACCAGGCCTCTAGTTGGTTCATAAGTTGATGCTCAACCATTGAGCCACACTGGCTGAGCCTACTTGTTTCTTAAATGCTCCATATCTTCCCAGAGTCTTTGACTGCCTTACTTTAGACCAACTCTGATGCTCACTATGGAAGGAATATAAAACAGAGTGGGATGAGGGAAGAAATTAATTTGGAGATAAGAATTCTAGTATTATAATATTAATTAAAAATCTATAAATTCTAAATGCTGTTACCATAGTAATCTTATTTGTATAATGAACTGTAGAATATCATAGATTTATAAACTAAACTTTCCAAAAGTTTAGTATGTAAACTTTGTATCTTCTCATTTGATTACAGCCCTCATGCATCAGTCAGATTGTGCTAGGTTTGCTGTGATAATCCCCACATTTCAGTGCCTTACACAAACACGAGATGTATTTCTTCTTCACTTCCAGCTGCGTGTTGGCTATGGCCTTGTCCCAGCTCGGCGTTCAGGCTGGAGGATCAGCCCCTGCCTGGGACCCGCTGTTCTCACAGCCCAGGGGACATCATAATAGCAGAACCGCAGAAAGGCTCTGCAAGCTTCTCCTTGGAAGGCCACACACCACTTCCACCCACTTGTTTTGGCCAAGACTGGTGTCATTGGGGATGGAGAAGTATAATCATATCACAGGGAGGGGCAGTGAATAACTGGGACAGAAATACACTGTACCATCCCAGAAGGCAGGGTGGCCTGGATATGATTATGATATTATGAAGGAACCATTATTATGAATCTCATAGGACATTTTAGTCTCAGGAGTCTCATGGTAGGAAAAGCTAGAAATAATAAATAGCAAGTAGTCATTTTAGTCCCCTTTCTGGAAGTGTGTAGTGATTAGCTATGTATTAGGTAAAATGAATTTTTCTTGACGGAGAAGGGCATTTAACAGTTAGCTATATCCAATCCCAGGTTGAGTGGCAATTCATGTACCAAACTTCTGTTTTTCAGTCCGAAACACTGCGGATGACGACGAAGGGCAACCCAATGAGTACGACCTGAATGACAGCTTTCTAGATGATGAAGAAGAAGAGTATGAGCCCACGGATGAAGATTCTGACTGGGAACCCGGAAAGGAGGACGAAGAGAAGGAAGATATGGAAGAGCTTTTGAAAGAAGCAAAAACATTTATGAAAAGAAAAAAGTAACTTGGTTATGCAATAATACATGGCTCATATTTCCTATTTCTTTATGGAAAAATATTCAGAAACTAAGGAGGCACTTAAGCAATAATTGTTTTCCTTTCTATAGTTATGACTTTACTATTGACTACTGACTCTGCCAATGAAACATTGAAATGTCAGCCTTCAGTGTAGTCTATGGAATTTTTTTTGTTGCTTTTCTTTTCTTATTCTATTTAAAGCATCTAGAAGTGGAAAGTAGACAGAATTAAAGACAAGTAATTGATATTTTTCACGTGCTTTGTCTGCTGGTTATAAAAAGTAAAAAACCATAGGTTGCACAAAACTTTGGTCTTTTTTCCTATTTTCCAAAGATTCTGTCTTTATAGAATACTGTGCAGGTATAACCCAGCAAATTACATCATGATTGGAAAAGCATGCCTCTTTTCATTGCTATTGAAGTAACTCTTCAAGCAGAACCAGGCCTTAAAATTTGACAGCCATCATATAATAGCTAGCATTTTTCTAGTATCCTGGATGCAAGCTTTGCATTTCATCGACTATTTTATTCTTTGAAACTTGGGGACATTAGTACCAAATGGGTACTGAACATAGATTCCATAAGACTATAGGAATGTTCACCATGCAGGGAATGTTACTTAGTGTTCCACATCTGTAATTTACTGTGTGTCTGAGTTTAAAGGTGGGAAAACTCAAAGAATTTGAGTTTCTTTTTCAAATGAAAATCCTGCCTGATTATTTTAACTTTCAATGTACTGTTTTTACATTAAGAATATAGAAATGATTTTTGACCATAATTTTCTCAAAGGACCTTAGTTCTTTCATCCTCAGATGAAGGTGGCAAGCTATCTGGCCTTTTATTTGTTCTCCAGTGTCATGAACTATGTCTCTGTATCTCTGTTCCCAAACTGCGTTAAGCCCAGTAATAATCTCATCTCTAGTGACTTAGAATTTTTGAAATACAGTGTAGAATCTTTAATAATAGTTGGGTATATGTATTGGAAATAATAAATCACTAAACCAAGTGTCCTTGTTAAACACTAATATTTTCTATTCTATAAGAACCTAAAAACATATATATTAAAAGAGCAACACAGATTTGTAATGGTTTTCTTAGTGTTTTAAATCTTTCCAAGATAACCCTGTGAGGCCTGTTGGGTGGTGAGTTTGGGAGTGGGAGGTGGAGAACATTATAAGGAAAGACAGGATGAACCAGCTGGTACCGCATCTTCACCCTTTACCAGGAAGGAATCTTCTCACCTTCTCCTGAGGCCCCTTGGCATTCTCTGATGTTCGCCCTCAGCCATAGACACTGAATGTCTGGGTTCTCCTGGATGTCTCGGTGCTTGGACCCCTGCACTGTGTCAGCATCATTAGGGCAGCAGGTGAACACCAGCACGTTGCTGTTCTGTGTATTGTAACAGGGCAAGGGGAAAAGCCAGGTTTTCATCTCATGGTCCTGCCCCCTGGATAAGGAAATGTGGGGTGAAGAATGTGAGCTCATTATGACTCTGAACAATCCCCATCCCAGTGCTCACGTGGGAAGTCCAAAATATTTCCTAATTGTGTCACGGCCAGCTTAATGCAAGCATAGCATTGGAATTCATCTCTTCTGTTAGAAAGAGAAATTTATTCCAAAACTGAGATGAAGCAAAATGTGTGCCCAGCTGCACAAACTCACCTTTCTTTGATGGTGTTGATAACTGAGTGCTAACTGACAGGAGATAAAACCCTGTTGCAGGTGTGACTAATAGCCACAAAGCAACCTGCCTGCCATCTTCTCCTAAGATGTAGCACTTGTTTCTGATTCGAGGTTGACATCTCAAGATGGCACCAATCATCCAGACCTACATAACCACATGCCGCCGGATGCAGAGAGGGCCCTTTTGTGACTTAGCAGATTTACTGATGTGTGAAATAAGCAAGTGTCTGGAATTAGTAGTCTGGACATTTATGTAAACGTCCCCTACTCAACGGTACATGTTTGTTCTCCCCAAGCTTTGTTTTTCAAACTGGCACCCTAGCTGTGGTCTCCCTAAACCAGTAAAAAAATCACACCCAAGACATTTCATTTTAACAACACAGAAATATCACTCCTATCAGAATGATAGTGTTAAGAATGAAATTCCACTCAACACACCATCATGCCCTGACAGTCACTTCCAGTTCGCTTTAAAGGACTTCTGAAGTCTCCTGGGTGGAGGCTGCCCATTCCCGACAAGTCCATGTCCAGGAGGGGACCTCTAGGCCCTGTCCCGGCTCCATGAGCCTGCCTCTCTGACCTAATCCAGGGTGAGCCCAGCCCCCAGCCAGGCCCAGCAGGTGCTCCTTCAGGGAACCTGCTCAGCCTGTGGACAGACAGGAGGAGTTGCAGCTGGGGTGCCTGGCCCTCCAGCACTCTGGAGAGCAGGTCCCCAAGACTCCATGCTGAGGCCTCAGAGGTGTCTCGTGACAGGTCAACCTTTCCTTTCTCTGAACTACCCCAGGATCTATGTTTATTTTCCTTTAGCTAGTCAGGATTGATTGTTACAGCCAGCAAAAAGAAAAGAAGAACGTTGAATTATTACACTACAGTATAAATTATGATTGAGCTATGTAATCAACACTACAGTTTTCATTTTAATTAAGGAAATGTTAGTGTTAACTTATGATCTTTCTTTTTTCTCCAAAAGTCAGTAATTAAGTAGGCAGACAGAGGTAGAAATGTTGAAAAGTCAGTGTTTACCTTTTTAAGACATCTGATATAATGTTGTAGCAAGAATTTCTGGCATTTTGCCAAGTAATGAGTCTCCACAAGTTCATTCTATTTGACAAGTGCTAATTCAATGTTCCCTAAGCTCTAATATGAATAGGGACTTCTTAAAAGGAAAAAGTTCTTGTAGATCTCCCGACCCCAGCGTGTGGAGCGCTACACCAGCATTTATTGAGCTTATTTTTAGAGATTTAAGTTTTAAGTTTAAACTGCCACAGTTGGGGGTGAAAAAAATTGTGACTAATTTATTATAAAACATTAAATGAAAATCTATAAGTTCATAGAGATACTACTCATAATGCTCTTTTAAAGCAAAAGTAAGAAAAGGCTGATTTTTACTAACTCCTTACTCTGGAAAATTTTAACAAACATATTCTGCCTTTAAGGAACTGTATTTCATCCTCAGTAGATGAGGGAATATTTTTTAAAAATATGTATTTATTGATTTCAGGGAAGAGGAGAGAGGGAGAGAGCAAGAAACATCAATGATGAGAGTCATTGATTGGCTGCCTTTTGCATACCCCTGCTGGGGATCAGGCCCGAAACCTGGCATGTGCCCTCACCAGAAATCAAACAATGACCTCCTGGTTCATAGGTCAATACTCAACCACTGAGCCACACCTACTGGGTAGAAATCTTTTTAAGGTAGAATGCCAGCTAATAAATGGAGAAGGAATGAGAGAATGAGGAAATCACCATTTTCTAACCCCACAATGTAATAATTTATTCAGGCAAGGATCATTAATAGACCTTGAAAAATATCATCCCCCAGATAAATTACAAATGAGAAAACATAGCTTTACGTTAGCGAAGTCAGGTGTCACCTGTCAATAGTGGATGGTCTGGCTTTTAGGTGCTTCTTAAAGTAATGTTCTTGCCAAAGTGTTTCACTACTAGTAAGTTTAATCAAGCCTTTGACCCTAACTCTCAGGAAAGAAGAAATATAGTAGATAGAGGAACATGGTAAGTGACACCACAGCAAAATATTAACAGATAAATACAAAATGTGAGCAGTTCTACCTGATCTCTTAAAAAAGACAATGTTCTAAAAAAATAAATGAGGAACCCTCTAGACTTAAAGAGAATAAAAATCATAACTGCTCCATGTAATGCATGAATCTGAATTTGATCCTTGTTTGGAAATAAACCAGCTCTAAAAGATATTTTTAGGACTATTGAAGAAATTTGAATATGATTTGGATATTAGATGATGTTAGGAAATTATTAATTTCCTGGGCTATGACTAAAGTATTTTGATTTTGAGGGAGAATATTCTCTTGTAGGAGACACAAGCTGAGGTGTTTATAGCTGAAATAGCATAATATTTTTATCTTATTTTCATTTGGTGCCATTTATACACACAAACACAGATAATGCAGATATGGCAAAAATACTAATTGTTTAATTTAGATCATGGGTATCCAAGTATTCATTATACTATTATTATAACTTTTCTGAGCGTTTGAAAAAAATGTTTAAATCTCAGAACAAAATAAAGGAAAACATGGGGATGATTTTTTTAAAGAAGATGCATAGCTCTGTCCAAGTTATTCTGAAAACAAAAGAACCTTATGTTAAAAATATTGATTATTTCAAGTTGACCTCATTCTTTTAAAATTTTAATTTTGTTTGTGTTTTAAAGTGCATATAATATATTAATATCGTGGTGCATGTAAAAACTTTGTGCCAAGTATTTACATAAATACTTGATATGGGGAAATACACATGCTCAAAATTTTCTTGCTCCTGCAGTGTACAATAAAAATTATTTGGAGACCACTTCCATGCCTACCATGTCTCATGTTTCCAGGTCAACTTTTGAACTGCTACCAAGGCAGGTAGAATAACCAACCAGGCTACAGGTTTGTAGAGCAGAGAGAATTCATTCATACAAGAATACAAGAACCTAGGTGGGGACAGCCCTCTCCCCCTGACTCAGGGGGCTGTCTGATCACACCTTTCCTTGTGTCTTGGGTGGTTGTGACATATAGACTCTTTCTTCTCTGACATGAACCCCAGAGCCCAAGTGCCTGGACTACTGAGAATGGAGTTCTGTTTCTGGTCCCGGAAAGAAATTAGGATATTGGAGGGGGCAGGGGCCAAGAAGAGAGCAGGGGATTGCCTGGGAGTCAGGTGTCATTCCTTTCCTAAAATACCCTCAACAGACTTCCATAGCCAACAGTAGCCTTTCCCAAATGGAATACTGATTCTGTAAGTGTTTATAGGTGAGACTCAAAAAGGAATACAATGATGAAGTTCGTGAAAAGCAAATTTGCACCATGAATCTTCAAAATGGGGTTTATAGTATTTACTGTTTCTAAAACTTACATAAACATGATTTTTTTCTAGAAATTCTGTAATGTTCATTCACTCCTTCATTCAACAAATATAGTTTAGTAGCTATAACTGTGGCAGACATTGTTCTTGTTGCGGTAGATGCAGAAATGAATAAGACGGTATTTTTTCCCAAATGGAGCTTATCCTATATAATAAAAGGCTAATATGCAAATAGACCAAATGGCGGAACAACTGGGACAACCGAACAACAGAACAACCGAACAGTTGCTATGACATGCGCTGACCACCAGGGGCATATGCAGAACATGGTGGGCATTGGCCGCAGTGGGATGGTGGAGCAGGTGAGTGGGTGCACCAGACCAAGATGGGGTGCCAGTTGCTGTCATAGGGGTGAGCCTCTGGTGGTTACTGAAAATTCTTTGCTCCTGTGTGCCATGGTCCCGTCCAGTACTCACACCTGCTGCCGGCGCCAGCCCTGCTTGCACCTGCTGCCGGCACCAGAGCCGCCACTCACACCCACTGCCAGCTTGCACCCACTGCCAGTGCCCAGCACCAGTCCCGAACACTCGGCGCCATCAGTGGGTGCGAGCAGCAGCTGCTGGCCTGATCGCCCCTGAGGGCTTCTCCACCTCCCCCTGCTACTGAGGGGCGACTGGAGCAGCAGCTGATGGTGTCAGCCCCAATCACCTATGCTGTCAGCAGGTGTGAGCGGCAGCAGCAGGAGCGGGGCTGCCAGCAAACGGGACTGGGGCCGTGGAGAGAGGGGATGGGCAGGGTTGCAGAGGATGGGCTGAGACCTGCCCCTGTGCCTATCCCAGCCTCATGGCCCACAGTTCCTTTCAAGGTTCACGAATTCGTGCACTGGGCCCCTAGTATTGAGATAATAGCAAATAAGGCAAGAAAACAGTGACTATGATAGTAGTGTAGTAAGTGCTATAAAAATAAAACAGGGGAAAGAGAGTGGGGGAGAGGGCTTGGGGAGGTGTTAATGCTGGTGTCTATTTTAGAAAATGTCCCTGAAGAGTGATATTTGAGAAGAGACCAGAGTGAAGCAAGGCAATGGCCATGTGATGATCTGGGGGAAGTGCATTCTCAACAGAGGTACAAAGGCCACAGGGCAGGAAGGAGCTTGGGGAATTCCAGAAACATCAAGCAAGCATTGCCTTAGGTAGAATGAGCAAGGTAGAGAGGAGACAGGAAGGGTGGGAGACCTCTCCCTTTGGTAGAGGTAGGCAGGAGCCAGGTCATGGGACTCTTCAGAGAAGAGTGAGCATTTGAGGGATTTTGTAGATAATAGACTGAGTTATAGTAGGTGAGCGTTTGGGGTTGGGAAGGAGTGAGAAACCGAGTCAGATTTGTATACATGCTGAACACACAGGGGTAAGTTAGTAGGTGAGAAATGAATGCCCTGGTGTCTTGAAGTTGACTGAGGCAAACAGGAGTGAGAGGCATGATGGGATAAATCTCATAGAAAATAATTATCTCACTTGCAGCTGCTGATTGGGCAGCTCAGGCTGTGGTGTCCTGGAGGAGGGGAGGAGAAAGTATTCGCAGGGGCATTCAGAGCTCTTTGGGGATCCTTTATTTCTACCTGAGGGCCTGTCCCAGCAGGGAAAAGGCGGTCTCCCTAGGTGTGCCATGTGAGTCTAGCTTCCAAGTGTAGGGACTGTGTTCTCTTTTTCTCACATGATACTTAGCCCCGTGCTGTCTGGTTGATCCTCCTCAGTAAATGTTTGCTCCAATGAAATGCATTTAGACCTTGTGACTTTGAGCAAATGAATACTGGAGAAGAATAAGTGACTTACACCATAACCAGTAAATCTAAGTTCATATCACCTGAGAGAAAGATAAATCTAGAACACAAGAATTCTTATAAATATCTCTATCATAAGCATTAATAATACCCATATTAGTAAAATTTAAAACACTTGAGATAAAAATAACAGACTTTGGGTTCATATTAATTAAATGTATTCTTACATATGTGCTGATATGAATATAAGAGATATTAAACTTAAGAATAAGATCTTCTTTGGTGTTAGGTGTGAATGCCTTTGTATTCATTTTTTAAATTATAACATTTCTATATAATTCACTCTAACTCAAAAAAGTCATTTCTTTCCTGTGGCCTTCATTATGTTAAAAATTTTAAACTTTTCAAAATGGGATTAATCATGCCCTTTAAGTAGTTTCTCGAATTGATGACAGGTTAGCTAACATTCCTGAACTTTTCTACACAGCTCATCCACTCCCTGTCAGACAGTAAACTCAGAAAGCGTTTCTTTCATCATGATGATTAGAGAATATGTATTGGATGAAAGTAACAAAAGTATCATTGTCATTTCATTTTATTGCTGGAAGAAGCTTTCAAATTTCTTGGGAAGTAATGTGGGCTGTGGAAGAAATGTTGACTATAATTTGAGTCAATAATGGGTTGCTTCCTCTGTTATGACCCCAGGTGTAAAGGTGCATAAAAAATACAGAAGAACTTCATCAGTAGCTAGGCAATAACTTAATCTTTTTAAAAAAATATATATTTTACTGATTTTTTTCCAGAGAGGAAGGGAGAGGGATAGAGAGTTAGAAACATCGATGAGAGAGAAACATCTATCAGCTGCCTCCTGCACACCCCCCACTGGGGATGTGCCCGCAACCAAGGTACATGCTCTTGACCGGAATTGAACCTGGGACTTTTCAGTCCGCAGGCCGACGCTCTATCCACTGAGCCAAACTGGTTAGGGCAATAACTTAATCTTAAAGAAGTGTTGGGGTATAAAAATAAAAAATATTGAAATTCTATAATATGCTTAAAATTTCTTTTTTTCTGAAAAATCAAAGAAAGATAGCAAAAGGCACAATATAAAATCTCTCACTGCCACCTATTCTAATTTACAATTGGTAAATTAAAGATTCAAAGAGTTTAAGTGAATTCTTCAAAGTTAGAGAGAAAAAATAGTAGTAGTGGTGGTTCTAAGAGAATGGCAGGTGATTTAGGCCCTTTCCTCATTCATTCTATGTCAATAGCTCAAAAACTCCATTCCAACCTACCAAGTCCCTCTACCTTTGAAGCTGCCCCTAATTAGTAGTGGGTTCACAGTTCATCTGATGCCTGGATCAGCTTTCTCACACCTAAACTTATAAACAAAAACAAGAAGTCCAAATTTGCCTCACGCCTTGAATTATTTTTTTAAAATATATTTTATTGATTTTTTTACAGAGAGGAAGGGAGAGAAATAGAGAGTTAGAAACATCGATGAGAGAGAAACATCAATTCAGCTGCCTCCTGCAAACCCCCTATTGGGGATGTGCCTGCAACCAAGGTACATGCCCTTGACCGGAATTGAACCTGGGACCCTTGAGTCCCCAGGCTGACATTACAGATGTCCTCTTTGATTCCTTCCCCCACCCCCATTGAACCCCTCCACTGTGCATCCACCCCTCCCAGGCCCTTCACCAGACCTGTCTCTGTCCATGGACCATGCATATATCCATATCAATTTCTCCCCCTCCAACTCTCTCCGCCTTCCCTCTTGAATTTGCTTCAGGTCACTGCTATAGAACGTGGACCATCAATGACAGATGAATACAATTAACAGCCCTAATGGAAATCCATTGCCTTAGTGAACTTTACTAAGGTCTTGTTTGCTAGATTTGCAATTTAAAAGTATGAGATAAATCAGTAAGGGAACAAAATGAATGCTAACTTGGCTCCATTCTTTCAGTGCTACAGTATTTCTGAAAGAGGAGTTCCTGATTAAAGATGCAAGGACCCTGTCATGCTAATTTCAGCTGATATCCTGACTCGGAATGCCATCCTGCCCCATCACATAGGACAGCTGGCTTAATAATTACATTTAGGCCGTGTTTGCTTTTGTTGACCTTTAATGAGAAACGAATTTCCGAGCTCTGGACATGAATCGAGTGCTTTGATTTGGGGGAAATAATAGGCTTGCATCATCCCCAGCAACACACAGATCTGATTACCTATGTTATTTCCACACTTTACTTCACGACTGACTTCTAGAGGATGCCTGGTAGTTGAAGCCACTCTGTAATCATTTCCCAGTCTTGGCTCTCTGCACACAGGTCACCCTAAAAGAGGGAATGCTTGTTTCTGTCTGCATGGAGGCTCTAGCTGGCCACTTCTCTCCAGAGGCTCCAAATCTATTTATTTTGACTCCCTAGATTTTCTTACGTTCTGTTAGGTCTTTGTTTGTGTGAGCACCTATGAACAGTTTTTTAAAGTTGCAGCTAGGTTTTCCCATCTTTCTTCACCTGCTCTTCTTCTGTCCCCTTATGTGATCTCTACTGCCCTCTATTGGGTCCACAGGGTGGTGTAGTAGCAAAGAGCCCTCAGACAAGGGTGAGACGGAAGTTTTCTCATCTGTAAAACTGTCTTGCAGACGTGTTGAAAGGATGAGAGGAGATCCTGTATGTAATGTGCTCAGCAGACGCTTGGCCCACGCTGTGGTAGGCACTGGGCATATGTAACTGCTCTGAGTTTCTTTAGGTCCCTAGTAAGTCGTCTCTATGACGCTATTTCTCCTGCTGTGTGGGCTTTCCACCACAGCCTCTTTTCCAGAGGAAAACAGTGAAGACCTGTAAAGAGATCACAGAGTGGGTGCTGAGGAGCAGGTCTTTGCTGAGATAACATTTAGAATATATAACGTGAAGTTTTTATTGATTGCTGAGTCTGCTTTCTTCTGTACAAGAAAGAGGTTTCTGGTTAAGTTTACTTTTATCTGGAGCTTAGAAAGAATTGTGTAGAAAAGAACGGTTTTACATTTATCAAAATTTTTAGTATCTAGGAGCAGTATGCACCTTTACCATTCACCTATTAATGTAACAAATTACAAAATAGATTTCTGATGTTGAACCATGCTTGTATTCCTAGAATAAATCCTGGTCATGATTATCCTGCTGTATCCGATTTTACTAATAGTTATTAAAGGTTTTAAAAAATCTTGTTCATAAGGGTGATGGGCAAGTATTTGGGGATATTGCCACCTGTTCTGCAATAGTTCAAAGTTTATTAACTTTCAGAGTAAATTTGGGTTTGGTACCTTTTTGGTAGTACATTTTCATTTGTCTATATTTACTGTGATCTCTACCTCTTCTTGAGTCAATTTTTGAAAATGTCATAAAATGATCCATTTCATTAAATTTATAAACTTTTACTTTCATATTTAAAAAATATCCTGTATATTTATATCACTTTTTGATTGCTAAAGTTAGCCTTTCCATTTTCCTGTTTATTTCCTTCAGAGAGTTCATGCCTTTGAAACTTTTCCTTGGTAACGGTAGGTGAAACTTATGGGTGATTTGAATTGTATGATTGTTAAATTGTCCCCTCCCCCAATTACTAACTGGTTAATTACTTTATTCTGTTTGCTTTAGGTGCCTCTCTGAATCACTGACCACTAAAAAGATAAGATGAAATAGGAAAAATGTTCTAATATGAAGACACTTGGATTCCCATTCTTTTCCAGAACTTACAAGCTCTGTAGACAACATAAGCTTGCCATGAACTATCTACTCCTTTCACAGTGAGAATTGTTACAATAGGGGCCAGTGGCCCCGCACAGGGAAGGTAAGCCATAATGATCTTTGGTTCTCTTCTGGTTCAGGGAGTACAAGTATAAAAAGCACTGTGATAGCCCTAGCCATTTTGGCTCAGTGGATAGAGTGTCAGCCTGCAGACTGAAGGGTCCAGGGTTCAATTCCAGTCAAGGGCACATGCCCAGGTCGCGGGCTCGATCCCCAGTACAGGGCATGCAGGAGCAAGCCAATTAATGATTCTCTCTCATCATTGATGTTTCTCTCTCTCCATCCCTCTTCCTTCCTCTCTGAAATCAATTAAAATGTATTTAAAAAATAAAATAAAAAACACTATGATGAATTGAACTGTATTCCCCCCCCCCCACCCAATTCATATGTTGAAGCCCTGGTCCCCAGTACCTCAGATGTGTCCTTATTAGGAAATAAGGTCATTGCAGATGTAACTAGTTAAGGTGAAGTCATACTGGAGTAGAGTGGACCCCTAATCCAATATGACTGGTCTCCTTATAAAAGATTTCACACCTTATTAAAAAATCAGGGCACAGACAAGAACACAGGGGAACAACATGTGAGGATGAAAGAAAAAATTGGAGTAATGCTTCTACAAAGACTGTCAGCAAACCACCCGAAGTGGGAAGGGACATGGAACAGATTCTTCTGCACCTCTCTCAGCAAGAATCAACTCTAACTACACCTCGATCGTGGGCTTCCAGCCTCCAAAACTGTAATACAATACATTTCTGTTTTTTTGTGCCGCTTACTTGGGTACTTAGTTGTAAGAAGTCCTAGCAAACTAGTATGGGCACTAAGTTAGATGATCTCTCTAAATACGCCAGGATCTCATGATTCTAGTGTCTTTGTAACCCATTTCAGGCTGTATTAGTCAGCCTTTGGTGCAATAACAGTGCATTACTAACAACCCCAAAACTCGGTAGCTTAAATCACAAACATTTATGTTTCACTCATGGGTCAATGGCTGGGGCTCTGGGCTAGGCTGGACTTGGTCCAACATGTGGGGAAGATCCTCTGCTCTATGTTCTCATTTTGGAAGCAAGACTAAGGGAGCAGCCACTTCTAAGACAGGTTGTTCTCAGGTGGAAGGCAGGAGCTCAGAAGGTCAAGCAAAACCACGAGAGTGGTCACATAGAGTCTATTCATTCACATTCCATTGGCAAAGTAAGTAAGTCATCTGACGAAGCCCAAAGGAGTAAGGACGCTAGTGCAGTTAGGAAAGTATACTCTACCTATAGCTGAGTGTAAACAAATAATTGCTAACAAATAATACAGTCTTCTGCAAAGACCGTATGGCTTAAAAAGAGCTTTTTGGGGGGCAAGATGTATATATACATTGAAGAAGTAATTGATCACATTTACAATAATAAAAATCTAGCAGAAGTTTTCTGAACAATCACATTGTTTTTGTGCAATGTTAGAGAAGCTATTTCTTTTTTGTGAAATGCCCTCCCTACCTTGAAAGAAGAGATGCCCTCTTCTTTCAAGATCTGCATTGCCTGGCATGGGGCTTTGCATACAACAAGCAGTCGATAAATGCTTGTTAAATTTATTTTTCAATTTAACCTTTTCTTCTTGATGTGACTTCTTTTAAAAAAAGTAGCCTTTTGAAGAGAAGGCATTAAAAAATGACTGAATTGAATTGAGGACAGGAAAAAGAACTGCTCTTTGAATACCACTGTTGCTAGAGCCCCAGGCAACCTAGTCCGATTCAAGGATTACAAACAAGGAAACAAATGTTACCCTACTGAGATGTTCTCATGTCTTTAAGAGCCAATAACTTAGCCCAGACTTAATTAAGTCTCCCTTTTTTATTCAATATACTTTTTTTGAGCTTAATTAATTCTACTATTTTTATTTGGTATCTTTTCTAGAAATGACAAGAAAATCTTAACACATTGTATTCTCCTGCAAGTAGAACTTCCAGGGGCGAATCCCAGGCATGTGTATAATGAAAATGTTCCTCAGGTGATGCTGATGCGCAACTCATTAAAAATCATCTTTGTAGCCCTGGCCAGTGTTCTCAGTGGTTAGAGCATAATCTCGTGCACTGAAGGGTCTCAGATTCGATACCGGTCAAGGGCACATACCTAGATTGCAGGTTCATTTCCCCACCCCTGGCCCCACTTCAGGCATGAGGGAGGCAACCAATTCATGTGTCTCTCTCACATCAGTGTTTCTCTTTCTCTCTCTTCCACCCTCCCTCTCTCTCTCCCTTCCACTCTACCTAAAAGTAATGGAAAAGGATCCTTGGGTGAGGATTTAAAAAAAATCATTTTTGTAGAGGTAACAAAATAAAACCCCAAGGAGCTTCTTAAAACTCCCTAAACATGGGTTTGGAGGACATGTTCAGTCCTGTATCTTGCCCTGTTTTCCAAATCAATGCTTTGTTTGCCTCATCAGAATGGAAAGGGAATGCATTTTAAGTTCTGGAAACATGAGTTTGAATCCCAGCTCTGCCATTTACTGCCTGTGTGACTTTAGAACATTATTACAAGACTTTTTTTCAATATAAAGTGGGATGAATCATAGGGCCTACCTCAGAAAGTGGTTGTGAGGATTGAGTGAACAATGCATATACAGAGTTGGTGCCTGGTAGGTGCTCAGTGACGACTTGTCCCTTCTTTGCCAGGACATGGCGTCTGCACCCAGAGGATGAATGGCTGGGTCGTGAGGGAAGAGCACACTGGGGAGGCAGCTGGAGTCTCCCTTTGGGAGCCAGTCTCCTCCATTTCCAGAGATAACCTGTGCACCTCAGACAAAGCCAATAGGTAAAATCTTGACTGTGAATGCTCCTGGTTTATTTAAAACAATTTAATGGTAATTTTTGTTGTTTTTACATTCTGAAAAGTCTGTGTGAAACTGAATAAATAAAAGATAATGGAGTTTTTAAAAATCCACTAACTACTTTTGCTGAAACTTTCCCTACTGATTATTCAAACTGCTGACCTTTGAACTGTTAGTTTTGGGTTTTTCATAGATGTCCTTTAGACATCTGAGGAAGTTCCCTCTATTCCTAGTTGGTTGTTTTTAAACATGAGAGTCCGATTTTGTCAAATTTTTTCTGCATCAATTGAAATGATCATATGGTTTTGCCATTTTTCGATTAATATGGCATATTAATTCCAGAGATAAATCCTACTGGGTCATGGTGTATAACCATTTTATATGCTGCTGCATTTGGCTTGTGAGTATTTTGTTGAGGATTTTGCATCTATATTCATAAGGGATACTGGTCTAGAGCTTTCTCGTGATATCTTTGTCTGGCTTTTATATCAGGGCAATATTAGCCTCATAAAATGAGTTAGGAAAGTTTTCACTCCTTTTCTATTTTTTGAAAGAGTTTGAGAAGGATTGGTATTCATTCTTCTTTAAACATTTGATAGAAGTGAAGCTGTCTGGTCCTGGGCTTTTCTTTGCTGGAAGTATTTTTTTATACTACATCAAGCTCTATATTTGTTTTCAATCTCTTCAGACTTTCTGTGTGTAGCTGAGCTCCGTGGCAGTTACTGCTTAAACTGTTTAACCCAGAGACTCTCAATAAAGTCCTCTCTTCTCTGCTCTTGCCTCCACTACCAGGATGCGCTTCTCTCCTGTATTGGGTCCAAGGGTCAGTTCTGGTTGCTTTCCTGGTCAGAGGTGTCACGGAGGCTGCTGCCTAGAACCTAGGGCTCCAACACACTGCCACGCCTTCTCTCACGACTCCTCGCCATCAGTCGAAAAGTAGAGGAGGAGTCTGGCCACACCACCGCCTTGTTTCTCTAAGACCAGGGCAGTTCACTTCCACCATAGGATCTTCCTCACAGCCTCTTCATTCCTCCCACCACACAACCCCAAATGTTCCTTCCTCCTTCAAGCCCAAGGCCCATTCACTTCCTGCCTGGGCGCGACTACGGTGCAGAATAACTGCCTCGCTGTCTTGTCCTCATGGGTCCCAAGAGACAATCTCCCCAGGGAAAGTCATCTCAGCTTGGAATTCTACCAAAGCTCAGATTGTTCAGTCTTCTACCTGGTTTCTTTAATTCATATCTACACAGAAAGTATTTTACAAACCATGTACACCATTGTAATGTTAAACTAATACTCTGGCACTGGGAGAGGAGTTATTTTGAACATTTGTGACTTTATAGTCTATTCTCTCTATCTGCTGAAATTATACATTAACATATGTTAATATCACATTGAGAGATTATTTATAAGGTTATTTTAAGACACTGTATTTAGGAAAATATCTATACCAAACTGCTAATAAAGAGATTAGGGATAAAGGTGTAAGAATTTTTGTTTTCTATACTTAATAAGGTTAAAAAAATAAAACAACACATGTTACTTTTGTGTTCACAGACATAAGTTAAAGACATTGAAAAAATATACTTCATGTACTATGCCTAATTGAACATTGTATATCTCTCTATATATACACTAGAGGCCCGATGCATAACAATTCATGCAAGGGGCTTGGCCCTCACAGACCCAGCTGCCTCAGCCGGCCCTCACAGCCCCTCACAGCCTCAGCCGGCCCTCACAGCCCCAGCTTCATCGGGAAGGTTGTCTGGATGGCCATCTGGAAGGATGTCTGGACGGTCGTTCTGCTGTTTGGTCTAATTAGCGTATTAGCTCTTTATTATATAGGATATCTATATATCTGTATATCTATCCTTGTTCTTGAGAATAGTATTTCATATGGTGGAGAGGAGAGAGAAGAGAGAGAGAGAGAGAGAGAGAGAGAGAGAGAGAGAGAGAGAGAGAGAGAGAGAACATGAGCTTGGACACACCTGAGCATGGATGAGTGACATCATCCACCGGGAAAAAGCTGGTGAGGGAGTCAAGGAGTCAAAGAGATGGTGCTGCCACACAAACTGGTCCAACAGAGAAATGCTCGGCCTCTCTGACTGCATCTTGTTCAGGCCTGCTTTGTTCCCATGGCCTTCCGGCAAATAGCACTGGCTTAGTCTCCCACATAGACACGTTCATCATTAAAAGAATCCTGCTTGAGGATGGAGTTTTACAAAAACAGCCCCTCCCAGTTCCCCTCCCCTGACTTAAAAGAAGCCTGAACTCTGTACTTTGCTAAGATGGATCTGGGCTCCTATCTTCTCAGTTGGTGCCTTCTCAATCAATAAACCTTCCCTTGATCAATAAACCTTCCCTTACTCCAAACTCTGACAGTTTGAATTTTGGCCTTTCAAAGAGTCAGGCCTTTGGATTGGTAACAGTGGCATTTCTGTGTTGGCAACTTCAACTCTTCTCGAACCCTTCTTACCGACAGATGGCTTCCACTCTACTTTACCCACTTTACCGGAAGCCCTAGTCCTTTGTCCGTCTCAATATTCTCATTTCTCTCTACCTCCTCCAGCTCTTGGGGTTAATTAACATTGAAAGTATTTTCATTAGGTCAGCAGTATCATTACAGTCTGGCTTTTGGCCAGCGATAAAAGTGCTTCTGGGGCTTTGCCATGTCTGTCACTTGTTTCCTACTACTACTACTACTACTACTACTACTACTACTACTACTCACACACACACACACACACACACACACACACACACACACATATGGCTTAAAAATGGCTTGAATACAGCTTATTCAATCAACCAGGTAAAAGATTAATTACACATTTTTAAGTGTAATTTGAGTTCAACCTTTTCCTGTGCATTTCTCTGGGAGCACAGAACTCTGAGACTTTAATTGGAGTGACATCATCTTCTTGGCCCTGCGCTCATGGCTATTCTCCTGGCTGCAGCTCCAGCAAATGTCAGGCAGACCTAAAATCAGGAGAGGGGGAAATGATTGTGGGGAATTAACTGAATCAATCTGTATTTATTATGAAGCTGCTATGGGACGAATGCAGTAAAGGTCGAGGAAGCAAAGAAGCTCAAGATCCTTCCAAAGCTAGAAGGTTTATTTGAATTCTTAAATTAAGCCACTGATCCAATTTCAATTTTTACAGTTTGTGATCTTGGCTAATTTGATAGGCAAAATGGTATCTCATTTGTTTTTATTTTATTTTTTAAAATATATTTTATTGATTTTTTACAGAGAGGAAGGTAGAGGGATAGAGAGAAACATCGATGAGAGAGAAACATCGATCAGCTGCCTCTTGCACAACCCCTCCTGGGGATGTGCCTGCAACCAAGGTACATGCCCTTGACCGGAATTGAACCCGGGACCCTTCAGTGCACAGGCCAATGCTCTATCCACTGAGCCAAACCGGTTAGGGCTCATTTGTTTTTAGATGACATTCTTTGATTATGGTGAGGGTAAGCACTTTAAAATACATTTTTATTGTTATTTACATTTTTGTGTGTGAATTGCTTATTTGTGTATTTTGCTCATTATTCTTTTGAGGTACAATTTTTTTGTTATTATAATGAAATAGTACTTCATACCCTCTTGTCCTTTTGTTTGCAATATTTGTCATAAATATTGTTCCTGGTTTGACATTTGTCTTTTAGCTTTGTTTATGATTTTTTGCTTTTCAAATGTTTAAAACTTGAATGTAGAAAAATCTATCCATCTTCTCCTTTGGGATATTTTCTACTTTTTTTTTTAACTTAATAAAGCCTTTCAATACTCTGAAATCAGATAAATTTTTATCAATGTTTTCTTTTAGTTCTTACCTTTTTGAATTTAACTCTTTAATCCTTCTATAATGTGTCTCAAAATTCACGCAAGATTTGCAGTTCAATTCAATTGCAAATCTTGTGTGAATTTTGGGACACCCTATATATTGAATTTTAGAATATAGTGTGAGATAAAGATCTAAATTAAAGATTTTCCCAAATAGTTGAATCTCCTATTTATTGTTATTATCTCATCCTTTTCTCATTTATGAAATTTAAAACATTATACAAGTAATATAGATTCATTTTGTTTAAAAAATCAGAAAATACAAATAATTGAAATGAAGGGAAAAGTATATTTTCTCTCCACTCTGAGTTGAGTGTTAGCAATTTGCTTTGTTTCACCATTTTCTGCTACTAGATGAATGCAGACATTTCTGTCCAAAGGGAATCGTATTACAATATGGTTTTGTAACCGGATGTTTTTCCATTCAGTAATACACCATGACTATCTTTCCATGTCAATCAATATACTTTTAAAGCACTGTAGCCTAATTAAATATACCTACCTCCAGAAACGTGCACATTTTGCAAGTGTACAGCTAGAGGAATTTTTATCAACTGCACACATGCATGCAACTAGCTACCAGATCAAGTAAAAGAAATTACTATTGCCCCAGAAGCCCTACAAATGGCTCTCTCCAGTCATCTCCCTTCCCATTGTTCTTCTATCCTGATTCATTTCACAGCCCCATTTCTGACATGCTTGTTATGGGTTAGATGGTGTCCTCCCAAAAGTTATGTTGAAACCTAATCCCCCAATACCTTTCAATGTTACGTTATTTAGAAATAGAGTCTTTGTGGTTGTAATCAAGTTAAGATAGAGTCGTGAGGATGGGTCCTAACCCATTATGGCCAGAGGAAAATGCCATATGAACACAGAAACACACGAGGGGAACACCTTGTGATAGGAGAGGCAGAGTGATAGAGCTGCAAGCAGAAGAACAGCCAAGATTGACGGCCTATGAGAAGCTAGGAAGAGGCAAGGAAGGATTCTACCCAGAGACTCCAAGGTAACATGGTCCTGCTTACACCTTGATTTCACTTGAGCCTCCAGAACGATGAAAGAATAATTTTCTGTTGTTTTATGACACCTGGATTGCAATACTTTGTTATAGCAGGCCTAGGAAACTTATAGATACCTAACCCAATTACCATGGATTTGGGGTTTTTTGAATGTTTTATTATTTTTTATAGTGTTATGAATATTCTTTTAATTTTTTTCTTAGAAGAAACCATAAAAGTGAACTATCTGTATCAAAGAATATTAATGGGGAATATTAGTAAGATAATGGCTATGAATCACCAAATCACTATGCCTGAGTGTTGAACTTGATGATCTAGGTGATATAAGCTGCTTTTATTTAAAGCTTTTTTCCTGTCCCTGCCAGTTTCACCAGGATTCCCTAGCCCCACATGAAGATCTAACTGACTCCTGCCATCATTTGCATAAAGCAAAAAGTTCAGCCCCTCATCTTTAGAAGTCCTTGGGGGTTCAAGTTATCATTCAAGTTCTTGAATAATCCTCTCACATTCCTCCCTCCTAACCAGCTCCTGAACACATCCCTTCATAAGGACTTTAGGGGCCCGGCTGTGTTGCTTCCCCTGAGAGTGCCCTGTGGAAAGGACCCACCTCAGGGTTTCAGAAGCTGAGCCTGCAAGGGGCCAGGGCACTGTGGCATTCCATGTGGCCCTCGCTACATCAGAGCCAAACAAGGGAGACCCTTCTTCCCATTCTGTAGTAGGAGCCCCCCAAACAGCACTATTGGTATCCTCCTGTCTCCCAGAGACTTTATGTGTGTAGCCCTGTTACTTTGGGCTTAATCAGGAAGACTATGATCTGAGATAGATATCATGTGTCAGCTCCCTTCCTGTCCTTACCTCTCCCACCCCTGACCCCCATGTGAAATATTCCAGATTAGTGAGTCCCCTGAGTTATCAGACTTCATGCCAAGAGAGTGGGCCCACTTTATTCTCAAACTCACTTTTTTCTTGAACTTTCATATTTTTATATTAATAGGTCAAATTTCCTCTTATTACTCTGTTGAAAAAAAATTCTTGTATGCTGCTACCTGTTTATTCTTTTTTTAAAAAATATATTTTTGTATTGGTTTCCGAGGAATGTTTATTTTTCCTGATAAACATAGGATTAGTTTTGCCAATTACTAAGAATTTTTTAAGGATGACATTAAACCAGTGAAATTCATGAATGATTGCCATCTTTGAAGGGTATGGGCTTCCATCGGGAAGGAGGGCATGTCCCTGGACCTATCTGAATCTTCCTTCACGTCTCTTCAAAGGGGCTGTGAGGAGGTGGAGGGGGCTGGCAGAGAGCAGTCTGAGGACCTGCTGAGTGGGCTTTGGGAAGCTGGGCAAGCATTGCTGTCTCGGATGCTGGAGAGGTAATTGGAAAAGGATGAGTACTGTGCCAGCTCTGGGTATCTTCCAGGAATCCTTGATTTTGTTCATGGCACTGGATGAGAGCATGTGCCAAGAGAACAAATCTGACGAAAGCAAAACCTAACCTGATTGAATACATTTGCCAGCCAGGAAGAATGGTGGCTGCACCCTGGGAGTCAAGGAGTATGGAAACTGAGAACAGGTAGCAGTCCGTATTGTGGGTGTGGCCAGCCAGAGATGGAGGCCTGGGCTGAAAGTCAGGAGATTTGGATTCCAATCTGGGCTCAGAAATCACCTCTCTCCATTTCCTTGGACTAGGGTCTTTCCCTCTGGAGCATTTGTTTGCTTCTTTCTCAACATGAGTGCTCACTGAATGAGGAGGCCTCCTTGAGCTGAGTTTTTATGGGGTGCACACTAGAGCATCACAGGAGTTACATGGCTGAAAGAAGCCCCAAGATGTTAAAAAACTGCCACGTCTGAACCAAAGGACATAATTAAAGAATAAAATGATAAAAGCATGAGAGTTCAAAGGGCTTTGGGGATGATTCCTACCAGTGGAATAGGAAAGAAAAATATCCACAGTAGTCCAAGGGCATTGTTTAGGGGACAACTCCAAAGAAAGTGATTTCCAAAGGAGTTCCTTGACCTCGTTTGATGAAGGCTCTCTGGGATGGCGAGTTTTCCTACACATCGTGGCTTCCTCCTGGCAGCAGACTCTAGTCACAGGAAAACATTTCTAGGCTCTTAGTGTCCGAGGGGCCACAAGTTTGAAAAAAATTTACATCATTGGAGTTACTGATTTTGTATATCCCCTTCCTTTTTTTTTTTTTTTTTTTAACTCTTTTACTTCCAGATTTTGCTCTAATCCAAGGTAGTCCTGGCTTAACTCTGATACAGAAACCACTATTCAAACGGGGCCCTGGTGGCTGTTTACCTCTCAGATGGAAGGGATCTCTTGAAGCTTTTGGCAGAAAATGACATGCAGGGACCACACCCTTCAAACTATTGCTCAATAGGACCTGCAATGCATAGAACTTGCCAAACTATATCTACGTCCATTTATTCCATTTTCCCCATGCTGATCCTTGGCCAACGCCTTATCCCAACTATTTCCTCTTGACTTTAACTCCAGAAATCATCCAAGGCCTCCCTACTCCGAAGGTAAAAACCTTCTTCATTGTGGCTAACCTTCTTTGTTAATCTCAAGTACCTTTCTTTGCCAGGTCTTTGAAGGGGGAAAGGAAAATTCTAAGGTCCGCATACATGGTAGCCAGCCTCCAAGATGGCCTCCAAACCAGTCCCTAAGGATCCCCACCTCTTGGCATTCACACATTTGTTGTTTTTTGTGGTGAACAGCTTACAATAGAAGCAATGGGGGAAGGCCTCCTATGACTGCACCCACATGGCTAAAGTATGCAGCACCAGTGAAAAGCTGGACCTAACAACAACCTTGTGAGTGACCTTGGAGGTGGATCCTCCTCCTGATTTAGCCTGTAGATTTGACTGTAGCCCTGGCTGACCGTTTGACTTCAATGTCATGACAGACTCTGATCCTGGAACCACCTGATGCTCAGACACTCCGTGAGATAATTCAGGTTTGTTGTTGTAAGGCACTAGGTTTGGGGGTAAGTTGTTACACCGAAACAGACAACTAATGCAGTCTGTGCTTTATTTCTGATTTTTGAGTGGAGATATATATATGGAAGACATTTTATATGTGGAATGACAAATCAACATTTGTCTATCTTGTACCAGGCTCTGTTCTAGGTCCCTAGATCCCTAAACTAATTTGATAACAAGAATTGCCTGGGGTGCTGGTTAAAAACACAGATTTCTAGGCCCCTTCTCTGGGTGTGGGGTGAGACCAAAGAATTAGTACATTTAATGAGAACTCCAGATAATTCTTATCATTAGGCAAGTTTGAGAAATAGTTGAGAAGAGGCTTCAAAAATGAACGAGACATAGCCCTTTCTCAGGCAACAGGGCAAGATGGAAAGCAAATCCGTCCACAAAGGTGCATTTAAAGAGAGGCATCCAGTGGGAAGGAAAGACATGAAAGCATTGGGGGAATCAAGGAATACATCCTGGAAGAAATGGTACATGAGCAAGGTCTCCAGGGTGGTTAAGATCTCATGGAGCAAGATACGAAAAGCATCACAGAGCGATTATAACAACTGGTATTTATCAGGTGCCTGCTAAGCACCAGGCATTGTGCCAAGCACTTTACCTACCTTACCTTATTTAATCCTCATTGCAAACTTATGCAGTAGGAGCTATTGTCACCTGGAATTTACAAATGGGCAAGCTAGGCTTTGGTTACCATACCACCCACAGCATGCAGGTCCTGAGTGCAGAGCTAGGTAGAGAGGAGGCAGCTGACTCCATATGTCATTCTCTTAACCACTACCATGTTCCATGACCCAGCAGACATGAGGCTCAGAGATGTATAAGGGCTGTGACATTTTTGCAAATGACAGGGCAAGGCATCCAGGGAAGGATATAGACCAGGGGAAGATACTACATGAAGTGTTAGAATCTGGCAGTGACTTAGTGCAAGCCAACTCATTCATTTTGAATGAGTCAAATTAGGAAAGGGTGCCTTAGTCACACAGTTGATAGTGGCAAGTGGATTAAAGGTCCAGATCCCAGGCAGTCCCCTTTCCAACATGGACAATTGGAGGCCGAACTAGGATTGGCCTTGGATGCCTTGGCAAGAAGGTCTGAGCTGTTCTAGCTCATTTTAACCATTTTAGTGTACAATTCAATGATATTAGTGCATTCACAATGTTGTGCCACTATTACCACTATCCATTTCCAGAACCTTTCATTATTCAAAATAGAAAGTCTTTGTCCATTAAACAATAACTCCCCATTCCTCCTCTCCTGGTACACAGCATCACAATATTTATCCTTTTGTGTCTGGCTTATTTTACTTAACATGATGCTTTCAAGATTCACCCATATTGTAGCATGTATCAATATTTTACCACAATTTTTATTGTGATAAAATACACATAATATTTACTATGTTAACCACTTTTAAGTATACAGTTCAGTGAATTAAGTGCATTTATATTGTTGCAACCATCACCACCATCCATCTCCAGAACTTTTTTCATCTTGCAAAACTAAAACTGGGTACCCATTAAACAGTAATTTCCCCTTCCCTATCCCTCCAGCCACTGCCTGCCAACCAATATTCTACTTTCTGTCCCTATGATTTTGACTACTCTAGGTACCTCATTTAAGTGAAAGTATACAGTATTGTCTTATGTGACTGGCTTATTTCACTTAGCATAATAATGTCCTCAAGGTTCATCCATAGGTCAGAATTTTATAGCATATGTCAGAATTTTCTTTTTCAAAGCCAAATAATATTCCATTGAGTGTATACACTACATTTTGTTTATCCATTTATCTGTCAATGGACATTCAAGTTGCTTCCATCTTTGGCTATTGTAAATAATGCTGCTATGAACATGAGTGTGCAAGTATCTCTTTGAGACACTGCTTACAATTATTTTGGGTATATATCCAGAAGTGAAATTTCTGGATCATATGGTAATCCTATTTTTAACTTTTTGAGGAAGTGCCATATTGCTTTTCACAGTGGCTGTATCATTTTACGTTCCCACCAACAGTGCACAGGGCTTCAATTTCTCATCAACAAAAGGAACTTCATTTCTTTTTTATTTGAGGATGAGAAGCATTGTAATGCATGTATATGCCACATTTAAAAAATTCCATTCATCCGTCGATGGACATTTGGGTTCTTTCCATCTTTTGCTATTTTGAATAATGCTGCTATGAACATTGGTGTACAAGTATCCTAGTCCCTGCGTTCAATGTTTTTGGAAGTGGACCTGCTGGAACATAGAGTCGTTCTGTATTTAACTTCTTGAGAAATCTACAGACTTCTGAGAAATCAGAGACGGTGCTCTGTGAGTTAGCTCTGGTCATCCTAAGCTTCTTCTGACCAGACATCCTCGGTGGGTGGGGAACGCCCCCCCCCCACCCCCCACCCCCCCCCCCCCCCCCGCCTTCCAGCATCCACACTGCCCACCGCCCCCACTTGGTTGCTTTGAGAAAAGCACTTCTCTCAGCCTTTCTTACACAGTATCCGAGCGGCTCGACTGATGCTGATCCCAGTGTCCAGTTGGGCTCATCCAAGCGAGGGAGGTTCGGGTGGGTCCCAGCGTGTCCTGCGCGGGCGGTGCTATGGGCAGGGGCGGAGGCTCCTCCCGGCGCTTTGAAGCCTCACCCGCGAAGCGGGCCGTGTCCACCCACTCTGGCGGACGCGCGGGGCTGACCAGGTGAGACAGCCAGAAGTCCCGGGCCCTGGGGCGGGCACAGCCCTGCCCGATGGGCACCTCCGGCGCCGAGTCCCCACTGAGCCCTGCTCCCAGCGCGGGCGCCCTGGGTCCCGCCCGAGGCGGCGGTTAGGGAGACTGAGTCCGGGAACGCGCGCTGCCCGGCCGGCCCGGCCCCCTCCGGCGCGTCCCAGCCCGGAGCTGCCCGGGGACCGCACCAGCGTCCCCAGCCGCGTGCGAGCCCGGCGACTCCTCGGCTCCCCCGCTTGGAGCCCGGACCCCGAGCACGCCCTGCGGAGCCAGCCGCGGGTGCCTGGGTGCCCCTCGGTCACCCGGGGCGGGGACAGCGAGAGCGAGGAGGCGGCGCGGGACACGGGTGGCCTCGCGGCAGAGCCGCCCGCCCTCGGACCTGCCGCGGCGGCACGAGCGCAACCCCCGCCGCAGTCGGGAAAAGAGCCGGGAGAAGAGGAGGACGAGAAAAGGGACCTGTTCTTTTCCGGGAGAAGCCGCTTTGTCCTCGGACCCGGAATAAAGAAACGCGACCTGGTCCGCGGGGCGCCAGGATGGGGATGCCGCAGGTACGGAGCGCGCCCGCCCTCCCGGGAGATGCCCGGGGAGATAGATGCTCCACGGACCCCCGCGCCGCCCCGGCCGCGGCCGGCAGAGGCTTTGCGTGGGGAGGGGGCTTCTCAGGAGGCTGGCAGTGGAGCGCAATTCTCCAGGGGAGCCGGGTACCCGCTCCTGCCCTTTGGTGTCGCCTCCGAAGCGCCGAGGACAAAGCTGAGAGCAGGCGAGGGCTGATCCGCAGGGGCTGCAAAGTGGCTTCCAGGTTTGGCAGAGGAAGGGTCTGGTCAGGGGGCGGGCGCTAACCGGAAGGGTCCCCAGAGGACACTGATGGGAATAGGGTTCTTCTGGGAGAGGTGAGAATTAAGGATTAAAGACCGCTGGACAATTTCTCCCCAGATCCTAAAATCTAACACCCTGCCCCACAAGAAGTTTTAAAAACCTGCCTTTGAGCCTTCTGGCTGACATGCTTTTGGGTACCCTACCGTCAGAGGTGGCACGCCTCCAAGTCACAGGGTCTGCAAGGGGCATGGAGCATGCCACCTGGATTGCAGCTGTACTTGTCTGGGGTACTTGTCTGGGCTACGAGCCTGGTCCCTGGGACCGTTCAGCTCCTCACACCTGACAGGGGCAGAGGGCAAGGCCTGAGGGACAGAACTGAAGGCTCAGAGGAAGGAAAAAAAACCCTGAGAAACCGAACAGGGCGGGAGTGGAGAGGAACTGGGGAGAGAGGCAAGAATGGGGCTAAACTTAATTGGGGATACAGAGGAACTTTAACCCTGGTCCCCCAAAGACAAGCTCAGATGTCTCATCTTTGAGGAATTGGGCAGCAGGCTTTCCTGGGGTCCAAGGGGTCTCCCTTTGCCAGGAACCTCAGTTTTCCATATCTCCTCTCTCTGGCTTTCCTGACATTTCCAGGGCTCCCCAGGCTACAGCCCTTCCTTTACACCCCAGCAATCTGGTCTGATGTTTTCAAGCCTGTGAAGGACTGGGACTAGGGGAGAGGGCAGGGGACAGGGGACTTCCTGTTGTTCTCTGTCCCCAGCAGCGCAGAGGACAGCCCCTCCCCTCTCCCTCTCCCTCTCCCATCTCAGCCCTGTTAGGAGGTGTGATGGAGTCATCCAGTTAGGATTCCCCTCCCCTTCTTTGCAGCTGACTGGGAGGCCTGAGCATTCGATAGTCATTCCTTGCAGTTCTAGGGTGTACAGTTCTAGGGTGTAACACCCTCTGTCTCCAAGGACCTCCAGGCTTTACAGACATTATTGATCTGCCTGGAGGATGCTGAAACTCTGAGTGTTTAAGCTATTTGCCTCAGGACACACACCAGCCACGGAAAGCATTTTGCTCCAGAGCCCCCTTCCTAAGCCATTGAGCGCTTCCAGGGGTGGGCAAACTTTTTGACTCGAGGGCCACAATGGGTTCTTAAACTGCACCGGAGGGCCGGAACAAAAGCATGGATGGAGTGTTTGTGTGAACTAATACATGTTAACACTGCTGCTGGTGAAGGAGAGGAGGGGAGAGCAAGAGAACCCTCTGCTCTTTTGGCTCCAAGAGCTGGATAGAACAGCCTAACGGGCCGGATTCGGCCCGCGGGCCGTAGTTTGCCCACGGCTGGCTTAGGCTGTGACTTTTACCCTATGGCCTCTGCCTGGGGTCGAGCCTTGGTAAAGACTGTGGGTGGCTTGTAGGGTCACCGCAGACTTGTATGTTGGGACAGCAAGCCCAGTGAGGAGCGGGGAGGGTAGCTGCGAGGAGGCTCTGTGATTTTAGAGCAGTGTTTTGCCAGAAGGAAAGAGACCAACTCCTGGAGAGCAGACAGGGTTGTCTCAGAGCCCTCCCTCTTCAATTGTATTCAGAATCACTTCTTTTAAGCAACGGAATGGGACAATTCCACAAGGACAAAGTCCAGGCTGTCAGGACAGGAAATGGAGTTTGGAGCTTGTCATTTTCCTTCTCTTCAGCCTCCCAACTTTGGTCCCTGAGAAAAAGTGTAACATTTCAGAGTCTTCAGTGGAAGGGAAATAAACAGAGGCAGTGCTGATTGTCTCTACAGCAATCCAATCTTCCCTGAATGAATGGGTATGTGGTTGATAAATTTCTTTTCTCTCACTGTTTTATTTATTTCCACTCCATCACCCAATGTTCACTCTGAGCAGGTGGCTAATGGATCTGCTTAGGTTACAGGATGGTTTTAAATTTGGCTGGATTCACTCAGCTGTATAGCCAACTATTTTTTATGTCTTTTAAAGGCTTAGGATGGAGCTGAACCCCAAAGATGCTGGCAGGGACACTCTGACTCATTAAGACAGAACTGAGTGTCAGCAGAGAGAGAAGACATCGGCTTCCCAGGCCTCATCCCAGAGGAATTCCCAGCTGTGTTGCTCAAGGCATCACCTGGCCAAATGGAGATCACCCTGGGAGTCATGGATGAGAATGCCACCAACGTCTCCACTGGCTTCCTTTCCGTGCTTGACCCCCACGGAGCCCAGGCTGCTTCCTTCCCATTTAACTTCAGCTATGGTGACTATGATATGCCCTTGGATGAAGATGAGGATGTAACCAATTCTCTGACTTTTTTTGCTGCCAAGATTGTCATTGGCATGGCCCTGGTGGGCATCATGCTGGTCTGTGGCATTGGCAACTTCATCTTCATTGCTGCCCTGGCCCGCTACAAAAAGCTTCGCAACCTCACCAACCTACTCATTGCCAACCTGGCCATCTCTGATTTCCTGGTGGCCATTGTCTGCTGCCCCTTTGAGATGGACTACTACGTGGTGCGCCAGCTCTCCTGGGAGCATGGCCACATCCTGTGCGCCTCCGTCAACTACCTGCGTACTGTCTCTCTCTACGTCTCCACCAATGCTTTGCTGGCTATCGCCATCGACAGGTGAGTAAGGGACGGTGGGGACAACGAAGGAAGGGGCATTGGAATTGTTAGTCGCAATTATAATCAATGAGAGATATCTGTATTCACCGTAGATGTGGATATGTAAGGGCTCAAAAGTTGGCCCCATGGCTTCTTGGCCTTTTTGCTAAGATCAAGTGTAGCTCATTGACTGACAGCGAGAAGGGTTCTAGATTTCCAGCTTTGGGCAGGCAGGAGGTAGCAGAGCCCCGATGAGTTGGGCAGTGGGAAGGCTTTGGATCCCACTGCTATGGTTATGCTCCCAGATATTGTATCTGTTCAAGGTCTAGGGAGAGACAGGCAGTAGGTATGGAGGGACAAGATTAAACGCTAGGCAGGTAACTCTTGAGTCAACTTGGAAATCTTGACGGCGGTTTCTGTCTTATTAAGACTTACTCTACTGAAATATGAACTATACAGCTCCACCAGCACCAGTTGATTTTAAAATAAGATTGAGGGATTTGTTTTGAAAAACAAACTAACTAAAAAAAAAAAAACCCAAAAGAAAACATAGGCTTATTTATTCTTAGTTGTTGCATTAGTCTGTTTGCCCCTCTTCATACATTTGCATGCAGCAGCATAGAAGACCTATTTCTAGTGAAGGTAAATAAAATCAGTGAGATCAGTGCAAATCTTTCTGAGGTTATGCTTAGTCTTTTCATTTAGGATAATCACCTATGCTAATGACCAGGGTGGTTTCTGGTTCCCTCAGGACAACCTTTGCAAGCTCCTCTGCCGAAAGTTGGACTCTAATTACAAAACACCTTGTTACAGTGTAGAGACAGTTACCTTGAGGGTCAAATCAGGCCTCGGTGTACTTGAATCTGAACAGCCAGTCTCTCTCCCTTAACCCAGAAAGCCTGAAGCACACATGTTCTCCCTGTTCCATGGCCTCGGGGCTCTGGTGGAGTTCAGCCTGTCTCTCATAGTCAGAACAATGTTCCGGGAGGCAGCACAGCAAATAGAGCCTGTTTTCTGGAGCCATAGGCAGGACAAGCAGGGATACAGTGACCTGGAAAGAGACCACTCCTGAGAAAAGGGTGTTAAAAGGGAAGCAGGCTTTAAAGCCACTGAGGGGTGGAGCCTTGGGAAGGATGATGTCAGGGATTTAGAAGTTTAAATAGCCCGTGGTCTGCACCCATAGAAGGTGCTTAGAGGGTCATCCCTGCAGAGGGCTACTTCTTCTTGGCTAAGGTCTTCCACATGAGTCACAGAGCCCCACAGTATATTGTCCATCCAGAGATGGACCCTGAGTGGACCTACAGAAGGTGCAGGAGGGAGAAATCAAGCTGGGTATCTGCCCCTTAAATCTTCCTCATAGCTGTCGAAGAAAGCTCCAGGGACCTTATCTCTGACCTTTTCTACAAGTAGAAGCTACCACCACCTCTCTTAGTACACCAACAGGACAAAGCATACAGGGTCATTTCCTGAAGTTTCATTCTAGCTAGACATCTTTTCACAAGGGGTGTTGTCAGCCACTAACAGCAGTGTGTGTGTGGGGGGGGGAGGGGAGGCGGGGTTTGACCTGCTCTCTGGGTGAAGTCCATTTCACCATGTGGGGGTCCACTTGTCGAAAGGTGTAACACTGTAGTGGTGAGTGGCTTCAAGGACAAATTCATGGGAATTGGGTTATTTTGAACATATAAGAGGAGAGATCTATGTTGATCTACTGAACTCCTACAAGTCCTTATCCTACTTTCATAGTAAACTCTGCCTGTCTGAAATACTGCAGGCATTTCTCTGGCCGTGTGAGTTTATATAATGCAATTTAAATTCAATAAGAAAGATTAATTGGGGAACCTGCACAGCATCATAGAGACTGCTGTTGTTCAGAATGGAGTCGTGAGTGAAAACTTGCACCCAGACATTGGAGGAAAGCATTGCTGCCTGCACAGGGCCATCCAACGGCCTTGGCCAACTAACTAGCTGTGCCAGTACATTAAGTTCTTTTATTGATGTTTGTAATCTTTGCTTCAAATCATTTTTATTTTCATGTGTCTTTACTATCTAATTTCAATTTAGTCGAGGACTTCATTGATTATTGTCTGGTCTCATGTGTTGTTCAGGATTTGATCAGATTTTCAGGTTTCATTTGTTTAGTTTTGGACAACTAATTTTTATCTTGATATAACAATATACCTACGGTTATAAAAGTACATTTTAAAAACGAAATTTCTATAGGAAAATAATGTTAGCAGTTATTCTGCCTGGGTTTAAATTCCTGTGGTACCACCTATTAGCCTTATATTAATTATTTGACCTTACTCTTCCTCAGTTTTCTCATGTACAAAATGGGAATAATAAGAAAACCTAATGTATTGGGTTGCCTTGAGGATTAAATTATATAATATATGTAATTGAACAATGTTTAAAACAGAATAAACACTAAATTATCAGTGGATATTATAGTTCTTGAATTAACCCTTAAAGGAATAACAACAAAAACACACACACAGATAAATGAATGAATATTTCTGATTGGTTAACCTCTTTGTTTTCATTGAAGTGATTGTTTTAATGATGTGATTTAAAAGATAATAATACAAGGTTTCTAAGAAACACTGCTATCAAGATATAGCAGAACAGAACGGTTACTCTTCTACCTGCCTGGACTTCTTTGTTTCTGTTATTGGTTCCTTGGTTTTCCAGGCATCTTAACTAGCAAGTCTCCTCTGTCCTGGCCACTCTCTTCCTTTCTCCAGCATTCGTTTCATTTCCAGATCCCGCCAATACTTACCCCTCCCTCCCACCTATTCACTCAGGGCTGGACTATCATAGTCTCCTCTTGGCCTTCCATGTTTCTTGGCTCTGCTCTCTGCTAACCTACTCCCCTCATAATCCTCCCTAAACATTCATTCATTCATTCATTCATTCATTCATTCAAACAATGCATTTTTGTAGAACGACTGCATGTGACAGATACTATTCTAAGCATTGGGGATATGGTGAATAAGAAGAAAAATTCTTTGCTCTCATGGAACTTACATCCATGGGGTGGACAGAGTTAGCAGTTAGGCACACAAACAAGAAAGGCATTTTTAGAGCATGAGAAATACTCTGAACAAAAACAAACAAACACTAAAACATTGAGAGTGACTGAGGGTGGGAGACACCAGGTGTAGAGTCAGGAAAAGTGTATCTGAGGAGAAGACTTTTGAACCTACCTCTAAAATATGGCGGAGGAAAAAAAAAAGCCAGCCTTGTGAAGACTGATAAAAAAGCATCCCAGATAAAGGAAATAATAAGTGCAAAGGCCCTGAACAGGAACAAACCTGATGGGTTCTAAGAACAAAGAGAAGGCCCCTGTGGCCTGAGGGAATAAAGCAAGACTGCATCCAAATTAATCTCCTGTCTTGTATGTCTCCCCTCTCTGGCTCTAAAGACCTCAAAGAACTCATTGTCTACAACCTATGCCTCAAACTCTTTCGCCTGCTCTTGAAACCTTCCATTATTGAGCCCAAGGCTGTCTCCCAGTCTCATGCTGGGTAAACACACTTATGTCCTTTTTTCCAAATAAGGTTACAATATTTTTGAGGGTTACCACCATGGTTGACTACATTTCTATTTGCTTGGTGCCAGGAACTATTGAGAGTGAAGTTTCACTAAAATCCTAGGTGCCCATAATTTACAGACAGCAAAAGCTTATAAAAGAAGTAAGACATGGTCCCTGCTCTCTGGAGCTCACCACCTAAAGTGGGAGAGGTGGGTGGGGAGTGAGGTGACACTTCTGAAACAGTTAAAGGATAAAGAATAAATTTTAAAAGAAATTTACAGAGATCATCGTGTATCTGAGGAGTTAAAGGAGGTTTCATGGAAGAGGGGGACTTTTTAACTGGCTTTTAACAAATGGTGATCCGCAAAGTAGAGGAGAGGTTTTCCAAGAGGAACAGTGTTTACAACAGCCTAGAAGTGGGAAGGCTTGAGGCATGAGCTCCCTTGCAGAGGATGTAGGGCAGAGGCAAGGAACGTTTGGAAAGTCAAGGATAAGGTCCTATTCCAGAAGATCTCAAAATCTAGACACAGGGAGTCAGATCTGATGGCAGCAGGAAACTGAAAAAGGTCATCAGAGGACCCTGGCCCTCCAATCTTGGTTTCTTTGATGTGGAGACACCTGTACTGTCCTTGAGGTGTATCCTTCAGATCCCAGAGCATGTGGGGCATTGTGGGACCCTTCCTTCTTTTACCCCAAATCCAGGGGAAACTGACCAGTCTGCCTGCCATTGTCAGCTCTCCTCTTCTGTCTGAATGAGGCCAGCTAAGGCATGAGTAGTCATTCTCAGTCGCAGGTCCTACAAATGCTACCCGGTGAGATTATTGGTCAGAGTTGGCTGGCCCAAGGCGTAAGTCATGCAATCCCTGCCCATCCTATGACTGGCCTAGTAACTACCGCAACCTCCACTTCCATGGTTTGATCTGGGGCTGGGTTCTGGGGACAGAGTGGGAACCCAAATGCTCTTTGTTTAATCACCCAGCCCACTATCACCAGACAACTACTACCTGGACATTTCTTTGTCTATCAGCCTTCATTCTTTGTTGGTGCAAAATGGATCTGGACCTGAGCCAATGTAGTGGTAGACACACAGCGCAAGCCAAGGGCATACTCATAAGCTGCCAATGGCCTGACTCCTTGGAACATCAATAAGTAGAAACCAATTGTGATGGAGAGAAAAAAGAAGGACTATTTTATGTCAGGAGAAGGGTAGGACGAAGGGATATTGCTTGCTTTGGTTGAAAAGGGTGGGGACAAATGGCGTATTTGAGAACTCACTGCATTTGGAGCAAGAGATGGATGGGTCTGCATCATGGTCCCATCAATTTCTAGCTGTGTGGCTTTTGGCAGGTTATTTAGCCTCTCCAAATCTTAGTCTGCTTATCTGTAAAGTGGGTATTTTTGCTCTCTTACCTACTCTAATGAGAAAGTGGATTTGAAAATGTTCAGTAAATTGTAAACTGCTTTACAAACATAAGCAAGTAGAGTTCTGAGTTTTGATCCTAGTATACCCAAGACTGGTGGCAATCCTTAAAGCAGTTTCTGCAATTTGCTTATTGGTAAATGTATTTGGACAGCCTCTTGCTCAATTCCTGGAACTCAGACTGTGGATAGAGTTAGGGTGATGTCAGAGAAAGCCAGGATGAAAAAAACTATCAGATGGGTTGTCACAGATTACCTGAAGGTTAGTTTTGATATGAAAATTAGTAGAATCAGTAAAATATCCTATCTAGTAAAAGACAAAAAGGGTAATTGACCATACCTCTGCTATGTTTCCCATTGGCTAATCAGCGAGACATGCAAATTAACTGCCGACAAAGATGGCGGCCAGCAGCCACGCAGCTGAAGCGAGCAGGAGGTTTGCTTGCTCCAGTGATGGAGGAAGCCAATGTTCCCTGCCTGCTGCGGCCCGGCTCTAAGCTCCAAAAGCAACAAAGTTTCAATTATAGAATCTAAACAAACCCCAGATACCTGCTTTCAGCCAGCCATGGCCTCAGAGCTGGGAGCACCAGTGATGGCAACAGAGTTTCAATTATCGAAGGTAAATAAATCCCAGAATAAAAAAAAGAAAAAGAAAAAAAGGAGAGGCTGGGAGCTTCAGTCGCAAGTCAGCCTGAAAACGGTCTTCAGCCCCTCACCCAGACTGGCCAGGCACCCCAGTGGGGACCCCCACCCTGAAGGGAGTGTGGCCAGCCTGAAAATGGCCCTCAGCCCCTCACCCAGGCTGGCCAGGCACCCAAGCGGGACCCCCACCCTGATCCAGGACACCCTTCAGGGCAAACCAGCCGGCCCCCACCCATTCACCAGGCCTCTATCCTATACAGTAAAAAGGTAATATGCAAACTGACCCTAACAGCAGAAAGACTGGGAATGACTGGTCACTATGACACACATTGACCACCAGGGGGCAGACACTCAATGCAGGAGCTGCCCTCTGGTGGTCAGTGAGCTCCCACATGGGGGAGCTCTGCTCAGCCACAAGCCAGGCTGATGGCTGCCAGTACAGCGTTGGTGGTGGGAGCCTCTCCTGCCTCCTCAGCAGCTCTAAGGATGTCTGACTGCAGCTTAGGTCTGCTCCCGCTGGCAAGTGGACATCCCCTGAGGGCTGCCAGGCTGCTAGAAGGATGTCTGATTGCCAGCTTAGGCCCAATTCCCTGGGAGCAGACCTAAGCAAGCAGGTGGTCATTCCCCGAGGGGTCCCAGACTGGGAGAGGGCACAGGCTGGGCTGAGGGACCTCCCTCCCCCTCGAGTGGACAAATTTTTGTGCACTGGGCCTCTAGTATCCAATAAAATAGAAAGTAGTAGAGAACTTTCAAATGCAGTATTTGGCAAAAGCAGGTGAAAGAAAATTGCTATGAATACAGAATAGCTCTGAAAAAATACATTCTAGGACGCTAATAGTTTCTTGTGTATTAATAGCTTATTGTTGTTTATACGCAGTGCTTGTTTGGATCTTACAGTATCTCTGTGAGGTTGTTGAGGCAGGTAATATCCCTATGCTACAGATGAGGAAATTGAGCCCACAGGGCTAAGAAAAATGGCTCAAATTCACATAACAAGTTTGTGGCAAAGCTGGGACTAGATTCTCAGTCTTCTGACTCCTAGATCAGCATTCTCTCCTACTTATTGAAAAAACATTTTGGCTTTGAAACATTATAAAGATGTAGGAAGTTACTATTGGGAAAAGAAGGAATAGAATTATATAGTGAAAATTCATATACTACACATGTATAAATATAGAAATATTCTTTGACAAAGTAATCAATGAAACATGGTGGTGTAGACAGAGAGGGAGAGAGCTAGTGAGAGCAAAAACCCTAAGTTCCTTGTTTTTGCTATGAGTCAGAGCAAGTTCGGTGCACTCATTGTAGGAGCGCCATGGCTTCTGTGAAGGACCCATACATGTTTACTGACAAAAGCACTGCCAGCACCCTGCAGACACTGCATTTCACCCTTCAGCACTAGGCAGTTGGCGAGAGTGCCAACGATTGTTGCTGGTGGTGGAGCATGTCAAGCAGACAGCTGGGTGTTCAGAGGGTGGACTCAACCTTTCCAACTTCATCTAATATCTGGAAGCCATAAGACAGAAGGAGTCTCACTCCAGTTAACTCTCCAAATGACACACTCCACGGAGCTGGGTACTTGGGTTGGGGGGCGGAGGGTAGGACAGAAACAGCAGTATTACAATCAGAAGAAAAAAATAAGAATGAACCTCCTCTTCCGATCAAAATTCCAAGAAAGATGAACTCAAAAAGATTGGTTTCAAAAAACAGAATTGGTTTGGCTTTCTTCCCTGCCCCTGTCACATTTGTTCTTGGCTCTACCTGGAATAAGCTGTAGGCAAGTGAGGATGTGTTTATTTCCAATGTTGATTCCCTCCCACTTCACTTCCTATCTTTCTCTCCTCCAATGTCCATCCCCTGCGAGATCGGAAAGCCTTCCAGGAAATCAAAGCTCCTGCATAAGTATGTGCACTCACCCTGGGAAGGAGGCTTTCATGCTGCACAAATGACTCACAACCCCCAGAAAGTGCTCTGTCTTTGCTCCTGGACCTCTGTGGTAACAGCAGTGTGGTTTTCTTGCGGGGAGAGAGCAAAAGCAATATCTTTTCCTAGCTGGTGCTTTGTGGTTAAAAAGATACATGCATGTATATTCTGAATTGATTTTCTCATCCATCATGTCAGATAGGGTTAAATGTTTTCTACCAAGGGTCCTACGGTATATGACTTTGAGAAAGCCACTCATCTCTCTCTGGCCTCTATTTTTCCACCTGGAAAGTAAAATAAATGATCACATGTATTCCTCCCCCTTTGCATGAAGAGCCAATGTTTTAAAAAATGTGGAATGAAGACACAACTTTGCCCACTGCTTCCACTGGAAGGAGCAAGTTCTCCCAATAAGTCTTTGGAACTATCAGGCCCTTTTAGCTCTAAACTCTGGGTTAATTAGAATGAATGATCCTGAAGACAGGAAGGACCTGGGAATCATGCCAGGCTAGAAACGGATGGGACGCGTTATTACTACATTTAATAGTAACAGTTACCATGTATTGAGTATATGCCAGGAATTGTGTATACATTAGCATATTTCATCCTTAAAAACAAAAACATTTGCAGATAAGGAAACTGCAATTCAGAGAGACGAAACAAAACTTGCTTGCGGTTGCAACAGCTGGTAAGGGGTGGAACGGGGGTCCGAATTCACGCCTGCCTTTCTGGAAAGCCCCTATACCGTTGCGTTTTCCCTCCACACACCCCATTCAGTGCCAAAGATCTCGTCATCGGGCACTTTCTTGGCAGAGCGGCTGACCCGTTTGCGTTCTTGTCCTAGATACCTGGTCATCGTCCACCCGCTGCGGCCCCGGATGAAGTATCAGACAGCCACGGGCTGGATCGCCCTGGTGTGGGCGGTGTCCGTCCTCATCGCCATCCCCTCCGCCTACTTCACAACGGAAACGGTTCTCATCATCGTCAGGAACCAGAAGAAGATCTTCTGCGGCCAGATCTGGCCGGTGGACCAGCAGCTCTACTACAAGTCCTACTTCCTCTTCATCCTCGGCCTGGAGTTCGTGGGCCCCGTGGCCGTCATGACGCTGTGCTACGCCCGCATCTCGCGGGAACTCTGGTTCAAGGCCGTCCCCGGTTTCCAGACGGAGCAGATCCGGAAGCGGCTGCGCTGCCGCCGGAAGACGGTGCTGGTGCTCATGGGCATCCTCACCGCCTACGTGCTGTGCTGGGCCCCCTTCTACGGCTTCACCGTGGTGCGCGACTTCTTCCCCGCCGTGTTCGTGAAGGAGAAGCACTACCTCACGGCCTTCTACATCGTCGAGTGCATCGCCATGAGCAACAGCATGATCAACACCCTGTGCTTCGTGACGGTCAAGAACAACACCGTCAAGTACCTCAAGAGGATCGTGCAGCTGCACTGGAAGTCGTCCTCCAACGGCAGCAAGTCCAGCGCGGACCTCGATCTCAAAACCGCGGGGGTGCCTGCCACCGAAGAGGTGGACTGCATCAGGCTGAAGTAACCCGAGGGGCCTTTAAACGTGTGAACGGGCCTTGGGGACACTGACCCGTGTACTTCGATGCACACCGCCAACCCCAAGAACTCTTGGTTTGCCGCAGAGGGCCGAGTACATGGACGACTATGTGAGCATGGTGTCCCAGGGGCTCAGACTTTCTAACACTTGTGTGATTAGACACCCTCACCAGTGGCTGACGTTCACTGAGCGTCTCCTTTGTGCAAAGAGGAGGCACTGGTAAAACCCGTATGTGTTGATGACACTGAAAGGCCCCAAAGAAGTAGGGATTAAACCAAGAAAAAATCTGAGCATGGACAGCCTGGAGTAAGGCGGCTGCAGAGGGGACCTGAGTAGGCATCCGGACTGTGGTACATGCGTTTGTGGGGCGAGGGTCTCTCTGGACAGTCTCGGGGACTCATCAGACACTGATGTAACCCATTTCTACAACTATCTTTAGGCTTGACTTCACTCCTGACGTTTGTGCGGTTGGAGTAAGAATACAGACAGCCTCCCAGTTCTTTCCTCAGCCCTTCTCTTCTCACTCCTGGTCCCCACGCTCACTGTGAGGAGCCTTACACGCATGCACACGGACACCGCAGTATACATGGCAAGTTCTATCCAGACCCTCTTGCCCCATGTTGCACCATGGCGGCGCCTCAGGCTCAGGACCCATATGTAGTGAAGCTCATGATTTTAAGGATGGATCCTGGGAAGAGGCTGCAGAGACCCTGGAGACTATGGGGACAGGGAATTATGAGGTCTGGGTACCTGGAGCAAGTCAAGAGGGGAGCAGCTAGGCTCAGGATGGGTATGTCCCCTTGGATCCATGGCCTTCTCTCCCTCCATGGGAGGGGTCCAGGCAGAGGACCCCTGAAAGTGTGGGGGGCTCAGGGTCTCTTGGTCTTAGGGTGATACTGCTTCCACCTCTCAGTTATTCTGATTTGGACCAGTTAGACTTCTCCTTACGTCCTTCTCATGTCTCCATGCTTGTGACGCATAGGCTGTTTGAAAGGAGACACACCCCTCATGAATGTGGCTGTCAGCCATTTTTTTCATTCACACCAGCTTTCACCCTTCCTGGTACGATTTAAGGGCAAGATGTCTTTGTCCCTGGTGCCTGAATCCCACCATAGGCATTATTCTTTTGGATTAAAACGTGATGCTCTTTTTAAAATGGAGGCACTTTCTGGAGGCATAGCCCATCACATTTCCATTCCTCAGTGCACATGAAGTCATGCAATCCAGTGGCAGGTGATGAAGCTCAGTGGTAGGGCCCTGGGTACCTAGGAAAGAAAGGGACATACAAATGGTAGCAGGGGGAGGGTCAGCTAACAATGAGCTTCAGTGATTCTACGGGCTCCCTGAGCGCTTGTCCCACTTTCCAATCACCTCCTTAGTTCGGTGTTTTGAATATTGGAATGTGGAGTTTTTGAACCAAAAGATCTGATCCAGCCTTGGCTTTGTCGCCTCTGTGACCCTGGGTAAAGCCTCTTGCAGGGGATGAAGGTAGCTACTGAGGAGGTGGTTGTGAATAGCCAATGAGATAATATGTGGAAAAACTCTTTCAACCACACAACTAATCAAAAGCAAGACTAACAACTGTTTGTAACATGCCTGGACGTGGAAAAACTTGTAAGCTCGACTTATGTATCTAGAAACCTCACTACCTCCCCCTTTTGCTCTCCTTTGTATAAATTGTTCCCTTACACCTCTCAGCAGTGCTGTATGCATTATGTTCTTAATAAGTTGGTACAAGAAGGCAGTGAAAGCTGGTGGCCGAAGTATAAAAGGACATGGTAGGTCGGTTTCCAGTCAGAAGACAAGCTCAGGGTTTTAGAATAAAAGCATCTTTATGATCATGGAAGTGCTGACCATCTTCCTATGCCTGTTCCCCAGCCAGCATGAATCTGGGCAATGTGGTATCTGTGTCTCAGTCTGTTTTTTATTTTCATGAGGGTGTATAGCCATAGAATGGACTTGTCCTTTTCTTCGAAAATAATTCTAGAACAACACATTTATAATGCTATTTAAGTGAAACCCGTGTTGTGCATCTCCCCCTCCAAAATAGTCAACTCTTAATTTTTCGTAGCAAAGTTTATTACTTATAGTCATTTTATTTCTCTGGAAGATACATTCTAAAAAGCTATTATTTTCCCATTCATCATCCAGCATATTTACCCTACCGTTTAATCAGAATACTCTTGGAGAAAAAAGAAACTAATTAAAATGCTAGCCTAAATCCAATATGCCTTGGAAGGCAATCCTTACTTTTTCTGAAATCACATATTGCATTATTAAATCAGGAAAGTTAGTTTTTACACTAAAAGTAATAAAATGATATCATTTGTTGTCAATATGTTCACCTTTCCATTAAGAATGCTAAACAGCAGTTGGCTGTATTAAACAGGAAATTTTTAGATGTGACAACCAAACCTCTTTTGGCTTTTCAGCCTAAAATGTACCTTTAAAAAAAAATCATTTACCTGTAATAATTGTAGATATTGTATCTGATTTTGATTTTACAGTGAATGAAATTGTTGTGTAGTTATCAAGTAAATAAAAAATCCCAAGCATATAATCATTCAACATAGTTTGTCTGTAATTTCCACCCCCCGTGCTTTTCCTAGTGATGGTGTGATGGTTCTTTGAGCGAACACCAAATAAGTGCTGATTCCATGATCAGATGAATTGTGACAACAGTGTTAGCTCATGTTCATATTGCCTACGAACTTCTCTTCATCCTAAAGAAATTTAATTGATTTATATGTCTTCCTAGAAGTCTTCAGTTGGTAAAACCATTAACACTTTTTAGCATCTGAGTGCCAGGACTGGAAATCTGAGGACCTGTTTATGCCTGTTATATAAGCTAAGGTTAAACCTTTGAACAAGCTTAAGGTTTGCAAAGTGAACCAGGAGATGAACCTACAACACCAAGCCTTGTTCAGGTTAGTGGTTGATTCACTGAACTGAGCAGTTGCCTGCCCAGATGATGGCTTCTCCAAAAACTGGTGGCAAGCCCAACAAGTTGACATTTTTGCTTTTGTGTTTCTTTTCTGTTCCCTACATACTTTCATTACGCAGAGAGATATGCACATTGCCATATGTAGAAGGATAAAGATGTGATTTTGTGAAGTCAAACCATTTCCTTAAGTAAAAGAGAAAGGCAGATTTACAACAAGGCTTTTAGAAATTTTGCCTAATGAGTACACAGTTAAAAATAATTTCTTAAGTCAAGGCACTAAAGCACGGCAATGTGATGGTCCCCACAGCAAGCCCTCAGCATGAAACAAGTTCCATGCTCATTTTGGGAAAGAATACTAAAAACCTTGTGAGATGGCCAGGAAATTATAAATATGAGCTCTGTTCCTTGAAAACTATAATAAATTTTGGAATGTGTCCACAAAGAATGATCCAACTCTCTTTCCTCAAGTGTAAGTGAGAATATAAAATTTAAGTTATTCATTTTATGGTTGATGAAACTGAAGCCCAGAATGGGAAAGAGATGTTCAGGGTCGCACATGTGGGGATTAGGACCCCCCCACCCCCACCCCCTCCAGCCTGTCGAAGCTCACTCCAGGGTTCTTCTGCCACAGCATTTGTGGGTGCAAAGAGTATCAATCTTGGGAAAGGAAGGATCCGTTCCAAGAATCCTTGAGATGACTATTCAACTGCAGTCTAGCCCTCTCTTGAGACCCTTAAGGAGTTTAGCAGAAACATTCCAGGTTCCTTTGCAAGCCAAGTTTAGCTCATCTTACTCCTGGGAACTCACAGCACAGACTTAGAGACCAGGAGGTTTCAGGGAAGAACTAAAAAATGTTTGTCACTGCTCTTTACCTTGCCTAGTTGGGGATCTTTATGACTATAAAAGGAAGATACCACACCTTGTTCATGAGAACACTTGCCCTGCCCTAGGAAAGCAGAAGAGAGAGAGAAAGAAGCCATTTTTGGCTGAATGTCCAGAATGGATGGCAGGCTTCTGAGTTTAGAGGCATCAGAGTTTAGAGGCATCAGAAGGCTACCTCCTGCTGTTGTCAGGGAAGACATGAAAGGTTGAGGAGGCTTTTGGATGAGATGAGACTTGAACTGGACAAGTGGGGTGTAGAAAAGTAAGAGGGCAAATACTCTCATGGGAAGAGAAACATTCTTTTTAAAGATTTTAAATTGATTTTTTAGACAGAAAGTGAGAGGGAGAGAAACATTGATATGAGATGGAAACATCAATTGGCTGCCTCCTGCATGCCCCCTACTGAGGATTGAGCTCACAAACTGGGCATGTTCCCTGCAGGGAATTGAACCTGGGAGCTTCAGTCTGCAGACCAATGCTCCATCCACGGAGCCAAACCAGCTAAGGCTGTGTTTTCTCTTTAAATTTATCTTAATTGTTGAAGTATTACAGATGTCACCCTTCCCCCCCCCCCATTGATCCCCTCTACCCCTCACTTGCCCTGGCCCCCAGGCCTTCATCACACTATTGTCTATGTCCATGGGCTATGCATACCTATAATAATAAAAGGGTAATATGCTAATTAGATCAGATGTCCTTCTGGATGTCATTCTGGACATCCTTCTGGATAAAGCTGGGGCCAGAGGGAAGACCGGGTCCTGGGTGCCTGCAGGTGGCCAGAGGGAAGCCAGCCCAGGTCCCCGGTGCCTGCGGTGGCTGGAGGAAGGAAGCCCTGGTCCCAGGTGCCTGCCGGCAGTTGGAGGGAGGAAGCCCTGGTCCTGGGTGCTAGCAGCTGGGGGAAGGAAGGCCTACTCTTGTACGAATTTCGTGCATTGGGCCTCTAGTATGCATATAAGTTCCTTAGCCACTTGTGTTTTTTTACACAGATCATCACAGGGATTTTGTGACATTTTTTAGAGGTCATGAGTCATAAATCCACAGATTCTAGTTTTATTTAACATCAGTAATCCTGAAAGAGGGATATTCTGCTAAGAGGATTTCACCAATAAGAACTCTTCATATAATTTCATTAGTCTATTCCAGATCAGTGATCAACAGGTTTCCAAGGGGATTAGATTGGGCCACCTGCCTTCTTCTCCTCACATAAACTCAGCAATTGAAGTCTTTGGAGTGGATGAAAAATTGGAAGGACAGACTCTATAGAAAAAAGTAGAATGGCCATTGAGAAACAAGAGAAAGAGGAACCAGGAAGGGAAAGAGATTAAAGAATATTTTAGAGAAGAAGAATGGATGTAGTATAGCTAGGAAATTTAGATTCCTTCCTCTCTCCAGTACCCTCTTTTTTCTTAGTAGGAGAACCAAATTATTATCTCAGAGTAAAAACTATATTTCACAGGCTCCCTTGCAGCTAAGAGGACCATGCCAATAAAACCTAGGAGGAAACTTATGAAATAAGAAACTTCCCTAAAAAGGAGGGAAGTGCCTTTCTCTTTTCCTTTTACAATCCTATTGTTTAGAATGCAGCCATTTTGGACAATGGATACAAGGTTTGCACCATGGGGATGGTGGGTCAGAGAGCTGGAAGGACAATGGGCCCATGATAACTCTGGAGTGTCCATACCAACATAGGACAAGCTGTCTCCACACTTCTCCTAAGTGAAATAAAAATAAACTTCCATCTAATTTCAGTCACTAATGAAAGAGTTCTATTCCTACCTACCTGGGCACCTAGAATGGCAGTAACAGCTCACTTCGACAACATTTTGTCTTCCACATAATCCTCATCTTTTCAACAAAGGTTATATTGTCAAACTACATGAACAGGATATCAATGTTCTCCAGCATATTAGTACTTTAATAAAAATTTAATCTGAACAATTCCAGTTTACTCTCTAACACATCTATGAGGAAATATTTTTAAACCTGAACTTAAGGTGAATCCTCTTTATAATAGGCAAGTTTTTCTTTTTATGAATATGAATTGCTTAAATGTTTTTTCTTAATTTTATGACATGAATTATAGTAATATACTACATCCTTAATTCTAGTTAATCAAGTGTCTGTGTACTATATTGAGTAGTTTAAAAGCATGATTTTATTTAATCTTCATAACCCAATGAGTTGGGTAGTAATATTGTTTCTGAGGGTCACCATTTAAAACCAAGCTTTTTTTTGGTTTCAGAGTATGAGGTCAGTAGGCTGTGCTATTCTGTAAGCATCGTGGGTCTCTTCCACCTTTGTATTTAAAGAGACAAGGTTAAGGATTGGAAGGGAAACCTCTGAATGATATAAAGATGAAACTACCTAATCTGGTCTTTACTTTATCCCATCTAAATCTACTAATGTGCAGAGGAGTGTTTGAGGACAAGAACTCCACCTTTTGGCTCCCTCGTCATCTGAGTTCTATCTAAGCACAAAGTTTTTGGGATTTTGCCCTTGACCCTACAGCATGGGAGTTCTGAGGCTGTGGAGAGTAGAGAAGTGAGTACCTCTGTTTCACAATTGGGCTCTCTGAAATGCTAGTACTAGAAAGCTAAAATTAATAGATGATTTGTTGAGAGTAGGCTTGCAGAAACCCAGGGTACAACAGTTCTCAGTAAGAGGCATGAAACTATTCTGATAGCTATTTGACCTTTTGTTTAGGAAATGTGTTGACCAGAGTTTTCCATGAATTTCAAAGAAGAACAGTTTGACCAGCAGTAAATAGTAAACAACATAATGAGTACATTTTGTTTTTTAATAGTATTGAAAAAATACGGGACAAAGAAGGTCATCTTTATCTGGGCATACACAGAAACATAAAATTCTTGAATTAGAGTAAGCATTTGAATTGTGGTGTTTTTACTTTTAGACTCTAACAAGAAAAAAAAAAGTCAGACTCTTAAAATGGCACTTTGTAAAATAAACCATACCTCATTCTAGGTGAACCTCCAGATATTTTTTAATAACTTTAAGATGCCTAGAAGGGTCTTCAGATAAAACGTCCTCAGGAGTTAGTGTGCAGCCTCCATCCACCCCATAGTCTTGCTGCCTTCTCAACTCTATGCCCCTGACTCTGGATTCCCTCTGCTATTTGGTTCTAGGCTCCAGTCATCAACCCTGCACTGTCATGCTGAAGCAACTGCCAAATTCTTCCTTGGGAAAATGGCATTTTGGGGTAATGAGACTATTGTTTGTGATAAGATGAGATATTTGGACTACCACTAGATTTCTTTTCATTGTTCTCTCCACACTCCTTATTACAATGGAACTATTCCATGGGACTTGACAGTTTAAATGCTCTTCTCAGAAAAAACTCATGGTTTAAAGAAGATCCATCCTCCTCCTTGTCCTTAGGGCTTGGAGCTCAGACAAAAATGCCCATCTGTGAAAAGGGAGATCAACACTTTTGGTCTCTTCTTTCTTCAAAGAATTCCCTCTGAGCCACAGGCCAAGAACTGGAAAACTTAGCTCACTTGGAACCAACCGAGAATGCTTCTCTCTTGGTGTGTCTCTGTGGTAGCATTTTTATTAGCTTGCAGTTAACAAGCAGGGACAGTGCTGGCTTATTTACATACTTAGCTAATAGAAGTGCTATTGTTGCTCCCCTTCCCTGCTCGAGGCTGTGCCAGAAGTAAGACAGCATTAGGGCTCACAGAAAATATCTCAGAGCACACTGTTCAGCCCAGATATTATGTTTGCAGCTAGCTACCCCCATCCGGTGCTATGGGAGTAAAAAAAATGAAACCAAATTTCCTTTGCTTTGTACAAATGTTTCCTTTATTATCTTGCAGATTGAAAACCCAGGCATTCTATAAAAACAGTCATTGTAGCTGCGTGATTGTTTTTACCATCCAATATAACCCTGCATTAATTATTGAACAAATATCTATTTCATGCTTACTCTGTACCAGTACCATGTAAGGAGTTTAGGATTCAACAGTGAACAAGACAAAGTTCCAGTGTTTGTGGAGTTTATAGTCTGGATCAATCAACCAAACAAAGAAGAGCACATGCATAAACATGCTATATAATAAAAAGGCTAATATGCAAATTGTCCCCTTGACCCAGAGTTTGACTGGGAGTTTGACCAGGGGGTGGAGTCGGCCAGCCAACTGCCCTTGGCCCCTACCCCCGGCTGGCCCGGCCCAATCAGCCCAGCCCAATCGCACTTATTGGGGCGGGGCTGTGGGACACCACCCATGAATGGATTTGTGCACCGGGCCTCTAGTATAATATAACTTCTGATAGTGATACATTTTATGAGAAAAAAAAGCAGGATAAAGGCCCAGCAGGTGACAATTCTTGGCATAAGGCAGAAAGAAATTGCAGGTGGCTTAAGTTGGGAGGTCAGAGACTACTTGGCTTCTCGGAGACTTGAAATTAAGAAACGAGTTCTGCAAAGATCTGAGACAAGAGCTTTACAAGCAGGGGAACCAGCAGATGCAAAGGCCCTGAGGCAGAAGCAAGTTTGGTGAGATGAAACACAGCAGGTATGGCTGGAGCTGACGTTGGTGAGAAGGCTACCCACCAGATCATGTAGGACCTCACAGGCCACGGTAAAGTGTGGGAATTTTCTTCTAAATGTGAGGGGAGTTTGTTGGAGAGTTTTAAGCAAGGAATTAACGTGACTCTAAATTAGGATTTAAAATTTAAGCTCTTGTCCATTTGCACTTAGAATAGTCTGGGGGTGGGAGGTGGAGACTGGGGTGGGGGTGGAGGGGGCGAGTGTTTAAAACCCAAAATACCAGCTACAAAGCTATGGCTTGCTCTACTTTCTAGAAGACTTCCATTCTACTTAGTGTTTCACTTCTGTTTTCATATTTTTTAATTGCTAAGAAGACTCTTGATTATCTTAATATTCCATTTTTATAGCATATTTCTCTTGTGTCTTAAGTGAAACTCCTTCTCTTATTCCAGAAGATGGTATTGTTAACTTTTGAAGTTTTGTTTTCTCTGAATTGTTTCTATTACTAACAAGTGTGTTTAATTTATTTGTTATTAATTTTTTTGGTGTAGTGGTTAATGGTAAGAACACAAATTACCACTATCAGAACAGAAATAGGGGACATCAGTAAAGATTCTATATCTATTAAAAAGATTATAAGGAGGATAACAAAAAATTTTATAATAAAATTTGAAATTCAGATAAAGTGGAAAAATACCTAGAAAGGTAATTTAGAAAAATTGACAAAGAATGTGGGAAATCTTAAAAAATTTATATCTATTTAAAAAATTGAATTTGCAATCAAAACTCCCATCTCCTTCCCCAGAAACAATACCTCCTCCACCACCAACAGCAGCACCTACAACAGAAACAAAACCTCTGGGCCCAGATGGCTGCAGTGGTGAATTCTCTCAGACATTTAAAATAGAAACAGTATCTGCCCTAGCCAGTTTGGCTCAGTGGATAGAGCATCAGCCTGTGGACTGAAGGGTTGCGGGCTCGATCCCAGTAGGGGGCATGCAGGAGGCAGCTGATCAGTAATTCTCACTTATCATTGATATTTCTATCACCTTCCCCCTCTCCCTTTCTCTCTGAAATTAATAAAAATATATTAAAAAATAAAACCTTTATAAAATGGACAGCCATTAAAAAATGAATAAATAAAATAGAAACAGTATCTATTTTACACAAATTCAGAAAATAGAGGAGGAAACATGTCCTCCAAAGTTTTTAAGACTGACATAACATTGAACCCAACCTGACAAAGATATTACAATATAATACATGGTCCCCATTAATAGATTCATTAATTTAGATTAAAAATTCCTTAATAAAATATAAGAAACTATAGTAAACTAGAGACCCATTGCACCAAGAGATTCGTGCACTAGGCCTTCCTTACCCTGACTGCCGGCACTGGTTTTCCTCCAGCACCTGGGAACCAGGCCTTCGCTCTGGCCGCAGTGGAGAAGCCAAGCCTCTTCAGTCTTCAGTCATCTTCAGTCTTCAGTCGTCTTCATTTGTCTTCAGTCTTCAGTCTTCGCTTGAGCCAGAGCCTTCAGTCTTCACTCTGCGCCTGCATATTCAAATTAATCACCATCTTTGTTGGGTTAATTTGCATACACATCCTGATTGGCTGGTTAGGCATAGTGGAGTGACACCAATCTGCATGTTTCTCTTTTATTAGTGTATATTATATATGTATGTATGTGTGTAGATAGGTAGAAGGATAGATAGATAGATATAATACTTCATGACAATGAAGTTTATCCCAGGAGCAAAAGATTGACAAAACACTTGAAAATCAACCAATGTAATTCATCACATTAACAGGACAAATAACAAAAATTATATAATCTCAATAGATGCAGGTGAAATGTTTAACAAAATCAAACACCAATACTTGATAAGAATGTTTAGCAAATTACTAATAGAAGGTAGCATCTGCAGCCTGACAAAGGGTATGTTTGAAAAGTCTACAGTTCAATTATATGTAACAATAAAATATTACATATTTTTCTCTTAAAATCTGGATCATGACATAGTTGTCTGCTCTTATCACTTCTATTCAATATTTTGTTGGAAATCCTGCTGATTTAGTAAGGTAGGAGCAATTTTTTTAAAATAGCACAAGTTTGGTATTTTTGTTTCTAGAAAACCCTAAGTAATCTACAACCTATTAAATCTAATAAGCCAGTCTAGCAAGGTTGCAAGATATTAGTTGATATATAAAAGTCAATTACATTTCTACATAACAGCAATGATTAACAGGAAAATAAAAATTTAAAACAATACTATTTAGAATAGCCTTGAAACCCAACAGATACCTAGGGAGGAAGGGGGTAAAAGACCTTTATACTTGAAACTGTAAAACTCTGTTGAAAGAAATTAAAGACCATCCAAGCATTCTCCCAATGTTAGCTCAGTTTTGTTAAGATATATTCTTCCCAAAATGTTCTATAGATTCAATAAAATCCCAGTTAAAGTCCCAGCAGACTCTTTTCTGTGAAAACTGATAGGTTGATTCCAAGGTTTGTATGAAATGCAAAGGATCTAGAAATCTTAAAAAAGAACAAAGTTGGAGGACATGTACTACCTGATTTCAAAACTTCCTATAAAGCTATAGTGATCAAGATGGTGTGGTTTGGCATAAGAATAGACAACTTGATCAAGGAAGCAGAAGAACAGACCTACCCATAATATGGTCAATTGATTTTTGACATGGACACTAAGACTATTTAATGTTAAAAAAAAAAAACCTCCCCCACCCCACCCAGTAAATGGTGTGGAATAACTGAATACCTGAATGGCAAAAAATGAACCTCACATCTTATTTCTCTCTGTACTCCAAAATTAATTTCAGATGGATCAAAGACTTAAAAAGATAAGCAAGAACCACATGGCTTCTAGAATGGAACAGTGGAGAATATATCTTGGGGCAGAGACAGATCTATTCGGACAAAAAATGCACTAACATAAAATAAAATGTTGATAAACTGAATTCATCAAAATGAGACGTTTCTGTATATTTGAAGGTACCACTTAGGAAATAAATAGGCAAGACACAGACTAGGAGAACGTATTTGCAATACATGCATCTGCTGAGGACTTCAATACAAAATATATAAAGAACTCCTAAAAATTAACAGTAAATGACAACACCCCCTAAAAAATGGCAAAAGATGCAAAAGAAAATATGTAAATGGCTAATAAGCACATGAAAAGTTCCTTAGCATCATTAGATATTAGGAAAATGCAAAATAAAACTATGAAATGTCAATTCCCACCAGCTGAAATGTCTACAAAAAAATTAGCAAGTCTGTACATTAGCAAAAATTGAAGAGGCTGCAACTCTCATATATTGCTGTTGAGAATGCGAAATGATACACCCCTCTGACAAGATACTCACTTCTGTGGTCCTTCTCTAGTTTCCCATAGAAATTATCTCCCTAAATACATGTAGTGTCCCACCAACCATGGATAAGCACACGGCTGTTCATGGGTGCCCTATCCCTCCCTTCTCCCCTAACCTCCAGGAAAGAATGTCTTAGTTTTTGCTAGAAAAATGAAAATTTCATTAAAACAACAAAATTTTTGGCAACAATTTAAAATAAAGCTGACTATGAATGACTGCATTGCCTTTCACCTTTTCTTCTTTTTCAAACTAGATGGTAATATCTTCATTTCTGAATCTCCAGAACTTAGTATAGTACCTGGAGTAATAACTATGGGCCTGGTCGCTTTTATGTGGAACCCACATAAATAGCAGAAAAAAAATGGGTTAGAAAATGTCACTTGGTCATATCATTTATTTATTCAAACTACATTTACTGAGCTCTTATTTTCTGCTTATTAATTTAATAAAGCCTCAGGCTGTTGGAGAAAAGACCATTTATTCATTATCTCTTAGCTATTAGGCAGAACAGAAATCAGTAATTAGAAGAAATGTGTGTGCTTTTGGTGAAATTTTGTAAAATCAACATTGTAACCAGCTGAAATTGGTATCACATTTTAAATAAGAGACTAGGTAATTCTTGTATGAAATGTAAATCTAGTATGAAAAGTAAGTACTTATCAATAACACTTTTAGGAAGCCATCTCCACTCAAAGACCCATTCGTTTACATTCTGGGTCACTTCTGACTTCAAAGCTTGAGAATTCCTTTATTCCATGTGACTTGTATTATTTTAAATGTCAAGGTTGGAAGGAACCTTGAGACTACCTGACTCAATTCCCTCATTTTTCAGTGAAGGAAACACTTCAGGTAGTTTAACTACTTAGGCGAAGATCACACAGCTAGTTGATACTTATAATTCTTGATTAATTGTTCTTTCCTCTACTGTAAGCAGGTAAGAAGAGAAATCCTGCAAAGGGTTTATTTTCAGGAGTCTAGGGGGGGACAGTGTTGTCAGCTTTGGGGAGACTCTAGAGCAGGGGATGGGCAAACTTTTTGACTCGAGGGCCACAATGGGTTCTTAAACTGGAACGGAGGGCCGGAACAAAAGCATGGATGGAGTGTTTGTGTGAACTAATATAAATTCAAAGTAAACATCATTACATAAAAGGGTACGGTCTTCTGGCCCGCAGGCCGTAGTTTGCCCACGGCTGCTCTAGAGCAAGCATGTCAAACTGGTGGCCCATCATGAATATTTTTGCGGCCCAGCCAAAATAACGGTATGTAAGAAACATTTTAATAAAAATTTCATAACTTAATTTTTACAATATCCTGTTATACATAATTATTAATAATGAACTACAACGTTCCCTAATGACTGATTTTAATAATCATGTATTCATTTCCCTTACGCGCCCTATGTGCAGGCACACCATTTCTCTCCACTAATACTAGCGGTGAATATTTTAGCAGCCAATTGCCACATTATTAGTCTTGGACTGACTTGTTTGGTGTGCGCAAAAGGGCATATTTCGCTTTTGGAGAACAAGAAAAATAGGTTCATTTGCATTACATTTATTAATTTGTGCAGTTATTCAGTGTCTGGTAAGTTAATGTTCAAGAAAAAATATTACTTTTTATTAAAATGTTCTATTATTTTATGTTAATGGTTACTCATTTATTTCAGCCCTTTGTATTCAGGATGTCTCTATCAAAATAAACTTACGTTTCTATGAAAATTGAAGCTTTTGTTTTTTTGTGGCCCACATAAACTTAACCCTTGTTTATTTGGCCCATGTTAGCCTTTGAGTTTGACATGCTTGGTCTCGAGAGAGTGAAGTTCAGCAACTCATTTCACAAGAGAGGAACTGAACTCAGAGAGGCTAAGCCACTTTATTCACCCTCCTCTCAGTGAGAGCTCAGTTCTATTGAAGCTGATTTTGAGCATTGCATTTAGTCATAATGTCTGGGCCATGGGCCTTATTGTCATGAGGCTCCCATTTGACTGATTGACAAAGCAGAAAAACAGAGACACGGTGGGCTGTGATGAGAAAATTCTGGCAGGAAATGAGGTAGCCATTACCACCCACGGCTCTCCTCTTTCTCTCGGCAAGGCTCCTTTATGAACTCTTGCAATGCCTCCAGCGGGGCTTCATCTAAATTGTGTTCATTTGCATGAGCTCTCATAATGAAGAAGTGTATTCTCAACTGGACTGGAACAAATCCTGTGGCTACTCTGTGCCTTCTGTATGTGTCCATCTCCTAGTGACCTGAAGCCATCTTCAGCATTGAGTCAGAGCTGGAGCAGAAAAGGGAGGTGATTGGCAGGAGCAGGCCATGGATGAAATGAAATAACATAATATGTGCCTGACACACCATATGCATTCATGTCTGTTCACATCTAGTGTCACTGCAATATTATGAAGCACAATCCAGCCTTTCTTCTGGCTCAAAGGTGTTATGAGGCCTTCTAACTATTAACCAACCTAACAAGTTAAATCTATAAGTTTGTACTTATGCTTTAAAATCTGAATGTTGCATGTCAATTCCAGACAGATCCCTCATAGGAGTGTAACAAGAAGTTGTCTGGAATGGACATTAGTTGCGTCTAAAATGAAAAGGCCCTTTGGATGTGCATCCCAACACATGGGCATGACAAGCTGAACGTCAGTAAGATGTGCTTCTCACCCTCAGATGGGGGACAATTAGGTGTTCGACTGGGATCTGTGTTGTTTCCAACACACCTGGCCTGGGCTCTGCTGTGAGGAAAAGGTTTGTTCATCCTTGAGAGGAGAGCATGTGGGAGAGAAGCCACTTCTGCAGATGTCCCTGGGTTTGAAGATGGCCTCTGATATTCAGTGCTCGGCTGAGAACAAAGCTTCCTAGAAAGTGTGCCCTGATGTTCTCTCCACAACTGGCGGCTTTATCAGCTGGAGTAAACGAATGAGCCTGACTCCCTGCCCATAGCTGGGATACGAGGGTTTCACCGTTAGTTCTCACAGGGGCCTGACCTGGCAAATTCTTGTCCATGTGGGGATGATAGTTCTGGACAGCTGCATAAAAGTGCTGCTGAAATTTGAGAGGCAAAAGAGTCAATGACAGAGGAGGCCAGACCTTCCCCAGGCGATGGGTATGGATGATTCAGTACACACTCGGGGACCCCTTGCTCAGTGAGTTCACATTGGTCCTCACAGTTCCAAAGACTCTCACACCTCAGATTAAGGCTTTCATCGTTGTGACCCCTTCTAGCAGAGCGAGCCTGCTTGAACAGCTCTAGCGAAGAGAGGCCAGCCTCAGAAAATCACACTCTAAGCTCTGTTTGTATATACATATTTCAATAAACCCCCTTACCCAGATACAAAAGAAGTAAAGGAGTGTTTTTTCCCTATTAAAAAAAAGAAAAGAAAACACCTTAATTCTTCCAAGAGATCCTATTTTCCTTGTATAATACAGATAAAATCTAATAATGCGTAAGCACTCATAACTTCTGACACTCCAACTGACCCTCCTCTTGCCCATAAGGAAAATTCTAGAAATTCTAGCATTCCTGATTTGGCATTTTTCTCTTTGATCATGTTCTCGTCCCTATTGTTTTTCTCCCCTCTCTACCCACCTCCCCAACAGTCATTTTTATTTTGAAGATTTCGTTTATTAGAGAACAGGAGAAGCATTAGCTAGAGAATTTGTACTGGAAATGAAAATAAACACACAAACCAATAAATCTAAAAATGCATTAGAGTGCTACAAGACTCCAGTAGGGTAGGTTTCAGAGGGTTTAAGTTGGGAGTTGGGAATGGGAGAGAAAATGTTTCCTGGAACAACTTCCATCTACATGGAAGATATTGAGAGTTGAAGAGCTGAAGGGAGAGGATGACTAAGGTGTTTGACTATAGGTTAAGAAGGTGGGTTTTGAGAGATGGAATTTGAAAAGTTTTTAATGACTCCGTAGTTGTCTGACTATTTTCCTTTGAATTGGGAGGCACTGTTTAAAGTTTGGGCCATGAGATAAGCCAATAATACTCATAGTTTCAAAAAAGAAAAGCATAGTGAAACGCTCTTTGCACCGAATGCAGCAAACCTGCCTTAAGAAACACTTCTTTCCATTAACCATCAGAAGTATGGCCAGTGCCAGTGTGTGCTGGCCGCACCGTATCCCCCAACGCTTCTCTCCTTTGGAAGCTGGGTAAATTGCATACTTTAGTAGTTGCTCTCACCCCTGCCACAGCACCATGCTTACTTGCTGCTCACAGTACTTTGCTGAGTGTGCAGGGGTGCAGTCCCTGCCAAGATCCAACGCCATGTCATTGCCATTCTTGGCCCTCCTCACCCAACCCAATTCCTGATGATGCTCCAAAGCTAACAGGAATTATGGTCTTTACTCAACTCAAACCACTTCTACCAGTGTTCCCAACTACTGTCAGAACCACCTGGTGTGGAGGCAAAAGGAGAAAACCCATTCTTTATAATCCCTACTATCTTCTAAGTAAGGTTGCTCCTAATGAATGGAAGGCTCTCAGTTAAGCTGATCCCCTTGATCAGTTTCTATCTGCAAGTTTCAGAGCAGCATCTATAAGAGAGAAGAAATGCTCTGCACAATAGGAAGGGAGGAAGTTGAGGTTCACAGGGTGTATACAGAGGAAAGGAAAGAGGAAAAATTGAGCATGTGAACTACCCATTCTAACTCCAAATCGTTAGCAAAAACTATTAAACTCAAAACATGGTGATGCTTCTGAGTCCAAGTTGATGCCGAACAGACAAGACACACAGACTCAGGATCCATTGGTGGAGAGTACCAAGAGAATAAACAACTCTCGGGACTTCACAAAAGTCACAGAGAGGGCTGTGGAAATGAGGGTTTTGAATCAAGTTTGCCTGGATCTCTTGGACAGCTGATATTGGGTGTTCATTTAAAAGGTTTTCAGTATAGCTTTTTATTTTGATATAGTCCCATTTGTTTATTTTCTCTTTAGTTTCCACTGCCCTAGGAACAGTATCAGAGAAGAAATTCCTTCGGCATATGTTTGCAATTTCACTGCCTGTGGATTCCTCTAGTAATTTTATGGATTCCCGTCTTACGTTTAAGTCTTTTATCCATTTTGAGTTTATTTTTGTGTATGGTGTGAGTTGGTGGTCTAGTTTCATCTTTTTGCATGTATCTGTCCAATTTTCCCAACACCATTTATTGAAGAGACTGCCTGGACTCCATTGTATGCTCTTGCCTCCTTTGTCGAATATTAATTGGGCATAGTGGTTTGGGTCGATTTCTGGGTTCTCTATTCTATTCCATTGATCTATATCTCTGTTCTTGTGCCAGTACCATGCTGTTTTAAGAACAGTGGCTTTATAATACAGCTTGATATCTGGTATTGAGATCCCACCTACTTTGTTCTTGTTTCTCAGGATTGCTGCAGCTATTCGAGGTCTTTTTTTAATTCCAGATGAATTTTTGGAGCATTTGTTCTAGATCTGTGAAATATGCTGTTGGTAATTTAATGGGGATTGCATTGAATCTATAAATTGCTTTGGGTAATATGGACATTTTGATAATGTGGATTCTACCAACCCATGAACACGGTATATTCTTCCATCTGTTTATGTCTTCCCCTATCTCTTTTTTCAGTGTCCTGTAGTTTTTTGCATATAAGTCTTTTACCTCCTTAGTTAAATTTATTCCTAAGTATCTTAATTTTTTTGGTGCAGTGGTAAATGGGATTGCTTTTTTAGTCTCACTTTCTGTAAGTTCAGTATTGGTGTAAAGAAATGCCATAGATTTCTTAGCATTAATTTTGTATCCTGCTTCATTGCCGAATTCATTTATTAAATCTAATAATTTTTTGATGGAGTCTTTAGGGTTCTCTATGTACAGTATCATGTCATCTGCAAATAAGGACAGTTTTACTTCCTCTTTTCCAATTTGGATGCCTTTTATTTCTTTTTCTTGTCTGATCAGAACGGCTAGTACTTCCAGTACTATGTTAAATAGAAGTGGTGAGAGGGAGCATCCCTGTCTTGTTCCTGCTTTTAGAGGAAATGGTTTTAGTTTTTGCCCATTGCTTATGATGTTGGCTGTGGGTATGTCATATAAGGCTTTTATTATGTTGAGGTATGATCCTTCTATTCCTACCCTGCTGAGAGTTTTTATCAAGAAAGAGTGTTGGATTTTGTCAAATGCTTTTTCTGTATAAATTGATATAACTATGTGGTTTTTATCTCTTAATTTGTTTATGTGATGTATTACGTTTATTGATTTGCGGATATTGTACCATCCTTGCACCCCTGGGATAAATCCTACTTGGTTGTGGTGTATGATCTTTCTGATGTGCTGCTGGATCTGATTTGCTAGGATTTTGTTGAGGATTTTGGCATCTATGTTCATGAGGGATATTGGCCTGTAATTCTCTTTCATTGTGTTGTCTTTACCTGGTTTTGGTATTAGGGTGATGCTGGCTTCATAGAATGAACTTGGAAGTGTTCCTTCCTCTTGAATTTTTTGGAATAGTCTGAGGAGGATAGGTTTTAGTTCTTCCTTAAATGTTTGGTAAAACTCCCCTGTTAAGCCTTCTGGCCCTGGGCTTTTGTTTGCTGGAAGCTTTTTGATTACTGCTTCAATTTCTTCCATAGTTATTGGCCTGTTGAGATTTTTAGATTCTTCCTGATTAAGTTTTGGAAGGTTGTATTTTTCTAGGAATATGTCCATTTCCTCCAGGTTGTCTAGTTTGTTGGAGTAGAGTTGTTCATAGTATTTTTTAACAATCCTTTGTATTTCTGTGGGGTCTGTTATTATTTCTCCTCTCTCATTTGTGATTTTGTTTATTTGGGTCCTCTCTCTTTTTTTCTTGGTGAGCCTGGCTAGAGGTTCATCAATCTTGTTTATCCTTTCAAAGAACCAGCTCTTGGTTTTGTTGATCTTTTGTATTGTGTTTTTTTTTTGTCTCTATGTCGTTTATCTCCGCTCTGATCTTTATTATTTCTTCTGCTTACACTGGGCTTTTCTTGTTGCTCTCTTTCTAACTCTTTGAGTTGTAGGGTTAGGTAATTTATTATCATTGTTTCTTGTTTTTTTGCAGTAGGCTTGTAGAGCTATGAACTCAAGACTGCTTTCGCTGTATCCCATAGGTTTTGGATTGTTGTGTTTTCATTGTTGTTTGTTGCCGTGAGGTTTTTTATTTCTTCTTTGATCTCCCTGGTAACCCAGTCATTGTTTAATAGCATGCTATTTAGTCTCCATGTGTTTGATTTTTTTGGATTGTTTTTATTGTAGTTGATTTCGTTTTATGCCATTGTGATCTGAGAAGATGCTTGGTATGATTTCTATCTTCTTGAATTTGAAGAGACTTTGCCTGTGACCCAATATATGGTCTATCTTTGAAAATGACCCATGTGCACTTGAGAAGAATGTATATTCTGTGGCTTTGGAATGAAATGTTCTGAAGATGTCAATTAATTCCATCTGATCTAGTGAGTCATTTAGGAGTGATGTTTCTTTGCTGATTTTTTGTTTAGAGGATTTGTCCAGTGGTGTTAGTGGGGTGTTAAAGTCCCCTACTATGATTGCATTGCTGTCAATCTCTCCCTTGATCCTCTCCAGAAGTTTTCTTATGTATTTGGGTGCTCCTATATTGGGTGCGTATATGTTTACCAGAGTTATTTCTTCTTGTTGGATTGCTCCCTTTAGTATTATAAAGTGGCCTTCCTTATCTCTTTTTATGTCCTTCACTTCGAGATCTAATTTGTCAGATATAAGTATTGCTACCCGAGCTTTTTTTTTCATTTCCATTCGCCTGAAGAACCTTTTTCCATCCCTTCACCTTCAGTCTGTGTGCGTCTTTTTTTCTGAGGTGGGTTTTCTGTAGACAGCAGATATATGGGTCATGTTTTCTTATCCACTCAGTTACCCTATGCCTTTTGATTGGGGCATTTAATCCTTTTACACTTAAAGTTATTATTGATAGAAACTTGTTTGTCACCATTTTTATTCTTTACCTCTGTGTTCCTTCTTTGTTTCTGATTTTTTCTTTTTAGAGCAGACCCTTTAGCATTTCTTGCATTGCTGGTAATAAATTCCCGTAGTCCTTTTTTGTCTGTGAAGCTCCTGATTTCACCCTCAATTTTGATTGATAGCCTTGCTGGGTACAGTATTCTTGGATTCAGACCCTTCCTTTTCATGACTTTGTATATTTCATTTCATTCCCTTCTTGCTTGATGCATTTCTGTTGAGAAATCAGTCGCTAGTCTGATGGGGGATCCTTTGTAGGTAACTTTTTGTCTCTCTCTGGCCGCTTTTAAGATTCTTGCTTTGTCGTTAGTGTTTGCCAATTTAATTATAATGTGTCTTGGCATCGGTCTTTTGGGGTTCATTTTGTTTGGGACTCTGTGAGCGTCTTGGATTTGTGTGAGCTTTTTCTTCTCTATATCAGGGAACTTTTCTGTCATTATTTTTTCAAACAGGTTTTCTATTCCTTGCTCAGTTTCCTCTCCTTCTGGTACCTCTATTATGTGGATGTTGTTTTCTTTTGTGTTGTCCTAAAGTTCTCTTAGGCTCTCCTCCTGCTTTTTAATTCTTTTTTCTAGAAGCTGCTCTGCTTGGGTATTTTTCCTACCTTGTCTTCTAGCTCACTGATGGGGTCCTCTGCTTCTTCTAGTCTACTGTTGATGCTTTCTATTGAGTTTTTTATAGCAGTGATGTCAGTTTTTCATTTCTTCTTGGTTCTTCTTCATTTCCTCTTGGTTCTTACACATATTGTTGAATTTGTCTTCCATTCATTTCCTCCACCTTATGACCATTTCTCTGAATTCTTTCTCTGACAGGTTGCTTGCCTTCATTGCCTCCATTTTGTTTACTTCCTTTTCTGGTGATACCTGTTTTTCTTTCATATGCGGGCTGTTTCTTTGTCTCCCCATGATCTCTCTTCTCCAGATGTTTGGTTATGTAGTTCTCTCTCTCTGTTGCGTTGATTTAAAGGCACAAAATACAACACAACAAGGCACAAAGCACAAGACACTGAACACAAATGTATTCACGATACTAATAACCCCAAATAAAGGTGACCACCAGATGAAAGAGAATTAGGGGATAAGGAAGAAAGAAGAGAAAAAAAAAGAAAGAAAAGAGTACAAAAATGAAATTGGGAAAAGGAAAAAAAAGTAAGCGAGAGAAGAAAGAGAATGAAATAGAAGAGGGGAAGAAACTATTTATATGGGGAGAAAACTCCAATAGAACAGCCACTGATCCGAACAAATTCCAGCAACAGAATGCAAACTACAAACTACAATTGATATCAAGTGAGGCGAGGGAAAACAGGAGCAAAAAAAAAAAGAGAGTAAAATAACCGGAAAAGAAAAACAAAAAAATAAAAAACAGAAAAATAGAAAGAAAAAGCAAAACAATTTCACAAACAAGCATAAAAAACTCCCAATATACTGAACAATCAAGCAAACAACAACCAAATGACAGAGAAAAAAAAATTTGGATAGTGAAGAAAGAAAAGAGAAAGGTGTATTTGGATTTAGAGCAGGGGATTGGAAATTAGATATATAAGTAGGGTGAAATTTTAACAGGGGGTAAAAAGAAGGAATAGGGAAAATCTAAAGCAGGAATAGGGTAAGAGAAACAGGACAACAAAAGGGGAAAAGTGAGGAAGAGACTTTTGGCGTAAATGTAAAGTTGAGGTAGAGCAAAATGATACTAAAGGAAAGATGAAAATAGAATGTAGAACACTAATCCAAAAATAAGATAAAGAGAAAATATAATGACACTTTAAAAAAAGTAAAATGGTAGTAGTAATAATACTGGTTAAAAATAAAAATGTAGTAATTAAAAAGGTAAAATCAGGTGATGAAAAAAGAAAAAAATTAGTTTCTTAAATAAAAGGTGAAAAAAAAATAAAAATGTGCAGTAGTGAAGGTCCTTCAGTTCCTCTACTCTTCTGTTTGACACGCCTTAGTCCTGTCAGGTATTCAGGAGAGTTTTGGAGTTCCCTGTAATACACTGTTCCTCCCTGTTGTAAACCATAGTCCTGATTTTAAAGCAGGCGGTATTTGTTTCCCAGATTGCCTTTATTTGTATTTACAGAAGAGTCAGTTTGTGGTTCAGCCCCTGGGTGGCAGTGTTTCTGGATTGACCTCTAGGCTATATGTCCTCTCTAGCCAATAGTTTGGGAGAGTCGACTGCCACAGAGCTGTTTCTTTGATTGTTACTCCCCGCTCTGATTCCCAGGTTTCACAAAAACAACTTCCCTTGCAGTCTCTGTGAGTGACCCCAATTGGGTGATCCTATGTATTGGGTTTAATAATCAAACACAAAGATTTAAGGAGGAGAGAGAAAGAAAAAAAAAGGGCCTGAGGAGGTGCACGAGCTCTCGCAACCCTCCACTGTCCAGCTCTGTGCACAGTCTCTTCCGCACTTCCTCTCTCCCTGGCACTAAGCAGCTGGCACACTGGCAAAATCCGAGGCTGCCTTTTTGCACCCAGTCCAGCTGTGGGCTTATTTTTAGAGTTCCCTTCTGCCAGCAGCCCTGTGAGACCCCTTCCGCACTCACGGATCATGCTGGCCCCAATGGCTGTGGACTTTGTGGGGCGCAGACTACCCCCACACACTTTCCTCTCTCCAACCTGAATTGCAAACCGCACCTTTATCTAGGCGAAATCTGACCTTTCCATGAGGAGGGGCAGGGCTCCTCTGAGTCCACATATTCGCGTTGCTTTAGATCCGGTGTTTCTGGGTTAGTAGCCGATTCCTGGATGCTGTGGTTGCAGGGTCTCTGGATGTATACGCTTCCAAAAACAGCCACTCAAGATGGCGAGGACTCCGCGGCTCAGCCGGCCGCTCCGTGAAAGATTTCAGCAGTCTCCAATAGTCCCCTTTCTCCGGAAGTCCTCTGCCTTTCCTGGTTGCAAACTGTCTCCCAGCTGAATTTCCTCTGCCTATTAGAGCTAGATGTTACTCGTTTTAGCTGCTCACCCTATCTGCTCTGGGACAAGGCAGGGGACACGTCCGTCTATACTGCCGCCATTTTCTCCGCTTTGAATTTTCATAAATTCATTTGAGAAGCACTTTTGTTAACAAAAATATATTTTCGAAATTGCAACTGTCAGTGCAGCCTATTACATGAATTCAGACGTATTTGGTTAATTGGATGACAGATCTGACAGATGGCTACTCACATTTGGGGCTAACTAGTCTTCTAAATTGTGCTGAGTCTGTATGTGGGATTCAAGCTGCACATCCTGCTGGTTTAAAAAATAAGTGGGTATTTCTGGTGAACTGGTGGGGTGATCTGAAAGAAACCTGCTGAGGGAGGTTGTATCCTGAGGGAGGAAGGAACCAAGCATGAAGAGTTTGAACCAGTCAAAAGATGTACTTCCCAGAGGAGTTAGAGATAGGAGGACATAACTGTAATGACTTGAGTCTGCCCTTAGCCTAGATACCCACATTTAAGGAAAAAGCAGAAATTCTGTAATATATAGGCCTTAAGCAATCTTGCTTTGGGATCTCTCCTACAGTACGTAACACAATGGGAGGAAGTCATTCTCTCCCATTTCCATCTAGGACATAGCACAGCTCTGGTGCCCTGTGGCTCACTGCTTACAGCAGGGTCGTCCAGGGCAACGGCAGTGATGCTCATTCCTGCCAGAGCTGCATGGGAGCAGGGACAGGATCTGCTGGAGTATTGGTGGCTACAAGGTAGGAAACTGCTATGCCCAGGTGGAGATTTGAAGAGAGACCATGGTGCAGAGACTATCCTTTATATCCATTGAACCACGCAGATATGGGAGTGAGATTTTCCTATGTACACAGTCTATGAGGAACTACCAGAGCTGGAGTAATTGTGTAGGCAACTGATCTTCTAGGTTCATTGAGAATACCATTCTTTTTTCCTGGAACATTCTCTTGGCCACCATGAGTGCTTCCTTGCTAATATCGTCCTCCACATAAGTGTCAGTTCTTCCAAGAAGCATGTCCTGGCCATTTTAAGTAAATTAGTTTCACTCCCACTGTCACCACTGCACTTTCATATCCCCAAATAGTTTATAAGTGTCATGATAGTGGAAGTTCACACCCACTTGGTTCACCATTATATATGTAGGATTTAGTACCTATTATTTCCTGTTCTGAGGAACTTATACCCCACCTTCACAAGTCTTGCTCCTTCACATATGATCCCTGGGCTCTGCTCACCAGTTACCTCTTCAGAGAGGTTTTCCCTGACTACCCTATAAGTATACCCCCCACCTCATTGTTCTCTTTTCCCTTAGGAAAGCCTGCATTGTCTTTCCTCTAACCACCTGTTATATGAATTATAATGCATCTTTAAGAATGTGAGTTCCACTAAGGCAGTTACTTTGTTCATTGCTGCATCCTCAGCACTGAAAATTGTGCCGGGAATACAGTTAAACACTCAATAGATATTTGTTGAGTGAATGAATATAGAAAGCCAAACAAGGTCATGCTAAATTCCATAATGAAATAGTTATGAAGACAATTAAAAAATGAGTTAGCATTGGGGGTCAATTTAATCCTAAGTATTTGGGGGACTTAAACCCCTTTCCTGTGCCTCCAGGTTCCACCCCCATGCTGTAGGGTGGGCAAAGGAAATGGTCCAGAGAACCAGTGTCCCAATTCTTCCTAGTATTCAGTGTATTTTCACTTGAATTTGGCAGCTCTGTATGAGCTTTGAATTCATCTTTTAGCTGTGGTGAACAAAAGATAGTGAGTGGAAGGATGAACAATCAGATGAGTAAATAAGGAGCATTCTTGGTAGATATCAATCTTCCTCTTGGAAAATTACAAATGAATTACAATTCATTGATAACGTTATAACTGAGAGCCTCCCAATTCTGGTGCTTGATGAACCTATATTATATCTGTAATTAATTTTTTTTTTAAAAAAAGGTAAGTCTTTGTAAAACTCAGAGAGCTTTACCTATATTTATCTCAAGGCTCCTTCTCCCATTCATAGAACCTAATCATTTTCAGTGTATTGTTTTTGATATTTTTCAGCAGACTACTCACAGAGGATTAAATCTGACTGTGTGTGTGTTGTGCCATTGACTGAATTCTTACACATATTTTGGCTGCATATTTGCCAAAACTGAAACATTATTTTAAATAATAATTGAGGAGCTTATCCTAGAGTTGCTAATCTATTTTTTCAAAATATCTCTGGTTTTAAAATTATGGGCATATGTATAAATATATAAAAATTATACAGAGGGGGCAAAGTAGGCTTACAGTTCATATGGAAAATAATACAATAACTAACAAATAATAATACAAGAATAAACTCTTGTGTTTCACATACTCACAATTATAAACCTACTTTTGTCCCACCCTGTACATATATAACAATTAAAACAAATCATTGTAACAATTCAACATGTATTTGTGGTTGTGAAATTTGATTGTAAAACACATATTAACATGTTTTGTAATGAATGAAGGGTTATAGGAAGGTATATTGTAAATTTACAATATTTTCCCAGATAGAACAAACTGTGTGTTTTGTTCTCTTATCTGTGTGTACCTAGACTGACCTATGGTTATTTAGACAAATTTTGAGTTATTTCTCTAGGTCGTAAATAACCAAGGCCACTAACCATTTGTAGGGCACCTGGCCACAGTCATGGGTACAGCCTCGAGACTTGAACTCACTTTTCTCAGAGCATCTCTGACTGGGGCAAATGAAATTTGAGTGAAACTCATGCCCTGGCCAATAAGAAGCAATCTCTTAGTCACCCAGCTAACATGTCAAGAATGCTTCTTTTGCCAGGGATGGGCTTGATGTATAGACCTCAGCACTGTCGACTCAGAATGCTGTGTGTGTATTCAGCACTGTGCCCCCATCTTCCCTGCCGTCAAGCATAATACATGGTGTCGAACAGGTTGGGAGGTATGGCCCTTCTGTTGCTGGGTGGCTGCCAGCCAGCTTCAGGGGGAATTCACTGACATCAGCAAAACCCTTAAGGAGAAAACATGAGAAAGCCAAAGATGAAAGAGAAATCTTTCAGGAGGATAGGAACTGTGAAGACAGGATAATGGAATTGGGGTTTTTAGCCTGAGGAAGCAAGGCCATAGGTGTCATTTAAAAAACCAAGCATAGCTCTAACCAGTTTGGCTCAGTGGATAGAGCATCAGCCTGCGGACTGAAGGGTCCCAGGTTCGATTCTGGTCAAGGGCATGTACCCTGGTTGCGGGCACATTCCCAGTAGGGAGTGTGCAGGAGGCAGCGGAATTGATTTTTCTAACTCTCTATCCCTCTCCCTTCCTCTCTGTAAAAAAATCAATAAAATATATTTTAAAAAGTATCTTGCCTTTTTTAAAAAAAAAAAAAACACCAAAAAACACACAAGCATATTGTGTCAGATAAATGATTAGTTATTCCTCTCCCATCCCCCCAAAACACACACACACACACACACACACACACACACATACATCCTGCAAAATAGATATAAATTTGAACTGGAGCAACTGGATTAGGCATTAAACAATAGAACAGAACTTTTAGGACCTGCGGTCCCCAACCAGGAGCTGCAGCAGAATCACCTGGGATTGTTTTTCAGAGGGGCCTGTGCCATCTCAGGCTCACTTTGTCAGCCCGGCTGGGGAGTCTGCATTTTGATTTGGACTCACTATTGGGAAGGCCCGTCTTCCATTTTCAATTTTTTTTTTTTAATGAAACATTTTATTATTTTTATATATTTTATTGATTTTTTTTACAGAGAGGAAGGTAGAGAGATAGAGAGTTAGAAACATCGATGAGAGAGAAACATCGATCAGCTGCCTCCTGCACATCTCCCACTGGGGATGTGCCCGCAACCCAGGTACATGCCCTTGACCGGAATCGAACCTGGGACCTTTCAGTCCACAGGCCGACGCTCTATCCACTGAGCCAAACCGGTTTCAGCAATTTTTTTTAAAAAAATTATTGATTGATTTTACAGAGAGAGAGAGAGAGAAAGAGAGAGATTTGTTGTTCTACTTATTTATGCATTCATTAGTTGATTCTTGTATGTGCCTTGACCAGGGATTGAATCCTCAATCATGGCATTTCAGGATGATGCTCCAACCAACTGAGCTAGCCAACCAGGACCCATTTTCCTTTTTTTTTTTTTTTTGGAGCCTTTGAGTTCCTTGAGAAGTCTTTCCCAGTTGACTTGGACCTAACTTCCCTATCAGCTGATCCACAGAAGATGGCTCTCTATGTATGAAAAGCACAGGATCTGGTAGTCAGGGGACACATTGTTTTCTGAAAGGCCAGCAGAGGGAGCTGCAAAACAACAGTTTTCTTCTTGTCAAATATTCCCATGATCGCAGATGTAGAAAAACAACTTTTCTCTACTAGGTTACAACTTGGAACAGATTAAACCAAGATCCTAATATCCCAGAATTTGGCATTGAGTGTGCCTGGTATTTCAATACTACGTTGCCTCCCTGAGCCAGACATGTGGTCCTTGTTTCTGAGCGATAGGGGGACAAATGTAGCACATGCCAGTCAACGTGGCCGTCTGTGTTGCCTTATGGCCCTCTTCGAGATGGAGCCAAAGAGAGCAGAATCAAATTGGATTTTAGATTACAAGGAAAAATGGCCAATACATTTCTCTTCAGATATTTTTTTCTAAGAATTTAAGGAACGGTTTACCTTAAGATAATAGTGTTATTCTTTTTGAGAGAGAGAGATGCCTTAGTGAAGAGTCTGATGACAAACCCTTCCAGTTGATCCACAAAGGAAACAGCTAATTACTCAGAACGTATAGCTTGAGGTTGATGTATGCTAGTTCTGAAAATGGGTCAAGTAGATAATTTATAAATGAAAGGGAGAACTGACCACAGAAAGGGAGGAAAAAATAAAAATTCCTCCTAGGCTTGAAAATGCAAAGAGAAGTGGAAATGGTTAAGAAAAAAAGACACAAACTTGAATTATGAAAAAAAAATGTATTGACGAATAGAATCCATTAAGCTCCTGAGCAAATGGAGTAATAACATTAATTTTGTACTAATGGCAGAACTTCAAATTATTTCCTGGGTTAGTAAGGAATGATGACTACAACCAAATGGAACATAAGTATTATTTTAATCAAAGTCCCTATTCTTCAGATAGAGAATGAATCAGACTAAAAATAGCTATAGGGCTGTTATTTATTTACAAGGGTGGGCCATGAAACACAGTTTGTTCTTATATTATTATTTATTTATTACTGTGTTATTTTCCATATGAGCAACTATAAACCTACTTTTGCCCACCCCTGTATGTCCTTATTTATTTGCTCAGAGGGGCCTCTGAAATGGGTCAGGCTTGGCTTTTCTTGTTTCTGGGCAAATAAGAGCCAGTCCAGGAGCTCTCAAGATGTTCCATCTGAAGGACACACTCAACTTTTGGTCGATAGCTCCCAGCCCAGGTGGCTCTGGACACTGCTGAACCATCCCCCTCTTTCAGGGAGATAACTCTGTTACAGAAGACTGGAGGAGAACCAAGCAATGCTAGAGAGATGGAGTTATACTTTATTATTATTATTATTATTATTATTATTATTATTATTATTATTAATTATTACGCATAGGCTGAGAGAAAACTGTATTTCAAATTCTGGCCCCAACACGGAGGAAGTTTCCCTATTTATATCTTTTTACTTCCTTTGTCTACAAAATAGGGGATTTTCTGGTCCCCTTTGCAAGTTCTTAAAGAGTCCTATGTGCTGGGGCTTTGAGACCTCAACCAAAGGCCTGGCCTGGCACCAGTGTAATGGGGCGACCCACGGAGAAGACCACCAGGAACTCAGATCAAGATTTAGGAGCCTTTATTAAGCTGGCCAGCAACTACAGTTACAGCACCTTGCCGAAGCAGAGGCTGAACTGCAGTGCCAACTAGAGGAGTTACAGTGTTTTTATTTGCAAAACCCATAAAGTTAGTTACAAAGCCTTGTTTACACAATTTGTTCCCGACACAGTACAGCATCAATCACTACAGTGACTACATTCCTATCTATGTGTTTTAGGAACAGAGAGCATAGTGTACCGTGCCTGGCTGAAGCGCCAGATATGGCTCCCAACCACTAGGGAGTTATCCGAGAAAGAAGGCCTGTGTGCTGGGAAGGAGCCATGAGACGATATCTCAAGGCCTGGCCTGGTGTCAGCACTGACAACTCTGTCTGGGGCACAGTTTACGGCCTCTCTGGAATGGGAGTAGTCTTATTTTCCTTATTATTTAAGACAGAAGCCATACTATCAGGGTTAAAATTTCAAACAGCAGTTTTTATATAAGATGGATACTTCACCAGCACTGATAACTTCGTCTGGGGAAGGTTTATGGCCTCTCTGGAATGGGAATAATCTTGTTTTCCTTATTATTTAAGCAAGCAAGCATTTACAGGAGCCAAAATAGCAGGGTTAAAATTTCAAACAGCAGTTTTTATGTTAGATGGATGTTTCATCTCCACATCAGGGAGTGACAGCTCCTTCTCAGGAGGTCAGAGCCCTCAGTCATCTGGTGAGTTCCTAGGGTTGTAATCTTTGCTCCTTGATATAAACTTGGTGGCCTTTTCTAGTTCTTATATAACTGGGTGTTAACTGGGGGTCTTGCCCTTTAAGATGTAAGTGGATTTACCTTCAACTTTCTAATAACTGGGTCCATGGAAAGTGAAAAACCAAGATTTTTGCTAAGCAACTTTAAGTTGTTTCCAAGTCTCCTCTGCCTCCTTGGCCTTCCACTTCCTCCCAGGTTGCCTTGGGTATCTGTGTCAAATGTGGAACAGGGCTGCCTTCGTTTCCACCACAAAAATCCAGGCACAGAAGGTATAAGACTCTTCACTGAACATGGTCCTAGGGAAGTGATGAAGGATGTCCAGGTGAGAGTTACAGCTTAAAATTCACCCACCAGTGGCACTCATTTCCCTTCCCTCTCCTCTCCATCAGCTGTCCCAAGGAGGTCCACAGCTCCTCCCTTCATTGGCTATGCACTTTAGCCCTTTTCTCTTAAGTCTTGGTGCTGGCCTTCACAGAGGTCTGAGGTGGTGGTGGCGGCAGTGTGAGGATGATTGGAAGTGAACTTTCCCCCTAGGTCCTTCTCAAATTATCTTTCCAAGAGGGAAGAGTGCCCTTCAGAAGACAAATTTTGCTGCAAGCAATAGGTTAATACTTGCCAACCTCAATTTCTGGTATCCTTGAAAGAATAACTATTCCTACCTACATTAAGCTCCATTAACAACCTTCATCTTGATATTAAAAACTGCTGATTTGAAAAAGGAAGAAAGTTGCAAATATTCTTTAATATAAAAACATGCACTCCAAAAGTATTCTTATTAAAGCAATAATACAGATAAAAATTCAATCAATTCAGATGAACACATAATTATAATAAAATATCTCATCAGTTTCTTTCTTCCCCCTCCTCTCACACCTGCTCCCCAGCAGTAGCCATTTTTGGCCATTTCTGCTTTTAGTTCCTCTGATGGTTACAATCAATCATAACTTCCTTGAATGAGAGGGATGACTAAGCTCTGAGCATGAGGGCGGGTCATGGGCACTGGAAGGCTTAACTTAAAGCACGTGGGCAGGAAGTCAGGTTAGAACCTCTGCCGAAAGAGGAGGGGCCCTTTCACTGTAGGTTGCCTCCTCAAATCCAGTGATTCTTAAACCAACACCATTAGCATCACCTGGGAACTTGGCAGAAATGCAAATTCTCCAGCCCCACACCTGGACTTTCTGAATCAGAACCTATGGGGGTGGTACCCAGCAATTGGTGTTTAGTAAGTTCTCTAGGCCATTGTGTTATGCACCCAAGTTTGAGGTGCACTGCTCTAAGTCAACAGAAATCCCATTCCTCTTGCCAGATTGATTTAGGGGTGGATATGTGACTGTTCTGGCTAATGAGATATAATGGGAGGTTTGTTTTGGTGGCTTCTGGGAAGTGTTTTTGCTCTTCAAAGAGATAAATGAAAGAGTGGGGAGACCAACTCAGTCCTTCCACCAGATGGTGTGTGTCTAGGTGAGATGGATGAACTGCTGCTGACTACTTATGGTAGTGGGGTGAGTTGACACACTGAGCAGGGTGGAGCTGAAAAGCATATACACTGAGTGGCCATTATTATGACCGGCCAGATTATTATGACCACCCCATCAGTACTTCATTGACACTTCCAAAAATACTGAATATTGAAAACTTCCTAAGCAAATACTCTCAAGGTTTTATTATTATTATTATTATTATTTGCATAACTAATTCACTTCATTGTACTGATGGGGTGGTCATAATAATCTGGCCACTCTGTAGATCTAGACTCATAATGGTATCCTAGAGCCCTGACATTAACCATCTTGCAATCATCCTATATGGACATCTTGTGGGAATGGGTGAGGAGAGGGGACAGGAGAATGAACCTACTCCATTTATTCCACGGTACCTGCCATCCCCAAGTCCAGACCCCTGTTCTGTTGCAGCCTCCACTTGGGCATGTTCTGAGCTGATGTCCTTTCTGTGAATGTGTATCTCTCACTGGCTTCCAGAGATTCATGGAATCCTTAGCCTGCTGATCATCTCATATGCCCTCCACTTACTGTCATTTAGAAGGGACTTGGGAAGGGCAGAGAGAGAAAAGAGTATGCTTAGTTTGCCAACATTAATCAAAAGGCCCAGTTTGTTTGTTTGATGTAATCTTGAGGTAGCACTTTCATTGGTGAGAAACCACTATGGGATCTCTAAGGAAATCTCAGATAGGCATCTGTATTCTACTTTATAGACTTATATGGCCTAAACTTTCTTCAACCTGATGTGGTTTTGCCACAACTCATATGTCTATTTACTCTTTATTCCTGGTTGAACAATACAAGATTCTCAAAATGTCAGAATGTGACATTCTGTTTGTTTAGAAGGATTTGTTTTATGTGTATTCTTAATATTTCTCTTATAGTTAACTAGATATTAAACTCTCAGTCCTGTGCTGAAGCTCATCAGGGACACCCCCTCCCCCTTTAAGGGGCAACAACATGGCAGAGGCATCACAACGTTGTTTAGAATGCTGAGGCTTTTACTGGCTCTAAAATTGAATCAATTCACTCCTCTCTTTGTGAGTTTCAGAATCTTCCTTTGCAAAAGATGGGGATTAATGACAGCCTCTGACAGGTTTGTGGCGCTGAGTCTTGAAGTATGTAACAACATGAGTGTCTAAAAATAAGCCAGAGGTCTGAAGAGGAAGCCAGTGCACCATCACCACCATTGAGAGAGGCGACAACTGCTTGACCTTTTACATTTTCACTTATGAAGTAGATGCTTATCACTATAGCTTTTCTTGGCTAAATCTTACCTGTAATGCACTGCAGGAAAGCCTTTGTTTTTTTAAATTAATTGAAATTTTTTTGGGGTTTAATTTCAGAGAGGAAGAGAGAGGGAGAGAGAGATAGAAACATCAATGATGAGAGAAAATCATTGATTGTCTGCATTTTGGGTACTCCACACTGGGAATCAAGCCTGCTACCTGGGCATGTGCCCCAACTGGAGGTCAAACTGTGACCTCCTGGTTCATAGGTCGATGCTCAACCACTGAGCCACACTGGCTAGGCAAAGTCTTTGTTTATTGAAAGTGGGAGGGAAATAAAAACCTAAAGGCATGTTTTAAAGTGTTTTAAGTGTTGAGATTTTTAGAACACCCCCTCCATTCCCTTACCCACATGTGACTTGACATATTTTAGTGCTATTCATTTATTCTCTCTTTCCTAAGCCATTGACTTAATTTTCATAAAACAGCTTTGTGTTTTTCTCTGCACTCATATTTCATTGGTTTAAGTAATTGACTTCATCATATAATTGGAATAGTAAATACAGCTCTTATTCCCTTGGGAAGCATTCTCTTGGGAATAGATCCAACTGTGTTAACTCACTTGCCGAGAGTTAGAAGTAAAAGTCGTCATGAGCGCTCAGTGGACCCCGGGCACCCATCAGGAAGCTTTACAGAGGAAGGCACAGAGTAAGGAAGTGAGTTCAAGGCAGGTCCAGAAAGGAGCCTCTTGTGTGCCAATCAAATACATTCCCTTCAAAGTGGTTTTCTACAGCCTGACTACTCAAAGTGTGGCGTGGGGACCAGCAGCATCGCCTGGAACATGCTAGAAATGCAGCATCTCAGGCCTCACCAAGGACCTCCTGAATCAGGATATTCATTTTAACAAGAACTCCAATGATTCAAAATCATAGCAAAGCCTGCAGATCACTGCTTTAGGTGTACTTTAGGGCCTCTGTTCTTTCCACTATACACACTTTTTCTTCGTGGGCTCATCAAATTTTGAACTTGGTACAAAATAGGTATAGCATAAATATGTGATAATCTTGCTCTGAAAAAATGAGAACTGTTGTTTTGTTGGAAATTGCATCCAGAGTCAGCTCATGGGTCACCCAAGAAAATCAGTTTCATAATCTTTGTAAGCATTTCTGCTTGCCGCTATAATAAGTTACCACAACCCAGTGGCTTAAGAAAACACAGATTGACTCTCAGATAATACTGGAGGTCACAACTCCAAGTTTGTCTCCTTGGGGTAAAGTCAAGGTGTCCGCAGTGCTGCTTCCCTCTGAGTCTCTGAGGGAGGATCTACTTGCTGTCTCCTCCAGCTTCTGGAGGACAGGCACACCCCTTGCCCATGGACCCTTTTCTCGGACCACTCTCACCTGTGCTTCTGTGCTCACGGCCACCTCCCCTGCCTCCCTCTCACATGTGAGTACACTGGGCCCAGCTGGGTAATCCAGGATGGTGTCTTCATCTCAAGATCCTTGGCTTAATCACACCTGCAAAATCCTCATACCATGGAGAGTAACACATTCTAGGTTCCAGGGATTGGAATGTGGACATCTTTGGGGAGCCATTATTCTCACAACAACCTTGTCAGTTATTGTTTTAAGGGAATGTAGCATTATTATCATTACTATTTAACCATGTCTGTTATGTCCCAGGAAATTTACATACATGAAACCTAATCCTCACAGAAAAAGCCCACAGTAGATCTTATTCTCCTGTCCCTGTGGATGAGAAGCCCGGGGTTCAGAAATCACAGGGGTTGGCACCCTGACTCTCATGCATCCAGGTTTACTGAGTACCTCTTGGTACCTGGCTCATGTCATCAACATAATCACCTGATTTATTCGCCAAATCAGGACGAGCGACATCAGACAGTCCAGAGTTGTCCCCTCACTGTTCTGCCCACGGATCTAAAGCCCATGCTTATTTTGAGAAGGAACTTTTGAATGTTATGCAAATACCAGAGTGATGGTTTTGCTCGACCAAAGCCCTAGCAGCTTCCTGTGCGCGATCAGCCGACTGATCAGGACTCATTTCTAGAAATCACACACCCAGATGGGAAGGTCCCCGTCTTTAGGAATCACAGGAATCAGACATAAATGCTGCCCCTTGGCAGGGGGCGGTGTCAGCCTCGTCACTCTGATGAGCTGCCCTGATAAACTGTGGCTCAGACTTTTGGTGGGGCAGAGGAGTGAAGCTGGGGCAGAACAGAGATTGCAAACATGGAGACATTTCAAACAGGTTTTTACAAAAATAGCTCCTGTACTTGCTCTGGAAGCTTTTCGAGGGGCAGAGATCAAGTTCCCCTCCATTATGTGGCTATAATCACTTTGTTACTGGAATCATTCAAAAGGGCAAGTTCTTTGTGCATAGAACCACAGTCCGATCTCAGCATTTTCAACCTCCCAGATTCAAATGTCCCTTAGTAAGGTAAGCAACATCTGTGTGATTTAAATTTATAAGCTATTTTCAATATACTCCCCACCTCCAGATATTTTGGAATATTTGAAGGTGACCCTAATAGACTCCCCTGCTTAACCAATATTATCTTTCAAAACTGAAGCAAGTTTTTATAGAAATCCACAGATGTGATTGGGTGGGGAAACACTTAAGACACCCCCAGAATTCAAAGCCCCATTACATCCTCATTCTTTTTTCCAGCCCCATGTGCCTGGAAGCACACGTGAAATTTCTTGGGGATAAGAAGTTTTAATAACTAATACCAACTCTACTTTAACATTGGAGATAGTCCTGTTTCAAATGAAAATGTGCACACTTTAAAATTTCCCTGGCTACTTAAAATTTTATAGACAAAGCTTTTTTAAAATAACAGATAAAACAAATTGTTTATGAAATGGGCCCAAACCTGAGCTTTTGGCTGTCAAAACTAACAATCGAAAATGAATTCATTGCTTTATTTTGAATGTTATACTTTATGTTAAGGATTATGTTGTATATTTTCTGACGAAGGTTTACAACAACACATGGACAAAATATAGATTTCTGACCAACCCTCTAGGCATATTTCCTCTCCTATACTTGCCTCAGTTTGCTTATCTGTAAAATGGGATAAATAATATCTGTCCTATTTACATACAGGGTTATGATGAAAATCATGAAGGGAAAATAAATTTGCAGTGGGTATGAAAGTCCAGTGTTCTCTCTGCCAACGTGTGGAATGGGTTTAAAATGAAGTTCACAGGCACTAATGCTTCCCTTCCCCCAGCAGGGTTTGGCTGTTCCGTGTGTAATTACTCAATGTGAACTGTGGGTTTCATATCACCTGCAAAATCAGCTGCCTCTGTCACTTCTCGTTCGGGCAGTGCCCTGCTGAGCACCTCGTGATCTCAGGAGCGTAGACGCTGGCTGGCGGCGCAGTCCAGGTTTGGCTTAAAAACACAGTCCTTGAACTGTTGGGTTAGATTTCCTCGCAGCAAAACCCCAGGTAGACAGAAGATTACACGTTGCCTTTCTGCCACTTGGATCCCTTTCCTTTCTCTGGGTGTCGCTACCACTGCCTACAACACCACTTCCTTGCCTCCAGTTTGTCCAGCCACACCGATCAAATTGGGTGTGTCATTGTTTGCACATGTGCTGGGCAGGCCCCAACGGGCTCTCGAAACCACACCACTGGTTTGTGGTCCAGAAGTAGCATCTCAGCACTGCAGTGCTTTGTGGACAGACAGCTCCCTTTCATAACCTCTCTGGGCCCCAACCCAATCGGCCCCAGCGGGCTTTGCAGCTTGATAGGCCTCTTAACCAAGAACAGCAGGACCCTCCTGGTCCCCAGGTTGGCGCCAAAACAGCATCTATCACCTTGTTAGCTACTAGCTTCCTTTCTTATTAAGTCCCAGGAAATGGAGCTTGGAGGGCTCTGAAGGACACGTTATTTCAGCCAAAAGAAATTATTGTCTTCTCTAACATTGTTTAAGAACTTGCCACATGCCAGACACTGATGTGAGTGTTTTTTGGTGTATTATCTCATCAGCTCTATGAGGTAGGCATAGTAATTACCCACATTTTGCATATGAGAGAAGTAGAGCTGAGAGATGTTAATCAACATGCCCCTGGGCAGCTGAGGAAGCAGGATTCAAACCAGCACTGTGGCTGCTGGCAAGGCGCGGGAGCAGGATGGTCAGCCAGAGGGAGGGGTGTTCTGGTGGACTTGCTCATGTTGAGCTCTGGGCAGCCTGCCCAGACCTGTAGACCTACTGTGGGACCAACTGTGAAACAGAACACCCATAAACTACCCGAAAACCTGGAGAGACCTTTGGAAAACTATAGGAATAGGCTACATTTATTGGGCACCTCCTAGTGGCAGATGCTAATAGTTGGGACAGAGTAAGAAAGGGCAGATGGAAACCTAAGCAGTTATGAGAAGGAGGGTGGGCCATCAGAGCATGGTCAAGGCAGGAGAAGGGCAACAAGGGCTTCCTGCTAGCTCTGGGGCTCCCTCTAGGGATCAGTGAGCAAACTCCTACTCCCTACTGGGTTCTGAGGAGTTGGAGAAAGAAAAAGACACTGAATCTTGTCATCTTGACCATTTCAATCCAGCTTTGGGGTCTTGTGTGAGCGGAGTGCTTGGGAAATGCTGATATGGAGGGACTCCCTGAGGGGGGCAATCATGAGGCCCAGGATCCTTTGCTCTGGGGAGACTCCTGATCCTGGAGGGTGGAGACATGATGATGGGGGAGGAGTTACCCTGCCAAGCCCTGCTTACCTGGCCTGCTGGCTTGGTTGTCCTGCAAGTGGCTCTGACTGTCCTGGGGGTTAGTGCTCATAGCTGCAGGACACTTTAAAAGGTATTTTTTAAAAGGGCTTGAGGGAAGGGAAGAGGGTGGAGACAGGCCCCCTCACTGCCTATAGGCAGTCCGTCTAGGATGGACAGATTGGACATACAGACATGTCTTGGCGATTTTACTAACACGCTTTCTGGTCCTGAAGGTCACATATGATGGCAAGACGGAGCCCCCCAGAGTTATTGCTCTAAAGAGATGAGTAAATAATTTAGCTCACTTTGGAAGGAAAGAAAAAGCCCAATTGGTTGGGCTTGGACAAGTTCGACACTGGGAAGTGGGAGGGGTGGGGTAAATAATCTCCCTCTTCTCACGTCAGATACAGCAGAGCTGATGACGAGCCTCTGGGGTGGCCGGGCAGAACTTTAGCTGAGCAAGACCATCTGCTGAGTGACCTGAGGACTTCTCTGGGTGGCTGAGAATCCGGTTTCCCTTCTTCCAGCGAGAAAGGTTGAAATTCTTCTGGACTCAGCTTCTCACTGGACTGGGGCCCCCAGCTCTCCAGGTGTGAGAGAGCTGGTATTTCCCCGACTCCCATAAACATCTGGCCTGTAATTCAGTCCCTTTGACATCTGAGCCTGTGATGTTCATTTCTCCTGGGCAAATCTCTCTCGTACGGGTCCCATAGAAAGAAGAACAACCTTTGGCAGCCGCCCCAATTGGGGCCAGCCCCACAGTGTGTAATCTCTTCGAGATGCTGAGAGAATGGGGGCCTGGGCGCTGGGGCACTCTTCAGGTTATTACCAACTGCACTGGCAGATGTTCTTCCTGAACCACTTTGGGGATCCAAAAAAGTGTAAGGTCAAAGAAATGTCTTTTTAAATGATCTAAAATGCCCATTCAGTAGACCTCAGCCCTGAACACCAGACTCATATCCAACTGTCCCCTGGACCATCCCCACTTCGATGTCTATGGGACATCTTTACCCACGAAGTTCTCACCCCCACCCCCTCTCCCCAGACCGCTCCTTCCCAGTCTTTCCCATCTCAGCAAGTGGGAATCCATTGTTCCATTTTCTCAGGCCATGATCCTTGGAGTTTCAGTTTCTCTCACATCCCATCAATCCAATCTGTTAACAGAGTGGAAAGGATTGATCCGGGATCTCAGCACTGCTCACCAACGCGCTGACTACCACCAGAGCCTGTGCCAGTCCTTGTGGTGTTGCTTTTGTAAAATTCAGAAAAACATCACCCTGGTGATTCATGGGTACTCAGAGCCTTTGTGCAGAAAGAAGTGCCCCTTCCTCTGGAGGCACGGGGCCCCACATCAGGCTCTGGGCCCTGGCTGGGTTCCGGCCTCCCCCCAATGGCACAACCATGGGTGGTGGTGGTCTGCTGGCTGGTCCACATGGTGCAGACCCACCATCCTCTCTCACATGCCCCGAAGCTTCTGAGGTCCCTGCTCCTGCTTTTGCCCTCCTACCTTTCAGACTATTCCCCCTTTTTGCTTCCTCCCTCCCTGCTTTATCAGGGACCTCTCATTTCATCTCTGGCCCTTGACACGGGTGCCAGAGCGATCTTTTAAAAGGACAAGTCACTCCTCTGCTCAAAACCCGAAGTAGAACCCCAAGTCCTGGACAGGTCCCAGAAAGCCCTGTACAGTTTGTCCCCTGTAACATCATCAACTCTGTCCCCAGCGACCGCCTTCTTCTTCGTTTTGCTCCAGGCATACAATCTCCTTGCTGTCTATGGTTGTACTTGTTTTGCTCCTACTGCTCATGGGGCTCTGGAACTCTCTCTCCCTTTTGCTGAAAGGCTCTTCCACAGATATTTCCCTGGTTCATCCCCACTTTCTCAAGGTCTTTCCTCAAATGTCGCACCATTGAACTATTTATATGTGCAGCCACCCCTCCTAAATCCCAAAACGTCTTCCCCCTTCCCACAGCACTTTCACTTCCTCCACAGCACTCACCACCATTGAACATATCATACTTATTTTACATATTTATTGCATTTATGTCTGTCCCTTCTCAACAGAATAATTCTCATAAAAGAAGGAATTTGTGTCTGTCTTGCTTTTGGCTGTATCCCAGCTCCTAGAAAGGCCTGGAATGTAATAGGTGAACGATTCATCTGATATTTGTTGAGCAGATGAGTGGCAGGAGGCAGAGTAGGCACCTTACATGGAACCATATAAAATCATTGTTTTTACAGGTCAAAAGCAGTCAAGTATCAGCAACTTCATGATAGAATGTAATCCACATCAGTGGCCCAACGGAGGTGTTATGTGGGAGACATTTCCCCCTGATTAGCTCTGGTTCTATTCTGATTATAATCCCTGGGTAACAAGTTTCATATTGAAAGAGACATTTCTCTCCCTAATCCCACGACCCATGGAACAGCCTTCCTCCAGGGAGAGCCTTGGCAGCTGCTGGGCAGGACTCTAGCTACATTTGGGCGGAGCTATGGGGTAGTTAGGGAAAGCAGAGGTTAATAGACTATCAAACTGTGACCAGCCATCAGAAGCAACATCAGAGACTTGGCAGAGGTGAGATCAGTACTGAGGCAAGGCACGACCTCCTCACTGCTCAGGCCCCTGAGGAAGGAGGCTCTGAACCCAGACTCCTGACCGAGTCCCCTGAGCTCAAGCGAAGTGTTCGGAAGACAGAAGTCTCTTCCTCTGCCAGGTTGTTTGTTTGTTTATTTATTCCTGTTTTCTCTGTATAGCCAAGGGAAAGGGCATAAAGCCTTGAACTTGTGCTTTCTAAATTTAACTTTCTTAAAGATATAGACTATTAAAATCCATATGAAAAAGATCTTTTGTGTGTGTGTGTGTGTGTGTGTGTGTGTGTGTGTTTCCAAATGCCGCACTCCAGGACACACATACGGGGGAATCCTGGAATTTGGGGTTTCTTTTAAGGACGATAAAAATGTTCTAAAATTGATCAGGGTAATGGTGGTACAGCTCTATGAATAAACTAAACCCCATTCAGTATAAAATACTTTAGATGGGTGCATTGTATAGCCTGTAAATTGTACCTCAAGAAAGCTCTTAAAAAGCAAAACCAGTGAGATGAGGAACAAACATGACAAATTGTGTCAAAATGCAGAGGACAATAGCACAGGTGGTGAAATGCAAGATGGAGGCAACAGAGTAGAGAGGTAGCATGCAGATAAGGGGAGTTTCTGAAGGAGATCCTGGAGTGAGTGGAATGAAAGCCACAAATAAAGACATAAGAAAACTTGCTTTGCAGATTCCCTACAAAACCACTGACACATGGACACCTAGCCATATCTGACCCGTACAAATGACCAGTAAGCACATTAAAAAATAACTTCAGTTTCACTATTTGATAAAGAATTGTTTGCTTGAACAATTGGCAATGATTTATTTAAAAATATCAACTGCTAATGAGACCATGAGGGAACTGGGCCCCTTAGGTATCACTGATGGGACATAAACTGGCAGAACCTTCTGGAGGATAGTTTGGAAATATATATCAGGTCTTAACTTTCTTAATTCACTTTCCCACATTTCTACCTATGAGAGTTCACCTGGGGGCAGGGAGGGGAAGAATGAATTAACCTAGATCTGTACACGAATATTGTGAAAATGTGTACACATCTCAAATGCTCAATGACACAGAGATGTGTTGAGGACTGTCATCACATAATTAAAAACTGTGAGGTTATGAGGTTATTAATAATGATGTTTTAGAATATGCTTCATGACAGATCTGTTTTTGTCAAGGTAACATAAGAGTTTATAACACAACTTGCACACTATTTTTAAATTTAATTTAATTTTTATTTTTAAAATTTATCTTTATTGTTGAAAAATGTTCCCTTTCCCCCCCTCCTCCCCATTAACCCCTCCACTTAGATCCTGCCTTCACGGCACTATTGTTGGTGTCTATGGGTTATGAATATATGTATATAAGTTTTTTGGTTAATTTCTTCCTGCTCCCCCTCCTCCCCTCTGCTTGCTTCTGAAATACTTCAGTCTGTTGCATGCTTCAATGTCTCTGGGTCTATTTCGTTTGTAAGTTTATTTTGTTCATGAGATTCCACATATAAGTGAGATCTGGTACAATTACCATTTTTAAATTTTAAAACACATACATACGGGACTGAATGTACAGCATGGTAACTATAATAATATGGGTACTGTGTGCTTAAAAAGTTGCCGAGAGTAGAGTAGATTTTAAACATTCTCACCACACACACACACAAAGGGTAATTGTTAACTATGTGAGGTGACAAGTGTGTTAATTATCTTGATCTTGGTAATCATTCTACAGTCTATGTGTATACCTGATCATCACATTGGACACTTTAATCATATACAATTACACATGTCAATTATTTCTTAATAAAGTTAAAAGTGCATATATACATATATTACATATTCAGATAAACAGAAAGAGTGAGAGAGATGGAAACCGAGAATGGGAAAAATTTTCATTACACATTAAATGGCAACAATGATTTTCATTTTCTTTATGCTCATATAAAGTTGCATAGAAGTTTAAAATGGTAAAAATAACAATAAAAAGGTTGTTTAAAAACTCCTCCAATGACTGCCTCTTAGGATAGAGTCCAACTCCTCAGCCAGTGCCAGAGGCCCTGGCCCAGCGGCCCCTGCCACCTCTGCTGTCCCCTCCTCCATCCTTGTCCTGTAGCCACACACCATTCCTGGTACTTCTCTAAAAGGATTTATCATCTTAGCAGCGATCTGCTATTCCATCGGCCCAGCACATCCTCCTCCCACGCCCCACCTTGCCTCCTGCCCGGCTGCTCTCTCCCGGGTCCCCTGTCCCAGAAAGCCATCCCTGGCCACCCAAGCAGAATTCAGCCTTCCCGCTCTCACCCCGCCCTGTGCGTGCACTATTTTTGTACCTGGAACAGCACTGCCGTTATGTTTACAGGCCTCTCTCATGAGTCATTTGAGGATTAGGTTCTTAATCATCCTTGTTTACTCAGCATCCAGCGCAGTCCCAGATAAATGTTTATGGAGTGAGTGAATGAATGAATGAATAAATAAATGAATGTCTACTGAGCTGTAGGTTCATATACCGGCAGGACGTCTGTACTTAAGTGCCCCTTAGGTCTCTAAACATAGCATTTCCCAAACTGAGCCCAGCATCTTCTACCTGGGGCACCTTGACAGCCCACCCCACTCCTCATTAGCAGTCTTCCACCTTGTGCCCTGCCCATCTCTGTGACTGGAGCCTCCAATCCTCCGGGCTGCGGGCATGTCTCTTTCCTGCGGTAGAAATTCACTGGGGCTCGTAATCCTACCACCTGGGTGCTCTTGAGTTGTTTTCCCTTCTTTCCCTACACACGGCCACAGCCTCATCATCCCTGTCCCAGGGTAAAGTCAAAACTCTTTACCAAGGCTTACCAGGGATCCTGCCCCAGTCCAGCCCTGTCTGTCTCTCCAGCTTCATCTCTCCTCTATCTCAACTCTTTCATCCATTTCAGGAGCCACCTGATGAGTTCTTTTCTGCCTCTGTGCCTCTTGTGTGCGGTTTGTTTTGTCTGGAAGCCTTTTTCCAATCTTCTTGCCCCCATAACTCATTCATCAAGCTTTAATTTAAAAGACACTTCCTCCAGGAAGCCTTCCTTCATTCCTCAAGTCCCAAGTATGCCCCTCTGACATAAACTTCTATAGTTCCCCCAACATAACCCTTCTCATGCTGTGTTTAACTATGTACTTAATTGTGCTTCTCTTTCAATAGACAGTAAGCTGAACGGGAGCAGAAACCAAGACTGCTTGTTCGTGAACGTGTCTAGCAAATTCAAGTCCTTCCTCAATAAATGATTAGCATTCAATAAGCAAATAGATGAATGAATTTTTGCTTTTGCTATTGCAGATGCTGATTGAAGCTTTGGGACCAGATAAGACATCTTGTTCTTCATTTTCTGGAGGAGAGGATGAGGGGAGCGGCGCTGCAGTGGGGAGCTGCCCTGTACCCCTAGCCAGGCAGCTGGCTGACCCATCCTGTGGAGTTATGGGGGCTCTTCAAGAGGGAAGGCTGCTGTGTTAGGCCTTTCCGGGGGTGCCTTTCTTCCGATCGCCTTTTCCAAGTACTCACAACCAACTTCCCCCTCAATCATGAGTTTTTCCAAGACTTACAGGAACCCACCCTAAACAGTAAAGGAAGTTCCCTATATGTTTCTAAGTGCTGCTTCACAATATTGTCAGAGTTTCTGAGTTAAAGGTCCCAGGACTGAAACTTTGGATAGTGAAGATGCTGCTGGGGCTCAGGGTAGCTATCTACTACCCCAACCCAAGTCAGGGCAGAAAAAAGGAGCAGTGGTGTTTCTGTCTGGCAGGTACTAATGCAGAAGGTGGGGGCAGGGGCGCTTCAAAGTTTCCAGTTGGCTGAGTCAGGTTCAGAGGAGTCTTGCAGCCCTGGGGAGACCAGAGGGTAGCTGGGTAAAGTGGGTTGGTGTGATGGGTTGGAGTTTTGATCAGCAAATAAATATTCCCTGCCTTCTCCTTCTCCCATCCCCTCAGGGAGGGTGTACTTCCTGCCTCACTGACTTTAAACTTGACCATGTGATGTGCTTTAGCCATTGGAATATGAGCAGACATGCTGTGACCAGAGGCTTTAAGTATACTTGTGTGGTTCTTCCCTCTTACGCTCCTTTCATTCACAATGAGAAGAATATGCCTCAGGTCACCACTCTTTCTTCAGCCTGGTCCCCAAAATAGAAGTTTCAGACATGTCTAGTTTGAGATGGCAGAGATATGTATGATCTGGGGTTCAGGGGAGGGTCTAGCTGGAAATCTATACTGGAGTCATCAGACAGGTGACATTTAGAGCTTTGAGACAGATGGACTCAACATGGTGTGGGTGTGGATGGAAACGAAGCCCACCGAATCTTGGTTTCCTTCAATATTTAGAGGCCAGAGAGATGAGAAGAAAGCAGCAAAGAAACAGAGCTGGAGCAACCAGAAAGGCAGGCAGACAACCAGGCCAGGAAAAGTCTTGGGAGCCAAGAAGGAGGCTCAGAGCTGGAGACAAGGATCAAATGTGTCCAAAGCTGACAAGTCAGTGAGATGACATGGAGAAATGACCAGTGGGTTTACTGGCAGCGATCTCATCGATCCCCTTGATAGGAGTATATCCTGTGGAGTTATGGGGGCAAACACATCAACAGAGGGCATTCGAAGAGAATAGTAGCAGAGACATTTGCAAGTGTAGACAATTCATACCAAAGCTTTGCTGAGAAACAAAGGAGAGAAACGGTGCTGTCGGAGAGGAAACTGGCACCAAGGGAGGCGTGTTTACATGATGGGTAAAAAAATAACAAGCTTGAATGCTTACAGGAGTGATCCAGGCGAAAGAAGAAATTGATGATACTGTAGAGATGGAGGTGTGATGACAGTTGGTTCACCCACGGTGACCGGGAGAAGGCTGAGTTTGTGGGCCTACATGCAGGGGGGTGGCAGCCTGCAGACATCCTCTTCCAGTTGCAACAACTTTCTCAATGAAACTGGAAGCCAGGTCACCAACAAAATAGTGAGCTCATGGGAGGTGAAGAAGAAAGTATGACAGAGTCCTCCAGGAGAGTCCAAGAATGAATGAACTACGATGTGTAGCTTGCATGTTAGCCAGCAGTGACTCTGTTACCTGCTATCTAATAAGGCCCCACGCCAGCCCTATGAAGCAGCCCTATTATTTGCCTCATTTACACTTGAGGAAATTAAAGCACAGAGTGGTCAAGAAACTTGTCCTTCATCACACAGTAAGAAAGTGGGAGAGCCAAGATTTGAACACAGGTGGTCTGGCTCTGGGGCCAAATACTTAAAGACTAGGTTAGCGTGACTCAGTTAAGCCTATAAAAGCCTGTCACGGAACTGAGCTAAAGAGAATTAGGGTTGACATAACATTTGTGGTGCAACCACTGTGTGTCGAGTTCTGTGCTGGGTGCCTTCGCTGTTCCGTGCAGTCACGGTTATCATCAACTCCATTTTACCACTGAGGACACTGAGGCCCAGAGAGATTCAGCCAGTTGTTAAAAGCTGCAGAGCTAGGAAGTGGAAGAACTGAGTTTTGACCTCATGTTGATCTGATTCCCAAACCGACACCCTGCACAGAATGCCAAAAACCATTATAACATGTGCGAGGGTCTCCCCATCGAAAGCCAACCTACTAGCTACATACGTGAGAACCCTCCCTAGATCAGGCCGAGGTCACTTGGCACCTTTATCCTGAGCAGGTGGAGAACTTACCATGTGGTCCGTGGAGCAGGAAACATGTCAAGGAAGGTAGGTTTGGGGGGATGCTGCTTGTCTGATCATTTTTGGATGCCTCATCCATGTGGTGAGGAGGAGAGCTTAGAGGTAGATGGCGAGAGTCTTGGAATGTTCTTTTTCTTGTAATCAAAGCTCTAGCCTTCTAGTGTAAAAGCACTCATCGTACTTATGCAAGCATTTCCAAAAAACCTCTTCTTAAGAAAGAGTGTTCAGAATGTATCATCTACACGGAGCAGCCACCACTTCCTCAAATGCAAGGAAGCAGACAGTTAACAAAAAAAAAAAAAAAAAAAAAAAAAAAAAAAAGCCGAGAGGCAGCAGCGTTGTTTATGAGGACCACGCCTCAGAGAGGCCTGAGATTCTCTCAACCAGGGGCCTTGCTTCCCACGACACAGAGCGAAGTGGCAACTGGGATATTTCTGGTAAAACTGAAAGCAAGAGAAGCAGGGTGCACACTTCACGAGATACCAGCCCCTGGGGGCTGTGGGTGGGGTTTGGTGGGGGTTTGGGTGCCATCCCCCAAGTCACAGATGATTGGACCTTTCATCCGAGAGAGAGGAGGACACACGCTGGCAAATCAACCTCAAACCCAAGACCGCCCGTGAAGCAATCTGAAAGGAGAAAACACACGCGCCAGCCACAGCCACAGGGAAAGCTTGGAAAGGCCGGCTGAACCGAGGCAGACTCACCGCTCCAGCAGCTGCTCACCAGAACCGGAAGCAAAATGTCCCTGAAATTGCCAAGAAACTGGGATTTCAACCTGAAAGGAGAGGCTGGGAAAATAGGTACGGTCCGTGTCTTTTTGCTGCCTTCGTGGCTCTTCTACTTGAGCCCCCACCATTTGCATGTTGGTCTGCAGAGAGAATAGTTTACCTAAAAATGGGCCTTGGCAAATCTGGGTTTGGAGGGAGATTTGCATTCAAGTTGATAGGTTGGCTCAAAGTTTCCAAATGCCGAGAGGGGCTTCTCTTTTGTTAGGAGGTGGCCGTGGAATGGAGCTCCCTGGTGTGTGGGATCTGGGTCACTTTGGATGGGTTAAAGCTACCGATCGCACACAAAACTGTAAGTTTTTCTCTATCATGGAAGGATTATTCCCCTCCTGTGTGGACACATCCATTTTTGGAGTGGGTTTTGGTCAGAGCCCAGATTGTGGTCTTTGAAGTGCTTGCTCTGCGATCAAAGTCAAGGTAGCCTGTTCCATGAGTCCACCGGCTCTCTAGGCCCTCTCGGCAGGCTCGGGGGTGAGGTGCAGCTGAGCCTTGCAGCAAAAGGAAACAAGGTAGACAAGACAGCAACATGGAGACATGTGGAGAGATAATAAAGATAAGTTTAGTTAAAGGGACAGGATGGAAGGGAATTCTTAGATGGAGAAGTTGAAAAAGAGCAATGCATTTTAGATTAATTATCTTAAGGGACGCTGGCATGTTTTCTGAATTCTCTGACCCTTAAACCACACCTCTTCCCATTAATTAGTGACACCCTAACTTCCATCTGTTATATAACTATTATTATGTGTTTCTCTATATGCGTTTCTTCTACTATTAAATTGATCACAGTAATTTAGGTAGAGCAATTGGGCCAAAAATGATTCCTTGTGTTTTATTCTTCTACCCATATGGTGAGATAACTGCCTTGATATTAGACAAGTGTTAAGGTGTTTCTAATGGCTTGGAACAAACGTTAGATTTGGGCTTCTAATCGTGGTTAACGTGTTGCTAAAATAAGTGATCCATTGCAAAGTCACATAATGGAATGTTAATATATAGGTCCGAGAAAGGATTTGAAAGAAAATTGAGAGAAGCCATTTATCTTGGTAACCAGGAAGGTTAATCCTAATCAAGCCAGGAGTCATGTCATGCCGATGTCAGTTCAGAGAGTAGCTAGCATGTATGTCTTACATCAGCAAGAGATTCTTCTCCTAACCAATGTATTTGGTTGATTTACATTCTGTTACATGTCATAAACATTTGTTTTTAGAAGTAAAACTTCTATGGTTCTGTTCCATTTGGGTGTCCTGCTTCTGGTTACATGAGGTCATTCTACCCTTTCACCATCTGTGTTTGACAGGTCTTACTCGCCTTCTGTTTAAAAATGGGAAATGTGAGACAAGGAATGATTAGATGATTAAAGAGTTACATTTTTTTTTTCAGGGTTATAGAAAATTACATTAGCTCTCAGGTCTGCATTTTCTCAGGCCTGGGATTAGGTTGGGTAGATTTTATGTTTTCTACCAATGTTCCTTAAATCATGGTCCCATGGGTAGCCTGTATCATAGTCACTTAAAGTGTTTGCTCAAAATGAAGATTCCTGGGCACCATCCTGACTTGTGAACTCAGAATCTCCGGAGGGAGGCCCAAGCATCTGCAGTTTAACAAGCACTCACCTCTCCATCCCACCGGATGAGGTCTTGCTGTAGGGGCTATGGTTGAAGTTAGAAGATTCCGAGAGTTACCTTTCATCTAGAATAGAGCACAGTGCCTGGTCCTAGAGGATGTTTGTTGACCGAATCAATGACTGATTACCAGCAGAAGATATCGTTTAGTACTAGTTAATAAAACATACTTCTATAATGAAATATAAAGTAGCGCTTGTCATTATCCAGGCCATTTATAAGTTTGTCATCCCTAGAGACTGGACTGCAGTCGGAATACCTTTCATGAATGTCCCATCAACGAGAATTCAGATTATAGGCTGAGGCCTCCAAGGGGAGAGAGTCCCTGAATCATAGGACCTCCAATCCCCTCTCCAGAGCCCTGTGTCCAGGTGGGGCAAAAGTAGGTATACAGTTGTGAGTATGTGAAGCACAGAGTTTATTCTTGGATTATTATTTATTGTATTATTTTCCATACGAACAACTACAAACCTACCTACTTTCGCCCCACCCTGTATGTCAAAGAAACTTGCCTCTATTAAGAAGATGTGTGGAGCTGGGAATCATGTCAGGGAAGCCAATGGCCTGTGGTTTTTCCAGCCTGGCCTAGTGCAGGGTAGATCAGGGTTTCTCAACCTGGACACTATGGGTATTTTGGTCTGGGTAGTTCTTAGTGATGGGGGCTGATCTGTGCATTATAACACAATAGCAGCATCGTTGGCTTCCACCCACTGGATGATAATAGCACCTCTTACCCCCTAACACCACCAGTTGTGACAACCAGACGCGTCTCCAGACATGGCCAGACATCTGGGGAGGGACACCTTCCCTAGCTGAGAACCACTGGAGGAGATGATCACCAAAACAGTGTGACTTTAAGGTCACTTGGGGCTGGAAGCCAGATATTACCTCGTGATTCACTGTCCAGGTAAATTTTCAAGAGGCTCTTAGCAAGATAGAGCTTCAGGGGCAAGGGCAGTAGCCCGCAGAAGATGCCGGGTTCTGCACTTGCTTAGGAAAACAGCAAGAAACGGATTCATTATGTGGCCCAGAAAGGGGCCCCAGGCTTTTCTTTTTTTTGGTGATCTGTGCTTCCAGTTTCCCCTAAATCTTGTGGGTGCTGAGCCAGGGCTGCTGTGAAAGTGAAAGTGTCTGAGAGTGGGGGAGGGACTCTCCACTGGACTCCCATCTCAGAGATCGGGGGAGGGCCCGCTGGATGGGAGAGCTTCCCGGGGACGACCACCGTGGACCTGACATGGGTGGGAGGAACTGACCCTGGCTCCCCTGCCTGTGACCCATGGATCCTGGTGGAGGCTGGAAGAAAGGGAAATGCAGAACCAACCAACTTCACTTGAGGCGGCTCCCAGGGCACACATTTCTTCTTTTGCTTCTCGATCATTCATTTTAGTCCAACAATGAAAATTGTGACAACCTTCCACTGCTTTCTCACACTGTTACTCAAAACTCTTACTCTTTCACATGTCTTCCTAATCCATTGTATGCCCTGCAGGGTGGGTTGTGGGACTTAGCATCCTTTCTGGCACTGTCCGGGGGGTCTGGCATCCAGTGCTTGGCATGTAGGCGCCCTATTGAGAGGGTATTGACCACACAGGGAAAGCCCCTGCTGCCTGTGGTTTGGGAGTGTTTAGTTGGAAGACTGCTGGGTGAATGTCAGGACCACCCACATTGTATCCAGTCACAGGCACATCTTTTTTTTTCTTCTTCTTCTTTTTTCTCAGTTCCCCCAGCCAAAGTAGGGCAGAACAGGCCCTAGAGTGCATGTGACTCTGAGATACGTAATGAAAGTGACTATGAGGGGGGTGGTTTAAACTTTTCTTCCCTCTGAAATTTAATGTTGAAAAAAATTATTCAGAAACAAAAAAATCATTATTCTAGTCTCCAAAAGGTAAAGTGAATAATGACAACAGTGGTGGGTTTTTCTCCACTTAATTTTTTTCCATCTGATAAATTATAATTTGTCTGTTACTGGGTCTAGTTCTGTCCCTTAGAAAATCAGAGTAAAGGGAATGAAAACTTTTGTACTTAAGACCTTCATAACTAGAGCAATTTATAAAACCATATGGTTTTATTCAATGCAGGTTATTATTCGTATTTAAAGAAGTCTTATTTAACAAACAACATGAATGGATATTTTTCAGAATAGGAAACCTATATAATAAAAGCCTAATATGTTAAGTATCCAGTCATCCAGTTGGCCATTCAACCAATCAAAATGTAATATGCTAATTGTATGCTAAGGCCACTCAACCGCTTGCTATGACATGCACTAACTACCAGGGGGCAAATGCTCCGACCGGTAGTTTAGCTTGCTGCTGGGGTCTGGCCAATCAGGACTGAGTGAGATGGGCCGGACATGCCCTGGAGCCCTCCTGCAGTCCCTCCCCTGCTGAAAAACCTTCTGTGTCCCTCCCCAGCCCCATCCTGCACTGGTGGTGTCCCTCGGCCTGGTCTGTACCCTCTCGCAATCTGGGACCGCTCAGGGGATGTTGGAGAACCAGTTTCAGCCCAATCCCACAGGCCAGGCCGAGGGACCCCACTGGTGCATTATTTCGTGCACCAGGCCTCTAGTAATACAATAAACATGGAACTATTCCACCCAGCCTATAGTGAGCTGGTTGGTTTGGCTTTCAGCATTGTGAAACTTACAATGTGCTAACCTGGTCTGGCCTGGGTTCTGGACCAAATGTTGTCCATTTGCTGTGGCCGAAGCCTCTGCACTCCCTGAGCAGCTCCCGGTCCCTGATGGATAAAGGTCTACACACGTGCAAGCAGCGCCCAGGACAAGAACATGCCTTCCTCAGATAGTGAACACGGACACAGAGGAGCTCCTCTTAAGGTCCATACCTGTTTTATTTCTGTTCAAGTAAAAATGTCTGTCCCTATGTTGTCACTGACTTACCTTTAGGCATAAACTAAGTTCTTTCCAAAAGGCACATGCCTCTGACTGCCCAGGTTGAGAGCCTCCTGGCCACCTGGGGGGCAGGGACTGATGTTACTCTAAGCATCAGGAGAGAGAGGGCCAACTTGAGTGATGACAGGAAGTCAAAATCCTGTTTGCTGATCCCTCATGGACAAAGTACAGATACACTTGGGTTGGCAGAGGTGAGCTCAGTGTCTGTCAGTGCATGTATCTCTGATAAAGGGTCTAGAGCAGCTGTGGGCAAACTACGGCCCGTGGGCCAGATCCGGCCCGTTTGAAATGAATAAAACTAAAAAAAAAAAAAAAAAAAGACCGTACCCTTTTATGTAATGATGTTTACTTTGAATTTATATTAGTTCACACAAACACTCCATCCATGCTTTTGTTCCGGCCCTCCGGTCCAGTTTAAGAACCCATTGTGGCCCTCGAGTCAAAAAGTTTGCCCACCCCTGGTCTAGAGTGAGGATGTGGCATGGTCCTGGCCTGGTATACACAGCTGTAAGTGCCTCCCAGACATGGCAGTCTGCCGTCTCTGGTCTAGTTTATAAAGCATGTGCACAGAGTGTCTATTGGGAGAACTATGGAGACACCACCCGTCCCCTTTAGAGCTGGAGCATGGCCCTTCGAGTAGCCAGTGCCTTCTATGGGGGTTGAAAGATCCAAGCACTAACCGAGAAGAGTAAGTTGGTGATGGTGGTTCCTTCCCACACTTGAAAGAAAAGAAGTGTAACCTCTCACGGGGCAGCACTGTGCTCGGCTAATTGGATACAAGAGAAGGGAGTGTGTGAAGAGCTGAAGTGAAACCCAGCTGTGGCTACAGCAAGTGAGACAACAGGGCAGTGTGGAGAGCCAGGAAAATACCATGGGAGTGATTCCATTCAATCAGAGTGATTCCATCCAGGGGATGGTCCGTAAATTCTGTAGACTCCCCAGAGGGGAACTGAGATATGGAAGTTACAAAGAGAGAAAATACATTTCTTGTCTTATGCTTTACTCATCACCATTTTTCTCCTTGTAAACTTTTTTTTTCCTCTTTGGACACTATTTAGAAAACAAAAAATCATCTTACAAACAAAAAAGCATTCCTGCTCTCTGTTTCTGCAGGGCTCATTGGCTATTAGGGGCACAGATGAGGAGAAAACTTATAAGACATCTAGACAAGCACTGGGCTGAGAGCAGCCGTGGGAGCCGCAGGACAGAGCCTATGAACAGGAGCTGGTCCTGCCACCATTCTTCCCACCACGGCCATTTCTTTTCTTTAAGATTTAGATTTGTATGTTCTTCAGTGAATCTAGGATTTGCCATTTTTCTCACACTGGTTTTCCTGTACACAGTCTCTGTTTCTCCAGAGAAGAAAAAACTTTGTAACTTTGTATAGCTCCTCCTTGTGGAGGGATTAAACCGGAAGTCCTACGCCCTGGCCTTGCTCACCCTCCCACCTGTCTCTTCCCACACCAGCCCCCTCAGGCACGCACACTCTCACATGCCAGACCTCAGTCACTTATCTCTTTCAGTTCCCTGTTCTTTCTCATCTGCCTGGAGCCCTCTCTACTCGAGGCTCTCCTACAACCACCCAATTCCTCCCTGTGATTTAGCCACAAGTGTGGACATCTTGTCCTCTGGGGGTCCCTAAATCTGCAAATCACTGGAAGGAGAGTATCATACTCCTTCCTCAAGCTGTTTAAACAGAGAGGCTCATAACTTTAGACACTGTGGGCTTCCTTTGAGGTGAGCTCAATGAATGCTCCTGAACTTGCATGATATGAGTCGACCCTACCAACAGATGGCTTGGTTTTCAACAAAGAAGTTTGTCCTTAATCAGTAATATCTAACACCAGTGCTCTCGGCCTTTCCTGGAGAGAATAAACTCGAATAGCCTGGAAAAAGCTGCACTGACAAGATTGTCTAAGGCACTGAACTGCCCATTGGCTCTTCCTGATGGGAGTGTGGGAGGGGAGGAGGCTGTGGGCTACAGAAAAGAGAGCCTGAGCTTGGGACCCTTCTGCGATTTTTCAGTGAATCCCAAGGGCAAGTTGCTTAGCATAATTATTGAATAGAATTCATAACGCGTATGTTGAGAGGAAGAAAATATTTCATGCCCATAACATACATTAGGCGTTCAGCAAACATGTGTTTCCTTTTGAATAGATAATCTCATTTCCAACCTCAGATCAAACTACATTATCTTGATACCCTCACAGTATGGGTGCACTGAGTTATGCTTTAATGTTCCACCCTCATTTTTTAACCATTACTGCAATTAGTGATTTCATGGAATTTGTTTCTGAGTGTTCTGTGAACATGAGAGCAAGGAATGGACAATGCCAGCCACTCTCCTATGTGTGACTTGACGTGAGAAAATTTGTTGAGAATTGAGTGCTCAGAAGTGCTATGTGTCCTTTGAGGGGCTGCCATGCTTCCTCCTTTCTGGTAATTCTGTGCAATTTATTGTGCTTCTTATTTTGTCTTGGCTCCCAGGAAACTCAGAGTTAAATGGAAGCTCAGAGCTAAATTGGCGCTCAATCACAATATATTTTCCTTTGTCTTTGAAATATATTTATGTCTTGGTTGTAAATAAAATTTCTATTTAAATATGAAAACCCCATTACATCTTTTACTTTAAGAAGAGCATGGAAGTATAGGCATATCGGTAGCCACAACTCCTCAGGTATCCTGTGGGTAGATGTCATACTTATTAGTAGCAACTAGACATTACAATTTTCAGTTCATAAATCAAAACACGGTGCTATGAGCACTCATATTCTTTCCCTGGAGTTGCATAAAACAATGGTATCTTTAGTCCATTGAGACTGAGCATTCCATTCATTCATTCATTTATTCATAAAGCATCTCTTTGCTCACCTCTATATGATAGGTCCATTTCCAGGAGCATCCTCAATAGTGGACTGCTCATTCTGACAGCACCCCCTCACTCACACCTCTATCTTTCCAAAGAAAGTGTTTTTCAACTTTGGTGCCTCCACATATCCCCATAAGCTGTGAGGTGTCCGGCACCAGAACTGTGACTAACTCAGGTCACAACTGCTTCACTCCCTTGTTTCCTCCCTCGGCTGCCCATCCCCCCTCCCCAAATGTGCACACGCAGATCTTAGTTCCAGAGGGGGCCGGTGATACTCTACTCTGGGTCTCTGGCCTATGGCTTGTGAACCATTTATATGCTTCCTTGTTGGTTTGGGAGTTTCAAAGTGAAAGAAGAAGTGCTACAGTAGAAAGATTTTGAGACAGATGCAGAATATTTCCTCAATATTTTAAAATAATGTTATAAATTTAACAAAAAGTTTTCTGACAAAGTCTGAACTAGCTACAATAAAATGAGACAGTTACACATAATATGGTATTAGAGAGCTAGCTTTGGAGTCAAACTGCCTAAATTTGAATCCCACTATCACTAATCACTAGCTAGGTGACCTTCATCTTTAGCTTCTTCATCTGGAAAATGGGCACATCTGAAATATGGATATTGTGAGGATTAAAGGAGATGATCTCTGTCAAACACTTCCTATAGAAACACTATTGGTATGTGTTTCATTAACATCAGTTGCCATCATAGCACCACTATGGGCCTTGCTACAATGCGGGCATGATATTAGCTCCTCCTACCTAAGTCATTGGTGAAAGCCACAGCCAACAGTGCTAGAGCTTGGCTTGTCTTACTCCAGTTTAGTTCTTCTTTCTTTTCTTTAGAGAAATAGTGTTTACAACATCTGCTGATCCACTTTCCTGGCCCACAGCCACCCTGCTGGTCTGTGGTTGATGGGCCGTGTCTTGCTTCTACTCCTTTTACCTCTACTGTTTGAATATGCCAGCCTTAATGCATACGACTGTATCAATCATATTTATGGAGCTATATCAGTTTTCTCCTTGTTTTTCTTTCTTCTCTCTCTGTCTCTATTTTTGTTTGCCATTTCATCCCCAAGTTAGTAAAGCGCCTGAGCTGTGACTCTCCAATAGAGTAATGAGGGGCTCCTGTAAGTTCCCTGAGGAATGCTGGCCGTAGAGACGCCACGGTCTCTGAGCTATTGTGGTGGGAGCAGTTCCTCCAGCTTCCCTTCCTTTGGGTAGGAAAAGTGACTGTGGGCTGTGCGCCGCCTGGAAGACCCTCCATTCCTGATCAGCGGCTTCCTCCATAGCTGCTTTTCCCCTGCTGTCCGGTGGACCTCTGACCGCTGGAGTGAAGCTGAATGTTGTTTGTCTGGGTCTCCCTGGCGCCACGGTTTAATGTCTGTGATCACTTACATGTGGGTTACAGCAGCAGCCGCTGACTTGTTTTTCTGATTTACTGTAAGAGTCCTGCACGTGGCCTACTCTTCATTTCCAGGCCCTTATTTTTAGATATAATTGTGAGAAAACAGCAGGACCTTCAAAATGAGACTTTCGTTTCCTTGGCCCCAGTTTCTGCTGTTGCTACTCAAGGGTTCTTGTGAGTGTATTCTTCCTCTCTCACTATCCTCTGGACAGGGGTCCTCAAACTACGGCCCGCGGGCCACGTGCGGCCCGCCGAAAACATTTATCCGGCCCGCCGGGTGTTATTGCCGCCGCTGCCTGTCCTGCTTAGCAGCCGACTGTCCCGGGCCCGCAGTGTGCATGTGTGGAATGTCTGAGGGACAGTGAACTGGCCCCCTGTTTAAAAAGTTTGAGGACCTCTGCCTGGAATTTATTCTCTTCACTTGGTCATTTAGAACCCAGAAATCCACAGCCGGTGGGTGAGAAATCTCACCACACACACAATTATGATAATAATAGATACAGAGCACAGCTGTCACCCCAGGGCTCAGCCAGGGTCCTTGTGCTCCGTTCTGAGACCACCCTGCCTTCCCTTCATGTGGCACTGATCCCGTTCTGAGCCATTCTCAGTTCTCCGTCTCACGGTGACCAGCCATTCCAGTTTGTCTCAGAGTCAGAGTTTTCCACAATATGAGACACTCAGTATAAAAACCAGTATCTTGAGAAAATAATGCCATCATTGTGATAGGTGTATATCTACTGAATTAAATTTCCAGTGAGGTCACACAGTTTAAGGTGAAAAAAAAAAAGAGTGCAATTATGGGGAAACTTTAAAACCTTATATTGTGATGTGTGTTTTCAAACCCCAAGTCAGAAGTTCTTTCTTTTCAGATATATATAAATAATTGATTTCAGAGAGGAAGGGAGAGGGAAATAGAAACACCAATGATGAGATAGAATCATTGATTGCATTGATTGGCTGCCTCCTGCATACCCACACTGAGGATCGAGGCCACAACCTGGGCATGTGCTCTGACCAGGAATTGAACTGTGATCTTGCGGTTCATAGGTCAACGCTCAATCATTGAGCCACACTGGCTGAGCCAGAAGTCCTTTCAAATTCGTTCTTTAGCCTACCTGAATCTGCCATGTTAATGACAGACTGAATCTGTGCTTATGACATTTTTCATTCTTGTTCATACTGGAAGGATTGGGAGCCACACCTGTCAGTCACATGGCAGGGAATTTCTTTTCAGAATCACACAAAACCCCCTGCCCTGTGGAATCTATATCTGACTCCTAGGTTTGCCATTCTGCTTTCTGGATTTCTTTTTTCAACTCTACCACTCCCTCCCCATCACCATGGCCACCACCACTCATCTCCTCCTGGAAGACTTCCTGGATTGCCCAGGTAGAATTAATCTCTCCTTCTTCTGTGGAATTATGCCATGTGGCTCATTTTCCTTCCACTCTGATTGACACATTTATCAAACACCTACTGTACTCTGGGCACTGTACTAATGTAAGAAGATTAAAAAGATCAAGCTCTTAACCTCATGCAGCTCACAGTCTCATTGAAGAGATGCTCAGAGGGAAGTGGAGCTCTCCCACTGAAGATAATCAATTCCTAAGTGACACCATTGCAATTATGACACTTAAGAAGCTGACACAGGGTTTGTTCTGTAACTAAAGTTTTTATTTATTTATTTATTTTATTTATTTTTTGCCTCCCGGGAGCTATAGCCTCTAAATATATACAAGAGGCAAGTTTTAATTTGTTTTTTAAAATCTTTAAATTCTTTATTAGTTAAGGAATTACAAATGTGTCATCATCCCCCCCCATTAACCCCCCATCCTCCCCCCACCCCCCCACTCATGCTCTCATCCCCTGTTGTCCATGTCCATTGGTTAGGCTTATTTGCATGCATACAAGTCCTTTGGTTGATCTCTTCCCCTTACCCCCACCCTCCCCTACTTTCCCTCTGGGGATTAATAGTCTGATTGCTGTTTCTCTGTTTTTGGATCTGACCCTGTTCATCAGTCTATGTTGTTCTCTATATTCCACAAATGAGTGAGATCATGTGGTATTTATCTTTCTCTGACTGGCTTATTTCACTTAATTCAAGTCTACCAAAAAACACATTGTCAATCTCAGATTGCTATTCTGCTTAATGGCCAATAGAGGGCGGCCACAGACAATGTACAGTAGTTGTATTACTACTGATCAACTTGGTTTGTTTCCAGAAAGTCCTGGATTTAACCAGTCTCTGGCCAGCACAAAGTTATCCCATATCTCATCCTTCTGTGGCCTGAAATGCCCAGGGTTATAATGAAAGTGAATGATGATTTAGTCATCTTTGTGTCTTTACAGATAAAAAGTGAGGTTCCAGATAAAAAGTGTTTCTTGATTGGAGACACACCCCTCCCCCTCAACTCCACTTAGCTAAGAAGCCAAACCTGAGTGTAGGGGGATGGGATGTCCTTAAGAACACCACCCTTGAAGTCAGATAAACCTGGATTTGATATCCAGCTCAGCCTTTAGTCACCTCTTGGAATTTGGGAAAGTAATTAATCTATCTGTGCCTCAGTTTTCTCATCTGAAAAACAAGTAGTCCTGCCACTTTATAACATTGTTATAAGAATCAAGTAATGTGTGTACAAGTCACTTAGCATAGTGCCCGGCCATCAGTTGTTGTTTTATTATTGGTAGTATTTCTCCTTTAATGGCCCCATCTCCAGTAATACGACCTCCAACCAGCTCGGCCACTCATACTCATAAGTAAACCATGTCATCTCTATAATTGTACCATCTCTGAAATCTTGTTTTCAGGCTTCCCACGCTGTGACTGCCACACCCTATGAGCCCAGCTCACCCACTCAGCAATTCTCTGATCTCAAGGAGCTACTGCTCCCATGGTTCTGTGACTTTTTTACTACCAGTCATCCATTACATCCCCTTTAGTGTAGATTCCTAATTCCGGCATTGTAGAAATACTGAATAAACACCCTCAAATCTCCCGCCCCTCTCTCCTGCTGTCTAACCAGATGGAAAAACCCGTAAACCTGTTTAACCAATGGTCCACCTTCTCAGTGCCTGTACCTGGGCAGCTGAGCATGGCTGGGGAACATGAGATAAACGAATCACCTGGACTCACTTAAATTTGTGACCAAACATATTAGGTAGACAAGCACACTACGCCTACCTAGTGAATTTACTTTCCTTTTCCCCAATACTTATTTTTCTTTCTCTCCTCAAGACCTTACCACCTCCTCCCACCAACACTCTCACTTTTATATTTCATAAAGAAAACATATGTTCAACTGAGTGGGAACCCCCTCATTTTACTGCCACCAAGTGCTTTCACCTACCCACATCTTCATCTCCAGTACTACCCATAGCCCTGGGCAATGAGGGCCCCCATCCAGAGACCCAGATCTTACAGGGTCCAGCTTCTGCTGTATTCCTCCTCATGGGGTGCGGTGTCTGGCCAAGGGAACATGCCCACATGTAGCCTGGATCCTGCTTGCCTTCTAGACCACTTGGGACTGTGACATGCCCTGGAGGCCAGAGCTGTTCCCAGGGCCCACACAAATGTTTCACTGGGTCCCTCTAAATTCTTCTATTTAACAAATTCTTTTCTTCAACATCTTTAGTATCCAGGGAGCTCCTAACTCAGGTGCAAGGCAGCTTTGCTCAAGAAATACAAATACTAAGGTTCTACATCAGTGTTCTCATATGGTAGATTGGTATAAGTAGGTAGCTGAGATAAGTGGTGAGGAGCAGCATGGAAAGGGGGAAATGAGGAAAGACAAAGCGAGTAAGACAGAGGCACGCAGATGGAAGGATCTGGTAAAAGGAGAAGGGAAAAGTGGAGAGTGTGAGGTGAATGGAAGAGAGAAGCCTCCATATGGTTGAGTGGGAAAACACCCCATGGGTTCCCTAGTCCACAGTCTTTTCCTGATCCAGTCTTCCTGGCTGGGGCCAATAGGATGCTGACCCCTAACTGAGAAATTCCTAGAATTGCTTCTTGTTTCTGAAATGCAGGTTCTAGCCAGCCACGTGACTGCATCCTGTTCCTTGATGTGTAAATGAAGCTGCCCATGGCCACCAGATGGCAGCACATCAGCCAGAGCTGGAGTGGTTTGGTTGGGGCAGCCAGACCTCTGGAGCGGCCACTGGCAAGCTGAGCAGGTTCATGCCACCATTTCATCAGCTTCAAAATAATTTGACGTGTGTGTACAGTGGATGATTGCATTTGGGGCTCTGCTTATTGTGTTGGGCAGTGATTTACCGCACTTTCTATGATCTCACTTGGTTCTTATAACAGGCAGGCAGAAAAATTACCTTCCGCATCCTCTCAGCTCAAAGGGTGTGAAACTTGGACCTGCCACAAAGAAGAAAAACTTATTAACGTGCATGAAATCAGCCATGCAAATTGTGGAACATAGTCACGGTTTTGTTTGTTCTGTAGCAGTGTAAAGATTGCAAACTGTTCTGCAAGATCGGAAGGGGAGAAACGACAGATTAATAATTCCTTTTCAAGGAGAGACCTGTTATTTCTCCTTCCAGGTGACCTGAGGCCCATGGCCCTTTGTTTAGCAGTAGGCTTCTAGAAGAGAGGTGGCGCTATTGTCACTTTTTGGGATGAATATAACAGGGCTCCTTGGGGCTGTTTCACCAGCTCTTGCTCTCAGAGGGCTCCCAGTCTCCAAGGGTGGCCACAGGTGTGGCCTTTGTAACCTTGACACTTTGGACAGTGTTGACTGGAGCAGGGTGGGCAGCTGACTCAAGATGCAGCTATCTTGTTTTCTCTCAGTCTGAAGTCCATAGAGAATGGGTGTTTGGAACTGAGCCCTGCAAGTTGCAGGGCACTAACAGGATGGCCCTTGAGCTCTGGTAAGAGCTCATCACTAGCAAAATCTACTTTGATTTTTACTCCTCTGAAGCCATGCTATTTTTCTCAACATTTCTTAGATTTTTTGAAATAATATGCTATCCTTAAATAATTGTACACACATGCACATGCTTTATCTATCTACCTGTCGATAGATATGTATGTGTCTATATTTATATCAGGGTTTCTCAACCTCAGTATTATTGCCATTTGGGGCCAGACAATACTTTGTTGTCTGGGGCTTCTCTGTGCATCGTAGGCTGTTTAGCAGCATCCCTGGATTCCACTCAGTTAATGTCAGTAGCAGCCCTCTCTCTTGTGACAACTAAAAATATCTCCAGACATTGCCAAATGTCCCCTAGGGGATAAAAACCATCTGTCTGTCTGTCTATCATCTATCTATCTATCTATCTATCTATCTATCTATCTATCTATCTATCTATCTAATATTATAAAAGGCTAATATGCAAATTGACCAAACTGCAGAATCACCAGTCACTATGACATTCACTGATTACGAGGGACAGATGCTCTATGCAGGAGCTGCCCTCTGGTGATCAGTGCGCCCCCACAGAGGGAGTGCCACTCAGCCAGAAGCCAGGCTCACAGTTGGCTAGCACAGCAGTGGCACAGCACTAAGGATGTCCAACTGCTGGCTTAGGCCCGCTCCCATGGGCCTAAACTATCAGTCAGACATTCCCCGAGGGCTCCCAGACTGTGAGAGGATGCAGGCCAGGTTGAAAGACCCTCCCCCAGAGACCCCCACTCCCCCCAAGGGCATGAATTTCGTGCACCAGGCCTCTAGTCTATCTATATTAACTCAGCTTGACTCAGAATCTGTTTCTTGCAGCCAAACATTTGTTGACTAAGACAATGATAAAGCGTGGAGAAATTATGTGAATACAGCAAGTTAGCAGCATAACCGAGACTGGATAGCAAGTCTCCTGAACACTACCCAGTGGGCTTCCTACTACTTTCCCCAAGAGAATTCCTTTGCAGGGTCTTTAAACCCACTATCTTGCCAACATTGTGCTATCCCTTATGCTGAAACCAGTACCACTGGAATTAACAGATTGTGTGTGTGGAATGAAACATCCCTTGCTCTAGTCTCTTATTTGCCTGGGACACCACAGTGAATAATCTGTGTGAGGAGCACGGTGGGCTTGTTGCTGGGGATGGCAGGCCTGGCCTTCCCTAACATCCAGGAAAGGGACAAGCTAAATGTAGGGGCACAGAGACCAACTCTGTTATCCTGTTCTCTTACAACTTGGGGAGATTTAGCTTGGTATGTTGGTCTTCCCACATTTCCATGTTTTTTGAGGCCATACACCTCACTCAAGTCACTGGGAAGTGGTAGATATCACTTGTTTTCCATTCAGAACTTGCATTCGCTATGGAAACTTCTGAAGGTCAGGACAGGGTGAGAATATCAGACGATTCTGTGTAACAAATGTGAGCAGATGAAAAAAATTGTTTTGAAATCAAATAAAATGTGTTCATTTTGGTCTGCAGTTATGAGTTTGGCAAGTGCGCAGTCGTGTGATAACCACCACAACCAAGATACTGAACAGTTTCATCTCTTTTTTTGTTAACCTCCCTTCACCAGCCACAGTCCTGGGTAACCACTCATCTGTTCTTCAACCCTCTCATTTTGCTTTTTCCAAAATGTCATATAAATGGAGTCACACAGTAGGTAGCCTTTGGAGCCTGATTTATTTCACTCAGCAGAATGCATTTGAGATTCATCCATGTTATTGCTTAAATACACACATTTTTGTCCTTTTTATTGGTCCCTAGTGTTCCGTTGCATGGATGTAGCCATTCATCAGTTGAAAGACATTGGGGTTGATTCTAATTTTTGGAAATTATGAATAAGCTGCTATAAATATGTGATCACAGGTGTGAACATAAAGTCTCATTTCTCATGGGTATATTTTGAGGAGTGGGACGGCTGGGTCATATGTTTAACATTGTAAGAAATTGCCAAATTGTTTTTCAAAGCAGCTGTACTATTCTGTGCTCCCACCAGCCATATACGACAGTTCCAGCTGCTTCTCATCCTTACCAGGCCTTGAGATTGTTGCTTTGTCTTTAACTTTTATTTTAGTGATCCTAAAATGCTTGCAGTGGTGTCTCATTGTGGTCTTACTTATTGTCTTCCTGCTGACTAATCACATTGAGCATCTTTTCACTCAGTAAAGTGTCTATTCAAATATTCTGCCTGTCTTTAAAGTCAGTTTGTTTTCTTATTGTTGAGCTTTGAGAATGCTTTAGATATCCTGGATATAATTCCCTTGGCCACATAAGTGATTGAAAATATTTTCTCCCAATCTGTGCGTGGCTCACTTTCATTCTCTTAGTGCCTTTCACAGAGCAAACACTTCTTATTTGGATGAATCCCAATGTCACATTTTTCTCTCATAGACTGTACGTTTGATGTCAAGGGCTGTTTTCCAGAATCCCAACCCAGGATAGTGTGTAGATATCAATATGTTTCATACATGGTAAAGACTCTTTGATCCTCTCATTCAGCCTCTGCAATGGTTTGCAAACATATTCTTTCGTTGTTCCTCTGCAGCTCTGCCCATGTGAACACACCCACACACTTCAGCATTACAAACACAGATTTCCTGTGTCACTGTGAACCTCAGCCCTCCCTTCCCAGGCCTCCTCCCAAAGATCACAAAAGTCACATTTTCCAAAGCATTTTTTTTTTTTTATTGTGCAGGGGAAAGTGCTGGGAGACTGGAATAGTCAGTGCTACTTTTATAGTTGAACACTCTCAATCCTCTTTCGCAAACTTATACAAGTAGGAAAGGCATTCTGGAAGCCCATCTCCTCAAAAATACATTCGTACAGCAAAACTCGAGCTATGTATCAACGGAACTTAACGTTCAGGTCAATTAATTGGCTGTGTTTTTCTATTTGTATTTTGAAACTACCTTCCCATATAGTGAAAGGAAGAGATGTTTTCAGGGACTGCTCTTAAGCCCGGATATAGCCTCCTCCCACTTCTCTCGGTTTGAAGTCAGCCATATCATAGTCGGTACAATAAAATAATGCTAGGAAAGAGGAGAGGGGGCAAGGGTGGAGTTGAAGGAGAATAAATGGTTCATTCCTGAGCACACAAAGTAAATCCTTTCTTCTATTTTTTAAAATTCATGTTAAAATATTATGAATTCTTTCCTAAATGTGCCCACGACAGTTTGTTATAAGGCATATCAATTATTTTGTTGGGTGAATCTGTATTTAGTGCATGTTTGGGGTTTAGTAACACTGTCCCCTTAAAACAAAACCCACCCAAACATTGCAATTAGTTTTCACCTGGAAAAGGTCTCGTGTGCCATAAGATGTGCCAGGTCAGAGGTCCTCAAAAATGGGAGTGAATCCTGGTGTCTCAGTGTCAGTCACAAAGTCACTTGTCCGTGGTTCCCTTCTCCCACTTCCTGTTTGTCTGTCTGAGCTTCCTGCTTCTTCAGCTTCTGCATCCAGGACTGCAGTGTTTTAGTTCATCCTTCAAGTGACCATCGGCTGAAAGCAAACACGTGGGTAAAGAAAAAAGAAAGGGGAACGACATTCTTCTAGTTCTTCCATGGGCAGCATGAGAGTTGGTGTAGAGGCGCGAGAACCATCAAGGCATATCAGGGCCAGGCCTGTGTCTGACCAAGAAAGCCCAAGTTGGACAGAGACACTTTGGTTGCTCACAGATGCATGCAGGCTAAATCCTAACATTTCTGTGAGAACCTTGGGTGATAAAAGGAAACCCCCAAGCCATTCCCCCCCCCCCCCAAGACAGCTGATAACGTTGACAGCTTAGACGAGGAGGCAGGATGTCAGCGGCAGAATCACAGGGGAAATTCTGCCTTCTGCAAAGCCTCACCCATGTACTGCAAAACGTAGCCTGCAATGAACAGAAACACCGGTAAACAACATACTTTTATGACAAAGTAAATTCTCAATAATGTCCCACAAGTCAGCAGTTCTAAGCACAGCATTGCTGTTGATTTTTTTCTATGTATGTTTCCTAAATTTTAGAATGATTTCTTTTGTCATACCATAAAAACTTTCAACAGCATTGCAAAATGTCACAGGGATAGAAATTTTCACACATTCCACAATTCCCAATTATATGAGATAGTAGAAATGTCAGAAACTTTTTGCTGTGTCATTTTTTATTTCTTTGAAGTGTCTCACCTGTACATCATTTTTCCTTGCACTGCTAAAATACCAAACACTTGAGCTAATTCCTAAGAACTTATGATTCTTCTACTTTTCAGTAGTTGAATTTTCAAGGACGTAGAGTACTCTCTCAATTCCCTCCTGCTGGTTAGAGACACATTCTTTACCACCTAAGGAAGTATTCTTGATAATTCGTTTTCTGATACAAATCAATGTTGAACTTTATCAAATGTAAGTTCACAGTCTTTTCAAAGCATATGGCTTTTTAGTTCTTTTACCCATTGATTAATAAATCACTTAATGGTTTTCCTAATATTAAACTATCCTTGCATCCCAGGAGTATTCTAGACACTTGGGATACATGAGTGACAAAACAGGGGCAGATCTCAAATTTCAGGGGGTGTGTGGTCTATTTAAGATGGTCTTTATAAAATGACTTAGGAATTATTCCTTATTTTTCTATACAGGCTGTTCAGCTCCTCATTGCTTCCACTGTGGGTTCCTTTGTGTGTGTGTGGCAGCTAAATAGATATAGTTCTTGATCTTCCTTATTATTGCTTTATTGTGGTACAATTTAAATACCATAAATTATTTTGTTTTATGTGTACAATTCAATGATTTTTAGTAAATTTATAACATATAGCATCAGTACAATGCAGTGTCTTTGTTGTTAATCCTCAACCCATGATATTTTTTCCATTGGCTTTTAGAAAGAGTGGAAGAAACGGGAGTAGGGGAGAGAGAGAGAGAGAGAGAGAGAGAGAGAGAGAGAGAGAGAGAGAGAGAGAAACATGAATGTGAGAGAGACATATCAATTGGCTACCTTCTGCATATACCCCAACTGGGACCAGGGATCGAATGTTTCTGTACATGCCCTCACCAGGAATTGAACCTGAGACCATTTGGTCTGCAGTCTGGCTCTAACTATGAGAAACACCATTCCAGGGCAGTCCAGAGCAGTTTTAAAACAGCTTTACCACCCCCAGAAGGTTGCCTCCTGCCATTTCCAGTCAATCCTTGCTCTCACCCTCAGCCCAGGCAACCACTCATCTGCTTTCTGTCCCTAGAGGATTGCCATTTGTGGGTATGTTTTGTACATGGACTCATAATACGTTGTCTTTTGCATTCAGCTTTCTTCTCTTCGCATAACTCTTTTGAGGTTCACCATGTGTAGCACGTGTCAGTACCTCATTCCTTTTTATTCTGGGGTGGTGTTGCACAGCCTGGCGATCCTGCATTGTGTTTACCATCCAGCAGCTGATGGAGCCTGGACTGTTTCCAGTTTGACCATTATGAATACCCCTGCAGGGGACATTTGCATGGAAGTTTTGTGGACGTGTGTCTCACTTTCCACGGATAGATTCCTAGATGTGGAATGGCTGGGTGGCATGGTAAGCTTATGGGTATGCTTTAAGAACCGTCCAGTTTAAAGAGAGCAGCTCCTCCTCCGTTCAGGGAGCTTCTTTTTCTCCTATCCCTTTCCCTCATCAGTGCAGGGCCTCAGTTTAGGAGCCAGCAAAGCAGGGCCACCATTGATTTCTTTGGCGGGACTCTGGGCACCGGGGGTGCACTGGCAGTCACATGCCCCAGCCAGGCCTCTGTTCTGTGAGCACTTCCGGAAGTGGCTCTTGGGGTCTCCACCTGTCCCCCGCCTCCAGCAGTGATGCTCTTTTCTGGATGTTGGTGCAGATTCTTTATGGAACATTCTAGCCCCTGTTCTGAGGCAGCTGTTCCCTATACAGTATATACTGAATTGTGGGTTGGTTAGCTTTTCTGTCAGGTCAGATGCTCACCACCTGCATCTTATAGAAATCCTCCCAAGAGATAGCACACAGATAGCATCCTTCCTTACTTCTACTTTCATTTTCCATTTTTCTTTCATTATCACGGAAGCAATTCTTTGGTTATTGCAATGGATATTTGGAAAGGGAACTGTTACACCATGAGGTCAAACCGCATGGAATTCCAAGTGGTTTTTCCTTCCTGAGCACTCTTAGAGTAACCTCCTTTCATGCTCCCGCGGCATTCCCGCTGTCCTTTCTTCTTAGCCCCAAAGAACATGGTCAGGCTCTATAGTTTCTGGGATGTCTTGGCTGACAGCTCCAAGCTGTACTGGACCTTTCCTTCCCAGAGTGCTTTTTCCTTTATATTCTTTCCCAAATAATGAACCTCTCATCTGCTGCCCTTTCTCTATTTGTATACTCTGCATACATTGTGGTACTGGTAGAAACTGTTAGTATGCAAAAAATATAAGAGTTGGGGGGCTGAGAAGGACCTTAGCAAGCATCTTTGTCAACAACCTCATTTTATATATGTATAAACTTTGTAAACAACAACAAGAATAATAAGCAAATCTATACCTACTTTACATGTCGTAAAGGACACATATATTGTCTCTTGCTGGTACACTGTCCCATTGGGCACAGAAGGGTGATTTGCCCAAGGTGACAGAGCTAGCTCTCGAAATGCTCACTTTCAAAATTTTTGGAATTTGCTTTGGTTTAGATTCTGTAAATTCTTCCTAACACCGGGACAGATTCCTCTCAGTGATTTCATCTTTCTTGACCCACTTTAAGTCTTAAAATGTGTAGATTGGCAAACTCAGCCTTCAGGTCATTGAAGAGAAAACTGACATAGAACATTTACAAATAACTTTTTTTAAAAAAATGACAGCAAAAAGGAGACAGAAAAGTTAGCCATAATCCAACATCTCTGGAAAATAACCAGTCTTATGTGAATCTTGCCATTTTGTTTTTCTGTGCTACACCTCATGTGTATCTATGCTTTTCCTATGTCACAATGTGTGTGTATAACATGTATTTTTTTTTTAACAAAATGTACTTACTCTATATGTACTATTTTGGAAGGAAAAAGTTTTAACTTTACTCATAAATTCAATGTGTTCCCATGAATTTAAAGCATTTACTTTAAGGCTACATAGCATTTTACTTTATGATATAGCATACTTCATTCAACTGACTCTGTGTTATTGGACATTTAGTTGTATACATTTTTTACTGCCGTGAATACATTTGTAAATAAACTTAATATACATATATTATTTTAACTAAATTATTAGAGGACATCCTTGATTAAAAGGGCCTGGATGCATTTGCCGTTTTGATATGTAAAGTCTGGTTTAGAGTTGGAGAGATCTATCCAGAAGGTGGTGGCTCTGTGATATTTGGGAGTTCAGGTATTACCCCAGAATAAATAGGCCACACAGCCTATTGAGCTGTCGGTCCTTGAGTGATAGTTACAGTGACTTTTGTCTTCCTACTTCCCTCCCTGCGTTTTTAAGGGGACTGCAAAGGGGATCTTCTTTAACCTAATATTAAAACTCACAAACACTCTAACCAGAAACTTATCAAACCATCTTGTTTAATCAAAGTCATCCAGAGTATGTATTTTGCAAAATCAACTTTTCTTAATCAATTAAAGGAATGCATCTCTAGAGGCATATGTTTTTGATGTAGAAATGGAGTCCTGCATCAGGTGGCAAATTAAGTTTGATGCCTTGCACCTACAATAGGATTACTACACAAAGCAGTTGGCTGACATATGTCTTAAAGGTCAATAAAAAAATTTAGAGTTGAATATGTGTTCAAGATGGTTTATTTCCATCCTTTTATTTTACAAATGAGGAAATGAAGGTTCAAAAGGGCCCAGAGAATTGCACAGCTGGCTTATGTCTGAGCTAGAGCTTGAGCCTGGGTCTCTTGATGCCTAATCAGATACACCTTTCACTGCACCATACTGCCTGCCCCTCTACCACAGGGCCAGGGGAGCTATCAAGTGTTAATGATTGTGTTACATTGGTAGACTGTGGCCTATCAGTTCCTCCAACTTTTGCCACTGCAAACACTGATAACCAGTCACTCCATTCTTCTAGTGAGCCTGTACTAGGCCCCAGATGCCCCAACGTTACTCCCAGTCAAAAGGAATTGTCATTTGAGACAAAGCCTTCCCTGCAACCACTCTTTTTCAAAGTGGGGCTGTCCACTCCTCTTTCTCAGACACACACACACACACACACACACACACACACCATCAACATTGCTTACTGAAGAAAAGTTGGCTTTACAGGAAATACTATCCATAACTGGAAACATCAGGAGTCCCTCGGTTCTTCCCCTTCATTAACTGATAAAATGACAGTGCAGGGGAAATGGACGGGCAGGGTCTGTTCCGGAGGGAATGTGTACGTGTGTGGTACAGCATCTGCATAGTATCATTCTGCTGTGCTCAGAGAAGTCACTAACAGGTCTGGAAATGCAGGCCTGGGAAAATGAGCAAGTTGAAGTTCAGGGTGATAGCTGATGTGTGAAAAAAAAGCCTAATAGAATCTTGAAAAAGAGTGTTATTATATACATATTTCAAACCGCAACACAGAGAATAAGTGTAATGAACCTCCATGTGTATCTTTTACTGAAATTTAATAATTGTCAAGGTTTTGTCACATTTGCTTTATTTATCCCTTTCTTTTCCTTTTATTTTATTTCTTTGCTGAGATGTTTTTAAGCAAATCCCAGGCACTATGCTTTTATTCCTCACGCTTGAGTATACATCTTTAAAAATATGAACATTTAATTTTTTTTAACAGTTATTGGTGGAGAGAGCTCCATGTCTCCACTGGTTGCTAGTGGGAGTGGGCTCTTTGCGATATCCCAAGAAAAGGGATTTTCTGAGATTCGCTCGGGAAGATAAGATATCGTAGGAAGCTTTATTTCTGTGGAATCAACCCCCTGAGTTTCCAAGGTACCACAGAAGTCCCGTTTTGCTTTCAGTAGAGCTAAAATCAAAGTCAGTGTCCAGAGTCTCTGTACTATGGTGGGTATAATCCAATCCAGCATCAGGCTAGTGTGTGTTTCCTGCTGCAGTCCATCAGTCCATTGCATATGAGGTCTGAAGGGTCACATGGCTATGGAGGAAACATGGGCAAATGCAGGAAGCAGGAGCAAAACCAAAGGAACCAGAGAGCCAAGAGCCAAGAGTCACAAGAGAGCTCCTTTGAGGGATTTTGTAGTCCCAAATTTTCATGGGTGTGCAGTGGCCTTGCCTACTCTAGCCAATTCATGGTTCCCCAGGCTTGACTGATAGGCAAGTATCTTACCTATGTCATCTTGACTCACTGTGCATATGCCCATCTTCCCCTTTGTCCAGCCCCTTCCCCCAGTGTTTAGCAGGGAATTGGCTGGTGGTTCCCTGGGGAGTGTGAATTTGCAGCTTCCTGGTGAAGCTGCCCAAATGACACACTTATAATGTCGGCCTTCCCTTTGCTTTTTTCCTATTATTAATAACTGCCTAATTACAGTGCTATCACAGCTGCATTGCCTGATCACACTTAACCAAAACTAATTAATAATTTATTGGTATCATATTCTCTATCCATAACCTATTGTGTTAATATTCAATAGACTATTTTTATCAGATTGTAGAATAAGAGAATCATATTATGACTTGCATGCCAGGCCCATCCCACTGCAAGAATTGCTCCTGGTTCACATTCTTAGTGAAATTACAAGGTTAAAGATCACTATTTCTGAAAACCAGTGAAGGCCCCAAGAGTGACATAGTCAAGGCCGAGTACTTGATCACCAATACTAGTCCTTGAGCATTGCCAGGGCTGAATTGCTGCCGTGGCTGCTGGGGCCACGGAATTCATTTGACTATATATAAAATACAAATACGTGAAGTACAAATATTAGTGACTGAGCAAAACCTCTGACCTAGAACAAAGGATTGGCTTTGACAATGAAAAGGTTAGTACCTCTAATGCCCTCTTGCTTTAGCACACCATGTTGCTGCAGAGCACAACGTCCCATAGTCTTGCGTGATGCCAAGGCCTTCCTTATGTGGCTGTCTGGGAAGGCTGTTCGCTTGATACACAGTTAAACAGCCACATCGTCTACAACAATTGCCAAATCTCCACTTCTCCTTGTGCCGGGGAATAGGCAGGCCCGGCAGTGCTTAGGAGGAAGCAGTCACAATTCTGTAAGCTTCTTGTTATTATACTTGGCTTCCTGTTATGCAAAAATAGGCAGAGGGGGCTGTGAAGTGTTGCAACTGAGAGAGCCATACACTCACAAGAAGCAACTGCACTGGAAATTCCTGTGAAACACACAAGCACACCAGAGGGGTGGCCCTGAAAGGCATCCAGTCAAGGGAATTTGCCAGAGTGCAAAAGACTTTGCAAGCCTAAGAAGAAACAGAAAACCAATTCTCTCTCTCCCTTCCTCCCTGTCTCCACTCCCACCTTCTTTTTTTCTTCTCTCTCTCTCTCTCTCTCTCTCTCTCTCTCTCTCTCTCTCTCTCTCTCCCCTTCCTATTGCTACTGTTGGCACATTTTTGCCTCTTCCTGCAAAAGACATAGCCATGTATGCTAAGTCCCTTTCCAAAGCAGAATTTGCTCTTTGGGTTGAAATGCTCGCTTGTCAAACAGTGAAGGACATTTCTACAAGACATAGAACATGGGGAAATTAAACCTGCTCAATTCCGGCAAATGGCAGCAGGCAGCCAGGGAACAACTTTTAGATCTTTTCTTTTTTAATGAGGGTATGTAAATTTGCTTCCCCTGTGAGAGTGCTGAAAAACCCCGTGTGATTGAGTTGCAGGTGCACACACAGAGCAAGTCCCTTTGCTGTCCTCAGTCACAGCGTGTTGCCTTTGACATGGGCCAGAGTTTTCCCTATACCAACATTAAAAATGAAACTTAGAAATTAAAAAAAAATCTAAGAGAGTAATCACAGGATAAGTTCATTCTGGACTCTATATGCCAGGTTTTGAAAGTGGAAAGATATTAAAAGTTCCCCATTCAGGAGGGTGATTTATCAAGGAGGGCAGTTGGCTTTGGAGAGGGGGATAAGGCGGGGAGAGAAAGCAAGATGCAAGTTTCTGAAGTTAGAAGACCTAATTTTCTCCCATGTGGGCCATCTTCCCTGTGTGATAATTGGACAGAGTGTCTGCATGTGTGTGGTGTATGTGGGGATTGTGTGTGTGTGTGTGTGTGCATGTGTGTGTGTGTGCAGGATGTAGGCAACGGTGTAGGTATACCTGTTTATCAGGAAGGCAGTGATGTTGTGTCTGCTACTTCACACGTCCCCAGCAGCTCCCTTCTCAGCTGGGGTGGTGCGTGGGCTGTGAGCTGGCTGTGAGGGCTGGGCCCACCTCAGGTTGGTTCCATGTTCCTTTCTCCCACGCCTTGGCCACATTGGGCTTTGGTCAGAATCCTTAAATCTCTTCAAATGAGCTTGGGCAGAGGGCTGGTAAGGCAGAGGGCTGGTAAGACACAGCAGGACTGCCTAATATGTCTATTTCCTGTTGGGGCGTCAGCACAGCCTTGCGATGCACTTGAGGTTTCAGTGCCATTACGTTGTCACTTTTTGTTCCAAGGCCAGCTGAGCCTTGAAGACCACACATTGGATGGAAAAAAAAATAACACAAATTTGTTTATGCATAATATGAAGGCAAAATGGGTGGAGGCTGAGGCAGGTGCCTCATGTGATTGGTTAGGAAGAATGGCTTTGTTCCCTTCCCAGATGAAGAGGGGTGTCGTCTCTCCTTCACTTCACTCTACTGTCTAACCCTGTGAATTATTATACACGGATTCTCAATGCCAGTGCCTCTCCCCACCACTAGAATACATGCTTCTCCAGGGGCTGCGTGGATACTGGACTTTGAAATCAGATTTCTAGCCGTGTAACTGGGGCAGACCATTTCACTTGTCTGAGCTTCAGCTGCTCGTCCATAACATGGGGGTGACAGTACAGTGCTTACCATAAAGCATGCGAGTGAGCATTAAATGAAATGAGACTTATAAAGTGTTTGTATTAAACATGTCGCTATTGATGTGGACTGTTATTACATCGGGAATTACATCTTCTACTGGCCACCCTGCTGAGGAGGCGATTGTGAACATCTCTAGAAATTTCACAAGTAGGTAAACTGGCCAATATTTGTTGCCAATATAAAATGCCCAATAGTGGCTCACAGTTCATTCTAAAATGTTCATCTGATTCACTCAGCAAATATGTATTGGGCACCTTCAATGGGCCAGATGCGCTTCTAGGAGGTGTGGTTACATTGATGAAGAAAAATATATAAAATCCCCTGCCACTGGGAACCTAATTCCTGATGGTTGAGCTTCCATTCTACACTTTCATCAGTGGTACTCTTTTCTCGTTCTACCAGATAAACTAGATGCTTACCTCTCCTTAACACTTTGTAATCCATGACTTGATTGCTAATCCCACTTTTTTACTCAAGGCAAGTATGACATCATGAAATGGGCTGCAGTTGAGGCAACCATGGCAACAGGGAGTGGTGGACGGCATTTTTGTGTGCCAGATGCACAGTAAATATTTGAAACCCTGTAAGTTTCGAGTTCACTAATTTAGATGGTTTCTCTTATTTTTAAAACCATGCCCTCCCTGTGCATAAGAAGTGCCCAATAAATTTTTCTGATTGATTAGGGATAAGAAAGATGAGTTTCTTTGTTAAAGGGAACCCATGCTATATATGTTTTATTTGAACATTATTTTCTCTCTGTGTAATGTGCCCACACATCTTTTCTGTCTTCTATCAAAGTTTATCTCCATAGTCTCAAGTTAAAAATGCTTCCCTCGCCCAGCTGGTGAAGCTCAGTGGTTGAGTTTCAACCCATGCACCAAAAGTCATGGTTTGATTTCCGGTCAGGGCACATGCCTGGGTTGTGGGCTCGATCCCCAGTGCAGCTCATGCAGAAGGCAGCAGGTCGATGTTGATGTTTTTCTCTCATTGCTGTTTCTATCTCTCCCTCTCCCTTCCTCACTCTCTAAAATAAATAAAAACATATATTTTTTAAAAATGCTTCCCTCAATGCTCAGGTCCTCTGTGCTCATCCTTTCTTTTGGTTTCAGAACATCTATTGTGTTACTTTTCCAATCTGAGATTTTCATGTCACTCAAATCTCCTGGCTTTTGCTTGCACCTCTTTTTTCTCCCTAACCTCTTTCTTAATCGACAGGCTTTACCTATCAAAACCAGAACTCTGGGAAGTCTAAAGCTCTCAGTCCACCCTCACATTTCATCATGGCCAGAATCAGCTCCCTACCTGTTCATACCCACCTGGTTCCCTGGCTTCCTTCCCTGCTTCCATGAGCAGGTCTCCTATGTCTATGAGCTACTCGGGGGCAGGATTGTGTCTGGTTGATCTTATGTCCCAGAATCCGCCACAGTTCCTGGTCCATGCCAAGTGCTTAGCCAATGTGCATCACATGAGTGGATAGAGAAGGCTACCTCATCTGAGTCACTCAAACTGCAATCTCACAAATTCTTTGCCTCCCAATCTTCCTTGTTCAGACAGTTGCTGAGGTCTGGTGGCCGGCCTCACAACTGTCTCTCTTATTCTTTCCTTTCCTACTGCCACCATCCTAATTCAGGTCTCTGGATTTGCACCTGAAATATTGTACAATGTCCAGCTAGTCTTCTCTTTTGCCTTCTCTCTCTCTCTCTCTCTCTCTCTCTCTCTCTCTCTCTCTCTCCCTTTCTCTCTCCTTTCTTCATCCCCTCCCTCTTTCATTTCTTCTTCCTTTTCTCTCATTTAGCATAAAATTGAGTCCATATTATATATATGGCTAATATGCAAAGTGTCCCCTTGGGAGTTTGACCAGGAGACCAGGAGTTTGATTGCTCGTTATGACGTGCGCTGACTACTGGGGGGTGGCTCGGAATGAAGAAAGGCCCCGGCTGGCAGCCAGAAGGCCCTGATCAACCCTGATTGCCGGACAGGCCTAAGGATCCTACCCGTTTATGAATTTCGTGCACTGGGCCTCTAGTACTATAAGAATAGTGCTAATAATAATAGCTTCCATTTATAACAGTTATGTTTTAAGAAGCAGACATTGGCTAAAGCCTGTCCACTCATCAGTATTAATACTTATTGATTAGCCACTTCTCAAGGGATGTATTATTATCACAATTTCACAGAGAAGGAAGCAAACCCCCAGAGATAGAACATGACTCACCCAGGGCTGTGTATGTAAAAGCATGTGCCCTATTTCACCCTGCCTTCTCTTTGTCAGGAACTGTGGTAGGTGCTGGGGTATACAAGACTGAGCAAGGCCAAAGCATCAAGACAGAGTCCCCGTTTTCTTATAGTGGAGAGGGAGGGCTTTAAGAAAAATGATCCGGCAGGAAGGTAAGTGCTTTGATGGGCATACGACCCAGTTAAGAAGGAATGGAGCCCAGGAACTAACTGAGTCTGGCTGGGCTGAGAAGGCTTCTCATAGGAGGTGTGGCTTGAACTAAATCTTAAAAGATGAATGAGAGCTTTCCAAGCGATAAAATTAGGGGTGGATGGGCATGGATGGGGAGAATATTCCAGCAAAGGGAATAGCATTTTGTCATGGATGAAGTGTGGGCTGGCATTCAGGAAGAGCAGGGAATGCAGTAGAAAACCCACCAAGGACTCTGAACCCCATGGTAAGGAGTTCAGCCTCTATCTTTTACGAAAAAGATGTTGGAGGGTCATCTGAGGCTTTTAGGCAGGAGAGTGACATGGCCATATTTGTGTTTTAGTGGGACCATGTCATGATGTCGTCAATGGACTAGAGGTGGGTCTGGTAGGAGAAGACATCTCAGAGAACTATTGTAGCAATCCAAGGAGAGGACAGAAGGGCCAAAAAAGCCAGGTCAGGTTAGTGGGGAAGGCCCTGCGTTTAGTAATGATGACACTCAGATTCTGAGAAGTGCTGACTGATAGAACTTTCTGTGATGATGGACATGCCATCTATATTGTCCACCACGCTAGCCAGGAGCCACAGGGGGCTCCTGAGCACTTGCAATGCGGCTGGTGTGACTGAGGAACTGAATTTAGTTTCTTAATTCATTTTCATGGACATAGGCACTCATGGCAAGTGGCTACTGTATTGAAAGCACAGTGCGAGGGGCTGTTCTCTCTCTACTCCAGTAAGGGTGAGTTGCTGACTTCACGAGGCCCTCATTTCCCCCTGGTACAGAGTGTTCTGTAAACACTTAGCAAGTGCCTTCCTCCTCGCCTCCCTGGTCTGCCTGCAGCCCCCTCTCCAGCCCACAGCCTGGTTCCGAAATCCCTCCTGAAGGCCTGGGAGCATGCACACAGTGTGCAAGGACTGGCTCCCAAGCGAGGCTTATCACAGTTATTATGTTCATTATGAGAAATAGCTCCATAAATAGTAACAGATTTCTTTGTTTACTTTGTCCGGGAACAAGTCACACCCACCAAGAAAGACTGTTCAAAGGAATTAATAGGAAAGGTTAGTCAAAACTAAGTGAAACTCAAGGCCCAGCAGGCTTTCCTTGATATTTAAATCATCCCATGATATGCCTGGCTGATGAGCAACACTGAGGGCTGAGGTGGGAGATGACCCTGACACAGGACAGAAAGTTCCCCTGCTTAGTTACTGGAGGCCCGCCCTGTCATCTCCCCCACGTTGGGGCCTAATTTCAGCAGTGTGGAGGTTTGCACTGAGCCATCCACACCCTAACTTGTAACATATGACCCATGACCACAGTCACACCGCCCATGCTGGAGACTGTCATAGGCACTCCAGAAACACGGTGCATGTATGGGTGAACCGTGTTGTATCTGGAATATAAAAGATGGTTAGTCAAGGCCTTGACAATATGCAGGCAGACAGGTGGCTGTCTAGTTGTTACGAGGGGCATCTAACCCCCTCTTGGCTGGGTCTAAGATCATCAGATTCCCATACCTCTTCCTGCCTTTGCCAGGCCATTCTGCAATGCACAGACGCTTCTAGAGGGAGGTTTGGGGTTTTGTTTGTTTGTTTTTGTGGTTGTTGTTTTTGCCACAACAGAGCATAAACAATTTCTCAGAACTAACCATAGAATAACATCCCAGCAACTGAGTTCTTCTGTGCAGAGTTAACTCGCTTCAATCTGCAGTGTCTTTTTGGCTCCTTTGCCCGCATCCCACTTCGGTGCTGTTGGAGACCTTGAGGTTCTCCTGTCTCCTGTTGTGGTTCCAATGATTTCTGTGGCTCTCTGGGAGGAGCCCATGAAGCTTAAGTCCTCATAATCACCAGGTGGTAGCTGTCTGTTTTCCTCCTCTCTTGTGCCGGCTCCTCATGGTGACATGATCATCCAGAAGCCAAGTGAAGACCCCAAATTATGCCCCTGCTAGGAGGGGGCCTCCCTCCCCCTTCCTCCCAAGTCTAATGTTGCTTCAGCTTCATAGTGACAAAAGTCACACTGGGTTAGGCCACTCAGAGGTGAAGAGAATCACCCAGCATCTTCCACAATGCCTCAGTCTTCCCTATTTGTGTGTGTGTGTGTGTGTGAACCACTTTTCATTTCTCCCTATTATCTACTCTCTTTCAAGGTCAGATATGAGTCTTTGCAAGTTACAGCCTCAGAGCTAGAGAGCCACAGAGCTGTATGCAGTTCTTCCTGTTCCCTCCTCCCCATTGTATTCCTGCTGAAACCCTCCTACGGTTCCTTCAGATCTTTTACACAGCCTTCGCGTAAGGGACCAGCCCCATGTCTGTTCTGTGGGTTACAGATGTAAGATCTGGAAGATAGCAGCTAACTAAGGAGCAAGACTCTGAGAAGAATTTTAACTGGGGTTCCAAGACTCACAGATGCAAAGCCATGCTGCTACATTGTCATCAAAATGTCAAATTGCTTTTTACTACAGTTGAGTATATGCACTCATCTGATGATGTCTGTCTAGAAGGAGGTTGTTGAATCAAGCATGTCTTGTCATTTGTGTACAACATAGTATGACCTCTCCAGTCCCTGGTGGGAGGTAAGGGGTGACTGCCAGCTGGTATGTGACAAGAACACAGACCCCTAGTGAGGGTCAAGGGAGCCCAGTTAGGGCAGAGTCTTCATCAGACAGCAATACAGGATTGAAAGGCGACATGTGGATAGGATGGTAACTCTGGATACAGTTGGAGTCAGTGGGAGAAGGATTCTCTTTGATGAGTGAGTGTCATTGAGTGGGAGAGAACAGGTCAGAGAACTATTGTAGAAATCCAAGGAGAGGACAGAAGGGCCAAAAAAGCTGCCGGACAGGCCTAGAATGAGAGAGAGAAAGGAATCAAAAGCAATGGGAAAAGCTGCCGGACTGCGTGCACGCTCGGCCTCGGGCTCTCCCCTCCTCCCCGGGCTCCTTTCGGCCGGCCTTGGCCTGGGCGGGAGCAGGCAGCTCTCTGGGTCACAGGGGAATTTTCTCTGATACAGATCTGGACCCTTGAAAGATTCTCTTTCAAATACAACTTTGGTATTTGAAAGTATGCCATGAACATAAATAAAGCTCAAAGACCACAGGCCTAGAATGAGATAGAGAGAAAGGAATCAAAAGCAATGGGAAAAGTTGTCAATTAAACGCATTAGCAATAGGAATGAAGGAAGAGAGAAAGCTTGCCGATGGAGTGACTTTTTTGAAATGAAGAGGAAGTTTAGGGAGCTCTCAAAGCTAATCTCCATCCTTGAAGTAGGAAGTAAAGTCACCTGTTGATAAAAATGAGTAACATATGCTACCTTGAACCAGGGACTGTGCTAAGTGGTGTATGTATGTAAGCTTGTTTAATCTCTTTAACAACTCTATAGAGTAGGGACTATTATTATCCTATCTTAACCAGGGAGGAAACTGAGGCACAGAGAAGTTGCAGAATGGACTCAGGGTGAAAGTGCCAGGAAAGGAAGCACTGGTCTCTAACCAGGTGAGAGGCAACTAGGGGAGAGTGGAGTTGGCTTAGTTCAGTCGTGGCTGTTCTGGGAACCCACAAAAGCTGAATAAAAGCATGGTGAGACGGAGACTTCCTCCAGCAAGGAGAAGGAATGGAGACCCTGGGGACTGGCAAGTGTGGAACACAGTTCAAGGTCAAGGAGATGAGGAGCTCCAAGGTGGTTTCAAGGGCACTGTTAAACTGTCTGGGAAAGGAGGTAGGTGAGGCTCAGAGGACATACTGAAAGGGGGTCATAGGCAGGGTGATCCCCCTCGCTCCCTGCGGAGGAAAGAAAAGGAGAGAGTTGTTCTGGATGGAGTTACCGTGCAGACAAGCTGTGGACATCCGGTCCTGTTCTAATGGCAGGCAGAGCTCTCGTGTAAAAACAAAAGCCAACAACACAATACAGTGGATTAGAGGGCTTGGATTCAAATTCTGCTTCTGTGTTCTGCTGGCAGATCCATTTTCCTTTCAAACACTTGTGGGCTCTCAGCCACATGGGAGGAACAATTGGACTGAAACGCAAGAACGCAGCTATGGGAGGCCCTTGGTCCAATGAAAAGGCTGCCAACGCTCTCAGTGAGCAGGGGACAGAATGGCACTCAATGACACTCATCAGGGAAATTCAGGAGGTGCCAGCTTCCTGCATGCAGGCTGTGTGGACAGGGCCCCGGGTTTTGGGGGGGGGGTCTGGGTTTTGGGGGGTCGGTTGGGGAAGGACCCTATTTGATAGTGAGACCAGAGCGAAACACACCAGCTCCCCTGGGTGAAGAATGCCCGGCAGCTTCCAGTGCCTCTGCAGCTGTGTGGGACTCACCCTGCGCCCTCAGAGCGAGGCATTATTTTCTCTCTCTTGTCAGATACCGACGCCCACGCAGGAAAAAGGAAGCACCTTTTGTCAGATGCTGCGGCCACTTCCTCTTCAGAAGCCTCCAGCCAATCTCGCGCTTTGCAGAATGAGGGGGCCGAGGCCAGCCGCCGGACTGCGTGCGCGCCGGGCCGCGGGCTCTCCCCTCCTCCCCGGGCTCCTTTCGGCCGGCCTTGGCCTGGGCGGGAGCAGGCAGCTCTCTGGGTCACGGGGGAATTTTCTCTGATACAGATCTGGACCCTTGAGCAGGACCTGGCTGGGGCCCCAGCCGCCTCTCCTCCCCCTCGGGGGTTCCTCTCTGGCCTCTCCACCCACGCTCTGCACACTGCTTCATGTCCCTCAGTCAGTCTGCCTGTCTGCTCCTCTCCATAGCTCGGTCCAGGAGCGTGATGACCGGCGAGCAGATGGCAGCCTTCCACCCGTCGTCCACCCCCAACCCGCTGGAGAGGCCCATCAAAATGGGCTGGCTGAAGAAGCAGCGGTCCATCGTGAAAAACTGGCAGCAGAGGTACTTCGTGCTGAGGGCGCAGCAGCTCTACTACTACAAGGACGAAGAGGACACGAAGCCACAGGTACTGCCAGGCGGTCTGTCCCCATTACCAGGGCCCTGTCCCCAGGCCTGCAGGAGGCGGGTATGGAGCCCCCTTAAAACGCTGTCAACTCCCAGGGGCCTTCGTGCTGGGACTAGGCACACATTGATTTGAGAGGAGGTTACTCGTTCCTTTTCACCATTTTCTAGATAAGAGACCTGAGTTGCAAAGATGACAGGGTGACCCTCCTCCAGGAAACCCCGGGTGAACTCCATGGACCTTCCTAAGGGCATCTCTAAGTCAAGGCTGGCAACATGGTCTTGATGGTAATGCTGAGTATGGGGCTCAGAGGGAGTGGATTTGGGGGTCAGGAAAATGGATTTGGGGGCTTTCATTTATTTGTTTGTTCAATCGATATTTATTGAGCATCTATTATGTGCTGGGTACTTGGAATAAACCGGTGAGTAAAATAGATAAAAATCTCTGCCATGTAGAACTTAAAAGATGAAGGGAAAGGCAGAGAATAAACATAATAAATAACAAAATGTATGCAGTTTGTTAGAAAAATCACTAGTTCTATGAGGAAAAAATAAAATGAGTTAAGGGGGGAGGTCAAGCATTTGAGGGATGTGTTACAATTTTAAAAAGGATGGTCAGAATGATCTGAGAAGAGAGTGCCATTTGAGCAAGGACTAGGGAGGAGAGACAAGTAGTCAGGCACATCTCTGGCGGAAGAGCACTTTCGGCAGAGGGGCTACCAGGGGTGGGCAAACTTTTTGACTCGAGGGCCACACTGGATTCTTAAACTGGACCGGAGGGCCGGAACAAAAGCATGGATGGAGTGTTTGTGTGAACTAATATAAATTCAAAGTAAACATCATTACATAAAAGGGTACGGTCTTTTTTGTTTTTTGTTTTTTAGTTTTATTCATTTCAAATGGGCCGGATCCGGCCTGCAGGCCGTAGTTTGCCCACGGCTGGGCTAGCCCGTGCAAAGGCCCTGAGGCGGAGCACGTGTGAGGAATAGCAAGGAGGGCAGTGTGGGATCAGCAAAACTAAGGACTAAGAGAATCAGAGGGGATGAGGTCAGAGAGGCTGCGGAGGGGGAAGGATTGGGACACACACTGCAAGAGCTATTGTATGCCATAATAAGGGCTGGAGTGTTTACACTGAGGGTGATGGGGAGAAAGGGGACATTCTTTGACTTATGTAGTAAAAAGATGGCTGTTGATACAATGTCCAAAAATAGATTCAGGGACAGGAAGGAGGCACAAGGTGAGAGGTTATAATGTTTAGAATCTCAGTGGGAATTGTGAGCTGGAGGGAAATGGGTCAGATGCCTGATATACTTTGAAAGCATAGCAAACAGGATTTCCCAATGGAGCTAGAGGGCTTTGATCCTAAATCTTGGGCCTAGATCTTTTCTCCCTGCATCACTAATTCCTCGTGGCCATGATGCTGCATAAGAGTGAAAGGGGTGCTTTAGCAATTACCCTGGGACCCCAGGTCTAAACTCTGTCTCAGGGCAAACAGGACAACTGGTCACCCTATCTAGATCTCATGTCTCTGGAAGTGGAAGACAGACTTTAGAACAGTAGTTCCCAACGTGGGGCACATGCCCACAGGGGACAAGTGGATTTTTAAGGGGACAATTTGAGAATGAGTTATTAACAGTGAAATTTTTGCATTTCTTAAGGTTCTAGGGGCTTCATATACAGCATATAAATATATATTGTGACATTTATGCATTTCAGTTCTCTGTTTTGAAACGTTATTTGCTATTTTTTATATCACTCCATATTATTATTACTTTTTAAAACAATTTCTTAGTGATTTCTTCCTCAGTACTTCAACTGTCCTTTCATTCTTTTATTTTTCTCTTTCATGAATGCCATGGTCTTCGGAAGCTTGTTCAGACCAAGTTAACGGCCTTTTAGGCTTCTTCCATGTGAATAGGAGTTCACTTTTTGAATAATAGGAATTATATGTCATAGGGGGAGGGGGGCAGGCATCAGGATTTTAGAGATGCTTAGGTGGGGCATGGCTAAAAAAGGTTGGGAACCACTGTTCTAGAATCTTCCGGAACCAGAAAGAAAGCCCCAGGAAGGGTGAAGATATTGGGGGTTCTTGGCAGGGTATGTGAAGAAATGAGACAGTCATTTTGGTAATAAGAGTTCTCTTTAAGGACAGAGTTCAGGATCCATGATGCATCAGCAGCCCCTGGCTAACAAGGCCCTCCACTGGGGACTGTGATGTCTGTCACTACAGAGGCCACAAAAGGGCCAGAAACCCCACCCCCCTCCCCAGACCCGGTTCTTGCTCAGTGTCCTGTGCGTGGTGACCAGATTTCCTTCACTTTATGAACAACCAAGTTCTATCAGATCCAAGTAATTACAGGCTCAGAGGGTGGTAACTGGTGCATTGATAGCTGATGCCGGAAGTCTTCCCATCAGCAGAGAGCGAGGGAGATGGCAACAATGTGTGGGCTTTCCAGAATGAACGGAAAGGACAGCTCAGCGGGATCTACTTCCGTAAGGTGTGGAGGGTGACAGGTGTGCTTTCTCCAAGCCTGTGTTCGTTTCCTGGCTCTACTACCATCTGACCATGTACTTATTTAATTTTTCTGGACACCCCCTTTTTTTGGTAAAATTAGACAATCATACCTGGCCTGTATTTGTCATAGGATCAAATGATATGTAACATGTGTAGGAATATTCTGTTCTGAAAAGCATAAATGATGTCAAAGGGTGAAATAAATTAGTGAAGGTCCTTGCTTCTCTCCCTTAAGTCTGGAAAGTCCTCTAAGGATTACATTGTCTGGGAAAATTAGATAAAGCTGCTTCCAGGATGACAAGTAGGGTTTATTTTGTAGGAAATCTCTTAATATATTTGGTCAATAGGTAGAGAGCAATATGTCAAATGAGAAAAACTACACAGCCCCTAAATTGATGGCTGAAAAAAGCATTGGGTAAAATTAAATAATAATTTCAGATATAAAAAGTTTATCTTAAAAAAGTTTTTAGGAATACAGTGAATTTCTTAGAAAGAATATTTTACTTTATTTGAATATGTATAGTTTGATTACAAAAGCTAAATGTGTACATAATGGGAAATTTGTAAGATGTGGGAAAGCATAAGGTAGGAAATAAAAATGATCCCATTAGCAAAAATAACTACCCAAATCATATATATATATATATATATATATATATATATATATATATATACACATTTAGAAACTTGTCTATTCTGAATGCAAAGTTAACATAATAATATTCTTTAGTTAAAAATTTAACAATATATTGTGAGTATTGTCCATTATATAAATATTCTTCTACAATGTAATTTTTATTGGTGGTAAAATAATCTATTGTATGGACATTTTATAATCCATTGGGCTGATATTTCTATATTATTATTACAAACAAGAAATAAAAGGATATCCTTGTAGACTTTTCATATATCCATAATTACTTCATTAAGATAAAGAAAAATCTATTCAAAATAGAGTACTTTTATTATGTTACCACTTAATATTGTTTGGGGATTCACAGGCATTGCAAATACCTAAAATGAAATGAAAGTTACAGACATGAGCTAAGTTCTTTGGAAAAAGTAATGGTATAGTTCCACGCCATGTTTTACTCCATTCATGCTTCTGGATGGATTAAAGACTTAAATGTAAAAAAAGGAGCTAATAAAAATCCTAGAAAAAAAATGTAGTGATCCTCAAAATCTTTGGGAGGCAGGTGTTTTATTAAGCATAGCAACAGAGACAGCACCAGGGAAAGCAAATTTAATGTCATAAATTAAAATGTCCATATCTTACATAAAAACTAACATAATAAAATGAAGTCAAATAATAAGCAGGAAAAATTGTTTATGTACATATAATAAACAAATACTTTTAATATTTAAAGTATTCTTTAAAGACTATAAGAAACAGCTCAATAGAAAAATGAGCAAATGACACAAGTGGATAATTTCTCCAAAAAATGCACATATAAAGTTCAATCTCATTAATAATTAAAAAACATACAATGTAAACCAATGAGATACTACTGCTCCCTTATCCAATTGGCAAGGATTTGTTTTTTAATCAAATTGCCAAAGATTTTTTAGACATTTTAGTGTCGTAGGGAATAGGAATTCTCATGCACAGCTGGTGGAAATGACAATCCATACCACCTTTCTGGAGAGGATTATGCCTTTTAAAAATGCAAACCCTCCAGCGGTCTGGGAGTTCGTGGGGCCCACTGATTGCTTGAAAATCGCCCAATTACCCACTGTCATTCCCAGCACAGAGAAGTCCCTTACCGCACGTTTATTTCCTTGCCTTCCTGTTTCACGAAAGAAGGGATCAAGCATCAATGTAAAACCAACCCCTAGGAAAGCCTGTTACCTAAGGCTCCTTATCACCTGAGCCTGAGAGCAACCAGGTGCTGCTGGATTAGCAAAAGCAAAACCTTGAACTATTTCTCTGTCAGAGCCCATCATAATTGTTATATGCATCATCATCATCATTATGCAAAGGACTTCTACTGATACTGTTTCCTTGAAAATATTTTTATTGATTTCAGAGAGGAAGGGAGAGGGAGAGATAGAAACATCAGTGATAGAGAATCGTCAATTGGCTGCATGTGCCCCCACTGGGAATCGAACCATGACCTCCTGGTTTAGTGTTCAACCATTGAGCCATGCCAGCTGGGTTCTATTGATATTCTTTTAATTCTATAATTCTGTTTTGGGGTGTGTGTGTGTGTGTGTGTGTGTGTGTGTGTGTGTGTGTTTTAATGATTTCAGACCCTACGCCTTGGGAAGGAGCCCAAGAAATAAGATGTAAACTTTAAAAGCTCACACTGGGTGAATGTAATACAAAGCCAGGCTCAGGAACTCCATTCTCACGTTAATAGGATACTTTTTTAAACATCTTAAATTTTGCAAAGTATTCTCACACTTGGTGTCTTTGATCCACACCCCAAACCTTTGAGATATGCAGAGCTCAAAATACTAGTCCCATTTTGCAGACAAGGGGACAGAGACTCGAGTTCCAACTCTTTGCCCAGGGTCACAGAACCCCATGTGGGACTGGAATCTGTAGCCATGCCCGCTCCCTTCTGGTGTATCTGGCTGGAATGGCAGAAAGACAGAGGGACGGCTATCCAATTCTCTTGATCAGTCCAGTTCTGCACCCTTGCTTCTGCACAGGTGTAAACGTCCCTGGACCATTCTCCTTCCTCTGCCACCTGTCCATTACCCTTCCTCCTAGCACCCAAATGTACAGGGGGCCTGAGGAGGAGAAATGGTCCAGCTCCTTCCATCCCAGCCTCCCAATTCACTGGTCCCATGCTCCATTTCAAATACAATAAGACCTTTTGAACATTTCTTTTAGGCGGCTCTTTATATCTTTTCTCTTTGATATTTTCTTAAAGGAGAAATTCACTAAGGAATCAACTCTGGGTCACCCAATCATCAGAAGGGAGAGGGGGCCCCGACCTGTTTGGCTCAGTGGATGGAGCGTTGGCCTGCGGACTGAAGGGTCCCAGGTTCGATTCCAGTCAAGGGCATGTACCTTGGTTGCGGGCACATCCCCGGTGGTGGGTGTGCAGGAGGCAGCTGATCGATGTTCCTCTCTCATCGATGTTTCTGACTCTATCCTTCTCCCTTCCTCTCTGTAAAATATCAATAAAATATATTAAAAAAAAGAGAAGGGAGTGGGGAAGGTAGGATCAGTTCCAAAATTCAGCCACAAGAAACTGATCAGGTTATACTTATAGTCAGAGGGGGCTCTTCATTTAATTGAAGATTGGCAATGAAGTATCTAAATTCCCCCAGGAACAAGCCCAGTCCTATTGTTTAAAAGCAAAAACAACTATTCTGAAGTGGAAGTGAATTCCTTACATCTATCTGAACCCCTGTTGATTTACAACCATAAGGTAATTTGCTTCAACTAATTTAGTTCCTGTTCCCTGTTCAATTCCTTTGTGCCTTTTAACTAACGTTTTAATTCTCTTTTGTGCTTTTTGTGCCACCAAATCAAAGTAAAATTTATCTGTCTTTCTTTAAAAAACAGAAACAAAAAACCAAACCCTTTGACCCTGCATTTCTAATTTTAGGAATTTAACCTAAGTGGACAATTAACATTGATGTAGACAATTAAATTTACTTGTGCAGGTTTTCACCAGGGTGTTGTTTATAACAGTGATGTGAAAACAATGGTAGGGGCTAAATTATATCAGGGAAGATATAGATATATGTGTTATATACAATAGAATACATTTCAGCCTTTGATGCCTTAAATTAATACTTGTTGAAATTGGAAGACATCCATAATATAATTGTTTTGGGGAAAAAAACCATTTACAACAAAGAATTATGTGTATACTAATCCCATTCTTGAGGGGGAAAATCATGAATGTGTATTTATGAAAAAAGGCCTGGAGAGAAACACAGAAGTGTTAACTGAGGTTATCTCTGAGTACTGGAGTTACCCATAATTTTAATTTTCCTTTTTTTTGGCCTACTTTCTGATTTTTCTATGACAAAAATATAAATTCATTGTCAATTTAAAAAGAACACATGCACATTGACCCCTAAAAACCTCAAAAAGGGAAGCTACCCCCCAAATCTAAGAGCAATCAAATGAAAGGGCCCTCAAATGTACTGATGATATGCATGCAATTGGTGCCACCTTTCTACAAAGCAATGTGGCCATATCTCCAAGAGCCAAAAAAATATCACATCTAATCATTTTGGTTTTAAGAACCTGCCCCCTAGCAATAATATATGCAGTGCTACTTATAGTGAGAAACATTGGACCTAATGTCCAACAACAGAGAATGACTAAATAACTTATGAAATGCTAAAGATGGACTCTTGTGTGTTTGCTTTTGAGAACCTCTAGGCTTGATAGAAGCCAGTCTGTGCATTTTTTTCCTCTGAGGTCTCAGAAAGGTCTGTCTAATTCTCACACCAATTTTTTTAAAAGCATTTCATGTATATATATATTATTGATTTCAGAGAGGAAGTGAGAGGGAAAGAGAGATAGAAACATCAATGATGAGAAAGAATCATTGATTGGCTGCCTCCTGCACACCCCACGCTGGGATCGAGCCTGCAGCCCAGGCATGTTCCCTGACCGGAAATCAAACCATGACCTCTTGGTTCAGTGGTCGATGCTCAACCACTGAACCATGCCTGATGGGCTCACACTAATTTCTGTGGTGTAAATACTCCTACCATGGCTGGTTCAGACTACTAACATGACATCACTGAACACAGAGTTGAGAAGAAGAGATATTATATAGAATTTCTACCACATAAATAGATTAGATGTGAATAACCACATGGACAAAATCATGGTTAAATATAATTAATAATTAGGAAGTGGTGAATTCTTAGTACTATTACCTTTATTTTTAATATAAAATATTGCTTTGTCAGTTTATATAACAACTTTTAGTAATGCCCTGTTTAACAATTGGTTCACAGAGTTCCTGAAAATGTAATAGTTCTAAGCCAATATAACCGGGTTCTGGTATACCATTGACAAATCTCTCTCCCCAGGATCACTGCTGTAGAATTTGTGGCCTCCAGCATAAACCTCTCCCTCCTTCCATCTTTGTACAGGGTTTACCCCAATCTACTTGTCAAATAGGCGAAAGTGGCCATGGGCAATTTAAGCCCTTCCTTTTCTGGGACAATACTTCCTTCCCTTCACTGTTCCCACCCCACCCCCATCCCTAATAATGTCTTTTTCCGTATTTTCTACTCTTCCTCTCTCTTGTTCAAGGTTGTCGTGCTCAATATGAGGAAATGGCTTGCAATTTGTCATTTATGCCTTGGTGTGATTTAGTTTAACTCTGATCATTACTTCTTCCAGCAAGGAAATGGGGCCAGTAAATAAAGCCTAACTTGTAATTCTGGAATCCCACTGACCAAGGTTTAAGTTATAGCTTTCCTATTAACTAGCTTTGTGATCTTGAATCAGCTAACTAACTTCTGGGAGCCTTACTTCCTTATCTCTCCAATGAGAAAAATATCAGTTATCCCTCATAGAGCTCTTCTGAAGATTATATGTGATAATATATTCAGGCCATTTAGCAGAGAGCCTATCACCTAGTAATTGCTCAATAAATGGTATTTTATTTTACTATTTCTGGGTGAAATGATTTGGGTTATCAAATAATAGTTTAGAGAGGCACTTGGGAGAGGCAGGTACCTCTTTTCCCCCCTTCCTATCTGGCAATACTTCCTTCTGTCTGAAAATGGTGCCATAGGTCATGCAAATGCCTCAACAACACAACCTCAGGGTCATTTTTTTTTAATGAGACCATTGATATTTAAAGATGGCGAGGACCATGCAGATGGAGGTTATTTTTAAGTAATGAACTTAGAGAAATGTAAAAGAAAATGCAGACTTCCCTTTTATAGACAATTTTTTTTAGTTTTTTTCTCCTGCCCTCTTCGTCTCCTCCTTCTCCCTCTCCTTCATTTTCCTTTTCTTTTCCCCTTTTCTCCTACTCTTCTTCCATTTCATTCTTTTTCTTTTTCTTCTACTGTCTCATTCTTAGACATTTTTATTTCTAGGCACTCTAATAAACATTTATTCTTTTGGCATCCTGATCTGATCTGAGAATTCCTTAAGACTCTTGCCTTCGTAGCTTCTTTGCTGCCTGTCCTCTTCACCACACTTTGTTGTAGAATAAAGACACACATGTCTACTCAGCTCAGAATCAGACATGCTACCTCCAACAGCCAGTGAGATGTAACTTATGAGTAACTAATGTAGTACATAATCACTGTGTCTCTTCGTGCAGTCACTTAGACTTTCAAAGCATCAGTTTCCTCATCTGTAAAGTAGAAGTGGCATATCTTGCCATGCTTTTGATATGGAGCTTTGCAGGGATCTGATGAGCTAGGCTTGTGACCATGTACTGTGAATGGTAAGGCCTCAAGCATACTAGTACCCATGGTGGGAGTGACTTGTTTGTCTAATAGCATCTTCACGTACAAGGGGTTTTGAACTCACTTCTGAGATGAATTACTATTCTGCTACTTACTAGCTCTGTGACATTGGGCAAATTACAGAACTTTTCTGATCCCCAGTTTTCTGCCTTGTAAATGGGCATAATGACATCCTGCTTGGAGGATTGCTAGAAGGACTAAATGAATAATATATTCAAGCTGCTTAGCAAGGGGGAAAACTCTATCCCTTTGAATGACTACCTGTGGTTCAGCCCTTAATGACCCCTCTTGCAGCCCAGCAGGTAGCATGGTCCACCCAGCCTTCACAATGACCTGATATCTGGTTTGGCCAGAAAGTCAGGTCCTTGGAAAAGTGGGAAGAGGCAAGCGTTGGTGAAGATGCCCCCTCAGCTCATTCTCCTGTCAGGACCTTATCCTTTTCTCTCCAGACACCTAGCTTGCTCTCCGATAGCTACTACATTATTTGATTGAGGCCTGAATAGCAGAAGGGCCTAGCTTTCCATGTTCTTCTCCATCCCATCACTATCCTACCTGTCTTCCAACTTAATGTTAGCTAATAGGTGATACAATTGCTGCCCATCGTAAAGGCCTGACTTTTGATCTTTCAGGGTTGTATGTATCTACCCGGAAGTACAATCAAGGAGATTGCCACAAACCCAGAAGAAGCGGGGAAGTTTGTCTTTGAAGTCATTCCAGGTAAGTGACAAACAGTGGGCCAGAGGCATATTACATTCTTATTTTCTTCTGGATCCTATAAGTCAAAGATATATTCAGTGAGTCTGTCAACCAACCAACCTAACAAGAATGCATAGTAGGCCCTAGCCAGTTCACTCAGTGGTTAGAGCATCGGCCTGCGGACCGAAGGGTTGTGGGTTCAATTCCTGTCAAGGGCACATACCTTGGTTGCAGGCTCAGTCCCTGGCCCTGGTTGGGGTGCATGTGGGAGGCAACCAGTCGATGTGTCTTTTTCACATTGATGATTCTCTCTCTTCTCCCCTTCCCTTCCCATTCTCTTAAAAAAAAAAATCAATGGAAAAATATCCTCGGGTGAGGATTAACAAACAAACAAAAGAAGAATGAACCATACTATCTCATTAACTAGCAAGCAAACTCAGTGGGTGCGCATTCATTCGACTCTGTCTGCATTCCCTGAACATGGACTTGGAGCCAGGTGTTCCACTAGGCACTAGGACACTGATCTGGAAAGTACATCATCCCTGCTCACTAAAGGAAGTTCAGTCTAGAAGGGGAGTGGAACATTAAAATTAAACTCTAAATTGAACCATGTGAAATTGCCATTTTGGTAGGTGGAATGTAGTTGACAGTCAACCGTCTCTCCTGTGGTTCAATGTGACCTAACAAGGAATGACAACTCTGACTTGCTGAGCACTTAGCTCGTGTCAGGTGCTGCAGTTCACCTATTGAACATGTTAGCAGCACACGGGAGGGTGCTTTTCCCAATCAAGAGTCACTTTACCTTCCTGGAATGCATGTGGGACAAGGGGAGCTTGTCTTGCTTTGTCTCAGGGGGAGTTTGTATTTGCGTGAATCCATCACACTTAGGCTGCTTCTCCCTGTCTCTTGCTCCTTTGCCAGCCCGGCCCCGCCAGGAACTCCAGGTCTGCTGCTTAGGCTGTGCAGCCAGGCAGCTGCACCGCGCTGACACAACAGGGCAGGCCACACATCCCCTGAACACCCTTCCCCTTTGCTCCCTCCCCCACCACTCACACGAGGCAGCTACATGCATAAGAAACTTGATGGAAAAGGCAGTGTAGCAGAGAGGTTAGATGTGCCCAATCTGGAGCCATCCTGCCCGGGTCCAAAACCTTTTCCTGCCATTTACTATTTGTGTAACTGTGACCAAGTTCTTTCATTTCTCCCTGCCTCTGTTTCTTAATCTGTACAACGGGGCCAATGATGATAATAGTGAGGGTTAAATAAAGAAATATATACGAAACACTTGGTACAGTGTCTGGTATACAGTTAATGCCATGTAAGTGTTTGATATTTGGGGAAGAGCTAGAGGAAATTATAATGTAGAAGCTAATCCTAAAACTGGCTATGACTATTCATATAAAACAAAGACATATTTTTTTTTTTTAAATTTCCGCTCTTCCCAGGGAACCTCCTCATGGGTCCTCTCTTGCTTTTTTATCTGAAGGTCTATCCATCTCTCTTCCTCCTCAGAGAAAGAGTTTATTTTTTTAGCCTCTCCTCTCTGGGGAAACTCACCTCTTTCCCAGGATTCCCTCCCCAGCACCATTCATGGGTTGCCACCATCCATGGTCACACGTATTTCAAAGCCTGAATTTTCAATCTTGGGTAGCTCTACCGAAAACTCCAACTGCAAACTCACCATGGTCTTTGCACCAAAGTCCAGTACCTTCAGAGATTGCTGTGCTGGGGAAAAATGAAGATTTATTCTCTCATTTTCACTCACACATGCAAGGCTGCTGGGGAAATTCTTAGATCACACACACACACACACACACACACACACACACACACAGTCTCCTAAAGCAAAAACAATTCTAAAGCATGGTAAGGTAGGGAACAATTTTCCTAAAGGTGCCATTATTTCCAAGTCTCCTCCTAGATACAACTCTTTACGTTATGATGCAGCGAATTTTCAGTCCCTCTTTTTGTCATTCTCCTGTGCAAGATGATTCTAAGGGGCCATTGCTAGCATAAGAAATGACCCTGCTAATCAGGGCCAGCATTTCGTGTAGTTATGCTTTTCTTTATTTGGGACAGGCGAAAATTTAGGGCAAATTTCCTTCTCCCTTTTTACCTCCCGCAGAAAAATATCTGGTCTCCTACCTAAAGGGAGTCCCCAGGGATAAGGGGGTTATTTCCTCCAGTGCATATGTTGCCTTTGATTCTCATACTGCCTTATTAGATTTCATTCGCTTATTCAACAAATGTATTGAGCATCTGCTATGAGCCTGGCACTATTATAGAAACTGGGAATCCAGCAAAGAACAAAATAGCCTGCATATAGCCATATATGAGAGGAGACTGACAAGAGAAACAAATAAATGAGTAAATTGTACAGTTTTTATGCTGGGATAGTACTATGAAAAAAATGAAGCAAAGAAAGACAAAGTGCTGGTTGAGATGGGGATGGCAGTGGTTGATTTGTCATTTTAAATAGAGCAGGAAGAGTAGGCGTCATTGAGAAGGTGAGCTTTGAGGAGCGATCTGAAAGACCTTAAGGAGTGAGCCAAGTGCCCATCTGGAGGAAGAGCATTCCAGGAAGGGGAACAGTCAATGCAAAGTCTCTGAGCCTATTCACATGTTCAGGAAACATCAAAGAGACCAATGTGGTTACAGTGGAATGATGACAGGAAACAAGAGTAGGAGATTCAGTCAGAGGTGAACACAGCTTTTACTGGTACTTGCAGGCAATTGTAAAAAGTTTAGTTTTTATGCTATAACGATGGGAAGCCATCGGGAAGTTTTGAACAAAGAAATGACATGATCTGACATGTTTTTCCACTCTTTTGAGTTGAGAATAAAGAGACAAGGACAGAGCAGGGAGACCAGTGAAGAGGCTATTGCAATCGTGCAAGTGAGAAATGAGAATGGTGAAGGGGCGAGAAATAATCACTTCTGGATACATTTTGAAGGTAGACAGGACTTCATTTGCTGATAGATTGGATGTGGGAAAGAGAAGCCAAGGTTGACTACAAGGTTTTTGCCTAAACAATTGGAACGATGTATTTGCTGAGATTTGTGCAGCTAGCAAATTTTCGGGGGAAGATCAGGCTTTAGTTTTAGACATCTGTAATAATAAAAGAATAATATGTTAATTAGACCAGACATCCTTCCAGATGTCCTTCCGTCCTTCTGGACAAAGCCGGGGCTGTGAGGGAAGCCCAGGTCCTGGGTGCCAGAGGGAAGCTGGTACCGGCAGCTGGGGGGAAGGAAGGCCTACTCATGCATGATTTTCATGCATCAGGCCTCTAGTATTAAATAATTGCCTAGATATTAATGATAAGGAAACTGATGTTCAGGATAATTTAGCTACTACTGTGAGAGAGGTAAGGATAGGATGTTAAAGGATTTAGAATAGGGACTCCCCACTTACTTTGAAGTGGGAAGAGATGATATTAAGAAATATCCCTAGAGAGGATGACATTTGAGTTAGGTTTTTAAAAATGGGTAGGAGTTGCTCAGGCAGGGAAGAAAAGAAGGGAGGCTTCTTTCTGATAAGGGAAATAGCCCAATATATGACACGTTGAACAAACTGTTTAAGCCAGAGAAAGCATGTCCCTGAGGGCAGAGTTGCTATTCATGGGCTATGTATTAATGTTAGGCAGTTTCTCCCAAAGAGAGCTCATCCTAGCACTTCAATGTGCATTTTTTTTATGGGGCAACAAAAGATATTCAAAATCCTTTTGGACCTGGTTTCTTGAACCTTAATATTACTGTGCCTCGCCTTCTTTACCCTATGGGATGGCCGGATTTTGAATATAAGTTGACATTCGGTTATCAAATCAAGCCTTGGCCACTCTGCAACATCTCGAGAGCTGGATGTTTCTCCATGGGGTTGCCATGGTCAAACGGAAGGATCTCTCAGGAATCAGGGTAAACTGAAAGGCAGTTCTTAACAACAGAATGGATTGGGGTATGGGCATTGTGGGGAAGGACACCAGATAAATTTTGGCCAAAGTTGGGAGCAATATGGCCTAGTGGAAACTCTTCTTAGAAGAAAGGAGACCAGTAGCCCTGCCCTGAGTTTGGCAGTAACTTACTGGGTACCAATGAGCAGGTGCCTGTGAATTTCTGGGCTTCAGTTACATTATCTGTGGAGTGGAAATGATACTAGAGCAAAGGGAAATTGTGATTTCTATGGAATGTTTCAGTTCTGCCTTGAGAACTTTTTACTTCCCATTCTACTTTTGGAAACACCCGGATCTCAGGATGTTCCTGAATAGCCAGGGCTTCCGTGGACTGGCACTTCTGGTTAAAACAGCGGATGACCCAATGGTAACATAGATTCAGGATTAGGTCACCACAGAGGATGAAAGAAAGTGTGGCTTGGTGACATTAAGATGGGTTCAAGAGACCAGACCCGGTGGGAATTGAAAGTCTTTTGCTTTCCTGAAAGAAAAAGTGCTTGTCTATAGAACTAGAATGTCCACAAATATGGTGCTAAAACAGGCTCTCTTTGAGGGAAATGCCCTGACATTGAGAGAAGATTGGGTTGATGTCTGCAAAGGCCTTTGAAATTTAATAGAATCTGATCATTGAAAAGGGTTGCTATTATTTTCTTGTCCTTCCCAAGACCCATGTTTGATGCTCTCCTTATTTTCTCCTCCTTCTCTCTCCCTATTGTTCTCTATTATATTTTCTCTCATTTTCTCTCTTGGTCTCCTCCCATACTCGCTCCAACCCCTGTCATTTTGTCCACCATTTTGTCCATTTGAGAACATCAATTCAGGAAATACTACAGATATCCTTTTATAATTTGTGTTTAAAGTAAAAAATGGTAAATAAAATCCTAGCAAACTTTATTTGTCAATTAAATATGAATCAAGAACCTAACATTTGCAATGTCTTGTACAGGCGGGAGAGCGGTAATCCTGAGCAGAAAGCACTGATTTCATGAGAAAGACACACATACGTTTATTGTCCCTCCCTCCTGAGATGCTGTTCTCTTCCCCACCCCCACAACTGAATTCAAGGGTAGCTTAGGAAACTATGATTGGCATGATGAACTGAACGAAGTCTTCAAACTTGTATGGGGTGATCCTGTCTCCTCTAATATGGAACCTGCCCCGTGAATTTCCTCTTCCTTTTTGGTAGCAAATGGCTACTGTCCTCCACAGGAGCGGCTGTCAGCCCAAATCACCCTCCCTGACTGCAAACCATTGTGGTCAGTGCTTGTCTAGAGAACTAGAGTGTCAGCAAAAACAATAAGGGTGCACAGATATTCAGTGCCACTGAGGATAAGTAGATAATGCTTTGGTCTTGTTTGAAGGATTGTTTAATTGAACCATGGAAGCAATTCAGGTTCACTTCTCTTTGCTTCCTCCTGCTCCAGCCCCTTTCCACTCTAAGACCTTCATTAGTGTTGCTTCTTCCTCTAGCCTCATGGGACCAGAGTCGCACGGGACAGGACTCCTATGTCCTCATGGCCAGCTCCCAGGCGGAGATGGAGGAGTGGGTTAAATTCCTTAAGAGAGTCGCTGGCACGCCCTCTGGAGGTAAGGACCCCGGCAGGCTTTTGTGGTCAGGTGTCTGTAACATCTCTGGGATAGGGGGGAAGTAGCTCTAGATTTGATCTTTCCTTGAACAGTGTCCAAAGGCCAGAGGACAACTCTGAGGCCATGCTCATTGTCAAGCCTCTAGCTTCCTGCCCCAGGTGATCTCAGCTGATGTCTGGAGTCCACCTGTGAACCTAGGGTCTGGGGCAGGGAGGCAGTTCTGGGGCCTGTGACCTGCCATGTGGGGGCTACAAGAAAAGAAGTAATTTGGATGGGACAGCCAAACTCAAGAGTGCCTGCCTCAGTCATCCTGAACAGCGGCAACCTATTACAAAAAAGAATAGCATGGTTTCATTAAACATTTCCCAGTTCCTAAACACAATAATTTTATGGTGCTAATCAGGCTGAGATGAAGCTTTTATATACTAAAGCTCTATTATATGCTATCCAGCCTGCATAAATGTAGCTTCAACCTTCCTTATTGCCCTGGATTGTGAAATGGTTGACATTTTCTGTTTTTCCCAGCCCAGCACGTTAGGCTGTCTGCATTGACAAGGGTCGTGGATGTTGCCTAATCGTATACCTGCTCTGAGTCAAACTATTGCCTGTGTGCTGTAGTCAACATCTGTGTCCCTTGTGCTTGGCTCGGCCCTGCCACCGCACACTGCTTTACTGTGTCATTATCCACATGGGGATTTCTCCCTCCTCCCTCCCCACGGCCAACATCCCAAGAAAGTCAAGCCTAAGTCCTGTAGGCTGGGGAAAGTCCAAGGGAGGAGTACAGCACTATTTATTTATTCAAGGAACAGGGTTTGGCTTTGCTGTGGCATTTCAGATGCTCTTCTAGCCTCTCATTGAACCCAAATGATGGATCTCAGGATGAGAAGGCATTTGAAGATAGCAGAGTCCAGGCTGAGGTCCCGGGGCAAGTCAGACATCTGTTCTTCCTGTTTGTAAGTCAGGAAACGTCAGTCCTGAAGAAGTAAATAATTTGCCCAAGGGATCCAGCCGTGGAGCAGCAGGGCCAGTGCTCCCGCCTCTGTAGGTAGCTCACTTCCACTTGTAAAGATCCCCTGGTGCTGTTAGCGGGGCAGGGCACGCACCCTCAACCACTGAGAAGTCTGAGAATGCTGCTGCCGCCTCATTTGTGAAATGTTCTATGGATTTTCCCACCCAGAACCTGCCCACTGCTCATGACCTTCACTGTACCGTCCTGTGAGGTGTTATACTGTTCAGCAGAACAGTCAGAATGAACTGTTAAAGCTGTTTGTCCGTGGAGGTCCTCCTCCACTCAACATGGTCCCATAGCTTCACTTCTGCCTCGAGGAAAAGTCAAAGGCTTATAATGAATCACGGTGCACAGTCTGCCCCATCCACTACCTTGTACCTTGTCTTCCAGTGCCTCCTCCTGTGCTTGTTTCACTCCAAACTCACCAGCCTCCTTGGTCTTCTCCAGACGCCATGGCAATGTTTCTGAACCAGGGTCCTGGCGCTGTCTGTCTGTAATTCTCTTCCCCAGGTAGCTGTATGGTTTGGTCTCTTGCTTTGTTCCTGTCTTTGCTCAAACATCACCTCAGTAAGCCTGCCCTTGACCATCTCATTTAATATTGAACCCCTTCCCCACCCTTCTCCCAGCCCTCCCTATCCCCCCTTCCTGCTTCATTTTTCTCCTTTCCTACCTTCTTCTAACAGCTAAATAGGCTACCCATTTGTTTTGAGTTGGTCTCCCCTCACTAGAATGAAGGCTTCAATCTGCTTTGCAGGAATTTTCCCTCTATTTGGGGGAGTGCTGTATCCCAGAATCTACATAGTGCCTGACAGAGTAGGTGCTCAATAAATGTTTATTAAAGGAATAGGCCCAGGAATGTCCCCTTTATCCAAGCAGCACTGTGTTCTACTCCCCTAGGCTGTCTACTTTGATAAATGACTACCAGCTTATCTGCAAAATTATTCGGTAAATGGCCCGCTCCCTCTAGAACAGTGGTTCTCAACCTTCTGGCCTGTTAAATACAGTTCCTCATGTTGTGACCCAACTATAAAATTATTTTCGTTGCTACTTCATCACTGTAATGTTGCTACTGTTATGAATCGTCATGTAAATATCTGATATGCAGGATGGTCTGAGGCGACCCCTGTGAAAGGGTCATTCGACCACCAAAGGGGTCTTGACCCACAGGTTGAGAACCGCTGCTCTAGAATGATCTTCCTTCGAGCACATTAATGGTGAGCTTTAGTGAAGTTCTTTAGGGTTCATAGACCCCTTAAAGAATTCAATAAAAGCTTTGGATACTCTCTTCAAAGATATGTTCAGACAAAATAATTTTTTGAGTTCAACTGCAGGGTATTTTCAGACCCCATTAGTCATCTACACCCCCCAGGTAATGAATCCCAACTTTTCGAAGTCACTCTAGTGACAGTTCTGCAAAGCTAAGGCCTCTTCCTGGCCCCCTTTCTCCCTTGATGGGAAAGATGGCCTACGTTGTTTCCATGGCATACCCAGCTTCTTCCCCGTGGCTCCTCCTGCCTGGGATCTGGCCCTGAGCATTCCTCTCACCTTATCTGATTCAGGACCCAATTCCAGTGCGAGTGTGTGGATGTTTCCTACGCGTCATAGACACCAGCCGGGAGTCCTACAACTTAACTCAGTACTGACATTACCCAGATAGCATCAGATTCCACAGCCTAAGGGCCCAGTCCTACAAGGCTGACCTCCATCACGTATACACTTCAGATGTCATGGCAAGTCCAGCCGGCACCTGTGCTTCAGGATGGCTGACTATAGATGGGAATTTCCAACAATGACCTCCTTGGTTTTGATTAATTTGCTAGAGTGGCCCAGAGAACTCAAGAAACCAGTTTACTTACCATATGACAGTTATTATAAAAGGATATAACTCAGAAATAGCCAGATGGAAGAGATACATAGAGCAAGGTATGGGGAAAGGGACATGGCACTTCCATGCCCTCTCCAGGAGCTCCACTCTCCTCTCATCTCCATGTGTTCACCAACCCAGAAGCTCTCTGAACACTGTCCTTTTGGGTTTTTATGGGGCCTCATAACACAGATATGATTGATTAAATCACTGGCCATTGGGAATTGATTCACCCTCCGGGCCCTCTCTCCTCCCCTGACTTCTGAGTTGAGAGGGTAGGATTGAAAGTTCCAACCCTCTCATCATCTGGTGCTTTCCAAAAGATAAAAGATACCTTTATAACTCTCATAATGGAAGTTCCAAGAGTTTTACGAGCTCTGTGCCAAGAAACGAGTCAAAGGCCAAATATATATTTCTTACCATCAATCACACTGTCACACCTTAGACAGCGGCACCTTCCCCAGAGGTTCTGGATGCAATTCCAGGTTTTTGCAATTTAAGTAGGATAAAGGGAAGAGAGGAGATCACATCTCTACCACTGGTGACTTGTTCTCAGGCTCATAGCTGCCCGTTTTCTTCAAAACACCTCCTCCTTTTAGTAAGAAGGCGCTGCCTCCACTGGATCCGCACACTGAAACCTGGTCTCTGCCCCATCCCCAGCGATCAGGCCGTTCACATTGCAAATTGCTGCTCAGTCAGGACCGTTCTGCCCTCTTCCTCCGGAGGCTGGCCATCACAGGCATTTCTCAGGCCGCTGCTGGGCGCATAAGCACTGCACTAAATTGTGTATACTAGTAGGTCTGCTCAGCACAACCAGATAACAAGGCCCTGGAGTACTAGTAGGTCCCATGCGTTAAGCGTCTTTGTGTGTTTGCCAACACTAGGCATAGGGTATGTAAGTATGGAATTGTTAAGTGCCTAAGTTCCCTGGCTTCCTCTCATTTTTGAAGTTCTCTTGTCCCTCAGAGCATGATTTCACAATCTGTAGCACAGTGTGGCTTGTGAGAGAGTGCTGTGTCTGTCATTCATTGTTCCATGTGTTCTGGTTCTTTCTCTCTAGCTAAATTGGACATTAAAAGGGATGATTTTTTTTACTCATTTTCATTAATTCCCTCATTCTCCTCCCCCAGATCCTAACACCAGACAGATACAAGCTTATTCATGAACTCAACAAATGTTTCTTGAGAATGTGTCATAAGCCAAGCATTGCTAGCACCAGGGTACAACAGTGAAAGAGAGAGGGGTGGCAGGGGTGAGGAAGGAAGAGAAGAGAAAAAAAGGCAAAGTCCTTTCTCTCAAGGATCTCACAGTATAGTAGAAGACACAGAAATTAATTTTAAAAACACACACAAAGAAAACCATGTAACTACAACTCAGAAAAACACCACAAAGGAGAAACACATGATAAGATGGGGGTGCTGGGTGGGGGGGGGGAGGGAAAGGGGGTAATTGTATTTGTTAAGAAATTCAGGTCAGCCCTGAACTAGTGATGATTAAGCTTAAATCTGAAAGGCTAATAGAGGCTAACTAGGCAGAGAAAGAGGAAGAGGAAGTGTCTGTCAGAGAAATAGCATGTGCAGATGTCCCGTGACAGAAAGAACAGGCTCTGGACTGAGAGGAAGGTGAAAGCAGTGAAAGAGCCTTAACAAAGATGTTGGTCCTCATTTTAAGGTGGCTTGGAAGAGGGTGGTGATGGTGGAGATGGAGAGACGTGACTAGGTCTGTGCAGCATTTGGGAGGTAACATTGCCAGACCTGGGAGTGAATTCAAAATGAAGGAGAATGTGGGTCCAAGATGAGTCCTCTATTCGTGGCCTATGAGTGAATGGAGGGATGACCACTCTTGGTTGGCAGCATTGCACTGCCCAGGGCCTTTCCTGGCAATCCTCCCTGCTCCTGCCAATCGCAGCCTCACTCCCACCCCCACCCCCAACCCTCATTTCTTACCCCCGTGATGCCAAAAGTCCATTTCAAGTCTCCTGGGCCTGTCTGGTAGGGTTGCTGCACTCTTTGCTAAGTCATCTCCATGGGAGGGGGAAAAGCAGCATCTCCATTGAGCCAACAACCCACCTCCAAGACTATTCTCTCTGAAGGCTCAATCAAACCACCTACAACTGTGAAAGCGTTCCCAGAGAAGGGTGGGCTGGCTTCATCAACGCTAAGTGAAATCCTGTGTCCCTGCCAGATGCTTTGATATATGGGGCAATGCTGGTAAGGGCTTGCGTGAGGGAATTTTTTTTAACCCACCTCCGTGGTATCCCTTGAATGGCAGTTGACAATTAGCTGCTAAGTAAAAGGAGGCACTTATTTTTATTGTGGGCCCTGACAGCTTTATGTTCACTCTTTAAAAGCCAAGAGTCATGTGTATAAAGGTGAGTGGGGAGGGGAAGTGGTGTGGGAAGGAGGAAGGGAGGGCCCGGGGCAGGTGCCTGCAGATCCCAGAGTTTCTGTCCTGGAGTCAGAATCCGAGCAGTATTTACAAGCATGTGCTGGTCTGAAGGCGAGAGAGGGTGGCTCTCCCAGCCTGGGGAGGAGGAAAGGCTTGAGGCTGGCCCAGCAGAGGCTGCGATTCCCCGCTGTTGCCGGCCTCGTATTCCCAGGATGCCGCAGTGGGCACTGGGCTGTGGCTTTCCCTCTCTGGCACTGCTCTTTGGCTGGAATTTCAGGAAGAAAATCCACAGGCTCCGAAAGAAAGGTATTTCTTCCCTCTTGTGTGATTCAGGTCTTCCTCCAACAGACACTTAGCCCCGCTCCCCTTCCTCCCTCCCTTGTCAGGGATGGGGAAGCTCCTGGAACTGCGCCCATGGGAAGCAGGTACCAATGCTTAGCAGACAGGGCCAGTGGGAAGGGGTGAAGCTGGGAGCAGGAGGGGGCGGGCAGACTCTCCTGGTGACCGGGGGTGTGGGGTGGGGTGTGTGTGTGTGTGGGGGGGGGAAGGGCTCTTGTCTTGAACTCAGGAATGTTTGAGTGATGATGAAGGAGAGACCAGGAAGTAACAGCTAATCCTTCCATTTTAATTTCCCCAAACTAACCCAGTGTCCTGTTATTGTTCTTTTTTTGTTTTTTGTTTTTTTTTAATGTGTGTGTGTGTGTGTGTGTGTGTGTGTGTGTGTGTGTGTTTTAAGCAAAACTAAGGAGGGGTCTTGAGAAATAAAGGCTGGATGATGGCCAATAAGCAGAAACTGGGCATCAGTCCACCTCTCCCTTCCTTCCCTTAAGACATGATGATGTCTGAAATTTCTCCTAGACAATTGTATTCCACTGACTTTAAGCAGAAGGTATTAAATCACTGGCTTTGTAATCATGGGGCAAATATGACCTTGGATAAATTCCTGATCTGAGTCTCAGTTTTCTCATCTGTAAAATGGGACAGTAATATCTACTTCCTATGTTTCTTATGAGGACTAAATGAGAGCTCATGTGGAAACTAGAGCAGTTTGTCATAGAATTAATTAATTGTTATTATATGACATTGTGATTAGCTAATCTTTTATAATTTGTATCTGTTAAGACGGAAATGCCTCTGTTACTGTTGACTGGTCCAACATGATGAGCAGTTTCCAGTGAATGAGTGGCTGGCAGGAGGTAGAAAGAGCACTAGTGCACTGAAGGAGCAGGTGCAACCTAGGATGCCACGGTACCGAAGGGGAGCCTTGGGGTGGAGAATGGTCTTTGAGTGTCTCCCACTCCCTTCCTCCTTCACTGGCCCCCTCCTTAGTTTCATTGGGATGTCTCAGCTCATCTATTCCCCATATTTGGCTACTTCATGTCCACCCGGGATCAGAGGGGGGCAATCAAGACCTAGAAGTCAGAGGTAGGCAGAGCTCAGGATTGGTGTCTGGCTTTCCAGGGACGTTTTATACCAAACTTCTCATATTCAATCTGAGATGAAGAGTGGTGAAGCCTGACCTAGACAAACTAAAGCAAACAGGGATGCTCCTCTCTCGTAAGAAGGGACCCTGTTGGTCCTGATGTGTCTAGAGCAGGGGTCCTCAAACTACGGCCCGCGGGCCACATGCAAATACAAATATTGTATTTGTTCCTGTTTTGTTTTTTTTACTTCAAAATAAGATATGTGCAGTGTGCATAGGAATTTGTTCATAGTTTTTTTTTTAAACTATAGTCCGGCCCTCCAACGGTCTGAGGGACAGTGAACTGGCCCCCTGTTTAAAAAGTTTGAGGACCCCTGGTCTAGAGCTTGCAGCAAGTATGTCTTGTTGGAGAGAATAGCTTTGGCTGATTTGTAGGCTGGAGATGTAAAGTTCCGAAGTCTTCATCATATGGGTGATATTTAAAGCCGTGAGAGTTACAGAGTATGTGCAGATGAGGAAAAGAAAGCCTGGGACACTCTGACATTTGGAGGACAGGGAGACACAGAAGGGTCATCAGAGAAGGCTGAGAAGGAGCAGCCAATGAGATAAATGGAGAACGGAGAGAGTGGTGGTCCAAAAGCCATGTGAGAATTTTATCAGGAAGGAGGGGTATTTGATGGGGGCTGATAGAGGAATTAATATGAAGATGGAGAATGTGAACCCAGGATTTATAAATGTAAAATAGACCATTGATCTTTACAAATGCAAGTATGAAGAAATGCTGATCAGAGTGTGTTCACGGGAGACAAGGCTGAGTACCGGAGGGGTAGGGGACAGCAGGGAGTAACGGCTCCTTGAGGACTGGTCCATCATGTGCCAGGCTCGGTGCCAGGAGATAAAAATAGATGGTGAGCCAGACAGGCTGTCGGCCTTTGAGGAGCCCACAGTCCAATGGAAGAGAGAGATGTTTAAATAAATCATCGTAAAATCCATGAGAAGGGATAGAATAGAGGTATGTACAGGGAGCTCTGTGAGCACAGAGGAGAGTGATAAAGTCCCTCTGAGGCGATGACATTTGAACTTGGGCTATAGTAAGATCAGGTTTCCAGGTGGGGAGAAGGAGGAAGGGCATTTGTTCCAGAGTTTTCAAGAGCAAAGACCATTTTTCACTCCTTCTATCATAATCTCTAGCTACCACAGCAGATGCTCAGTCTGTATTTGCTGAGTGATTTGTGAATTCCAGTGAAAGGAATTTGCAAGAAACAGAGTTGCATAAGAAATCATTACAGTAATTTTGAAAGTGGCAGCAAGGATAGAGGGGAGAGACAGTTTAAAGTGCAATTTAGAATGTACTGATCTATCTGGAAGGAAAGAGGGCTGTTGCAGATCATTTCAACACTCACACTTTTGCTAACTGGGCTGAGTGCAGGTACCTTGTATTAAAGTGCTTGGTGTTTGATTGCTGGATTGACCAAATACTATGGCTGTGAGGAATGCTATAGGAGAAGGGTGATTTGTGAGCAGTCGGGGGGCGTAGAAGGAGAGTGAGGTTGGAAAAGACACTGGGAGAACTGCCATTAGGTGTTGGACTTGTGGAATAGGAGGGAAGGAGGGAGGGAGGGAGGGAGAGAGAGAGGAGAGAGAGAGGAGAGAGAGAGGAGAGAGAGAGAGACATGATGGAGATAGAGATACAGAGAGACCTGGAGCAGATATGTGGATTTTAAGTTACCGGTTTGTAGGTGATATCCCAACGTCTAGAGTGGGAGGACATCTGAGCTGGAATGCCAGGAAATGGCACAGGAAGTGGAAGAAGGGGCACAGTAAAGGAGACTGCAAAAGAGCCCATAGAGATGTGGGGATAGAATGAGAGTGGGTGACTTTGTACTCATGTAGGGAGAAAGTCTTGAAAAGGAAGAAGAATCACCCCCATCAGAGTCTTCAGTGAAGACAAGTGGAGTGTGGGATAAGCAGAGGAGGGCACTGGAAATTTTACTGGGCAGACTGGGTGGAAAGATGCAGGCTGATTAAACCAGATGGAGAGGATTGAGGGTTTGGGAAGTGGATGCTAAGGGCAGAAGTAAGGGCTGTGAGGGTGGACGACTCAAGGAGACTCATCATTCTTTGGATGAATATACTGGTGAATGGAAGAAAGGAAAGCATTGGGTGTTTGAGACTTGGGGTAGGAGATTAGTCTTTAATAACTTAGCAAAGACTTAGACACATGTAGGCTCTTTCAATTGAAAGAGAAAAATACAAAAAGAGAAGGAGTGAAATCTTGGAAGAGGTGAACAGGGTGGAGGACAACACTATCTTGGAGGAAGCACAGGGTCCTTTTCTCCCTCTAAGAGAGACAGGCAAGCAGACAGGAAGAAGAGTGAGAGAGGCAGGGACTGAAAATGAGGGAGTTCACTCATGATGTCCTCAATTTGGGGAGATAAGGGAAAGAGGAGACAAGGTCACCTTCTGAGACAGGAGAGGGAATGGTGGTGAGCTCAAGGGAAGTGGTGTAGCTTTGGAACCGATCTTACAGAGATTGGAAATACACATGTCTATGAAATGTTAGGCTACATTCCTGCATGGCTCCCAATGTCCTGATAAAGGCATGGAGAGGGAGTGGAAATCAGCAGAGTGGGGATGATGGAGAGAAAAGATGTGAGGAATGAGTGTACTGGTGAAAGTGACATTGAAATGACTGACTGTGGAGTATGGGAGGAAAAGAGAAGGAACACAGGACAAGACTGATGGATTCAGAGGAGGAGAAAAGTTAGAGGGCTGACTGTGCAGAGGGTGTAAGAAGCAGCTTGATTCCAGGTCACCTGCAAAGTGGACCTTCCTTCTGCTTGGGGACCTTGGAACTGCTGCTCACATTTGACAGCTCTGACAGCTCTGTGCACACTGTCACATTGTGTTTGGGAAATCTTTCCTTAGGAGGCCCAGTGGGCCCCTTGAATTCAAGTTTCATCTACTCGGAAACACATCCACCTCTCCCTTTGAAGTGCTTCTCCCTAGACCCCTCAAAGGGAATTTTACAAATGCCATGTGGCCTATATTTTAAGTCAGATCATTTTAATTATTTCCCTCCAATTTGGGGAATATATCTACCCAGGTCATTTCATGGACAAACAGCAATCTAATTTTATATTGTATTGACATTCTCTCATTGTTTTCCATTATTTTGCATGGGGTCTTTTCATTTTCATAATTTGATGACAAGCTAACTGAGCATAGCAGTCCCTTACTGTGTATAGCCAATGGAATGCCATGTGTCCTGCTCCTGGCACATGGCAGGGTACTCAATAAATGTTAGCGTAAAGCTGACTTTATCTGCTGAGATCTCGACTAGTGTTTAAACTAAATAAATGCCAAAATTATCATGAATCATGGAAAGCATTTGCTTGAAGATGAAATGACTTATTAAGTAATTTAGCAAAATTTGTTGACTCTACCTGTGCCAAGACCTACACTAAACACTGGGAGTAAAAAGAGACCAACCCCATATTTCTGGCATGAGGGAGCCTGTAGTTATACAGAGGGAACCGGGGTATACACATAATTACAGCACAGTGTGGAAAGGGGTTGGGATATTTGAGAAGGATACGGATACACAGAGTAGAGATAGAATCTCTCAGGCTGGGGTCAGGGAAGGCTTACCAGAGGTGACGATACTTGAATGGAGCCAAGGAAGACCAATGGAATTCCAGCAGACAGAGAGGGGAGAGGTGAACAGACTGGGTAGTGAGAAGGGACCGTTCAAGGGCATGAACACTGGCGAGCACTGTGGGCTTTTGAAACACCAGGTGAGGTGCCTTTGAGGGTGTGGCAGGAAGTCAGGCCAGAAAGGTAGGTGGGTGCCAGACTGAATGCCAATCTAAAGAATGCCAGCCCCAGCTTCCAAACTTCAGCCACAGAAATATTTAGTCAGTGTCACTGAAACACAAGTGAAACAGACAACAGCCCAGCAGGTCTGGTTGGGAGTAGGGAAAACAGAGACCCACTTGTTCAGCTGCTCCTGGATCCCATGCCCTCACCTCTCAAGCACTTGATGTTTGTGAGGGAAGGGCTTCAGAGGACACCCTGAGGATTTTGAGGGGTAATTTGAAAAACACTGCTGTGGTAATTTGGGAAGAAGTGGCTGACTATTAAAAATAAGGGGGAATATGCTCAGGTAGACCAGTGGTTTAGAAAGGTAAGTAGTAGGAGGGCTTTGAACATAGTAGAAGAGAAGAAACACCATCATAGATGAGAGAGGAATCCAGCGTGGGCTGGCCTGGGACAATGGGTAGGAGTGGAAAGGACATGGGAGATTCGAGAACCCATTAGAGCTCTTGATAGGTGGGATCCACATTAATTAGAGGCTCGTCCAGGGGACCAACTAGAGAGAGAATCATGGGAAAAAAACCAAAGGCTTTGGGAACCTGTGTCCAGGGCTTGAAGTGGTTGGTGCCACAGACCTAATTATAACAGAGGGAAACTCAGGCAGGACAGAGCTGAAACCATAACCTGTCTTCTGAACTTCCAGGCCTCGTGGGAAAAAAATGAGTAGCCACTGATTATCCTGATTTAGAAATTAACTTTATTACACCGCTGGGGTGGAAAAAGGCCAGAGCCAAGCGCTGACAGGGCTGGGGCGGAGCTGGTCCATGCATGCATTGCTGGAGGCACTGTCATTTGGAACAGTGTTTTTGGAATGCGATTTGCATACCAGCTAGTTATTAAAATGTTCAAGCCATGTGAACTAGTAATTCTACATGTGGGACTTTGCCCTAAGGAAGTAGTTCAAAAGAGGAAATAGCCTGGGCTCATCCATCCAAATGTCAAATAATTAATTAAACAATTAATTAGAAAAAAATACATTGTGCTACGTACATTCCAGGAACTCTGCTAGGCGAATGAATATGTTCTCTGTGTGGCAATGTTAAAGTAGTCAAGCACAGTAAACCAACCTAAATTATTCAAATGCCACACTGGTTTAACACGCTCTGAGACATCCATGTGACAGACTTATGCTTAATGCGATATAACACAAGCAGGTTATTCAAAATCACCTGTTCGCTGCTGTGGTTAAGAGCACATTCTCTTGCATGTACTGCCTGGACTTGAATTCTGACGGTACCATGCCCTGGCTTCTGACCTTGGCAGGTTCATCAGTGCCTCTAAGGCTCAGTATCTCCAACAGTAAGGTGGGCATAACAGTTAATACCACTTCGTAGGATTGCTGTCAAGATTAAACGAGAAAAGATATGCAAAGCCCTGAACACAATTCCTAGCACACTGAATAAAAGTGACTTGTTACTTTAAATACGTAAAAATGTGTGTCAAGAGAAAGAGACTGACAGAAACTGGCCCAGTTTCCAGCCCCAGGAAATATTGTGGGCGACTTGTTTCCTCTATTTTGTTTAGTATCATTTCCCCAAAACCTTTGAGGTCATAGGCAACACAGAAATTCAAGAAATAGGCAAAGCGCTCTGACCTGTCAGTTCATCCAACGGGACTCAAAATAATGGGCAGGTGCTGCTTTTCTCTTCCAGCGGTGTTTGGCCAGCGTTTGGATGAGACCGTGGCCTATGAGCAGAAATTTGGCCCCCACCTGGTGCCCATCCTCGTGGAGAAGTGTGCGGAGTTCATCCTCGAACATGGCCTGAATGAAGAGGGCATCTTCCGGCTGCCTGGGCAGGACAACCTGGTGAAGCAGCTCAGAGATGCGTTTGACGCAGGGGAGAGGCCCTCCTTTGACAGGTACGCTGCCTTCACCTCGCCCTCCCCTCTGCCTTAACTTGCGTAAGAGGGCTTTTCTCTTCCAATTGAGCTATGAGACTCACACAAACGCTGCCAAGAGCCCTGTCTTGCAACAGAAAGAGCCTTTGTTTTGCTCATAGTTTAGAATGTGGGAGCCTGGGGCACAGTTAGGAGAGCATGGTGATCCCTTACCTGAGAGAGATGTGAGCTCCACGGAGAGCCTGCTGGGCAGACTCAGGAGATGTTTAGGATACAGGAGGAGGGGAGTATGGGGTAGAGGGAAAGATGAGTCCTAGTTCCAGGCCCAGCCTTCAGGGCAGATAAGGAACGTGGGGCTGAGTTGCCTGTACAACAGACTGGGTGTGGTGGAGAACGCACCATGTCCAGATCCAAGGGCTGCGATGGTCTCCCACAGCTTTCCTGAAGCGACCAGAACTGGCCCTTGTTAGTGTGGGAGAGCACAGTCCTATCCAATTCTGAACTTAGTTCTGAGCCCTTCTGGAGGGAGTACATACTAACAGGTTGGCTGCCTGGTGCTTTCCCATGGATGTTGCCCAGCCCTGTTTGGGGCATATCTGGTGCAGGGACATTTCTCCCCACCCTTCCCCTCCCTCCCCACCTCCTTCAGCCTCCCAGCTGAGGTTTTCTTGTCTGCCACGCTCAGCTAGGGCAACCACCACCCTACATTGCACGCGCTCTGCTTATTGTGCAATATTTGCCTTGGTTGCCTGCATGCACTTGTCCTGCTGGCAAGAAAAAGTCATTATTCTTTCCAAATCAGCGGCCCATAAACTAAGATTTAGCAATTAAGGCCTGAGCACTATCCAGTTTCCAAAGGTTGAAATTCTTCACAAGCTTATTGAGGACGGAGGAGCAGGGCTGATCCTGGGGAAGGGTGAATAGCTGGGTGTCATGCTGTGTGGATAGTCTCACTGCTCCCCTCTCCCTCTCCTGTCCCTCCAGTTCCCAGTGTTTCCATTCTGCCTCCGAAGCATCTCTAACACCCATCCATTTCCATTCTCACAGCCACTGTCTTAGTTTGGACCACCGTAGGCCTGTCTTTGCTGCCCTTGGCACGTAACAGGTTAGTGTAGCAAGGGTGCTATATTTTAATAGAAAAGCAATGGGGTGGAGTTGTTACTTGGTTTATACCAGGTTATGGACATGAAATTTAAGGACCTTTTAGCATCACCGTAAATTGATTTTCATTACCAGGCACTCGTTCAATTAAGCTTGCCACCTTTATATTCACTTTTCTTCCTATGTTTTTAATTAGCTTTGAGTTGATCAAAAGATGCAGGTGGGTTGTTGCAAAAGCAATGTGAAGTGAGCCAGGAGGCATAGAGGTGATTTGGGTTGCCAAATACCCGCCCTAGCCGCCTGTGTGTATAAAATCAGCCTGGGTGGTAGAGCCAGAGTCTTTGATTTTCTGAAATATTTGGATCTGGAAGGAGGAAAGTTATCACACATCTCCACTGCCAGAACTGAGGAGTTCCCACAGCCAGAAATAGGAAGGGTTCTTCAGGGTCTTCCCAGGACTGGTTCTTTGGGCCCACATGCGCCTTGCGGGTACTCATCTAGACCCCTACATTGGTCACATGTGCAGTTTCACTGTGCGTTCCCCAAAATTGCCTCTCTAGATGAAGGAAATCAAAGGAACTGTGTTGGCAGATTCTAGTACAGGTGTGTCAGGCTCTCATTCAAGATAAAAACATGAATTTAAAAATTTCTTTGTCCAGCCTCTACTAGGCTAGCTACTGCCTGATCACAGAGCTAGTACACTTCCAGTACCTATTGTCTCTGGGAGAAACGCACAGAGACACTCTGCGTTATAAGATCAGTGCTTCAAGGGAAGGTGGGCAGAGCTATGGGGAGCCGTGGCTCATCTCTGCTGGACCAGGGCTTGAACTCGGAAGCCACCTGGCTCCTGACTTGCTCTTAGTCTTTGATTTAAAACATTATTTAAGGATGTTCCATTGGGTTGGAGGAACAGCAAAATCAGGAAATATCATGCTGGAAATTTAGACTATAACAATGACATCCGAGTCAGCCCTGTCCCAATGGGGCACCAAAAGTTTACAGAAATAACTATAATTTTCATTGTATTAAATGCTAAAAATGAAAAAGAGATGGTACTGTGAGAATTTAGAACAGGGGTTTTTGACATGGTCTGGTGGATTTAGGAAGCTCCCCAAGAAAATTGACATTTAAGCTGAGACACAATAAAGAAGCATGAGGAGTTAGCCAGGCGATGCAGCCTTATCTTCCCCTGGTAAAATGAATGGGCAGCTTTCAGTGCATTTCGGTGCTCTAGGATGATTTACATAGCTAACTGTGTTCTTTGATGCCAACTTTGAGGTATCTATATTGTATCTGTGGTTTATAACCCCTTTCTCTTCTAATGTTGGCTATTCATGTTGTCTTAGTTTCTCCTGACTAAACTGTCTAGTAGTTTTTATTATTGTTTCTCTTCAAAAGACTCTGTTTTCTTGACATATCCTCCATGCTCTTTTTCTCATTCCAAATTCTTTGTTTTCTACATTCCTTCTGTGGGTGTGTTTTGAGTGCTGCGGGCTATGCCAGGCCACACACAGTGCACTGGAGAATGGAACCCTGGAGGCAGGAGGCTAGATTTAGGAGGCTGAGCAGTCCTGCTGTGGGGGAAGTTGGGGGATGGAGGGGAAGACAAAAAAATATCCTCCTTCTGAAAAGTGGAGTGGAAAGAGGGGAGGTTCTTGGAGATATTCATGTGACATTTGGATAGTAGAATTGAGGGGACTTGGGAGACTAATTGGATGTGGGGTGAGAGAGACCCCAATCAAACCGTAGACCCTGGATTCTGATTAAGACCTGGGTGGACGGCGACATTAGGAGACTGCTACTCCTGCCAGGTGTGCGCTGGTTGATTTTCTGGCACTTTCTTGGGAACTTCTTGTGTATTTTGCCTGGGGATATTTTTAGGCAATGACTCGGCAGGGAAGTCTCTTCCTGAAACCCCACCCCCTGACTTCCTGAGGTCCACCATGGCGCATAGACAGCCGTCTGGTCTGTGCAGGCGGAGGTACAGAGTTCACGGGCTGCAAAGGGGTTGCCTCCAACCACTGGCTGTCAAAAACAAGTGTTAAAAAATGTGCACACAGAGCCAAGACAGAGCTTTCTAGTCAAGTCCTGGCATTCTCACTTCTGCCGCCTCTAAGGCCTCCCTTCTCCTCCTCCTGTCCAACCCACCCCTCCTGTCTCTCACTACTAGGAGGTACTCCACCAGCAGATCTATATTCCCAAATGCTGACCAAAGGAGACACTCAGATTATCCGAACCTCTTCCCACATCACAGCTTTCTAAATACTATCAGGGCTATCTCTTAAGAACATCAGTTTTTCTTGATATGAAATAAATCAATATTTCTTTACTAATGATCTTCCAGTATATGGTAGATTCAGATTTATTTTCTCTATGGAATAAATGCAACAGCTCTATAAACCAGGAGTCAGCAGATGTTTTAAAAGGGCCACATATGAAATATTTATGTGTTGTGGGCTTGATGGTCTCTGTGGCAACTACTCAACTCTGCTCTTATCTCAACTTGGCCAAAGACTATACAAAAATGAATGAGCATAGTGTGTTCCTATAGCAATTTATTTATGGGAGCTGAAATTCAAAATTTAGGTCATTTTCACATGCCATGAAATGTTCTTGAGTTATTTCTCCAACCATTAAAAAAATGTAAAATCCATTCTTAGCTAGCTGGCTGTACAAATATAGGCAGCGGGCCGATTTGGCTCTGGGATCATGGTGTATCAACTCCTGCGGTAAACCAGAGAAGCTGAGCTGAAGAGCCCATGTCTCTTTCCGCTGATCACGTGATCTAATGAATGTTGTCTCAGTTCCTGCAGCAGGTCTCCTCCCTCCCGCTCCAGGCTGATCCACATGCTGCTGGCCCCATGCTGTAACTCCTGGTCACTCTACAGATCTTGATGGAAGAGTCCCTTGTAGCTCCCCAACTCTGCATTAAGTGTCCCTTTCCACATTTCTATATGATCCCAGGTCCAGGACTTCCCTTGTCATGGTACTAAGCACACAGTATTGTAATGACTTGGTAACATTTAAGTGTGCACACCTCTGAGGTTCAGTGAAGTGAGGTGTCCTGTGTGTCCCTTGGGTTCACTGCTGAAAGCCTAGTGCCTGACATAGTATCTTGCACTGAATAGTTTCTTTCAAAGCTTGTTGATTGAATAAATGATGGCATAAATATATGAATGAATCTCAGAATTATTTTAAGACTCTGAGGGATCAAATAGATCAATGGACCATGGATATAAAGCAGTTATCACATGAAAAATGAGACACTAAGTACAGAAGGCTAAATTGTGAGGTGCTAAGGGACTTGGAGGAAGAAGAAAGCAATGAAGATTAAATTGTTGAAGGTTTAATGAAAAAGTAGACCTTGAACTTGCCTTTGATGCAGTTAGGCAGAATAGATAAAGGAAAAGGCGTTGGGAGGATTATTCCATAAAAGGAATTAGCAAAAATGTTTTGGTCAATATACCTTTATCAGACTCTACTCCTCTGCAAAGCTTCCCTTCAGAACCTGGGTTCTAATCAGTGGATCGCCAGGGGGGAGCTGAGGAGACTTCTGGAGTTTTGCTTTCAAAGGGTGTTGCTTATTTTCTTCCAGAGATACAGATGTGCACACGGTGGCCTCCCTATTAAAGCTCTACCTCCGAGACCTCCCAGAGCCTGTGGTTCCCTGGAGCCAGTATGAGGGATTCCTGCTCTGTGGGCAACTCATGAATGCAGATGAGGCAAAGGTTGGTATCTCATTAGAGTTAGGTGTCCTGCTTGGAAAGAAGGTGATGGCTACTGAACACTATTCTGGTCGGCAGGGAACAGTGTGTCAGGAGGTCCATACCTGTTGGTGAGATACTTTGTCCAACAGGAACTTCCCTGGAAACCAAAGACAAATGAAGCCAATCATGGTGACAGCCTTCATGGGAGGTAACAATCCAATAAAGAATTGGCCCCTAATCAAATACCCCAAAGTCACTTTAAAGTTAGTAGGAGAGGGGGGAGGTATTTGATAAGGGTTTCAAGCAATATGGCTTTGTTGAGACCCACTGGGACACAAGGTCAAGCTGCCCAACTTGGAGAGCAGGTGAGAGGCCTGACTGTACTAGCTCCGTGATGACCACAAGTGTCAGACATGGGCATACAGAGAATGCACGTCCCAGAGAGAGGAAGGACAGGGAGCTTTTCTTGTTCCTTTCAGCTTCAGCTGCCTGTGCGGTCTGTGGCTCCCTGAGATAATTCCTCTTCTCAGAGTTTTGTGTGTGTCTTTCAATAACTTTTTATTTTGAAATAACTGTAAATTCACAAAATGTTGCAAAAAACAGTATGGAGAGGCTCATTGTTTTCTTGTAGTGTTACTTTTTTATTTGTTCTTCTTCCAAGAACCCGAGGCAAGGACTATCAACAACTCATACCCACGGTAATTGCTTAATGAACACCTGAGATGTAACACTCCACTAGCACTGCCAAAGTGTTGCTTCTACACAGACACACCAATTAGGTTCCAAGGTCTCATTGCTGGCAAGTGAGCAGGCTCATTTACTGGTATTAAAAATGTCTTTCCAGGCTCAGCAGGAGTTGATGAAGCAGCTCTCCACCCTTCCTCGAGACAACTACAGCCTCTTGAGCTACATCTGCAGGTAGGAGTCCCCCGGTATCTGCTACACAGTTTCTAGTCAAGGGGGTGAGGAGTGAAGGGGACCTCATATATGGTGATGCAAGATGATCTGACTTTGGGTGATAGGTACACAGTGCAATATGCAGATCTTGTATCATAGAAATCCACACCTGAAACTTATATGATCCTATTAACCAATGTTACACCAATAAATTTAATAAGAAGAATATAAATAAGCTCCTGGATAGAGAAGGAAAGAGTGTCTCTGTGAACTCAGAGACTCTAGTTCAGATCTTTGGAAGGTCAACTCTATTTACATAGCTCCGAGGTAGTTTCCTGTGTCCACAAGGTAATTTAAAAGACCCCCTGAAAGTTTGATCGGCATACAAAATGTACATGCTTCCACCTCAGGCTTTCCTCAGCACTGCTCAGAGTCCTGGGACATGCAATAGAACCGAAATATTTATAATCTTTCTAGAATTATCTCCCATCATCCTGACTTAGTACCCCAGAGGCATACATTTCAGTTCCCCTTTCTGAGGACTTGCTATGTGTCATCTCTGTGGCAGCATGTAACATGTGCATTGACCCAGACCTGCTGAGTTGGGAGCCTGGATCTCCATGCCAGACAGAGCTGAAATTTATCTTAATTTTAAAAAATCATTTTTTATAGTCTCCAGATTATAAAAAGTGATATATGCTTGATTTGGAAACCAGGAGAATGCAACATACTGTAAAGAAGAAATAAAAATTACCCACAATCTCCTTACCCAGTAAAAATCACTATTAAGACCTGAGTGTTTTTCCTTCTGGATGTTTTGTCTCTATGACTGATTTTTACATTCATCAATATACATTTACTAGAACAATTTTTATACCAAATTGGAATTACATATATATATTTGTACCCTGTTTTCTTTTTTGGCTTAATGTTCCATTGTGAACACTTTCCTATGTCATACAATAGGATTATAAATAACTTCATAATATTCTATAAGCTTTTCTCATTTGAACAGACAAGCATTTATTTGATCATTTCTCTGTGTTTCAAATTTTATGTTGCTCCAGCCTATCCATTAAAAATGGTTTCCGGAAAAAGTAGAAATTCCTTTGTTGGCTGTTTAGTTTTTCTTTAATTGTAAATAAGAAGTGCATGCCTCAACTGGGTAGAATTATAGTAAAAATTGTTAATTATTGAGCACCTGAGAATTTGAGATACTTGGTGCTATAATTGGAGGGTAAGATTAGGTGGCACTGGGATTCCCATCTCTGAGATTTTCCTCTCTGGAGACTTGGATGTGATGGGAGATAAGGTTATAAAGGCAGGACAAGGAGCAGTCAAATGCCCATTTTGGTCCTTCTAGTCACCTCTTAGCTCCCTGAAACTGGATCCTGCCTTCTGCCAATGTAACTCCCCTCGCTGCTCCCAGACCAAGGCCACCACCTCAGCTGGCCAGGCCCCTCCTGGTTTCTATTCTTCCTTGATCTTGAATCTTTGGGGGTGAAGCTAAACTCTTCTGGGAAGAGCAGGCTGATCCCACTCCTGAGATCAGAAGGAGAATCGGGATGCATCTCTGAGATTTCGTTGGTACCCAGAAGTGCTTTCTTCTGGCAAATTCCTATTTCTCACTCTGGGATTGCCTGTCTGTTCACAGGTTCCTACATGAAATCCAGCTGAACTGTGCTATTAACAAGATGAGCGTGGATAACCTGGCTACTGTGATTGGTGTGAATCTTATCAGGTCAAAGGTAGAAGACCCTGCTGTGATTATGAGGGGTAAGGATGGTCCTGTGGTAAGACAGATGCAGAGGAACTAATGACAGTTACGACACTAGCCCTTATGTCTGGGCACTGATCTGCAATTTGCCATGAATTTTCAGCTGATTATTTTGTCTGAATTGTAAAATAGCCCTGTGAAGTAGGCAGGGCAGGAATTACGTCCATTCTCCAGATCACAGCAGTGGTTAAAGATTTACCTAAAGGGCTCACAGTACATATAATAGGCTGGCACAAAAACAGTTAGCTAATGTTTCTTAATCTTGTATTATGTTTAAATACCCTTAGCCAGAGAGAGTAAACAAGTTTCATTTTATAAGCCAAGTCACAAAAAGAGTACTTGTAAAGCTGTGTTGAAAAGGCTTCTGAGGCTGTGTCTGGGATCAGTGAGCAAAAGTCCTGCCATAGAGTACTGATGTCTGCCATAGATTTGGGGAGGCAATATGCCTGGCACGTAGTCAACTGTGTGTGCAATAAAAATCGCATGTCACATTGAAGACCACATTAGGAGAGACACATGTCTTAATTTTCTCTGCTGTTAGATTGCTAATTTCCTGATTAAAGACTGAGCCAGTGGGGTGTAAACTTTCACTCCAATCCACGTGTTTGTTCTAGCCCAGTGATGGCGAACCTTTTGAGCTTGGCGTGCCAGCATTTTGAAAAACCCTAACTTAACTCTGGTGCCGTGTCACATATAGAAATTTTTTGATATTTGCAACCATAGTAAAACAAAGACTTATATTTTTGATATTTATTTTATATATTTAAATGCCATTTAACAAAGAAAAATCAACCAAAAAAATGAGTTCGCGTGTCACCTCTGACACGCGTGTCATAGGTTCGCCATCACTGTTCTAGCCCATCCTTTTCACCACAGTATCCTATCCCAAGCAATTAAGAAGAGTCCTGTGAGGAGCAAAATGGGGTCCTTTGGGGCGCTGTGGTTTTAGAGACACTTTTGGAGACATCCCATAGGTATAGAGACCTTTGAGGACTACGCCATGGTCCAGCACCACAAATCTCTTCTTCTTTCAGGGACTCCTCAAATCCAAAGAGTGATGACCATGATGATCAGAGACCATGAGGTCCTCTTCCCCAAGTCCAAGGATGTACCCCTGTCACCCCCGGCTCCCAAAAATGACCCCAAGAAACCTCCAGTGGCTCGAAGCTCTGTGGGCTGGGATGCCTCTGAGGACGTCCCAATTTCTAGGACAGACAGCTTCAGTAACACGGTAAGGCGCAGAGAGCCTTCGGCCTTCCATTAGACTCGTCTTTTAATCCAGGTCATTCCATGTAAGAGCTGCTGTGGCTGGCAATTTGGGGGAGTTTTTGATGATGCTGTGGCTATGAGTACAGCTGGTATGGACTCATTGGAATGCGTCTTTTTATTTTATTTATTTATTCATTTATTTTTATTGTCTAAAGTTTTACATATGTCTCCTTTTCCCCCAATTGACACCCTCCCCCCACCTCCAGCCATTCCCATCCTGGGCATCTTGAAAGCTTGGCCTCTTTCAAAGTCTAGTCTCTGCTTGCATCCTGGAGGTGAGATTCGTGATGTGTGTGCCAATGACTGAGCAGTGGAACTCTTCACTGAAGCACACTCTGGAGGGATACACTTTGAAACAGTCCAGAGAAGTTCAATGGGAAAAGAGATATACCACCTTGTAAATGTTTGAGTGAGGGTTATTGAAAATTCTGGGTCAAAGTCCAGAGAGAACTGGTTTCCTGCTAACCCATGAAACGTGATTTCTTTCTCAGAGCATGTGATGTGTTCGTGTAATATTTCCCATTTTCTGATAAACTGTCTCAGCAATGTCAACCCCCTCATTTGTACTGAGGGCTTGGGGCTCACGTTCCCAATGTCAGAAAACTCTGCAGACTCTGAAATTTAGATTGTTTGAGGGCAACAACTTACAAAGGTCAAATATGTTTTATATATTTATAAAACAAGTTTTTTATAAAAGAACATGTGAACTTTATATAGCAGCCTGACTCATTATGTGTGACCAAGGAATGAATTGCAAATTTTGGGTTGACCTGGTAATGTAAGTTGCCTATAGTACTTTCAATCTTTATTGAGGATGATTAAGAAAGGATTGGGGGGAAACGTAGGTAGTGGTTGGTGGTGATGTTTCTTAGGTAAAGTCTGGCCACAATGCATCTTATTAACACTCAAAAATTAAATTAATATTTAGAAATTCTCATACCTTGTATAGTGGCATCATCCTAGAAGTGCTTCAGATTAGCTATTGTTATGCTCATTTGACAGGTTTCTTTTTTAATGGTAACAGTGTGGGCAGTTCTGGGCAGGCACTTTGCTGGGAAATGTAAACAGATCAGCTCTGGATTCCTCACTGTAAATCTATTGGGTAGAATTTATCGTGCACATTTTATGTCTCAGGACCTCAGTCTCAGGGAGGTCGACCAGATGGCCCAAGGTGGCAGCACTAGAATGTTACAGAATAAGATTTTGATCTAGTTCTCACCTCAAGGCCCAGGTGCTTCTGATCCCAGAAGAGGTTGTTGAAGCAGTTGATTAGCAGAAGCGTTAGAAGAAGAGTTTCAGCCCTTATGTTCAGATTTTACGTTTATGACTCATTTTTTTTGTCTTTCTCTTTCTTTTCCTTTTTAATTTAACTGAAAAAAATAAAAAGGAAGAAAAATAGCTACATTGAGAAGTCCTGATCCCTCCTCTACCTTCACCCACTCCATCCTTCCCTGCCTTTTTAGTTTCTTATTTATCTTTCCAGTGTTCCTTTATGCAAATATAAGCAGATATGAATGTAAATTGTTATTTATCTCCCTTTTACACAAAATATAACAATCTCTTTTGAGTTCTCTCTCTCTCCACATACACACACACACACACACACACACACTCCACTCTGTATCTTGAATTTTTCCACTTAACAATATATGCTGGAAACCTTTTCATGTTAATACATAGACAGCTACCTCATATGTCCTTATGTTTTTGCAGGTGTATAGTGTTCCACTCTTGTACCATTATCTACTTAACCAGCCCCTATAGATAAAAAGGTGGTTTTCATCCCTTTGTACTAAAAATAAGGCTGCAATGAATAACCTTGACTAGGCTTCATTTTGTATGCAGGCAGATGTATTTCTGGGCTAAATTCCCAGAACTGGGATTGCTGACTCTGAAGGTACATACATTTGTAATGTGTAATTTTCATTAAAATTATCAAATGAAGTTTGTGCAATTTTGTACTTCCACCAGTGATGTATAAAATAATCTGTTTCCCTACAGTTTCACCAGCAGAGGTGTACTGTCAGATTTGGGGTTCTTTTATGGTGGGGGTCCTTTTGATAGGTGAGAACTGATTTGTCAGTAATTTTAATTTGAGTTTTCCTATTATAAGAGAGTCCAAATATCTTTCCTTATATGTAAAGGCCCGCCGCATTTTCCTCTGTGAGCTCTTTATCTTGTCCTTTTCCCATTAGTTATTGGTCTTTTTCTTTTCCATTGGTTATTGGTCTTTTTCTTTTCCATTGGTTATTGGTCTTTTTCTTCTCAATTTGTATGAACCTTATATATTAGGGAGAGTGATATGGCTTGCAAATATTTTTGCCATTTTGTCATTTCTTATTTGATTTAGCATGTGGTGATTTCTTTGTTTTAATTTTGTTCTTTTAAGTTTGGGGGCTCATGCCATGTAGGTTGAAATTATCAAATGTTTTGTTTATGGCTTCTGGATTTTGAGTCCTAGTTAGAAAAGCCTCCCCATCCTAAAGTTATAAAAGAATCCTGGCCTAGGACTCTTTTACCTTAAACATATAATGCTTTTAATCAGGGCTTCACCTTTAGAATATGAGTTCCTTCAAGTGCAATGTCCTTTTAGAAAAAAAATGCCAGTCAGATAATCAATTAATGTGACCAATGAATAGATGGTCTTCTAATGAAGAGTTTCATAGGTGTGCTGCCCAGAGATGCTTTCTTTCAAGCCTCTAATTTTTTTTTTTCTTGGGAACATGACACAAGTGGGAAAAACCCATGTAACTTTCATGGCCATGTTTTTTCTAGGCCAGCGACTCAGAAGCAACCAGCCCCACTGAACAACAGCCAAGTGACATGTTTCCGGAACACAGCAGCAAAACTCCCAGGGAAAAGCCAGGAGATTGGAAGCTGCAATCACGAAAAAGAACTCAGACCCTCCCTAATCGGAAATGTTTCTTAACAGCAGCTTTTCAAGGTGCCAACAGCAGCAAAGTGGAGATCTTTAAGAATGAGTTCTGGTCGTCGTCTTCAGAGGCGAAGGCCGGGGAGGGGCATAGGAGAACACTGTCTCAAGGTGTGCAGAACTTTTCTGATGCCCAGAGGACTTCCACCTATGATAACATCCCTACCCTGCCAGGGTCCCCTGGGAATGAAGCAGGTGCACTCGCTTCCCATGCCTGCGACTCCAAGAAAGATACTCTTTCGAGCCCAAACTCTGACACCGGGCCTGGGACAAAGAACTCTGGAGAAGAGGGACTGGAGTCTTTGCAAAAGACGGTCCAGGAGCTGCAAAAGGAAATAGAAACACAGAAACAAGTCTACGAGGAACAGATTAAAAGGTAAGTCACATACAGAGGGGAGCCACTCAGCTTCCATCGTAAGAAGCAATAGGGATTGTTCTCATCTGCCAAAGAAGTGACATTATGAACCTTCAGTTTGGAGAATACAGTAATCTCTAGCAGTTAGGCCTGATAAGAAAAAAGGGTAAAGGGAGTGATGAGTGACTAAGCTAGTAAAAACTCTGAGCTTCAAAGTAAATTCATGAAAAATTATGTAGCTTAATCAACTTTCTAAATAGCAATCCTTTAAGGTTCAACATGCTTAGTAAATTAAGATAAACTTAAAACGTTTTTCACATTAGTGATTTATCCATTCTGAAAATATTGATTGAGCACCTATTGTGCTCCAGGTGATATCCCAGCTATTGGGGAATAGCTCTGAACAAAACAGACAAAAGTCCCTGTGCTAATAGAGCTTTCCTTCTAGTGAGAACAGACAGACCATACAAATAAGTAATGAAAATATATGCTTTACCCAATGGTAGAAAATGCCATGGAGAGAAATAAATTAGGGCAGGAGGTTGGGGGATTCCAGAAGTGAGCTCCAATAGGGTTGTCAAGAAGGCCTCACTGAGAAGATGGCATTGAAGCAAAGGCCTGAAGGAGAAGAGGGAACAAGTCATGTCTACATATGAGAGAAGAGCAGGCCAGGCAGAGAGACCAAAGGTTCAGAGGCAGAGGAAGGAAGCAGGTCTAGGTGTTCATGCACCAGACCAGTGGTGGGCTAGAGCAGGAGGAAGGCACTGAGAGGAGAGAGGGCAGGGAAGTGGAGGCCAGAGCACAAATCAGTAGTTGGTAGAACTAAAAGGCTGGTGTGACGCCTTGGCAGTGCCCAAAGCATCCTGGAGAAGACTCCCACTGTACTCTAACATGGATGCCACTGACAGGGTAGGGAAAGAACTGTCTGCCATGGAGGCGGCCCCTCCTCCTGAATGGAATAGTCTTCTGAATCCACCATCAGGGACCTCCCATCCTTGGTGGAGGGAGAAGAAACAGTCCAGAGTGTCTAAGTTTCATGCTTCAGACACATCTGTGCATGTAATCCCCATAGCAATCTTTAGAAATAGGTAATATCCCCACTTTACAGAATAAATGGGGGGTCAGGAAGGACAAAAAGATTCCTGAAGGTCACACAACTTATTATTGGTGGGGCTGGGATTTGCACCTGCCTCAACCAGCTCCCAAGCCCATTCAGATCTTACCTCTCCACTAAAATCACTGGTCAGGATGTAGCATAATGTCTCATTTGAGATGTCTCCCGAAGCAAGAGGTATATGGAGAATTTGGAGAAGAAAAGGAGCTTTGTAATGGGAGGACCAGAAGGAATGAGACTGATTTAATTTTAAGAAGCAATAGGAAGTGGTAGACAAGAGGTATTATATGCAGAACAGGGCAAAGCCCTTGAAGACATGTCAGGCATGGGCTCAGATGGGAGCTTGTCTCCATGTAAAATGATCAGGCATTTGAGGGAGCAGGGAGGCAGTACCTCTCAGAGTGAAACTCTGAAGCAAATTTCCAATCACACAATCTTCCCACAAGCCCGAAATCCCCTCTTTTGGCTGAGAAATGGCATATGTATTCTCGTTCCTGCGAGTTAATTCAGCATAGCCAGGCAGGGGGCCACCTGGGACTAGATTAGGATTTTGGCCAGTCACAGTGAAAAGCCCCTGAATTCAGGAATCCAACAGATTCTTCACCTGGAGCAGGATTCAGAAGTGAGGGTGGCACTGCCAAGACTGCTCCAAAGGGAAGTTCCCTGTACTTCTCCAAATCTTGGTTCCTAGGAGGCCTTACTAAGGGAAGGCGCTGTCCATACTCACCATTGAAGCAGGATGAGAAGGCTCTTAAGTGTTACAAAGGTGTTGGGAATGGAATCTGTGGAACATGGATGGGGCTTCAGTAGTCAATCAATATTTCTATTGAGCAGGACTAATGCAAGGTGCTGGGAGGGGGTATTGAAATAAATATAATAGATGTAGTCCCTTCTTTTAAAGACTATTATTGAGCGGAAGACATAAAATGACATGAACAACAAATACAAGGGATGTCACAAGATGGTGTTAAATGGCAAAACAGGCTCAGACATGCTGTGGGAATTCAGTTTCCTAGGAAATACTCACGTGGGGCTTGGGACATAAACAAATGGTACAGGTTGGGTATGGGTCGTGTGATGTGGAAAGGCAAATGGACAGAGGAGGGTGTGAGCAAGGGTGAAGGGAGAGTCTAGAGGTAATACTCAATTCTTTCATTCATTTCTTTCCTTCCTTGTAGCCTTGAGAAGGAAAATTATGACGTCTGGGCTAAGGTGGTGAGGCTCAATGAAGAACTGGAGAATGAAAAGAAGAAGTCTGCAGCCTTGGAAATCAGCCTCCGCAACATGGAGCGCTCCCGGGAGGATGTTGAGAGGAGGAACAAAACCTTGGAAGAAGAAGTCAAGGAATTTGTCAAATCGATGAAAGAGCCCAAGGCTGATGCATGAGAATCCCAGGAGTACAGGCGAAGCAGCCCACAGAGGCCCAACACTGCTCCCCTTTTCTTTGCTATGTGACAGCTGGGAAGCAAAATTAGTCCCTAAGAAGAGAGGACATTTGGGAGGAAAACATCACATTTCCCAGTAAATAAATCAGTGGAATTTGCAGGAAGATAAGGGTGAGCAGGGACATATGTGGACATCCATGACCGCTGGTGGCTGTGTTCAAAAGGATTGTATTATTCCACTATCGTCTCAGGCTGAGTGACTTGGAACTTTCTCTGGCTGGATGGCTATGTCCGATGGAGACATTTGAGCCAGGCCACATCTCAGGACCCAGGGAACAGGCTGTCCCCAACTGAAGCTGGACTGAGGCTTAGTTCTTTGTTGTCTAGGTGTGGAACAACTCACCTAGTCACATGGCCACGGGGCATCTCTGAGACAGAAAGGCTGAAATTGACCTTCAGCTTCTGAGTGCTCACCATGGTTTTGAAGGGCTGCCCTTGCTAAAGCCAGAGCCCCATTCTAACACTTCCCAATGTTGCACCATCTCCAGGAGCTGGAAGCTCCAAATTATTAGTAGACTAAGAGAAAATGAGCAATAAACTGTATTTATGAAAGCAACATAGATGAGAAAATTATATTCAAATAAAGTAAAACAATAAATAAGAAAAGCAGGGCTGTTGATTCTTACACCTTTGTGAGAGTTAGCAAAAGGCCCTCTTCCCGGGGGCAGAGGCACCCCCCACGGGCATACGGCTTGGTGAGTGGGGCCCAGACTGGGTTCTGGTCCTTACTTGCCTTTCAGTGGCCATAATTGCACAGGGCAGACCCACTCTGATGTGACTTCCTTTGAGGATGGTTGGGAGTTTAGGTAGTGACAGTCACATTAGTAATATTTTTTTCTGTTTCACCAAAATACAAGTGATTTCACCCTTTAAAAAAAGGGACATGAGGCCTTAGACCTTTCTAGACAGCTGATTATTTCTTTAAGCCAACCTGGTAGAGACTTTTGTGAGGTCCCAGGCCTTGCCAGGTAGGATGGAGGAGTCTTTAATGGTTTTCTAGCGAAGTGGCCTCCAAGCTATTTTGACCATGTACCCCATTAGTAGAAAACATTTGAGCATTCACCACCCCGATATAGAAATATTTATTTACTTATAAATTATATACATGTCACTATGTCATATATATTATAAAACATGAACAGAAATTGGATAATCAGATAAAAATAAATATAAGCAGATGTTCTCAAATATGCTTTCAGCTCTGGAGACCACTGGCTTGATTTCCCTGCAGGTATTATCTGCACTGGCTTCACATGTCATCCCAGTGCTCCCATAAATTCACTTGACTCTTGAAGCTTCGTGGCTTAATCAGTGACTTGAAACCTATGGTTACCACAGTGACAGTTCAGCCTTCTCCAGCATCTGTGTCTCCTCCATTTTTTATTTTCTCCCTCTGTTTTCTTACTTTTTCTCCTCCTCTCTTTGTTCTTTACCCTGGTTAGTTTCTTCCTGCCTGTGGCCATGACCTATTATTCACAGAGAGAAAGGGGTAGGGGGACAGTGTTTCTCCATCCTGCTACTCAAGCCCTGCTCCACCCATCCCAGCCCGCTGAGGACCAGACTGATGGAGGGTGAGGACAACACCTAGGGCATGCTCTCAGAGGCCTGCTTGCAGAAGGTTGGGAGGTGGAGAAATGATTTTGAACATATTAAAGCAATAAAACATTTGGTTTCCTGGGGTTTATAGTTTTTAAATTACAGAGTAGCAAACATGGAAATACTCATGAACATCTAATTTACATTGATGAGTGTGTGCAGTTCTGCCAGACGTATGTTCCCTCCCATGTTCTCCCATGGGTTCCTCACACTGATTCTTTGGGTGCTAAAACCTTGAATAAGGAAGTAGCTGGCAGCGCAGTTCCAAAGGGAACAAACATTTGTGTGAAGGTGCAAAGAGGAAGCCTGGAGTCTGTTATTTGGAGGTCCATGTTACAGGGCCACACCGGGTCTTGGAGTGAGAGCTTGGGCTGAGCGGAAGGGCCACGTTTGAATCCAAACTCCCTCCTGATCTCCCGATGCCTCTGGTCCTACCCCGTCTACCAATACAATGAGACAACAGAACTGCCATTCCAGCTTCAGAAGCTGGAGTGTCACTTCCTCTTCATGATAAGAGGAAACTCTGCTTGCTTTAGCTGCCACAGCTTGGTCCTGTGCCAACTCCCATAAAAGGGGAGCACAAGGAAGAGTTTTCCAAGGATTCTAGGATCTCATGAGTCCAAGGAAAGGCAAGGAAAGATCGGGGGTCAGGTGCTACTGTCTTCAACGCCCTGAAAGGGTGCACATAAGATGCACGACAAGGTGGCTTTGCCTGGACCAAGGTGCTAGTTTCTAGGAAACAGAACTCAGACTGACCTATGTCATCGGTGCTCTGTTGGACCCTGGGGCTCCCATCTTCACTTTCAAAGCCCTTCGATGGGCAATATCTACTCAATCTGCCTGTTTCCAGCCACCCACCCCCTTCACCTTCCCACCTCTTCTATCTGCACAGAGACCTAGAGCCTAAAAAGATCTTCAATCACGTTTTAAAACCCCTTGCCTTTTTCCTAGCTAAATTCTTAATTTCCCTCACAACCTCAAGCATGTGTGTGCACTGGAGAGGACACATTGCATTAAGGGATTGGCTGGGATGACTCCTGCCTTGGTCTGTTCAGGATGCTTTAACAAAATACCACAGACGGGGTATTTACTTGTCACAGTTCTGGAGCCTGGATGTCTAAAATCAGGGCCAGATGAGAGCTCCTTCCAAGTTGCAGACGTTTCCTTGTATCTTCACATGGTGAGGGGGCTGGGGATCTCTGTGGGGATCTCTTTTATAAGTCACTAATCCGGTTCATGAGGGCTCCACCCTCATGATTTATGTACCGTGAAAAGGTCCCACCTCTTATATCACCATCTTTTGGGGCTTGGAACTCTATATTTGAATTTTGTAGTGGGAGCAAACACTCAGACCATAGCAATTACCTCCCAATGGATTTTGGTCAGACTCTGAGGCCTGGAGAGATCCAGTGTGACATCGCTAGTACACAGCCTGCTGCAGAGGATGGAAGCAATAAGCATTTTTGTTGTTGTTTTGACCAAGTCCTTAAGCCCTGCTCAGAGGCCCACCCCTCAGGAAACATGAAGCAGGAGACTCAGAGGAAGCCTCAGGCCACCAAGTTGGGGGACAGCGAGGAGCATCAGGGCACAGCAGCCGTTGGCTGGGCTCCCTCTGACTCAAGACAGGAAGATGTGCGTGCACTGTCGTCATGTAAACTTCCCCGTTCCACCACTTCCTCTGCAGATGCCATCAGTGGTCAGGCCACGTGCTGGCTGGGAGCAGAGAGATCGCTCAGAGGCTGCCCTGCACTTCAGACGGGCTGCCTTCACAAGACTCTCACCAAAGCCTTCATCCTGCCAGAGAAGACTGGGTGGAGGGAAGTTCAAGGATGAAGATCCAGCTGCCTCTCATTCGAGGGGCCCAGGCTGGCGCATGGCCAGCATCAGAGAGAGCTGCTGAGTGACTTCAGACAAGGAATGCGCGGAGAATACCAACACGAATGGGCAATGTCAACATCTCTTTTCTCTGAGGCTTGAAAACTATCTTAGAATAACAGCACTGGAAGACACCCTTACACTTATCTAATCTAACCTGCTTGTTTAATGGCTAGGAAAACTGAGGCCCAAAGGCCTCCCTTCTGGCTTCACTTTGGTGCTCATGCAGCAATCAGGTAGAAAATTAAGTTTGGATAATTTTTGAGGGCTCCTTTAACCTACCCTTCAGGGATTCTTGGCTTTTATCTAAGTGACTTTTCCCTGATCATGATTTGAAACCCGCTGGACATCAGTTGCCGAGTGCTTCCAGAGTGTAGAGTGAGCTCATCTCTTGGTCACAACCAAGATCCACCTTATGTGATGTCATTCTCACCTACTCTGCATTACTGATGCTCTTCTAAGATGGTTTTCAGTCTTGGCTGTACAATGGAATCCCCTTCAGGAATTTCTAGAAGAAATCTGATGCTCAGATCCCACCTCATGTTGATTGAATAAGAATCTTGGAGCAGAGAGTGGAGCCCATGATTTCTTTTTCTTAAAAAACTTCCCTATTAATTTTAATATGGAGACAGTGTTATTAAACAAGGTTTTTACCAGTAAAACTGCTGCGTTTGGCTCAAGTCAATTATAATGATAACTAGGGGCCCGGTGCACGAAATTCGTGCACTGGGTGTGTGTGTGTGGGGGGAGTGTCCCTCAGCCCAGCCTGCCCTGTCTCACATACTGGGAGCCCTCAGGCGTTGACCCCCATCACCCTCCAATCGCAGGATCGGCCCCTTGCCCAGGCTTGACGCCTCTGCCAGAGGTGTCAGGCTTGGAAAGGGGACCCCCATCTCCCCCTGATCACTGGCTCTGGCCCCCGCCCAGGCCTGAGGCCTCTGGCCCAGGAATCATGCCTGGGCAGGGGACCCCCATCTCCCTCTGATCGCTTGCTCCACCCCCGCCCAAGCCTGACGCCTCTGACCCAGGCTTCAGGCCTGGGCAAGGGGACCATCATATCCCCCCAATACCCAGCTCCGCCCCCCACCCAGGCCTGATGCCTCGGCCAGAGGAGTTGACCCTCATCACCCTCCGATCACCAATCACCGGATCGGCCCCTTGACCAGGCCTGAGGCCTCTGGCAGAGGTGTCAGGCCTGGGCAGGGGACGCCCAGCTCCCCACGGTTGCAGGCTCCGCCTCTGCCCAGGCCTAACGCCTCTGGCTGAGGCATCCGGCCCGGGCAGCGGGGACCCGCAGCTGCAGCGGCCCCGCGATCGTGGGCTCAGCTTTAGGCCCAGGCAAGGGACCCCTAGCTCCTGGGACTGCCAGCTTCGACCGTGCCCAGCTCCCATCGCTGGCTCCACCCCTACTTCCTGCTATCACTGGCCAGGGCGGCAAAGGCGCCTGATTCTCTGATCATGGCTGGGGGGCAGGGCAAAGGCGGCCCCAGGGCCGCCTTTGCCCTGCCCCCCAGCTCTTAGCTCCCCCCTGGGTTTCCGATCACTGTCAGTGGCAGGGGGCTTCTTCCTGCTTTCCCTTTCGCTTCCCTGCATTGTGCCTACATATGCAAATTAACCGCCATCTTGTTGGCAGTTAACTGCCAATCTTAGTTGGCAGTTAACTGCCAATCATAGTTGGCAGTTAATTTGCATATTGCCCTGATTAGCCAATGAAAAGGGTATCGTCGTACGCCAATTACCATTTTTCTCTTTTATTAGATAGGATATTAAATCTACCTGCTCCCATTTTACATGTCCAATCAACACAACTAAACTTCTATCTGCCCTACTTGCTGGCTTATCATGTATTTACTCATTTAGGATAAGAGATGCTTAAGAGAAAGTAGATTTATGTTATATACCCATTTTGCAAATGGGGAAAACTGAACCTGACAATGTTACCCAGAAATCTTAATATAACAGTAACTTATTCATGAACAAATCCATGGAATTTGAGAGCCACTGGAGTGGCTCACAGAACTCAGGCAACCTGTTTATTCACTAAATTACCATTTATTATAAAACTAGAGGCCTGGTGCATGAAAATTCATGCACTGGAGGGGGGGGTCCCTCAGCCCCACCTGCCTCCTCTCACAGTCTGGGAGCCCTCAGGGGCGGGAGGTGACACAGCGATCAGGGGAAGGCAATGCCCCATCACACCTCTGCTGCTGCCACTGCCGGCAGTGCAAGCCTCGGCCAACCCTAGTTACTGAGCCTCGGCAGCCCTGGGCAGCTAGGCAGCCACCATCTGAGGCTTGCCTGAACTTTGGGCCAGCCCTGGGTGGCTGGGCAGTCGCCATCTAAGGCTTGCCTGCGCCTTGGGCCGGCTGGAAGCTGAGGGTACTGGGGGACTCCAGAGACAGGCGTGAGCCTGCCACCCCAGCAGGGCTGAGGGGACTGGGCGCCACCATCTTGAGGCTGTGGGTGCTGCCATCTTTGAGGGCATGGCAGTCAATTAGTATATTCTCTCCTTATTGGCTGTGGGTGCCACCATATTTGAGGGTGGGGCAGTCAATGAGCATATTCCCTCCTTATTGGCTGTGGCACCACCACCTTTGTGATGATGTGAGGGTCAATTATCATATTCCCTCTTTATTAGATAGGATAATATAATTCAGGAAAACCAGATGGAAGAGATGTATGGGGCAAGATATGGGGAAAGGGATTTGGAGCTTCTATGCTCTCCTGCATCTCCGTGTATTCACTAACCCCTAACCTCTCTGAATCCCATCCTTTTGGGTTTTTATGGAGGCTTCATTATATAGGTATGCTGGGTTAAATCACTGGCCATTGATTATTGAACTCAATTTCCAGCCCCTCTCCTTCCCTGGTAAAGGACAAGGCCAAGGGTATAGACCACTGAATTGGCCCTAGTGATTTCTATCTATCTTCTTTTCCTGACATTCCCATTTAAATTGTTATTTTTATTTTTCACCTAGTGTAGTTTAAGTCATATAATTTAAATGCATGTGTGAAATTAAGTCACAATTGTTTTAATACTAATAATCACTAACATTTATTGGGTGCTGACTATTGCCTGCCAGACTGTTCTAAGTGCTTTATTTGTATTGACTGAGTTAATCCTCACAAACCCCAGAGCTAGATAGCAGTATCCCCGTCTTACAGTGAAGTGCCTGGCTTCTGCTGTTGCTCCTGCCTTTCACTGTGGCTCTGCAAACTGTCTCACATCCAGAAGGAAGCTGTTTTCTGACAGCTTCTGGGGGTGGAGATGAGCTTGGGGCACGTGAGGGCAATGCTAACACTTCAGACGATCTCCAGTAATTGGGTGAATCGCTCTTCTGACACACTGGCTTTTGGCAAATTAGTCTGCTCTCACATATTAATAGCCATGCGTGGCCAACTGGAAACAGATTTACTGGAAAGCAAAGTGAAGTGAGAAGGGAGGCAACAACGTAAGTGAAGCTCGCACCTGGCAGGAAATGGGAGTTCCACAGAAAGTACAACCCAAGGCCGAGGCCTCTTCCTGGACCACTGAACTGAAGATCATAGCCAAGTGGGGTGGGGTGGTGCAGTGGTTAGAAACCCTGCAGAGAGGATGAGAAGGCAGAAGGGGCTCACCATGTGGAACTCTGGGGAGAGGAGGTGGTGAGTGACTCCTGCCTTGGGCTGCCATGTGTAGTTGTGTAGCTGAGAGGGCAGGCACAGCTCCAAGTCACAGTCTGCCCTCCACGCCCTGCTCCCTGGCTGCTCACCAGTGGGCACAGGGCGCAGCTCACACCCAGGAGGCGGCCAGAGGACTCTCCCACAGGCGGTCTCAGTGGGGCAGACCTGGCAGCGTCACCCTTCGAGAACAAGGAAGTTCAGGCGTTCCACCCTTGCCACATGTACTTTGCTAAAAGCTCAGAGACAAAGGGGATAAGAGGATTCTGAGATCACAAGAGATTTTCCAAGAAGCCCATCTTAAAATAGCTGTTTATTAGTACGTGGAGCTATTACCATTATTATTAATCACTGTTATTACTTATGGCAGATGAGAAGCACGTTTTGTAGGTAAGCAGGTCAGTGTCAAAAAGTTGAGTGAGGGAGAGAACCAGAAGGCTGCTAACTTAGAAGCACAGACTTCCCACTCTAGAATGACCCCCTTCTCTAGTCTAGGTGGTGGGTGGTCCTGGTCAAGTTTAACCAGTATTACCTTAGGGCAGTTGTTGCAAGTCTGTGGTTACTGAGTCTATTTCCAGGCACACTGTACATCTAATAGCTCCGTCAGGAGACTCTGCCTCAGGAACCTCTGCCTGCCAACAGAACAGGCTCACATACCTTCACTCAGGGTGGTGGTCCCCTAGAGAATTATCAGGCAGTGCCCCTTTGGCAGTTCTCCTGTCCCACATCCTTGGTCCCGTGTTATCCCAGGTGCTGCCAAGTCAGCTGAACACGTGACTCATCCTAGCTTGACTGTCTTTCTTTGGGGCCCAGGACAACTTCCAGGACATGCCAGACAGTTGCACGTTCTTTAATACTATAAAGATTTTCCCCAATCTACCTTTTAACCCCTCAGCGAACTGTGCTAGACACCATGATAGCACAGGGACCCTTTGTACCTGGGCTGGATGTGAACTTGTACCTTTTATGCTGGGTGCTCCCAAACTCACCATGCTGACGCTGAGAAAAGGCAAACAGGGGAGAAGCATCATCAAGGAAGGGAGCGGGAAGAGAATTTTTCTTCATCCCTGTGTAGAGCTTTTCTAAGCTGCTCATTCCAGACTCCCCAGGAGTCCTACCTATCTCCCAGCTGGTAGAAGGCAGGGATAGCCTACAACGATAAACTAATTGTGTGTGTGTGTGTGTGTGTGTGTGTGTGTGTGTGTGTGTGTGTAAAATCCACATCTCTTGATTCTTAACAGGCCTCAGAAAAAGAAAGACGTGAGGGGTTGTGATAAGAATGAGGTCACTTTACTCATCCCTCCTAGTAACTGAGGCTTTGGGTGTCAACAATGAAGAGACATTCATAAAGGCCTGGAAACATCATTTTTCCCTGTGGGTCCACAGAGAACTGTCAGTGTTTGGGGGAATGTCCCATTAAAGGTGAAGATGGCATTTTTGAATGCTTCTTGCAGATCATAGGCCTGGCCAAGGAGAATAAGGGAGGAAACAAATGGAAAATCGAGAAATGGTGGTGGTCCACTCCTGCCACTAGTGGGAGCTCTAGGTTCATGCCTCTCCATCAACCCCAAGCTGGGCTAGAACAGAGCAGTGAGTGGCTTTTTGGTGGGTGGGCCTTGGACTAGGGCAGCGATTTTCAATCAGAGTGCCACAAGAATTTTTAAAACAGGCAATACCTGACTTTTTAGTCAGGGGCACTGACCTCTTTTTCCTTAATTGTCAGTAAAAAAAAAAAAAAAATGATAACACAACAATAGCTGTCCTGTGTGAACGCCTTGTCTTGAAACATAATATACTGGTATAGATCATATAATAGAGTTACATCATATTGATCTCATCGAGTAATAAGGCTGAGTCTTATTGGTTAATTCTTGGTACTAGAAATCCTTATATACAGCTATTGACATCTGATTTTTTAAAAACGTCAATTTGGGACTGACTGGCTGGCATGGTTCAGTGGTTGAGCATTGACCTATGAATCAGAGGTCATGGCTCAATTCCGATCAGGGCACATGCCTGAGTTGTGGGCTCGATCCTTAGTGTGGGGCGTGCAGGAGGCAGCTGATCAATGATTCTCTCTCATCATTGATGTTTCTATCTCACTCTCTTCCTCTTCCTTCCTCTCTGAAATAAATAAAAATATTTTTTAAAAGGTCACTTTGGAGCAAAAAGTGTAGGTAATTACTATTCTTACTCTTTTTGTGAGTCAATCAAAATTATGCCTATTTTTTTTTTGTTAGATCGGCAAAAACTATAACATACCTTTTGGTGTGCCACAGAATTTTAGTGATTATTAATTTACATGTACCATGAAGTGAAAATCGCTGGATTATGGGATGAGAGGCTGAGCTCAAAACTCTCTACCACAATGTTATCTTCTGAGAGTCTCATTATTCCACACAGCTAGTGGCAAGCGAGGCCTGCGGCCTTGCCCCCCCGCTTCCATTCTTTACATGCTGTGAGCTTTTAAAAATGGGATCTACAGCTGATGGTGAAGGCCCAGAGCACAGAGGCCGGGGAGACCAGGCAGGCTGCCTCCAGGTTGTGAGCTCCAGCTTGCCCAGGGCCCGGACAAAAGGCATCCTTTCTAAAAGCCACAGACATTCACCCGGACCAGCCTCTAGGAGCTGTAGCCAAAGCCTTATAGGAGTGAGTGGTCTTTCTTGGAGAGTCCCCTCTGAATATCATCACTGAGAACCAGGGGTAACGAGATGACTTATATGGGCTTCTCTGACCCCATCTGGATGCATCTCATTATGACGAACATGGCTATTTTAAATTCTCCAAAGTTGGACATGCTGGTTTTCTTCGTTGTCCAAGTCATTGTTTTAGGAAGGATGGTGCTGAGTACAACTGAAGGTTTGTGGATGCCAAAGGAAACGCCTGCTGAGAACTGCATGTGGATAGAGTGTTCCTTCAGGCCTAAGAGCAAGACCCCTCTGGCAAAGTGCTGGCTTTACTTCCTTGCACTATCACAGTTTGTAAGAATGCGAGTTTAGGTAAGATGAGTTGATTAATGTTGGTCTCATCACTAACCTGCAAGACTCAAGGGGCACAGACCACGATCATCCATTAGACACCGTGTGTAGCAGAGTTCCTGGCACACAGTAATTGACTACTCTGGCGAGTCCCAACCTGTGTGCTGGGAGCCCTAGCAAACTCACAAGGGCACCGCAATATTTTATATTTTCAAGGGAAACACAGCAATTCCCAACAATTATGGGATCCAGGCCTCGCTTGCCACTAGCTGTGTGGAGTAATGAGACTCTGAGAAGGTAACATTGTGGTGGGGAGTTTTGACCTCAGCCTCTCATCCCCTAGTCCTGCTTGAAGTAATGCACATCTTTAATATTCAATCAACTATAGTAGTCCTTTCAGTGACAGCAAATCTATTGAAGCTGAACTTTTGGTTGTTGTTATGATAAGATGCACGCGTCGCACAAAATTCAACGTGGAGCCGGAAACGAGAGTGGCAGCGTCCAATCTGATTCCAAGCTTTGAGAAATGTGCGGTGCCCCAAAGCGCATATCCCATTAGTAATTATAACTACTAACAATCTTTAATCAAGTGCATACTTTACTGTGTGCACACTTGGAAAGGGTGGCCACTTGGGAAAAACTCTTGCACTAGCACTCTTCCTTGAGAGCTCTTTCCATGTTGTTTAAAGATGAAATAAAAACTAGTATTGCGCTATTTTGATGTATATGTATTTATTTCAAAAAGCTCCTGGATTACTGAGACATAAATGCTTACTGAATTGTTTAGACTTAATTGTTTACTAAATGGTGTCATCGGGTATTCCTTTTGGCCCCAGGACACCACAAACCACTTCATAAAGAACTAGGAGCAGTGTGAACTGAGGAGGTTGGGGAACCTCCGGCTTAATTAGAATTTGCTTACAGGTGGTCTAGGATTGCAGTGCTCGGCCTAATCATTTTGCCCACAAAGTAAATTGAACGAGAAAACTCCCGGGAGGAAGAGCCTCCCTGAGCTCCTGCTCTCCCCCGCAGCGAAGGCGGCTCTGCCACTGAGCTCTCTTTGTGAGCAACTCGCTGCTTATTGAATACTTAGCCATTAGCCAGGCCCCAGTTCTTATTTATTAATATTTTCACCCCCCTCACTTACTCCTCCCAGCAGTCTTCTGAGGGAGGTCGTTCCATAGAAGAAAAACAGCCCGAAGAGGGTACGTGGTAACTACAATACTCAAAAGCAGATTGGCTTTATACGAACACCCATTCTCCTAATCATCATTATGAGGATGATAAATTGGGATAATTTGTCATGATTAGTTATAATTTTAGCTAAATATACTTTTATTACTAGTGCTAAAATTTAAGCTTTAACAATAGGCCAGACATTATGCAAGCCATTTACATGGATTATTCAATTTAATGTGATAATAGTCTTAAGAAGTAACTAAATACATAAGCATACAGATAAATAAAGGAGGTTTGGCGAGATCACATCACTAGCCCAGAGTCTCACCATATTACTAGTGGAACCAGGTTTCAAATACAGACTGTGTTCCATACTAACAAGGCTGGCAAAACACAGCATTGTTAGGGGGAAACCTGGTAAGTAGACAAAAAATTACTTAGAAGCAAGAAATAGTTACTGATGTCAAAAGCAAGAGGGTAGAGCCCTAGCCGGTTTAGCTCAGTGGATAGAACGTTGGCCTGCGGACTGAAGGGTCCCGGTTCAATTCTGGTCAAGGGCAAGTACATTGGTTGCAGGCTCCTCCGCAACCCGGGCCCTGGTCAGAGCATGTGCAGAAGGCAACCAATCAATGTGTTTCTCTCATATCGATATTTCTCTCTGTCTTTCCCTCTCTTCCACTCTCTCTAAAAATCAATAGAAAAATATCTTTGAGTGAGGATTTAAAGAAAAAAAAAAGCAAGGGGTAGAGAAGAAAGGCTCATTAAATTCCAGTGTATTTTTGTGTAGCTCTGTGTGCTGCAGTCTTGAGAGAGCTGGGAATTTCAAGAAATGTGATGGCAAAGGCAGCTTCTCTCCCTGCGTCAGGGGCTCATTTTAGAGGAGTTATGTAGCCATCTGGGAGCACATGGGCCTCTCGGAGACAGGGCGCTTAGCCTGAGTAGAGACTTAATTGGTTTGGGGGAGTGAGTTGTGTTGATGCGATGGGGTGAGAGCAGTGGACAGGGCATCCTGAGTGTCCTTCATCCACCCCTTCTACAACCACCCATGCAGCATGCTCAAGGACAGGTATGTCAAGAAAACAAGAAAAATAAAAGATTGCTTCTTCTCTTATTTCACTGTGCCAACCAATATTACTCTTTCTTGGAGGAATTATTGGGGAAATAATATTTCTTTCTGGAGGAGGATAAGGAATAAGATACAACTTTGCATGAATTGCCAAATTCAGAAGAGGAAGCCCTCCTCCAAGTTTCACCTCCCAACCTGTTCAGCTGCTTCCTATGGACAAGTCCTGGCAAGGGTCGTCTCTTTCTTAAAACCTGGAATTTTCTTCTCAGTGTTCATGACAGTGTTGGCCTGTATCGGTGGGACTTTCATTGCCAATGGAGACAGTTTCAGAATAGCCTCATTTTAAAATGTGCTCTGCCCTTCCGGTGTGGTTCAGTGGTTAGAGCGTCCGCTTGCGCATCAAAAGGTCTCAGGTTTGATTCCCGTCCAGTCAAAGTCATGTACCTGGGTTGCAGGTTTAATCCCCGGGCCCTCCCTGGCCCCACTCAGGTCAGGGCACTTGCTGGAGGCAACCAATTGATGTGTCTTTCTCATCCTCCTCCTTTATTTCTCTCTCCTCCTCCTTCACTTCCTACCTTCCATTCTCTCTAAAAATCAATAGGAAAAAAATATCCAGGGGAGAGGATTCACAAAAAGAAAATGTGTGTTCCAACCCCCCAAATCCTTGTGTGCCAGCTCTATTGGGCTTTGGGGAATTCCTTGGCTCTCACTTAGAATGGACATAAGAGCAGCTCCCTGAGAGCTCTGTGCTGAAGCCAGGAAGGTTACAAGATGGCACTTCCTCCGGTTACAACCAACATCCCTCACGCACACATAAAAGTCTGATAAAACCAGCCTTCTGTTCAGCCTTATGGGAAAAGGATGGAAAGATTAACAGGGAAAGGTGAGCAAAACATCAAAGGTGGCCCAAGGTTTTCAGTGGGAGGGAGTGGTGTTTCTTGCTTCCCTCAGTAACACTATTAATGGCATTTATTGCTTTCTCAGCCTTTGGCACACATTATCCCCAGTACTTTGTGCATTAATACATTTAATCTTCGGAAAGGCAGGTAGGTATCACTTGGCAAGTGAGGGCACTCAGGGAGGCAGGCTGGCTCAGCAGGCTTCTAGCCACTTGGCTGCATTGCCCCTTCAGGGAGCAGAAGGAAGCAGGGCTGGCTGAGGAGTGATTGCATGGTATCTCTGTGTTCCCTGAAGTTTGGTAATCTAGCTTTGCTCTTCCTTTCCACACTTCTGGTCAGTGGCACCAGTGAATGTGAAAAGCACTAGCCACTAGGAAAGATTTTTAAGAATCCTAAGTTTGTAAAAATATGGCCAAAAGAATGTGAATGTTTTTCCTGTTTCTGTTTCCCCTCCCAGCCCCCACCCTAGCTCTTCTAATTTTGTTACCTTCCATCTCATTAAAGCAGTCACAAACATTTGTTTCAATCAAATAGATGTATGTCTAGAACACCTAAATAGATGGGTGCACGCACATATCAAAAATTTTAAAAATACGTTAAATTCTTCTAATAGAATTGGCTTCAAAATTGGAAGAAAACCTAAAGTTTATGTAATCCAGTAGGTCTAGACTGCAGGCACTGTCTCACCGCAAAGAGTTCTCTTGAGGTTCTGGGTGTTTCACAGTAATTGAGTGTGGAGTATGGCACTACCCACATTTAGTGGAAGAACCATGTTAAATATCCTATAGCATGAGGGACAGCCCCTCACAACAACGAAGCCTTCTGTCTTGAATGCCAGTGGTGCCCCACGGATAAACACTGACTCATGTTCCAAACTCCCATTTTGCAGTTGAGAAAGTGAGTCATAGAAAGGTGAGGAAACTTTCTTAAGGTAACTGAGCTAGTTAGTAGCACAGCCTGAGGTAAAATCTATGTATTTCTAAGAAAGGGCTCTTTTTGCTATACCAGAGGGTCCATAGAGGTCAGAACTATTTTCATAATACTACTAAGACATTATTTGCTTTTATCACTCTCATTCTCTAGTGAGAGTATATAATGGGGTTTTCCAACAGCTACGTGATATGTGATAATATTGTACAAAAAATGTGTGTCAACATTTAGAAGATCTGTGAACAAATATTTTTCAAATAACAAATGCATGATGTTATATAGTTTCACTCTTGGGTAAAAGATCCCACAAAAATGCAAGAAAGTAAATGGATGTTAATGTAACTAAGTACAAAGAATTCATTGATTTAAGATTTTACTTTGCTCTTAACACTTAAGAAATAAATTTTAGTATAGTGTTAGAGAGTAATATCTACAATTATCTGAAAAAGCTATTAAATATACCTTGTTTTTTCAACTACAAATGTCAAGGTCCCATTTTCTTCATTTACTTCAACCAAAACAACAAATGGCAATGGATTGAAGGCAGAAGTAGATAGGCGAGTCCAGTTGCCTTCTATTATGCCAGACATTGAAGAAATTTGCAAAATTATAAAGTAATGCCAATCTTCTCATGATATAAATTTTGTTTTGGGAAACGTACTTATTGTTCACAAAAAATATGTTACTTAATATTAATGCACAATGAGTTCAATTTTTAAATTAATTGATAAATATTTGTTTTATAATTTTAAGTTTAAATTTCTGACATAGTAAATATAAAGAGATATAACCCATATAACACAAGCTATTTGGGGTCCTTAGTAATTTTTAAGGATGTAAAGGGTCCTGAGAAGTAAGCGTTTGAGAACTACTGCCCGATATCAGACCCTTTGACTGAATATCATTCTCCTGGGTAAATAAAACCAGGGGCTCTGTTTTAAAAATTATTCATCAAATAATTCTGATGCACAAACTAGCTTGAGAACCATCAATATAGAGTGCCTCTTTGTTGAAGAAAGTCTCATTCTAATGTTTCACTGTAGGAACAATGCCAGATCCAGGGTGGGCCTTAACGGGGCTGTGGGGGCGGGGGGTGGAGGGCATCAATGATGCTATTGGGAAAGCACCAAGGAGAAGAGGCAAACTCCCCTGAACCGGGGGTTAGAAAGTACTGTTTCCAGCACCTGATCCATCTTTTTTTATTCTTTTTCTTTTCTTTTCTTTTCTTTTCTTTTCTTTTCTTTTCTTTTCTTTTCTTTTCTTTTCTTTTTTTAATTTATCACTTGATCCATCTTGACCAAGAGAAGCACCTGGGAATCAAACAGGGAGATTGACTCTCAAGAAGAACTATTTTCCAATTCTGAACACAATGTTCACTACTATGGGGTCAGTGAGAAAAGTCCTAGTCCTAGTCAGGAGGAATGTGATTCGCCCAGGGTTCCAGCTAACATCAAGGCCAGAGAAGACAAAGAAGTTGCTTATGGGCCAAATTTGGCTCACAGCTTTGCATTATTTGTACTCTCCAGGATGTAGACACTTTCTGGAATCAGATGGAAAAATTCAAAATTTTTAAATTCCAGATTTCTAGTTTATCTTAAACACTGGAAGATCTGGTAACCTGGGCCTAAACTCTACTGTGGCAACAATTGTCTGGACCCTCACAGCTGCTGCTGCCAACAGACAGAGCCTGAGCCCTCTGGTGGTCCACAGTCACCAGGCCACCTCGCCTATTTGTCTGGCCTTTTGGGGGCGGGGGGTGCCATCCTCTTCTAGAATGCTCAAGTTAATGGTGGGATCCTTTGATGGTCTAAGAAGAAGACAGGGACTAGGGCTGTACTGGTGGACAAGATGGCCATGTAGACTCAGAGTGGCATGCCAGAGTCTGCAATCTGGAATTGCTCTAATTTGCCTGGGCATATGACCTTTCTCTCATTGATTTTAAATTATTGATAGTAAGAGCACTAGTTTTTGGCTCTAAAGGGCTCAAATTAGATTTAGGTGATTGATTAAATGCACCTTATTGGTAAATATTTACCAATATATTGGTAAAATGGATATTGCTCAGAATAACAAATATTCTCCATGTAGTGTTTTTTTGTTTGTTTCTGTTAAAGAAATATGGAATGCTTCATGAATTTGCCTGTCATTCCTATGCTAATCTTCTCTGTATTAATTTTACTATATGTGCTGCCAAAGTGTCTTTTTGATATCACTTGTGTGATCATAAAAAGAGTAATTATAATAAAATCCCTAATATCCTCCATATGGAAATCTCTTGCTGTGTTGCTGAATTTTCATATTCAGTCTTTGTTTGTCAAGCCAGTTAAGAAAAGCCACATCCTCAAGTGTCAGCTGTGGATCCAAAAACATTCAAAGATAAGCAGTTGTCATAGCAAAACACAACAAACTAAAGGTGATGGATCATGGGACTTGGTTACTGTACTTGCCTGGTGAATCCACACTGCTTTCAACCTTTACTTAACTCCACATGTAGCTTTTCAACACCATGTCCTGGGTTGTCTCAAAAGCACTTTGCTTCTCACTTTGCAGCTCCTCAAGCCAGTGACATTCAACCACATTAGGTAGATCCTTATGTACTAAATAATATTTCTCAGTAGTATGTGTTTGTTAAAAATTGTCTTTTGTTAAAATACGCTCATGAATGCTTAGAAATGAAAAATATAGTCTAGGATCTGGATTTTTGTTTGTTTGTTTTCTGATCATTAAAACAAACAAGTATTCAGGCAAACCTTAGGATATAACTTCACTAAAAAGATATAACTTCACTAAAAACTTCTTGGTCACATGAGACTGAATCCTGATACAAGAAGTTGGGATATCTAGATCTTGTACTAAATTCTTCCACTGACTGATTAGATGACTTTAGTTAAGTTGCTTAATTTTTCTCCTACTCCTTTGTCCAAAGAGCAAGAATTCTGAATAGAGCTTTAAAATCTAATAAACAAAAAGAACTGAAAGAAGCATACAGTTCTAGCTTAAATATATTGCTTAACTATCTTGAGTTTTAAAAAATCTTATTATCATTTGACTTAATTTAAGAAAAAATATTTTCCTGTTAAGGAAATATTTTCCATGCCTACAAGTATTCTTCAAAACTTGACTTTGGTGACTCTCAATTCATTTAGACTGTATTCTCATTTACTCATTTACTTAGACTAACTCTAGTTTCTGGAATTAAGGGCAGGAGTAAGAATGCCTGCTCTTCACTTCAAATAAAACCACTCAGAGAGCTAGATATGTGTTTCCTACTTTTTCAGGGCAGGGCATCAAGGACTCAAGTCTAAGCCCCACACAGGAAATCCAAGTTTAAGAGACCAACTGGTGAGCTGATCTGGTGGAAGAGTGAAGAAGAGAAGTTACTGTTGAGCCGGGATGAGCTTGCTCTCTCAGGGTTAGGCAGGGCAAGGGATACTGGTGGGTTTCTCATGGACCTGGTATGGGCTGTGCACAGAAAAGAGAACCGGCTTAGAGATTTCTTAGATACCACCTATGGGAGTCTTAAAAGATGTCTGAAAATTCATCAGCACACCCCTCCTTCAGAAGATGGAGTCTAATGCCCATCCTGCTGATTATGGCTGGACTTAGTGACTCACTCCAGCCAAATTGAATGTGGCAGAGGTGACACTGCATGTCTTTCATGGCTAGATAATAAAAGGCAATACAGTGCTCTTGGGACACACACTCTGGCAACCTGCCACCATATAAATATTCCAGTTACTCGGGGGGAGCCACGTGGAGAGAGAGAGAGAGAGAGAGAGAGAGAGAGAGGCTCAAGGGGCCGCTGGTCAGGGGCCATATGTGTATGTAAGGAAACTTCAAGATGACGAAGCTCCGGCCACCACTTTATTATTATTGTTGCAAGCACCCTCTGGGTATGGCGTGTTCCACAGTGATAGTAACGGGAACACCATCCAATCAGACTGCTTAAAGACATGAAGGGACATTAACGCAAAAGAACTGACCGGGGTTGGCCCCTGGTTCCCTGGCGTTACAGAAGGAGTGAGTCACTGGCTCTCAGGCCACAGAAACTACAGACTGAGAGGCAATTGCAAAATTGGAGATTGAGGAAAAACTTACCAAAACAAGTGAAGCTTTAAACTTTTTTCCCAGGCCCAGTGTGAATTTGGCTGATGATGGTCCTTGTCAGGAAAGACTCTCCTATTCCCTCTACTAAGCCAGGCCAAACAGTGCTGACAGGGCATTTTAATAATTTAGAGATGGGAAAACCGCCTGCAAGCATGATGCACAGACCCAGGAAGCCCCAAAGGAAAAGATTTGACCAAGTAAACATGTAAAACTTTTGAACAGCAAAATGTGATATTTTTAAAAGTTAAAAGATAAAGAACACACAGGAAAACGATTGCGAGCATATAGCAAACCATTAACTAGACAGAATATAGAATTTCAACAAATCAGAAGAATATAAGCAATCTAAACTGTAAGTTAAAGACAGAAAAAGCCTATGGATAGAATAAAGAGAATTAGTCAAGAAATATAGGAAAACATAGTGAAACTCACCAATCATTGAAGAGATAAGTTTACATATATTTAATTAAAATTGTTATACTTAGCATCGGTATTAGTTTCTGAGGGCTGCTGTAACAAAGTACCGCAAACTGCGTGGCTTGAACAACAGAAATGTATCCTCTCCCACTTCTGGAAGCTGCAAGTCTGAGCTCAAGGTGTCAGTGGGGCTGGTCCTTCTGAGGGCTGGGAGGTGTCAGTAGGGCTGGTCCTTCTGAGGGCTGGGAGGTGTCAGTGGGGCTGGTCCTTCTGAGGGCTGGGAGGAAGAAGCTGGTCCTTGTCTCTCTCCTGGCTTCTGGTGGTTTGCTGCCAATCTTTGGAGTTCCATGATTTAGAGATGCCTCGTCCTGATCTCTGCCTTCATCTTCACATGGTGTTCTCAGTATGTTCCTGCCAGTCTGTGTCCAAATTTGCCTCTTTTATAAGGACATCAGTCAGACTGGGTTAGGGCCCACCCTAATGACCCCATTTTAACCCAATTACCTCTTTGAAGACCTTTTTTCCAAATAAGGCCACACTCTGAGGTATTGGGCATTGGAATTCATCATATCTTTTTTTAGGGGACACAATTCAACCACATCAGCCTTCACTAAGAAAAGCAATAGTATTATTGAATATCAGAAACTGTATAGAATCAGTGCTCTTGTACCAGCTAATAGAGTATAATTTTTGGTAAACGTTTTGAGAGTAACTTGCTAATACCTCTCAGAATGTTCTAAGGGTGCATATCTTTTTCTGCAGTGATTTCACTTTTATGAATATAATAAAATCTAAAGGCAAAGTCAAGATGAAAAAGAATTTTTTAATGTAAGCTGTCCAGGAAAATGGGGAGGAGGATGTGTTAGGTATTGCTTCTATTTTAGTATTGGCAGGTGTTGTGGTCAAGTGCATTTCATCTTCACATCTCAAAGCTGTTCTTTGACAATGAACCCTGATAGGTTGAGCTATGATCTTCTGAATCGCTCATTTGGGACTGGAGGGGCGAGGTATTTAATTTTTCTCTGGCTCTTACCACTCATGTAACCTACTGAGCAATATCTGACTAAGGCTGCCAGGTTTAACAAATAAAGACACAGAGAACCCAATGAAATTTGAATTTCACATAAGCAAGCTCGTTTTTAGTATGCAATATTTGAGGCATACTTATATTAAAGAAATTATTCCTCATTTACCTCAGGTTCAAATTCAACTGAACATCCTGCATTTTACCTGGCAACCTAATCCCTGACCCCAAAAGCAGGTGGGCTTGGCCCTTGGGAGCTAGGATGCTATCTATGGTCTGATTTCACTGTGTATATACTTCATTTAGGCATATTCTCAATTGTGTTTTGCAGGAAATTTTTTTAAAAAGCAAAAATAACAACAAAGAACAAAACATGTGACAGTTGCAGCAAAAGATGTAACAGGAGCTGGTTTCGTGTAAATATTGTGTTAATTAAAACGGAAGGGTCTGGAGCATAAACAAAACAGCTGCGGGGGCTGGTTTTTGTTCTGGCTGGGCTGCTAAATATAGTAACTCCGTTCCCGGCCTGTTAGCACTCCTTCCTTATCAAACATTGAACTGGGGTATAAGGAAGTTTAAATTGCCAGTGATTGGAGATCCGTTTTCTAAACACTTCAAGCAGATGGTCTGTTGCCTGAAGAGCACGCTTCTTTTCAGGGAATGCAGGGTTGAGCTTGGTTATTTCAGGAGAATATTTCACTGCGGCTCATGTGTTGACCCCGGGTTTGCCACACTGATGCACAGTTTCTCCTCCTTTCTGTCTCTTTGGATTCTTCTCGCGAGTTTGCCTATTGCACGGAGGTCTTATTTTTAATGCCACCTGCTTGCTGCTTAGACTCCGCCTTAGGCAAAAGCCCAGTTACTCATTCCACACAGCTTCTCACAGCTTCAGGAAGAGAGCAATAGCCATGCCAAAGGAGTTTTGTAAATGAAGACCACTTGAGAGTGTACGATTGATAGAGTTGGACCCTACCACTGACATTTTTAAAAAATATATACTTTTATTGATTTTAGAGAGAGGGAGAGAGAAATAGAAACATCAATGAGGAGAGAGAATCCTTGATTGACTGCCTCCTGCATGCCCCTTATTGGAAATTGAGCCTGCAACCCAGGCATGTGCCCTGAACAGGAATTGAACCCTGACCTCCTGATTCATGGGCCAACTGATGCCACACCTGTCAGACACTGCCACTGACATTTTAAAAGAGTGCAGTCTGGTTATTTTGCAGAATGTTCTTCACATGGATTTACCTGGTATTTCCTTATAATTGGTCAGGTCATGTTACCCATTTTAGGCAGGAATACTAATAAGGGGCTAGAATTGGATTTTCTAACACCGTTCCCATCTTTGTGCAGAAAAGTTGGCCCTGTGTCCTGTGACTGGAAACTCTTTGCTGGAGTCTGGTCTGACGATGGTGCTTCATGCCTTCCACCAGAGAATCTCAATTCGAACTGAGTGGCCTAAATTTTTGATAAGGTTCTTAGAATCACATTGAAGAGTAAAAATGGACTGGGGTGTCCATGTGTTTCTGGACTTTCTTCTCAGGACAAGATGAGCACTTCGGATCGGTGCTAATGGTCTAAGGAAGGTTAAGAGAGGGCAGGAACTGGTTCTTGTAAACTGACAGTTCGGGAGAGTGAGTCGGAGATAATCGCATAATCCATTTATAACCACCCAAGTTAACAAGCTCTCACCTTCTCCAAATAGGCCTCTTCTTTACAAATAGTCACTTGTGCACAAAAGTGGACTCTCGTCCATGTGATTGGAGTCACATGCAGCCAGTCTCATGGCCCCATTATCCTGCAACACCACGGAGATCCATTCACATTCAGAGCACTATTAGAAACTGCAACGTGTTCTTATGTGTTTAATATGAGCTTTGGAAATAATTCTTCACCCCCAAAAAAACTTGTGGCCATGTCTGCCCGATGCCATCCCAGGCCGTGTCAGTTATCAGTAGACAAGACACTCCCAGAACAAAGGTGGCTGGTTCTGTGCTCAGACCATATATATGTGAAGAATGGGTCCAGGCACCACACTGCGAGAGACATCCATAAATGGAATTATTTACAGAAGAGAATGAATAGGTTGCTAAAGAATTCGGCATTATGACTAAGACTGGCTTTTTGTTGTTTTTCAGTCCAGCCCTGGCTTAAGCCCCAACCTGGGTTCTCAGCTCCCCTCCCTCCACGACTAGAATGCTTGTCTTGCCCTTATCAGTTGTCCTAATAGTGAGGGACAAGGGCTGTGCTCACCAGATACGGCCTGTCAGCCAGACTTCAGAGGATTCCCCCCCAAAAGAGGTGCGGGGTGATTGTCTGATGGAAGGAATTTGAGTCCACCTGGGACTCTGTATCCCTCAATTCCCAAGTTCTGCCGTAAGAAGGAACTCCCTTCCAGAAAAGGCAGCGAGGTCTGTCTGCCCATCAGGTCTATGACACACTCAGGGCCAGGTCTACTCCCAGCCAGGGCTTCCCGTGTGTTTCCCTCTGGCTGAGGGCTCACTGCGCCTGGCCATGTGCTCACACGCCCACTACTGCAGGAAATGGGGACCACGCATCCAGGAGGACAGGAGAGCTGTTTGCAAACCGTGGGGCTGGCATGAAAGTGGATTAGATATGTATGGGCCGTCTCAAGTGTTATGAATGGGAATGTATGAGGGACGCCCGGAGAGACCTCAGTTTCATATAAGGGGAACGCTAACAACTTCCTGCTTACCTTTGCCTCTCCTGCAGTGACTTGCGTGCATAACGAGCTAAGCTATTTGTTAAACTGAGTACAACTGAAAATGTGATCGGCGCCCTTAAAAAGGCAGTGCACTCCCTTCTCTTCACTTCTATTTGCAGAAAAGATGGAAAGGGCTTTCACTGAGCTGCCCGAGGGAATGGAGCCTGCAGATCACTTAAAAGTTCCATCTAAGCCTGAGATTCTAAGAGGTTCAATAATCAAATTTCAGTGAAATTTAGCCTGGAAATTTCCCCCAAAGTAATTGCTCGTTAGTCTGACTTGTTCTAAACTCAGAGAAGAAATTTTTCTCAGTGGTTGACAAAGAGGAGATACTTTCATTTGCGATGTATGTCCGGCATTCATGGGCTTTACAGACAGTTGTGTGAAATGGGAGACCATTCATGATAGAATCTCACTCTCTGGCGAGATCACTTAAAAGCTAAAACCAATTTATTGTTTCTTCAGGGCATAGTCCACTAATCTAGCAAGAAATTTTATTCCATCTGGATATACTGTGAAATGGAAACCAGAAAAAAAGTAGGGAAGGAGAGCAAAACAGATTTCATCTCAAGGAAAACTGTTTCAAATAATTATCAAAATAATTTTTCCATTTTATTTAACAAGATAACTCTGAATATACACATTTAATTTATGAACACGGTGTAAACTATTTCTTCCCGTCTTCCTTTTAGCCTAGCAATTTCTACGTACATTTGGACATGGATAACAAAGAGATTTTACACAAGAAAGTTACTGTGTTTCAGCCGATTCGGTGTGATCGTGGCACTAGCTAATTGCCCGCGTGCGTGGAAGTTCGCGGGTGGGCATGAGCATGTGGCGTCCTCACCGGGATCAGGCCAGACACTCACAGGATAAGTGCTCATGTGCACAGAAGCATGCTGATCACAGCACACAGTCATTCCCTGATGAAGTTATAAACTTATGGTTATAGTTCCACACCCAGAAACACCCTTTTATGGGGCTGTTGCACAGCATTATCTACTTTCCTTTCCATCTAATGTGTGAAATCAAATGTGGTTGTTGGGGCCAGGAAAATGCACAGAGTCACAGTAGTGTCCCCTTTTCACCAGACAGTTAAAGGCCAAGTACAACCCCTGGTGACCTTCTGAGAAGATCCACAATTCCTAAATAGGGCAGTGTCCCTTCTGTGCGACAGACAAATTGTACATTGTTTTGACACAACCCTGCTGGGTTTTGTGGGCTGTTGAGGAGTCCAGTAAAAAGTAATATGTAAAATCTCTTTCTCTGAGAATATCTTTACTTAAAAAATCTAGATTCTGAAGAATACCAACAGTCCTGGGAACAGTATTTACCATTAGTTCCTCAGGCCAAAAATTATACACAGGGAAAGAATTAGGCACTTTGAGGCTGACTCTTTTGGGAATCCATAAATGAACTTTTTTTTTTTTTTTACATGTATAGAGTAATTGATCCAATTACAAAGGGATTTATCCAACCGGGTCTTTGAACTGGTGGGCTAGTGAAAGCAAGGGATGCGGTCAGCAGAAAAGCACCTTGTTTGGGAATGAAAAGTGCCAATTAAGTACTGAACAGCAATCATAGTCCCTCACAGCCTGACAATGTTTGCCTCTGATGGAAAAATGACAGTGTCAACTCGTGGAATGCCATGACAATTTATTGGATAAATATTTTCTGGAACACCTACACTTCAGTCAAAACTACAGCATTTAGTTAAAACTGTACTATTTGCACATCAGTCAATTTGCCAAGGGGCTCACAGCATGCCTACGAGACACAAATATACAAGATGGTGGCAAGCTTATAGCAAGGCTCCCTAAATTAACAGGAAGTTCTGATGTAAAAAGAGAGGATAAAAATACAGACCAAATATTGTAAAGGAGCCATACTCTGGGGAAGACACTACTTGAAAAGCATAGAAGACTATTTTACCCAAGAAGGAATCCCAAACATAAAAATAAAATATTTGGTATTCTACACTATATTACAAAAATAAATATATCCATCAATAAATAGCAGGACACCTAGGAACCTTTACATGAATGTTTTGGTGGTTGGCTGCCCACGTCTCTACATCATACTTCTCCTCAAGAGTCATTTGGGTTGGTCAACTTCAATGATGTTAACTTGGCCATAAACCTGTAGAAAAGAAGGGCGCGGGATATAGCCAAGGTCTATGATCTGAGAAGATATTAGTGAGGTCGACTTTCACAAAACTCTTCACAAAACTCTAAGGTTCTGACAATTTTATGGCTTCATGTTAGTGCAGCAACATCGGAGACATGCAGGCTGACGAGGCCTGAAGGGAGCTGGGAGGACTCTCTGTTTATGGGTCATGTCCTTTCATTCTCTGATGAGAAGAAAGCAAAAAAAAAAAAAAATGCCACTAGCAACATTTCAATAACCAATATGTGGCTTTCTGCACCCTCTTTCCATAAGGAAGAAGAAAATCGGGAAAATGCATGTTTATGTCTGGGCTGTGGGAAAAGAAGAAGCAGCTGGGTGTGCAGCCCAGTTGCAGACAGCCTAGATTTTCACATATCTTTAATAGAAGAGTGGCTATAAGTGCTCGCAACAAGATTTCTCTAGGAACCTGGCAAGTCGGCAGAAGGCATGAACAGGGTGCTGATAGCAGTGGGGTGCCAGAGCCAGCAAGCATGGCTCCTGAGAATAGTTGTTAAGTTCAGGAATTTTGCAAGCCAGTTGACATCACTTTAGTGCATTGAAATAGGCCATGCGAGTATTTCACCATTGAAATTAACAAGTCAGGGCTAATTCACCCCAGGACTGCTGGCTGTAAAGCATTTACAAGCACACCACTGTCTTAAATATTTTAAACATAAAGTTTTGCTTGATTTTTCTCTAACTAGAACTGTCTTGTTCAACTGAGGTTTTACTGTATGTCTATTATGGTGTCCATTAGAAGAATAAGAAGTACCGTAGAGTATATGAGTATAAAGTGAGTACCATGGGTGTAAAGGATGTACCACATCCCACTGAGGGGTCTGAGTGTGGCTATCCAAAGCCAGTTACATACACCACATACACACACACACACACACACACACACACACACGTACCATTGTATATGGAGATTATTCCATAAATGAATGGATCTGAATTGCATGACCATCTCAAATTGTCACTCACTGTATACTCACTGATAGTCAGAATACCACTTTCTTAGGCCAATGAATCCCCCGAGATCTTCCCTCTGTTTGCTCTCAGAATCTATGCATCTGGATGTACAGAGCTGAGGTCCAAATTGGGCAAAATGTCTTTCAAAATCACTTCCCTTGCCTCTATTTTCTAGTGCAATATGAGTTTATAACCCCAAGAGTTTTGTGAAAGGAAGGCTGATGGTTTCCTAGGTTATAAAACATGGCAGACTTCTTAGGGAAGCATTCAATGGGTGAGTGGGGACAACGTACTAGAAATCACATTCCTGATTCTAGCTTGAACCATCTGTGTCATCCTCCTGGAGCTGTCAGAACAGCTTGAGAACTGCACTACTCTGGTTCCTCCTGCACAAAGCCCACGATCCCTCATGGGGGTGGGAAGGTTTAGACCACAGCCAGAGTCTCGGTGTCCTTCCAACTGGCCAACTGCTGGCAGACCCATAAACTTGAGGTGGATAATCTTAAGGTGGACCAAGGCCTGACAGATCATTGCTGTCAGGAACACTTCCCAGTCCTTAGTCCTGGCCAGTTCCCAAGTGGGAAGACTGCAGAATGGGAAGCTATAAGGGTTCTACCTGATTTCAAAATTCAGGCTTAGCTTTCAGTCATCTGCTTGTATGTCTATGTATTAATTCATTTACTTAGGTGAGTCCATTTGGACTCTCATTTTCTTTTCCTTATTCTTAAATATTCTTCACGAAAAACATTCATAAAGGATATTGTTAAAAGCAAATCAAATTAAATGTCAGGGAGGAAACTAGAAATTAGAGCACTAACTCCACTCGTCTTGAAAGAAATGCTTTCCGGTGTCCCCCCAGGTCACATTGGAGCAATGAAGGCGCGTGAAGACAAGGGACAGAAGAATGGGAGAAAGACACGAGGCTCTGGGCAAAGAAGAAAGAGGGAAGAAAAAGGGTGGACAAAACAAGAGCAGAGGTGCAGAGGCAAGGGAGAAATACGAAGAATTGAAGAAAAAATGTTAAGAAGTGAAGTGAAGAGGCCAACGGACAGATCCCTTCTGGTTTTTCCCCTCTTGTTCTTTGAAAATTTTATTTTGTCCAAAAAATGAAATTCTCTGATTAGAACTGCTTATAATTTTACAGACACATCCTAGGATAACATCCAGATCCCTTTTCTCTCATCCCCTATGTGCCCTCTCCCACCTCCTCTACCTTCTGTAGCAGTGAAGGCCAGCATTGGCCTTGCTTTCCTATTATCTCGGAAGCAGATGTCATCCTGAAGCCCCACTTTTTCCTTTCTTGACCAGGCACTGCTCCCTCGAGCACATTGGTGCCACAATGGGTTTATTCTTTGCTAGTGCACTTTAAAGCCACTACCTCTTGAACCCATTTGGTTTCTGCATCAAATAACCCCTCTCCTTACACATACAACATCCTTTACCAGGCCCTGCTTCTCTGAGTGATGGCAGACACTCGACTGATGAAAGCTCCACCTACATTCCCAATAATGTTTAGGAAATGTAATATTTCCTAGGATGGTGAAATCCCTGGTGCAAATTATCTTGACATAACTCCTACTCAGAGAAGAGTTGACTGAGAGCATACCATTGGCTTTTAATATATACATATTTGATTGAGTTTTGCATGTGTATGAGTCTAATCTACCTCTATAGAACCAATAGAGTTTTATAAGCTTATATGTACACATATACATACACATAAATCTATCTTTTGACACTATATCTCTGCTTAGGGATTGTTGTTTTCAAATTGACATAGAAGACAAATAGCATGATCTTGCCATTTGCTGTTGGAGGTGGCATTGTCAGGAAACGGCAAATCCAGAGAAACACAGATCAGAAGGAATGAGACTGTATAACAAAATAAGCATTTCTTACAACGAACCAACCTGTCCATTTCCCTAAGTAAACCTCTATGATCTGTACACCCTTATTAAATAATCTTATTAAATAAGCACATAAAATATACACATATACAGTTATTAAATAAGCAACACAAATCCTCTTCTATCTGCAGCCACACTCAGAAACAGCCATGCCTTCATATTTAAACTTGTAAGTGACAACGCCTTTGTCTAAATAGAGGATGGAGATGGGCTCCAGCTTGGTGGGCACACAGCAGGCTTTGGAAGCCTTCTGGGAATTCTTGAGGTGGACCAAGGCCTGGATAATCGCATGTTTTGTGGGTGTGAGATGCTCTGCCAGGGGGTAGTTGCAAACACCACGGCACTCATAGGCTTCATATCCAGGCGGAGCGATGATCCAAGAGTCCCAGCCAATCTCCTTGAAGTCGATGTAGAGAGGGGTCCTCTTGCAGTAGTTTCCTTTGGCATTCCTTCTGATGCGGGCAGTGGAGTCATAGATGATGTTTGACCTCATCTGCAGCAGAGCCTCTTCCCCAGGACCACTGGAATAACCATCCAGGCCCTGGTTGTCCAGCTCCAGAAGTTGCTCATGGGTGATCATTTCACTCAGTTCCTCTTTCTCTTCCTTCTCACTGCTTTGGTCATCAGAAAACACGACAATCAAAGGGACGTGCTTATTCTGGGCGCTGGTGTCTATTTCCAGTTGTCCCCTGCCAGTGCCCTCAGTTTCGTCATGTCTGCTCTCAATGTGGACTTCCAGCTGGTGGGTGGATGAACCTGACTTTTGCCAACGTCTGATGGCACTGGTGACGTCAAAAGTCTCCCACTCACTGTTGGTTCCATAGATCTCCTCTGATGCCAAGACCAGCATGTTTCTTTCACCCTCATTGTCCTCTGTGTTCTCAAGTACTTCAAAAATTGTAATTTTCCGGTCCACTCCATCATATATCATGCGATCTCTTTGCACCAGTGTGTACAACCTAAGTTCAGCCATGATGACCTCTTCATGGTGGGGGATGGACACATTGAAGAGGAGAGGGTATTTTCTGAGCCCATTAAAACTGGCTGGTTGGGAAAACAACTCTAAAAAAAAAGACAAAAGTGACATTTACAGTATGTCAAAGAGAAAAACAGACACTTATTTATGTCATAAGAAGGCTTGTCTATGAAGGAAATTTGATTCAGAGAGAATAAGGGGATATAAATGAAAACAAACACAATGTTAGCATTCTCTGACACAGAAAACACTGAAAGGTCAATGGTAGAATATTAGACTGAGTTAAGCTGCCAAGACTAAACTGGAAAATGGCAGTCTAATGAATTGTGAAAAACTTACCCAGCCTTGCTTGCTAGCTTGTCAGCCACAGAATTATAGCACTGGTATGGGCAAGTCCTCAATTTTTCTAACCAGTGAAGAGATAGCAAATGAAACAAGTTATGATTGTTCTTTTCTTTTAAAAAAAGGTTTATTGATTGATTGATTTTGAGAGATAGAGAGAGACTTCGATTTGTGTTCAACTTATTTATGTATTTATTGATTGGCTCTTGTATGTGCCCTGACCAGAGATTGAACCCTCAACCTGGTGTATCAGGACCATGCTCTATCCCACCAGGGCAATTGGTCTTTTCTTGACACTTTTCAGAAGGCGTCATGGTTTGTCATATTTGCATGTAATGGGTGGAGTTCCCACATAGCTGGCTGGCACTGTTCTTCCTAAAGACCTCCACCTAGACCAGAGGTTGGTAAACTATATTCCATGGGTCACCAGTCTTGGAAGTAAAGTATTATTGGAACTCAGCCTCACCCACTCTTTCTGTATTGTCTGTGATGATGGTTGCACTACAATGGCATAGCTAAATAGTCCCAAGAGAGAAAAATCCTATATAATAAAAGCCTAACATGCTAAGTGTCTGGTCGTCTGGTCAGCTGTTCAACCAATCAAAGCGTAATATGCTAATGATATGCTAAGGCTGTTAACCTCTCACTATCATGTGCACTGACCACCAGGGGGCAGACACTCTGACTGGTAGGTTAGCTTGCTGCTAGGGTCTGGCCAATCGGGACTGAGTGAGACTGGCTGGACACGTCCTGGAGACCTCCCGTGGTCCCTCCCCAACCTCCCGCATCCCTCCTGGCCCCAATCGTGCACTGGTGGGGTCCTTTGGCCTGGCCTGCGCCCTCTTACAATCTGGGAACCCCTCAGGGGATGTTGGAGAGCTGGTTTCAGCCCAATCCTGCAGGCCAGGCTGAGGGACCCCACTGGTGCACGAATTCATGCACTGGGCCCCTAGTGTTTCATAAAACCTAGACTATGTACTATTTGTATGGCCCTTGATAGAAAAATTTTGCTGATCCCTGCTCTAGACACCAAAGCCTGACAAGGTCAAGAAGATAGCTATATACCAGGAGGGTCACAGCAGTTGATTTGGGGTATGCAGTCCTTGACTAAGAGAAATAGGGGAAATGAACCTTCGGGATAAATTGGTTGACTTAGTCTTATACCCTTAGAACCTGGCATTGAGTTTGGCACATACAAATCATTCAAGAATATTTATGAAATAAAATTTTAAAGGTCCTTTTATCTTAGAAACACACCTCCAAATATCATCATGTTGACTTTCTAAGAATTTTATAGGAGTCCAACAGCTCCTGTAGTCTTGCCCCAGATAATACATGTCTAAAAGGAATTCCTGAGGGCATTTGTCATCAAGCAAAGGGTTCCATGACACCGAAGATGATAAGCACCACCAACTGAGGGATTCTCTATAACCTTTGGCAGCATTTTCCCGACTCTGTACCCCATTCATGAATTTAATATTTTTATTTAACTTGATCTGATTATTTTATACGTTCAACCTCTTTTAGACTTTTCTTAAGAAACAGCATTTATGAAATGAGGGGTTTGAGGTGATATGTGGATTTTTTCTAATTTACAATAGTAAAAGTGTACAATTATTTCACATGATTTACAGCTTCCTCTAGATTTGACCTAAAATTATCTCATATACTGCCAGTAGAAAATATTGGTCAATGGAATGCATTTCAACTTTCTAGCATGGCTCTCAAAACAGCTATAACCAGGTCTTAACTTCTTAAACCAGTCTTTACTCCTATTCATCCTCACCAGTGCATGAAACATTGCAATTGTTCCATTGATCTTTGTTGAAAGATGAAATAAGTTGTAAACCCTGTTTAAAATAGACTGATATCTTCATCACTTGTGAAAACACCCCTTTGCTTTATTGTATGTTTCACCTTGGGATTGGTTCTTCTGACCTTTGGAAAGCCCTATTCCCTCATTTCTAACTACCTAGCTGTGACTCCTCCCTGTGGAACCTTCCCTTCCTTAACCTCCCACCTGGATATTCACTCCCTTCTGAATCACTTGAGTACTTACTCTCTATCTCTCCTTTTACCTTTGCCATGTACATCCTTGTATTTCAGTTGTCTCTTCATGAATGGATCTTCCCAACTAGACTGTCATCATGCTGGCAAGTACCACATCTTAAATTCCTTTCTATGCCTTTAATCTGCAAGATTACCTTTGAGGCAGCACTTTAAACATATTGATTAATTGATGATCCCAGGCATCAGACCACATTGATTTATAAGTGTAACATATGTCCTTAATACATCAAGTAGCTTGGGAGTTGTCCCCTCCTTATAAGAATGGTGGAGACAGCTCACCTTGGGCAGGGAACATGTGAAGACCAAAAATAGGGGAGTGGACTGGTTGCTTGACCCATGAGAAAAGTGCAGAATAAAAGCTCACTCTAGTGAGAGGAAAGGATTATAAGGGAACACTGGGAAACTTGGTGATCATGAATATGTTCACTACTGTGATTGTAGTGATGGTTTCAATGGCTGTTTACTTATGTCAAAGGCTATCAAATTGTACACTATAAGTACGTGCAGTTTATTGTATGTCAGTTATCTATAATAATAAAAGCATAATATGCTAATTAGACCGGATGTCCTCTGGATGTCCTTCCTTCCGGACAAAGCCGCAGCAGGCAGGGGCAGCAGAGGCAGCAGAGGCCCCCGGCCGAGGTGGAGGAGGGTGGGGGCCAGGGCCAAGGCCCTTGCGTCAATTTGGTGCATCAGGCCTCTAGTACTTCAATAAAGATGTTTAAAAATAAATTCACTGTTCATTTGCAAATATAGTAGGTAATAGGTGGAGGAGTTACATTTCTAAGCAAATGTCATGTGCCAGGCGCTCTGTAAACATTGTTTTATTTAGCTCTTACAATGTCCTTCCAATGCAGGTATTGCTACTCTGTGCATTTTACATCAGACGAAGCTGAGCCTCAGAGCAGAGAACTGACTTCCCCCAGATGACAAGATGCAGTCAGAGCTTTGATAGGAATATTGGTCATGCTTTTTCCACCTTCGAGGTGGCAATTGTTTCCCCTTGATTAGTTAGATTTGGAGGGATTGGGGGATTTGTTTTGTTTTGTTTTGTTTTGTTGGTCTTTGTCTCCTTAAAGCTGCACTGAGCAGACCCAAAGAGTCAAAGAGAGACAATAGCAGCCAGCAGGGCGAGCCCAGTGCAGCATTCCTGTCCTGGGGACTTTGTTCCCAGCCACAGACTGGCGGAGCTACAGGCTGAGTTGTCCACGGAGTGGGGCCCCTACCCTTGCTGATCTCTAGTAATGAGAAACTGTAAATGTTGCTTCCTGACCTGGATCCTCCAGGGGCGAAGTGAAAGCTGAGAAACCCCAATTTCCCTGGAGGACAGGAGTGGCTCTGAGCCAGACACTTAGGGTTCAGCGCACAGAAATACTGAGGACTCCCGTGGAAGAAGACTGTTCACTTGCAATTCAGACTCACCTCCAAAGGAATCTGTAATTTCAGCTTTGCCATTTCCATTGTGTTACAAAATACCAGATCCAATATGTTACTAAATATTATAAATTTTGGTCTGGCAACTAAATTTTTAAGGCAAACGGTATCTCCAGGACTAAGCAATACCTACTCAACATTTTCTGTAATGCCTAGAATTTATGGAATTCATCAGGAATAACTAATGTTTCTTCAACACTTCCTAGGAAATGGAATGTTTCTTATTCAGAACCTCTTTTGAATCATTCTATTGTATTGTATCCCCAATATACAGATAAGGAAATTGAGGTTCAGAGAAATAAAACACATTATCTACAACTACTAAATCAACCTGTTCTCAAAATTCCAAATCTCTGAGCTATTTCTTTGACACCACCTTTCTCCTTTTGAGACAGTCTGGCCAAAATCGATCTAAACCCTATTTTTCACCTGACTAGTGTCTATAAAAGCATAACTGGTAAATATTAAAGAATTAGTTTCTTTGGACCCACCGTTTTTGCCATAGATATTAGATTTTTGGAGGGGCCAGCTAACACCATAATAAACAAAGGATTAACTTCCACGGTCATTAGATTTAGTTACTGAATAAAGGTCTGGGAGGAGAAAACACATCTTCCCACTGATATGTAAAGCTTGTGCCTCACTCTTCATAAAGGCACAGATATAAGTTGGGTCATTAACTGGTCCGTGCACACTTCCTAGAAACTATAAACAGTGTTTCAAGGATATACATGTCACATCAAATGCAACAAAACTGCAGGAAAACTCTCTAAAATATAAGCTTCCATCCTGTTTGAGCATCTTTTAAATAAGGCCACAAAAGGGAAACTCATCCAAAGCTTGAGCAAAACACAAATCACAACTTTCTGGTTTTTGTCTATTTTCATCATTTTTAATCAAAATAGAAGTTGACAAGCTTTGTAATCAATCAAAAGCCAAGTGGAAACAGAGGCCTATCTGAAAAGTGACCGACAGCGGTACAGTAGTAGGCCAACATTAACTTTTTGTATTACTTGCTGTCAAAATTTAAACAATTTTTCAAGATCCCATTATAATGTCAAAATGGTAGAGACTTTATAACTTTGAATTAAAAGATATTCTTTAGTACCTTTCAATACCATTTGGAAAATAAGCATTGAAATGATATAGGCCATAATGTGTATTGCTTTGTAGGTCTGTATGTCTGTATTCACTCTTATTCGCATTAGGAATTTATCACTCCTTGAAAAAGATCCAAGCCAATGTCATCGATAGAAGGTAAACTTACCTTCATTTTTGAAACTCCTGACGATGTTGGCAGATGGCATGGAGGTGCGGTCTGTGGCAAACTTGTTGTAGAGTTCCAGCATGTACTCTGGCGGGTCCACCTTGGCCGAGTCCTGCATGGGGATGTCAGACAGGTTCAATGTTTTGAGAAACTCGTTCTTCATGCTCTGCAGCAGTGTGTCAAAGTCAACACCATCTTGCTCCGAGAAGACATCATCGAAGAGGGGCATGTCTTCTTCCAGAGGCGACTGCTCCAGGCTCATGATGGGGCTTCCAGAAGCAGAGTGAGCCGCCAGGCAGAGGAGAGCGCACAGCTGCAGGGCCAGAGAATCCATGACTCTGCTCAAGCCCCCAGGCCAACCCAGGAAGGTTTAGCTCCCCTGGGCTCTAAGTGGCAGTTTTATCTCACTGAGCGTCAATGTCTCCTGTCACTGGAGACAAGTTTGGAAACTCTTCCTCTCTCTCCCTCCCCCTACCATTCTTCCTCTTCCCCCAAAAGTCAGGTTGCAGTAATTGGATAACAAAATACCCTATAGGGGCCTAGCCTTTCTTATCTCGCTAGTGTAAACTTGTGCACCAGATTTTGTTTCTATCTTGCAATCCCTTTTTCTTTTAATGAGCATTTTGTAAACATTTCCACATTCTGACACTGGCTGAGAGATAGGACAATTTTCTCCTTGCAAAGGCTCTGCTTCTCTTCCTTTCAATTCACTTCCTTTTGGCAGGAATGCCTAAATTCTGCTTTTAAGCGGTTCAGTTTCACACATGCGTGTAACAAATATTAAGAATCAACACGATACACATCAATGGCGGCATCTATTAATTAGAGTAATGGGGCTTCCATCTTCACGTACATATTTTCGAAGAAAGACCAAATATCCAAAATCTTCAAGTTAAATTAATAGATATAAGTGAGTTTATATAAACTTTAGAGTCAATAGTCTTTTTTTGTACAGATTTGATCTGGCTAAAATGGCTTTGAAAAATAAGGAGAGTGCTTCATTATAAAAGGAATCAAAATGTATTAGGTGTTTTCCTCCAAACAGGCATTGCTCTAAGTGCTTTGCATGTCACCTAAAGTGCTCCCCGTAATAACTTTATTATCGTCCCCATCACACATATGGGTCACCGCCGTTTAATAGCTTGCCAGAGGTCACAGAGCTACAAAGTCTTAGAGCCAGGACTTGAACCCAGGCAGTCAGACTCTTGTAAAAAAAAAAAAAAAAAGGAGACAATCTGACTTTTGAATCAGTGTCTCCCTAGACTGGGGCATGAGCAGCGGTGCTGAAAGGCTAACTAGCCCCAGCCCAGCTCTTCCCCAGGGAGTTCATAGTCAGGAGGCAGGCAACAATTTGCAAGTCCTTCACCCATGCAATGAATTATTAAGATCACCCAAATCCCTAACAAATCTACCTTGATGGCTCAGTCAAAACGATCATCAAGTGGCTCTAGTAAAAGCTTGATGTATAACATCATTAGGCAAATGAAAAATGACAAATGCCTTGGTCCGAAAAACCATGGTGACATTGACTGGAAAGACAAAGCAAGTTCATCTTACTTTCCAACCCCAATTAGTGGTAGTAGCAGCACTGGCCGGTCAGGATTGTTGGGTTGGGGTGGGTGGGTGGGGCTTTTGCCACTGAGGCAGTGGTACTGGTGGTGTCTCCCTGGCTGACACTCATTCCCCGTGTGATGATTCAGGTGCCCTGGCACTGTGCTGAGTTAATTTTTTCTGCATTTACTCCAATAGGTTAGCTACAGAATCTTCACCTTTTACTTCCTTGAGGCTCCCAAGGTTAATAATCATCTTTTGATTTTTTTTCCTCTCCTAAAATGCAAAATTTTACAGCATTTTAAAAAATTACCTTAAGAAGAACAGACTTTTAAAGGAAAAAAAAAAACACCTTTCCTCAAAATTGTCCATTTGTTTAGTAATCGTTGATTTTGCTTCATTGCTCTATTTCAGCGGAAGCTTCTGCTCCTACATTAAAAAGACTGAAAATAGATCGCACCCTGACCAGGTCCCTAGTGAGTGATCCGGGGGCCGGACCGCGTCCTGCAGGTGGTTCGTTTTAACATGAGTCTTCTGGCAGCATGCCAGCAGGGCTCCTGTATTATATCCCACATCAAAACAAGCCCCGTTTATCTTCACACACACATGTCAACGCACACTCCAGATCTCTGAACGGCAGGCATGTGCGTGTAACTGCCACAGGACAGCAGGGTAAGTGGCGGCACTTACAACCCGGGTGCACCGTTTCAAAGGTCAGGAGGAGAGACGGGCATCCCACCTTGCAGAGTTCTAGTTCTTTCCATCCTCAGGGGTAAGACGTGCAACTGAGCTGTCACTGTCCATCTTGTACTCCGTGCCAGAGTGACTATGGGGTTTAATATTGGGACCAGTTTCCAAATTATAAATGTTTATATTTGGGTCTGATCGAAGGGTAGAATAGGAAAATGTCTATAACCACATCTCAATGCCTATGGCTTCCTTAACTGCAATGTCCTCAAGCCCCACACCTCTGCGGGGGTAGATGAGGAGGGAGATTGGGTTTCATACACAGAGGAAGGGGATATAACTTTCTTCCCTTTTCTAGGCCTGGGATAGCTTATAATTTAACTGCAGAATCTCATTACCCCTATGATTTTCTGTAGAAGCTTTCCCTGGTGATTCTAAAAGGTTCAAATATCTCCACATTCCTTCCCCAGCTCGATTTTTCTGAACACCAACTATTACTTTGCAATGATATCATTATTTTGGATCCTCCTACACTTCCCAATCTCAAAGATTTAAGACTAGTTTCAATAACTGTACAAATTTGAAGGATCTAAAACTGAATTTCACTGGCCTCTCAAGGGGATCTGTGGTCCAGACAAGGTGCCATCCCTGGACTATACCTCTGTGAATTCTGATGTTTCCTGTAAGTAAAGCACAGACCCTGATAAATGTTACTGATAAAGTTCTCCTGACTGACTAGAGGCCAATGAAGTTAGGAGGTTTCTGAACATGCATGACTCCAGGTTCTTGGAACCCTCCACCTTGGACCCCACTTCGGAAGCATTACACTACTCTTGCTACCTACTCAGTAATCTTCAGGTCTTTGGGGTGTACCTTCTCAAACCAAGTGTGATAAAATATTATCAAGCTATACACCAGGCCCCAGCCAGTCACAACAGATTCCAGCTGTAGTGCCAGAGCAGGACCCCAGAGACCCGACACTTCCTTCTTGAGCTTTGGATCCTGAGGAGATGGGATGCTGGGGGATGGGCCCAGGCAGCAGCTACTTACCACTTGCATGGCAATATTTGAATAGTTTAGCACTACGCAGGACTGTTGTGCTATGTATTACAGGTGACTTTAAGTTCAGCCTAAAATTCCCAAGCCGGAGCTCTATAAGCTATGGGCATTAGAATTTTCAAATTCAATATAAGGACAGATGGTCTGCACTGATTTATTCCCTTGACGGCTGTCTGGATGTCCTCTCATTCCTCAGTCCAGATTTTTCCCACTGTACCCAGACATAGGAAGCCATTGGGGGTGGGGGTGGGGTTGTCCCTAGGATGGGTCAGGGAGCTCTGCTCTTCTCTGATACCATCTATCTCATCACCTCCTTCGAGGGTTAGAAGTTGCCTTGGCAGTGGCATTTCTCATCAACTCCAGATTCCAGAGTCTACATTTCAGTGGGAGAAATGTTTCCTTGTCTCTAGTTACCCCTCAGCCTTTAGATTGCTACTTACCCAAGGCTTAGCAGTCTGCCATATGGTTCTCACACAGCAACACACAGAGGCCATGTCAACTCAACTCAATTCAACTCAACTCAAAACTCCTTTAGTGATGTGCTTTAAATAGTCCTAAGCACCCTCCTTCCATAACCTTCCATATAATCCCTTCACTGTCCCAGAGGGCCTTTAATGTGAATTACCATCAATAATCAAGTTAGCAACAAAAATATTTGAGGTTTTGTAAGAGTATTTAATTCAACAAGATTTCTCTGTGTCAGGTACTGTTCAAAACCAAAACCTGAAGAAAATAGACCAAACTGTTGACCTTGTCAAATTTACTTTCCAGTTGGAGGGAGAGAGATAATAAATATACAAATAAAATAAGTACAATGGAAAGCACAGACCCACGTAAGAGGATAGGAAGTGCCAAGGGGAGGGTTTGCTATTTCACTGTCAAGGCCAAAGAAGGCCTCCCTGGTGGAGGCTGTGGAGGTCCCCGGGGGCCCAAGAGCATTGCAGGCAGAGAGAACAACCTCTGAAATGACAGCATGCTTGTAAGGCTTAAGCGTCACCAAGGTCAGAATGGTTATAGAACATCCAGAAAAGGGGAGCGTTACAGGAAATGAGGTCCAAGAGTAAGTTAGGGCTGGACCAATTCGGAGGAGATGGATCTTTTTTTAATCATACTATACAAATACACAACTTTGCCTCCTGTGGGGTTTTTTTTTCCCCCACTGAATATTCCATCTTAAGGGTGTTTCAAGTTGCCATATAATCTTCATAGCCATGAATCATAGTAATTGCCTAATTCCATTGAGTGGATGCCCCATAACCTTGTAAGAGGATTTTTTAAGTAGTAAAGAAAAACAATTCTACGGAAATGTAAAGACATTGGATTTTTACATTTGAAATACAAGTGACAACATATTGTAAGATTGAGAACATAATATATTTGCTTACTTGACCAGTGGGTAGGAGGAAGAAAAAAAGCAGAGTGGTCAAATAACATTTATTCTCTGTAAAATGCCATTAGCCTCAGAAATAAGTGGAAACTAATAGTCTGTGCCATGTTACTTTTTGTCTGGATTGAGGAAGTACGTTACTAACCAGGTCCCTGCCCCTGCTCCTGCCTCCTAACAGTTTATTCTCAGCATGGCAGCCAGATGCTGATATGATATTAGATCATCACTCAGAGAAAAAGACAAAGTCTTGTAAAAGCCCTGGGATCCCTCCATTACCTCTCTGATGTCATTGACACGTCAACTCCATGCCAGCCCCATGGCCTCCTTCTGTTCCTTGAACACCCCACTTTGGGCCTTTGCTTCAACTGTTCTCTCTTCCTGAAACAGTCTTTCACTGATAATTCACATGGTCCTTCTCAACTTCTTCAAGTCTTGACTCAGAATTAACCTCCTTAATGAAACCTGCCCTGTGACCACCCTAATCAAAATTGCAATCCATCAGGCAACCCTGAACCTACCTACCCTACTCTAGCTTTTTCTCATCACTTTCCAGCATAAGATAGAATCCTATATAATAATAGAGGAATATGCAAATTAGCCGGGACCCCATAACGTCACTATGAAACAGCAGGGACCTGAGGCTGCATGGCGCTTGGCTGGGGTGAGGGACCTCAGGCCACTCCCCCTGCCCCACGGGGCTTGACGGTGAACCTTAGGCCACACCCTCCACCTGGCAGGGCTTAATGGGGGACCTCAGGCCATGCTTCCTGCCCAATGGGATTTGATGGGAGAACTCAGGCCACACCCCCGCCCCAGCATCAGGCCAGGAGACCCCAAGTTGCACCCCCACCCTGCCCCAGCACCAGGCCAGAGGCAAATAGCAATATTAAAATATTTCCTGTAATTAATTCCCTTTTATTTTTTATTTATTTATATATTTTAAATATATTTTATTGATTTTTCACAGAGAGGAAGGGAGAGAGATAGTCAGAAACATCGATGAGAGAGCAACACCGATCAGCCGCCTCCTGCACATCTCCCACTGGGGATGTGCCCACAACCCAGGTACATGCCCTTGACCGGAATTGAACCCGGGACCTTTCAGTCTGCAGGCCGACACTCTATCCACTGAGCCAAACCAGTTTCGGCAAATTCCCTTTTAATGTGCATGAATTTTGTGCACCAGGCCACTAGTTTATTAATATGGCACATTCCTTGCTTTATGTTCATCTCTCTCTGCCATTCCCCTCACTCTCCAGCTAGAATATGCGTTCCTTGATAGCAAGGATCTTTGTTTTATTCATTGATATAGCCTAAGTGGCTAGAGCTTGGCACATAGTAGTTAACAAACAGTCTTTAAAGGAATATATGATTGCAAACAATTAAATATTTTCATCTTTAGATTACTTATAGTAATACCATAAAAGCATAAATGTCACTTAAAATAAATATCCATTATTAAAGTATGCAGGCATTTCTTTGAAACCCTCTCTATAAGTATTTATTTCTTTGAGATCCTCTATATAGTTTATATGCCACCTTACACTACTGGTATCCATCTAAAATTTGCAAAGAATTAATTTAAGATTCTTCTAAAATTTTATTATGCAACGTGCCATATGCACAAAATTTTTATATAAAGTATATAAAAATGTTTGAAGGCAATAATAAAACAAACACAACTGTATACTTACCACCCACTTGTAAATGTAGAAAAGACTAATACCTTTAAAACCTCCAATATAACCCTTTCCAATTCTTCTCCTTTTCCCCAACAGAGGTAGCTACTAGACAATTTTCTGCTAATTGTTACATTTTTATGATTTTACTATATATGAACACATATATAGTTACATTTTTACGATTTTACTATATATGAACACATCCCTAAAAATACACAGTTTAATTTTGCCTATTTATTGATTTCAGAGAGGCAGAGGGAGGGAGAGAAAGATATAAACATCAATGATGAGAGGAATCATTGATTGGCTGCCTCCTGCATGCCCCACACTGGGGATTAAGCCTGCAACCCGGGCATATGGCCTGACCAGGAATTGAACCGTGACCTCCTGGTTCATAGGTCAATGCTCAACCACAGAGCCACGCCAGTTTTGTCTATTTTTATATATAAATGAAAACATGCTCTATGTTTTCTTGCTTTTTGCACTAAACAGAATGTTTTGATGCACACATGTTGATGCATGTAGCTGTAGTTCATTGATTTTTACTATTGCATAGTTATTGGTATTAGAAATATATAAAAATTTGTTTTCATTACACCATTGATAGACATTTGGATTGTTTCTTTTCCCTCATTATATACAGTATGTTATCAATAATCTTATTGCCAAATTGTTTTCCCAAATGATCTTCCCAATTCACTTCCTTCCAGCAGGAGTTTTTTACTGTTTCACTTCCTTGCCAACACCTGTGTTGGTTGACTTTAGGGACTCTGATTGAGGCTAAGATTCTTTTTCTTCTGCTGCTCTCCCCATTCATTCCTGGGATCGGCGGCACAGCATGAGGCAGTCTTCTGGACAAAAGAATATATAAGGGCTCAATATGTAAAATCAATTTTGAACCTTTATCTTGGTCATATAAAGACCCTTGAGAAAGTCCTGGGAGCAGAACTCCTTTCATCCTAAGAACTAGTGCCTCATATGCTATCTCCAACCCTAGAAGATAACAAGTAGATAAATTATTATCCTATTCCCCTTTGCTAAAAAAAAAAAAAAAAAAAAGTGGGAGGAAAAAGACAATCCACATTTTTAAAATTCCAAAGTAACAAAATAGTATTATTATTATTAGCTTTAGAAAAAATTCACTCTTCCTTTGGAATAGTGAGTTCCCACATTAGATTTTAAATGGAATTTGTTTCACGTACCCTCCTTTGAGAAACACATTTATTCACAGAGTGATGCAAGTAGCTTTACACATTGCAGAAGATTACATTATCTGTATCTAAAATACCATTTTCATCATTTTTTAAATCTAACAAAAATTTTGTTGGCTTGCCCTTCTTAAGTAGTAAATACTAAAAATGAAAATGCCCACTGACCTGGGATATCCTAGGAGTGGAATGGATTGTCCATCAACATGCTCTTAGAATCACTCGAGGTGTTTGACAGCTGTGCTAAGCAACCATACCGAGTGCAAAGACAAAGATGTAAACCCAGCCAGGGCACTCTGCCACCACACTGCGATAAGTCAAGCCCTTTAACACCAGAGACTGGCTAAAGGTTTATTCCACACTCTCAGCAAGATAAGCTGCCATTCATGCCTCACAAGACACTCAGGTCTGGAAAGCAGCTCAGAGGGAAAACTAAGAGACATGAATAAGAATAATCTTTCAGTGAAGGAAACCAGTAGATTTCCCATTGTTTTGACTCTAGTTCTATGAGGAGCCTGTAAGCAGGATCATGTGGGAAAAGGAATAACCCCAGTGTCAGCCATTTCCCATGCACTACCCGATCTCTGCTATGCAAGGTGGCATTTTGTTTCCTCATTTTACAGGTGAAACTATGGTTTAAACGGTTAAATGAATCATCCCAATGCCACATGCTGGGGAATTTGGATGCATCCTCACCGTCTTGCCACTGCTCCCTCTGATTTGTCCAACCAGACTTTGTTAGGTTACTCACTGGTCCACATAGTTGGACTCTGAGAAGGTGGATAGGGCAGGACAGAAAACTTTCACTATATGATTACACACTTGTCTGTACTCGCTGTTAATGTGGTTTCCCTGAAAGCCAAATGAATCCTCTAATGTTTTTAAATTTCCTCAGACAGTTCCAATTTCAAATGTTTTGTCCTGGTTCCCCGGAAGGATAGGCAAAATATGAGCCCCCTTTCTTTTTTCCATTAAGAAAATACGGTCACCTGTCTGTAGAATACACTTTGCAGGAACAGCACGCATTCCTTCTTTGAGTGATCACCACCAGGACCTTCCTTAGAGCTGCAAGGTCAAGACAAACCAACCCCCTCCCCCATGATATTATTGAACTTGGAAGGTGACCATGACAAGATGATGAATACCTAGAATAAAAATAAACATGGTTTCATTAAAAAAAGAGACAGGATTCATTTCAGTCATGTCAATCTGTGAATGTCAGTGTCACGGTCTGAGAATGTATAACCATACAGAATATTACAAATGTAACCCCTTGCTCCCCAGCTTCATGATCCACTGAGTCATATCATGTCACTTTGAACCGTTGACTCTTGAAGTTGGAAGGAATATTGGAGGTCAACCCGGCTGGCCTCAGACAGCTGCAGGAAGAGAGGAGGAAGGAGAGAGAAATAACCGAGACCCGCCTTATCAGTGGGCAGCCACTTTTCTGACTACTTTCACTTGACAAGTTCTGAAGGTTGCATGCCAGAAGGGCTTCTTGGAGAAGGCCTTCCGTATCAGAGTGATAGCCTGAGTGTGTTGTGACAGAACTGTTGCTGAACATCACACATTTCTTGGTGAAATCAGAGTCTACATGTAACCCATCTTCATTAAATGCCATGCATAGAACAAAGAGAAAAGGAAAGCATGGATGATCTTTGGCTTTAGGCAACGTGGAAATAGCAGATCTATTTACAGAAACAATTTTCTGGCTTCTAAACAGAAAGGGGTGGCTAATTCTGCCTTAAAAGGCTATTACCTCCCAAGAAAGTATTTTTTTCTTTCTTCCCATCAATGGAAAAAGGTCAAGTTGCAATGTAATCATATGATGGTCATAAGACAGCAATTCTTACAAACCAATGTGAATATATAACTGGGAAATGACAGAGTGCATTTTAGATAAGGGCCCTCAATTAAGCTTGTTCTGATGTAATTCACATTGTGTGGAAGTCCAAGGGACTAAAGCCATGTATATCCTTCACATGCCCACCAAAATTGTTATTAGAGAATTATCTATCAAGGTTTTGTGTTTAGGATTCATGGGTTAATTATCTCTGGGGATTTTGTACAGTTGGGATGGATAACAAAATGTAGAAGAAATTCTAGTTGAGGGTAACATTAGAATTCTTTAAGTAGCCAAACAGACAACCCAATGAAGTTTGGGTAGCTGAATAATAGAAAAATGTTAAGACTTGTTTAAAGGAGATTCTAAAAATTCTTGACTGATTCTGCCACTCTTGCCACACACACAGCAAACATTGGCTTAGCTAAGATAATTCACCCAAGTGAACTCTGTAAGAAAGCCAACTGACCAAATTTGTGATCAAAAGAATTTTAAAATATGCATCCCCAAACTGTTATTCCAGGCACAGAAATGGTCATGATCTGTTGCATGGTTGACATACTTGTGAGTTGTATCAGCTTCCCTGAGATAAGGTTAGAATGCCTGTCTTCTTGAATACATGGACAACTTGAGAGTGGAAACTGTATTTCATTAATTTATTCCTGGAATCTTGGCACACAGTACATGCTCAATGAATCAATAAACAATAGAGTACATTGGTGATGAATATTATTACATATTTATCTGCATTGGGCTTTATGCAACACTATACAGAGAGGTAAGCATAAAGATGTTCAAAGGAACTTATATATAAATTAAGGATACTAACCTGCCTAATGTCCCAATATTCCTCAAATTGCTGGTGCATTCTAATCCTTAAATGCACTTCCATCTCTTGCCTCTTGCCGTCCACCTTCTGTCCCACATCAGAGCCACCTACTCCTCTTCCTCAGGGATCATTTTAAAAATATTGAGATCCCACTGGCTATTTCTCTGTGAATTAAGTATTTTGGGAATATTAGCCAGGGCTTAATTCATGAGAATCCTGGTCCTCCAAGTGGCTGATGAGACAAGAAGGATCTGGGCATCATTAAGTTAGGAGGACATATCCTTCCCAACCCACCATCTCCTTCTCTAGGCCTTCTGGGTGAAGAGGTCTCTGGGCCCCTTCTTTTTTAGCTGTGTTTTCTATACAGTTGTTTTGTGTTGATTTGGTTTGGTGTTTGGGTTTTTTAAACATATTTTTTATTTATTTCAGAGAGGAAGGGAGAGGGAGAGAGAGATAGAAACACCAATGATGAGAGAGAACCATTGATAGGCTGCCTCCTGCACACCCCCAGGAACCGAACCATGACCTCCTGGTTCATAGATCCATACTTATTCACTGAGCCATGGACTGGGCATGTGGTTTTTTTCTTATCTGGGTTGAGACAAGGACACTGCTTCTGCCCTTGGGTTCTAAACTTTGAACCTTCTTAAGGTCAGAATAAAAGTGTTCCTCTGCCTGGTCCAGTCTGGTTCATCAGGAGACTGCATTAGGTTTTGGAAAAAATCCTCATAGAAATAAAGTTATTCTGCCTGGAGCGTGTCCCTGCTACATAAATGTTGCTCTCTGGAACTTGTGGTGCTGATATCAGGCAGCTCTTTGAGAAATTAAGAATCTTGAGCCCCAGCCAGAGGCAACTTATCATGGCTAATAATTCATCATTCACCACCACCACTAGAACAAATGTTTATTAAGCACCTACACTGTGTAATGCACAGTGGCACTAGGCTGCAAAGACAGGCACTGCTCCGGCAACTCCAACAGACACAACAATAACAATAAAAAGCTACCATTTATTCAGGTCTTACTCTGCTCCAGGCACTGAGCCCCATGATTTCTGTTTATTGTCTCATCCAATTCTCCTCCAAAGTCTATGACCTAGGTGCTATCATCATCTCCATTCCACAGATGAGGATGCTAGACAGAGAGCCAGGAAGAAGAGCCAAGATTGACAGTTCCAAAGCCAGTCATTCACTTCAACACCATTGCACATTCCCAAGAGGAGTTGATTTGATGAAATAAGTGGGTGGCAGAGAGACCACAGCTGGGAGGAGAAGGAAAAGGCATAGAAAAGGGAACAGCTTTGCCTATAAGGAAGGGAGAAAAAAAAAGATGGGTGGAAATACAGCCATAGTTGAGGTGGTAGGAGAACTTGAGGTACTTCATACCTAATAGCCTCAATTTCCTCTGGGAAGTAAGAGGCAAAATTATCTGATGGGTAAAATGAGAACAAGAATGAGGTAGATGTAATAATAATAATGATGATGATAACAATAATAATAACAGCAAATGCTGAGTACCCTCTGTGATTGACAATGCAGTACTTTATTTCCAGGAGTGATCCCTTTTAATTCTCACAATTCCATGAGGTAGGCACTTTTTTGCACTTCAGGAAACTGGGGTTCAAAGAAATAAAATAATATGCCTATTGCCGATTGTGTAATAAGTAGTAGAACTAAAATTTAAACCCAGGAATTCTAACTTCAGAGTCTAAGCAGCTGAGAGAAAAGTGAGACGTCTGCTCAGGAACATATTTAAAAAATGACTTCTCACTTACTTTTCATTTAAAATATAAAAAATTGGAAAATTGGTGGTCTTAGAGGTGGTTTGTGTTTTTAGTTTAGCACACTTGAACTGAAAAGGGAGCAGCAAAGTCAACATGTCAGGGAAATAGCTGAAAATGCTGAAACTGAAGTTCAGGAGAGAAATTATGTGTAGAATTCTTTTGTGTGTGTGTTTTTTTAAACAACCATGTTTTCTTGACTTTTTTAAAAAGAAAAGAAGAGAAATGTTGATGGGAGAAACATCAGTGGCTGCCTCCTGCATGCCCCTGATGGAGGATCGAGCCCACACCCAGGCATGTGCCCTGACTGGGAATCAAACCTGTGACCTTTCGGTGCACGGGACAATGCTCAACCAACTGAGCCAACCTGGCCAGCGCATGTGTAGTGTTTTCATAGCAACAATATGTTATTTAGGTATAATGCATTCTAGTTTCCAAAATTTTGACTTAGTGAGCAATTCAACTCAATCCATATATCCCAGCACCAATAAATGTCACAAAAAAATATAATTTTCCCTTCATAAAGTTTGGTAAAATATAACAAATTTTAGGCAACCCCTAGAGAATCTTAACCAGTCAATCCAAGTAGGACTAAAGCCATTTCCTAACTATTAAAGTGAACTCTACTGGGAATTTCAGCAATATTGAAGTAATATTGCAAACTTTAGTTGTAAAGTCAACTGGGTTCACAGAACCACAGGGCTGATGACAAATATTGAGGGCTGCTCTGAGACGCTACATGAACTAAGCATCCGGTGAGGAAAAGGAGTAGATGGTACCAGAAGCAGTTGCCTTCCAGCAGGACAAGGTCCGCAGTAGAAATGGTGAATTCAGCAGTGAGGAGAGGAGGGTGACAGCTGTGAAGGGGGTGCCAAGGACCAGAGGGAGAGGGCTGTGCAGAAATAGGGGGTCTCCCAGGGAGAAGATAAAGAATAGCCTCTGCTTTATTTCCTTTGCCACTTTGCTATTCTTTTCTTGGTACAAAACCAGTTAGAGGTCAACGATTCCAGAGAACGAAGTTCTTTTGTTGCCGAATTTCTGCTATAAAAGGTGTCAGGTTCCAGTGTCACTCACTCAGGTGTTTTACTCAATTAATGACCGTCCCAAGTAACTTGGTAAAATTCTATAACACCGTCTTTACCTTTTGTTTTGTTTTGTTTTACCAGCATGGCCGTTTCTCAGACTTTTTCTATCCATTCCTTCCTACAACCCTTAATCAACTCTTTCCCATCATCCTCTGCCAAGCCCACACACTCTCTTGCCCTGTGCACACATGGCTGGCTTGTTTCTGTGCTCTGCAGCGGGAAACTTCTGCAGGGACTTCACCCACAGGGCTTTCAACAAGCAGTCAACGTTCACTCATTGCTCGGGGATTGTCCTTTACAGCATCTTTGATGTGCATTACCCTGCAGCAAAGTGGTGCTCCCACCTCAGCTGTGAAATAAATCTGTAGATAAACTTCTATTCTTTTTATTCCTATGAAGTTAAAAAAAACCTTGCACACTTTATTTTCACTTTCATGGCTTGAGAATAGAACTCAAACACATAGCTCAGAATCAGACACAGTCCAGCCTAGGGTTTCCTGTGGTTCAGAGTGTGACCTGTGGTCAGGGAGCCTTGCTACTTGCTTTGATTAGGCAGTTTTCTTAACCCCTCGGGGCCTCACTTTTCCCATCTACAGAGCAGGAATAATGGTGCTTGACGTAATGAGGCTTTGTTCTAATAATTGTTACCATGTAATAAGGCTTTGTTCTCATATTCATTACCATGGATTTGGAGATCTATTTAGCTACAGACTTTAAAACTATTTATTCTTCCTTTTAGGTAAAGTCTTCACATAAATCTTCAACATCAGTGACATCACTTGAGCCATTTTTCAAGTCATTTAGCACAGCTTCCAGATCTTATCACCCACTTCTAAGACAGCTGCAATGTCCGCCTTTCCTAGAAAACTGATCCCAAGCACAGACATGCACTTGGAAAACATTAGCTGTTAGTTTTTTCAATTGTCCTGAGGTGTATTTTTATGACCTGTCTAAGGTAAACACCTATTTTACTGCCTTTTTAAGGCCCATTTTTCTTCTTCTATCATTCAGTGGTTGCGATTGGAAGCATACTTCCAAAAATACTTACAAAATATGGGTTACATTTCTTTGCTTTTTAAAATTTTGTCAGTTCAAACAGACAGGCCTCAGTAAATATTGAACTAAAGTTATTAGATGGATGTTTTCCCCAAGCAGCACTTCATTAGTCAATAGAGAGTAATTGAGACAGTAATTGTGACAGTAATTGTAGGATGAGACTTTGTAAGGCTTCCCATTTCAGTTGACCTCTTCTCTGACGGAGAACTTTGGGGGAAATCCTTGCCTTTCACTTGGGCCTATATAAGAGCTGGTCTCTGTGCTGAGACTGGGAGAGGGTTTCATTTGCCTACTGACAGTCCAACCTCTGACTGGGGGGTGGGGCTGCCTACAGGCAGCCCTAGGAAGATGGAGAAGTGCACACAGGTCAACATGGAGATCTGTTATTGGGGTGAGGTATGAACCTGCAACTATGTAGCTGTATTTTATGAGCTATTGCTTTACAAGGCCATAAATGAGGCCTTTCATCAATATAGGACCATGGCTGTCTCCCAGGCTGCTTTTCTGGCAGAGTGATAGGATTCCACAGAGTATCTGTTTGGAATGTTATACATTCATTCATCATCAGAATTTCAGTAGCTTTTTCAGAGCAGTTGACATTTAGACCTCTGAATGGCGAGTATTTCAGAATGGACCATGTATGGGGAAAACTGTGGGTAATGACAGCCATTCCCGAGGAGGCAGAAAGGAGGACCTCAGATTGGAAACTAATTTTAGTTATCCTGCACATGCTCGCCCTGTCACACTCCTCTGTATCTCTCCTCTCACCAAATGGTTTGCTCATGTGGCAGGCAGTGCCTGATAGCATTTATGGCCATCTTCGTGATGCTCTTCCCAGAATGCTTTGGAAGAATTTAGCATTGCCCTTTGGTACCAATGACTTATGAGAACGACTTGTGTCATCCCATTGCCCAAAAAGCATCAGTAAATGTCAAGGATTCAGAAATAGCTGTGTAAGCAGTTGCCAGCACACAGTTTGGAAAAGAAAAGCCTTGTAGAGGGGTGGATTGCAATGACAGAGTTTTGGGGAAGCAAGTTCATCACAAGATGGAGTCAAGTGGTTCACACATTGGTGTTTTATCAGTTGTTGATTGTTGTTAGCAAACTCACAGAGTTATCCTACCAGACAGATTACTTCTGCCCAAAGACTGCCTGACTCATAGATGCAATAGAATTCTGCTGGAATGTATTAGGAGAGGACCCATTCATAGTTCATATATCTCTTCTACTGATTGTTCCTATCACTATTAATTTTTATGAGTATATATCTTATCTCTTAACTTGTTTATGGTTGCATAGTGGGAGTGTTTGAGGCCCCATTGAAAGAGAAGAGCTTAATGTGAAAATGAATTTTATTTGACCAGCAGATTGAAGATTCCTGATAGTCACCAGATTACGGACTAAAGGAGAATTGCGTGAAACCTCCATTTTTCAGAACCTCTGAAAATAAAATCAGGTGGAGATGGGACTCATTGGGACACATTTTCCATCTTGAGGGGAGTTGTTCTGTAGCTTTCAGAATATAAAAGAAGGGTATGGAAAGAATTTCATACTTTAGCTTTTTATTATCATTAATCATGTTCTCTGCCTTCTAAATTTATGAAGCAAACACTATATGCTAGAGACTTGGATAAAAACTTCTCCATAGTTTTTCCTTTCTCTCCAATTCTTTTATGTTTTATTTAATATAGTTTTATTTAAGAGCATAGTCTTTTTGTGTCATGCAGACTTTTCTGGGTACCAGACCATAAGATCACTTATTGACCCTATGAACTTGAACTGATTACTGAATCTTTCTGATACTGTTTCTCATCTATAAAATGGAGATCAAAGTACTATCTTCATCATGGGGTTGTTGTGAGTCTAAAATGAGATAATGCCTATAAAATATTTTAAATCCAATTCAGGTAAACTTTAAGCATTCACCGTCATTATTTAGTGCAAAATTTTCTCTTTCTATTACATTGAGCCATTTGAAATTGCCACTTTTGTATATCAAAAATGTAGACTATTAGTAACTTCATATGGTTCAACGTAATGTATGCTGTGTTTTCTAGATGGGCTTGTGTTGGTTGCTATCAGAGTTAAGGAGATTGACTTCCTTAATAGTGTAAATAAGGAAAGAAACATGGTGTTCAAAGACTGGGGTTGCAGGCATACAAATTATAAGTTTACTTAAGTCAGGATTATACTTTCTTATGTAACTGAGCACTTAACTAGGGGATCTCTACATAGGAGATGATTAATAAATATTGGAGAAATGAATTTACATATATGAAATATCTGAACTTTAGGAAGTAAGCAACTAGCTACTTTTTAAAAAATCACCCTATTTCCCTGAGTTATCAAATCCCTTTTTTGATACCTAAGATCAAGTTGACACAATCATTTAAAAAACATGAATAGCAAATCTGTAGAGACAAAAGTTAATTAATAGTTGCAAAGGAATGGTGTGGGGGACTCAGGGGTGATGGCTAAGGAATGCAAATTTTGTGGTATTGAAAAAGTTCTAAAATTATGGTGATAATTGCACAACTCTCTGAATATACTAGAAGTAATTGAATTATACACCTTAAGTGTGAGTTATAAAATATGTGAATTATAAAATCCTATATAATAAAAGGCTAATATGCAAATTGTCCCCTCGACCAGGAGTTCAATGCAGAGTTCAACCAGGGGGAAGGGCCGGTCAACCGACCTCGGCCCCTCCCCCCAGCTGGCCCAGCCCCATCGGCCCCAATTGGGGTGGACCGGCAAGACTCCACCCATGCATGAATTCATGCCCTGAGCCTCTAGTTTAGTTTATAAACCTTTAATCCTACTGTGAAGATATATAGCCTCTGTAAGTATTTTGGGGGATGAGCGTTCTGGACTTTTCTCCATGATATGAGAGCTGTAATCTACCTTTTTATTTAAAAAATGTTTTAATGATTTTATTGATTTCAGAGAGAGGCAAGGAGAGGGAGAGAGAGAAACATCAATGATGAGAGAATTATTAATCAGCTGCCTCCTGCACACCCCCTACTGGGGATCGAGCCTGCAACCCTGGGCATGTGTCCTGGCTAGAAATCAAATCCATGATCTCCTGGCTCATGGGTCAACACTCAACCACTGAACCACACCAGTTGGACATCTACCTCTTTAAATTTAACAATGTAACTTGAATATCTTTTTATGTCAATGAACATTTATATAATCTTTATTAAATGGCTACATAAAACTACATTTGCATAAGTCTACATTTGTTTAGTCAATCTCTCATTAAATATTTAGATTGTTTCTCTTCTTTTTACTATTTAAATACTTCTTTGAATCTGAAAAAAAATTAACAGGGGGAATCTTTGATAAGCAGACTCATAACACAGTCAGTGGTACAAGCAGAGGAGTTGACTTTTTCCTTGCACTAAAATGAAGGCTTACACTGTATAAACCTGTCTCTATCATACATAAGCACCTTCTGCGTGCCAGGCACTGTGCTTTGTACTGGAGATTCTACAAATGACTTTAATCAATAGTCCTTAGTTCAGGCCTGAATTACCACTTCAGAGGAAATACTCTTAATTCTTTTTAGGAAATAATTCATGATAATTGTACATCATGTACCAGACAGTGGTTTGTTTTCTAAGGTGTATTGTACTATCACAACCTGTACCCACAGGTAGTGCCTGCAGATCATCTGTTGAAGCCCTCCATCATTACTCTACAGATAGGAAACTTAGGCCTGAAGATGTTCAACAGACTTTCCCCAGATGACGTCGTCTCTAAAAGAACTGGGATTTGAACACAGCTCTCTGTGAATCCAGAGCATTTCCATCCTTTCACGTTAACATTCCACAGCTAATCCCTTCTCCGCCTGCCCTGCATCTGCCCAGCTCTAAGACTCTTCACCCCATCGACTGATGCTGTGAGGGTAGGAACAAAATTCTGGTTTTTTCTGCTGCTAATTATAGTTAGGGATTAGGAGAATGCTATCTGCTAGCACAATTAACACTAAGGAGTGAATGCCAGTAGGTATCATCCTCCAGGGAACATGTGTTTAAAAAGAAGGGAAGTCCCCAATAATACTTGGTGCCTATTTGTAGCTGTCGGCCTTTTCCCCAGCACTTTCATATTGGAGCTGCCTACGGCGTGTGGTGTTTATTGTACAGATGGAGAATGTGAGGCTCAGGAGTCCACCTTCCTTTCTCTGGGGGAGGGTGACACCTAGGTCTTCCCTCACTTAATCCAGGGCTCTTTCCACTAACAGATAATCCTAATGAATGGGTGGATGCCTGCCAGGGGGTTAAACAGTGTTAGGAATTCCTCCTTCGTTCCCTTCTTAATCACCTGGCTCTTTACTTCTGAAAATGTGCCTCCTCCCTGGTCACTGTAAACTGAAAAATCTGGGAGCCTTAGAGGGCAAACTAAGATGATGGACCATTTCCTGGTCTCCAGAGGGAGGGTGCTCTTTGCAAAGTTCATGAATGAGCACAAGAGGCACCGTTAACTTTAATTCATTTAAAACTCAATTTTCGGAGAGGCCAAGTTACAAGATCAAAGGGAAACAGATTGGATAGATTTTCTGTTTCTTTAAAAAATTAGGCCCAGGGAGGCAAGACCTCCTAACCCTCTCTACATTCTTCCCTGTGACCCCGCCTTCCCCACTGGCTGCCCACATGAGGATCATGCCCTTTTCATCAGGACGCATCCGCCCTGACACGTCCTGGGCTCTGCTTCTCCTCCTTCCAGCCTTTCAGCAGGAAGGACTGGACACACATTCCTTTAGGCTGCAGCTGCTGCTGCCTCCAGCTACAGGCCAAGTGCCTGCGCCTTGCGCAGTGCAGTCCACGAGAGTGGGGGAAGGGGTTATCACAGATCAAATTCCTGCAGCAGTCACTTCCTCCCCTTATCAGGGAATCGGGGCTTTTTATGAGGGCCTGGGTGGGGTGGATGTAAGTCCTTGCAGGGCACCAGCTGTCCTAATAAGCATGACTCCCGCAATGCACTCTGGAGTGAGCTCTCAGCTGTGCTAACAGAGGGTACTTCCCAAGAGGGGACCTGCCGCCTGGGGCGATTTGGTCCTGCACTCACTCACCCACAAGGGCTGGCACCGGGGGTGGGGGCAATGGAGGGATAAGGACACATATGTAATACTTTAATCAATAAAGAAAAAATATATGAAATAAAATAAAATAAAATGCCTCTTTAAACACACACACACACACACACACACACACACACACACACACACAAAACAGGGCTGGCACCATGGCCTGCTCCTTGCCTCCAAGGTGGGTGGGAGACGATATTATAAATGCACAGGGAGCTGTGCTGTGGGATCCTTTGCTGTCTGACTATACAGGACCTAGGGAGAGGGTCAGGTTTTACTAACCAGACTGATACTCAACGGTTAAGAATCTGTCTGGGATTCTCCTTAAATGGATTGTGCAGCCAAGATTAGAACCAAAGTTGACTCCCAGCTAGCTTAGCACATTCTCCCCCAACCTCCAACCCATCCCACCCCAGTCTGAAGTACAAACCACAAACTTTCACAGGGCCGTTATGCACATTAATTTTGTCATTTCTGGGCTAGGTCATCACAGCTTGTCGAGGCTGTCTTTGAACAAAGATTTTTCTACTTGGGTACACCTTTTGGTGTAAAACTTTCAGGATATTATTTCCAGATTTATCCCCTTCAAATCTAAGCCAGTTCAAATACTCACCATTAAGAACATTCAAATAGTACAGTGCTATGGTGGAGATTTCCTTTGCTTTATCTTGCAAAAAAAATAAATAATAATAATAATAATAATAATAATAAATAGTGCTCTTTCTGGTGTTGTCTTTTTTTCCTTCTCTTCCTGAAGAATTTAATACAATTCCTCCCTAAGTCCATTAGATGGACACAACAGAGTAGGCGTCCATGCGGGGAGTTGGGTGAGAGTGGGAAGCATGGCAGCCTCGGGCAGGAAGTCAGGGTCTGAGTGGGGTGAGAAGGGTGTCCCCGTGGCAGAGGTGTGCTGCTGGCCAAGGGGCATTGGTCCCTTGCAGGATGATTGATGACATGAGTAAATATATTAAGCACAATGGGAGCCAGATTCCTGGCTGTAAGAGAAAGGAGTTATAAATATGGAAAGTGAGAAACTAAAATGAACCCTGGGCTCTTAAATATAAATTGTAGCTATCAGTGTGAACTATAATTTTTTATAGATACAGATATTGATATGAATGATAATGATATGAATGATAAATTGCCAATATGTAGATATAAAACGTGACACATACACATCTATATCTATGTTTCAATCCAGATCTAAATATGTATGAGTGTATGTATGCATATGCATCCATGTACTCGCTAGCTCTGACCACTGAGAAGGCCTGAGACACAGATACTGCAACAGCAGTGAGCACATCTAGAGACCGGATCCTGCTTTCTGAATACCATTCTCCAGGAAAAGGAGCCATTGCTCCTTGAAGAAATGGCTCCTTCCAGAATTGGAGCAGGGAGATCACAGGAGAGTCTGGCACATCTGTTCTGCTCAATAAGACACTAGAGAAGTGCTCAAGGAGTGATGGGGCACTCACAGGAAACAGTGGGAAGCACGCCCTCTGACCAAACTGAGGACAATTTGTGCACCACATAAATAATGACATTAATGGTTACAACCCACTGAATAAAATAGGAAACCTAGAACCATATGACATATGTAAATAAATAAGTAAATAAATAGGTAAGTAAATAAATAAATAGAATACTCAATGAGAAATAAAATATTTACATATTTCCAAAGCATCTCTCAACCAAATCCTTATTGATTATAAAAGGGAAAAAGAGTAACTACTGTGAAAAGCTTCGCAGAGCGACCTTAATCAAGTGCTCAAAGTGAGCCTCATCAGAAACAGGACAAAGCTAAGTCACGCACCATCCGATGCGATGCAACGGGAAGGACATGGCATTGCCTCAGTGATTCTCCTGCCCACGATGTATAACCAGAATCTAACCATAGGAGACACCAAATAAACATAAGTGGAGGGACATTTTACAAAATAACTGGCCTGTAATCTTCAAACATGTCAAGGTCATTAGAGTGAAGGAAAGACTGCAGAATGTTCCAAACTGCAGGGAATTAAAGAGACATGACAACTAAATGCAACGGGTGGTTCTGAACTGGGTTCTTTTTCTATAAAGGTCCTTAACAGTTGGCAAAACACGATTGGGGGCTTACGGATTAAATGGTAGCAATATTCATTTCCTGATCTTGTTGGTTGTATTGTGACTATCTAGAAAAATGTTCTGGTTTGTAGGAAATACAATTAAGAATTTGATGATAATGTGCATCAGGATGGCACTTAACACTCAAATGGGTCAGAAAAATAAAGTTATTTGCTCTTTAATTGCAACTTTGGTTTGTCAGGCTGTGCCAGAGAGTCTTCCTGGATGGCTCACAGCTCCCCCCAGGAATCTTTGGGGGATGTCACTGGTGCTATATGATAAGCTGGAGAAATGGAGTTGGACCACTTAGATGTTGTGCTCTGGAGTCTTAAGGGGCAAATAAATAACACCCTTGTTTCCAAGTTCAGATGTGAATGTTAATAACAGACAGGAGCAGACATATGGATATCCACATATCATCTTTATCACTAATAAAAGCTTAGCTGGTTTAGGTGTTTTCCCACATGGACTTCTTAATATTTTACCAACCACCTTATTGGCACCACCTTCCCCACAAGGCCTGCCCCTGGGACCTTAACTCACTGCCACTTGCAGAAGATGCCAACACTCTGCACACTCACAGACCCTGATGGGAGACTGGAAGAAGTGAGCTCCCTATGCCACCTCCCTCTCCCACATCACCAAACAGGTAAGATACATATCTTCTAAGAGGAAGGGAGGAGGATGTAGAAAATCTGGAAGTATGTCTACCATATTGCTTTCTTCCTGAAGAATGGAAGACATGCCCTCCCCTTCATGGAGACACAAAGAGCAGGGGTGTAGTGCTTCCCCCTGCACATCATGCTGCAGTAATGAACCTCAAAACCTTCACTAACAAAAGTATATTTCTTGCTGATAACATGTGCATTATATGCCGGCTGCAGATTTACTTCGTGTCATCTTTCTGGGACTAAGGGGGACAGAGTAGCTTATGTTTGCAACATCACTGTTGCTTTTGACAGGAGGAAAGGGAATATGGTGGAACAAATGCTGATTCCTTAAACTTCTACCCAGAAGTGACACAGCCCACTTTTGTTCACATTTATTGGCCAAAACAAGTCACATGGGCAAATCTGACATCAATGGGGCAGGAGATAAAATGCTTCCCTTCCTCCAAGGGAGGGGCAGTCAATATTTGGAAAAGTAATGCAGTTTCCTGTATTTCCTTGCACTGAGAAAAGGGGAGATATGGCTGGTGAGCACCAGAAGATGATGTAAATAAATTGTGTGATAAATGGAACAGTTATATGCTAAGAGGGAAACAGTTGGTCTACTGTGAATGTATATCTGCTATCTTATGAACTGGTCCACTTGGCAATTAGGCTGTAGGTCATGGGCAGTAAATAAGTAATTGTGAAGGGCCTTGAACAGCACTTTCCAAAACAGTATACTAACTAGGGACAAAGGTTGGCTATCAGCTAACTTAAATAAGAGAAGTGCAGAGGAATAGCACCCTAATGTAGGGAGGAAAAAATAATTTTACTTCTATCCTTCTTAGTTCTTTAGGCTAGTCTAATAAGCAAATTAACATAAGACTGATTAACCAGAGAAAATAACCCAATTTATTACATGTGTACACATGGGATACCATAAGAATATGGGACCTGATGACAAATCAGGCAGTTGAAAATTATATATCATCTTGAGCTAAGGAGAAATGGCTTGTACTTCAAAGGTGGCTGAAGGACATGGAAAAGCAAACTTTTGGTAAATAAATATTTGTTGGGTCATCCTTAACAATGGGACAGAGAACAGACTTTGATCAAAGAGGCCTTGCTGGGTTCCTCCCTGTCTATCACATTGAGTTCATATTAAACTATAGTTATCTAAGATGATAACACCCTTCTTAGAGCAGATCTTCTATCTAAATCCTTTTGGGCAGTTAGGGGAAGGTCAAAGGTCTTCTTTGGTCTTTTGTTTCTTAAAAATAATCAACTTAAAATAATCAATATCCCAAAAGGCATATTTTTGGGTGGCAAATCGCTCACCCGCACAAACAAGAAGGCGTTGCAAAGGGGGATTTATTCAAGGAGATAAAATGGGCCTTCTTCATAAGGAGATCAATGAATGTTGGGGGGATATGATGTGAAGACATATCAGGAGCTTGGAGACGGGCAAGGCATGGCATCAGTCATCCAGAGGCCTAAGGTGTCCTTGACCCTTGAGTCAAAACACAAGTGGAGGTGCTCTGGCCATAGCTACCTATATCCATAGGTCACCTCCAGTGATGTGAATGGACAATAGTAGCTGTCAAGGGAGATGACCTGACCAAGGAGAAACATCTGGGTGTGGTCCTCCCCAACCTGTCCTAATAGCTCCAGTGGCTGTCCTTCTTTGGGGTCCAGACCACCCACCAGTTCATTTAATGAATTATTCAGCGCCAGGCCACAGGGTAATTTGGAGCCCAAAAGGCCTTTCAATTCTCTTTATTTTATTCCACTTGCTTAGGCTTCCACTTGCATTCAGTTACTAGTAGGTTATCGGCCTGGATTAGAGGTAAGAAAAGAATTGAGTGAGGATGTTTGGCTTTCATAACTGTCTCTTAAATAAGGTCTTTTTTTTTTTTTTTTTAAGGATGTGGTCTAACAATGCAGCTGAAGAAATGTTTACTATGTGGTTAAATCTTTTAAAAGTCTAATACAGTTTCTGATTCTGTTCACCAAATTGGCTAAGGTTTCCGTGTTTTTCATGCCCCCACCCCTTGATGGGCTCTTAGATCTGACAGATGGTTTCCTTTTAGAGGCACAGGCCATTCGACCTGCTTCCTAGATGGTGGGAATGAACATCCCAAGCCCCCATTCTTGCAGCAATGAATTCAGGTTCTGTGAGTTTAGAGGGAAAGAATTCACAGAGGACAAAGAGGAGCTGTGTGTGTGTGTGTGTGTGTGTGTGTGTGTGTGTGTGTGTGTGTGTGAACATCTGATCTATGCCTGCACAGAAACCTTCTCTCTGGCCTCCCGCAGGCCTCTTTGAGTCACAGCCCCACCTTCCAGAAGAACTGCCCGCATTTACCTTATAAGGCAGAATTGAGTGTCTTCATTTCTCTTGTTAAGGCTATAGGAAGTAGAAACAGCAGGTGCTGAGAGGCCTGGCCCAGGGTCACATTTCCACAGTGACTCAGCAAGTCTTCTTGGAAAACAGGCCCCCATGAGGGTGCATATTTTCAGCAGCCTCTTGGTGATGGCAGTGGAGGGGTTGCCTGTTGCTCCTGCTGCTTGTTCCAACATGCTTGTCTGATCTACCCATTCTCTGGGGTCAATAGACTATATGCCCTGGTCTTTGGAGACATGTCAAGAGGCTCCTGGCCCTAGCTGGTTTGGCTTACTGGTAGAGCGTCAGCCTGGGGACTGAAGAGTCCCGGGTTCGATTCCGGTCAAGGGCATGTACCTTGGTTGCAGGCACATCCCCAGTAGGGGGTGTGCAGGAGTCAGCTGATCAATGCTTCTCTCTCATTGATGTTTCTAACTCTCTATCCTCTCCCTTCCTCTCTGTAAAAAATCAATAAAATATATATTTTTTAAAAAGAAGCTTCTTGTAGGTGATTCAGGAGGAACAAAGAGAGGTGCTATGGGCAGGTCCGTGGCAAGTTCAGGGAGGATGTGAGTGAGGCAGGCAGAGCCCAGGGTCAGAGCAGGTGCCCAGCGGCAGGAAGGGCCATTAGGGGGGTTGTAGGCAGAGCAGAATCCGATGGCAGGGAAGCTTGGGGAAGAAAACAACTGGAGATCCAGGGAGGCAAATGTCCAGGGTCAGGGAGACCTGCAAGGCTGAGTTAAGACCAGGCCTGCAGGCCCTGAGAGACCCGTGAGGCAAGATTCTGGAGCTGGAAGAACTGAGGGCTGAGCTCAGGTACCAGACCGTGATTGGGCCTGGTTGGAAAACAAAGCCCTGTTCATGAGGAATGAGACAAAAGCTCAGTAACAGTACCAGGAAACAGAGTCAAAGCAGCACAGCCTCTGAGCTACCAGATCCCTGGCTCAACGTTGCTGGAATTAGCATGGTCCAGAGCATAATTGATTCCAAAGCTAAGGCCATGGTTGAGTGTGGCTGTGGTCTTGTTGCTCCACAAGGTAGGAACTGATATCTCCTGAAGAGCCATAAGGTCGATGCCTGCCTAACTTTGGATAGCCCCTCACCTATCTCTTGTTGTTTCTTCCCTCCCCAAACCCCACTAGGTAATCAAATAGAGATGACTACCTGAACCCCACCTCAACTCCCCGTATCTCAGCATCTGGGCATCAACACACCCAAAAGTTCCTGGAAGGTCCTGCCTGCTTTGGAAACCCCACAAACTTCCTATTCAACCCAAGTCATCTCATCCTTGTTTGTCCCCAGTTTCCTCATCTCTAACAAAAATTATTAGCTTGGCAAAGGAGATGCATTGGAGGGGAAAGCTGGGGCCATAGATGCCAGCCAGAAGTGAGATGAAGATGATACTAGGAGAGAAAAGAGAGTGGTGAGATATGCCAACAAAGGAAAATGCACAGGCTTGGGGGCCTAAATTAGTAAATGGAGCTGAGAGACCCATGGAAGGTGATGCCAAAATTTTGAATTTAGGGATGACGTTCCTGCACACATTTTTCTGCTATTGCTTTCGATTTTAGTTTCTACTTATTTTGTATTCCTTTCGGATAGTGTGGAGAAGGGAAATCTGGAATCCGCAGTGGGATGTGGCAGAAAGGGCATCCGAGTTGGCATGGAAGGAGGACATGGGCTGTGCATCCTCCTGTAGTGGCTGCATAGCCTGGAGAAGTCCCCTCACCTCTCTGGGCTTTATTTCTTCATCTATAAAATGGGGAACTGTCACTTTCTTTGCCAGTTCTGAGGGAAATAATGTAAATGAAAGGTTTGTAAGTTATACAAAATAAATGCAAGGAGTTAAGGGCAGATAATTACAACCTCTTTCTGTCTGGCTCTTCCGTTATTACTGAGCCTGTTTCACCTTCTGTGCTCCTACACCCACCTGGTGGCTGCTTTGTGAATGGCAGGTTACAGTTAAAGGATGGTAAGAAAAAAAAAATGACTAACAAATAAAAAATTATTTGTTATTTCTCCCTAAGTTAATTAATACATTCAATGCATCTCCAATTAAAACTAACTCTTGATTGGATGATTCTAGATTTATATGGAAAACTGAATGGGCAAGAATAGCCCAGATAAATTTGAAAAATAAGAATAAATGGGGGCGGGGGGGGGCCGGGGAAGTGGAGATGAGAGGAGCTGTTATTATGACCTAGTAAAATGCCTGTCACAAATCAATATCCAAAAAATATTTGTAAATAAAGAAAAATAACGAAGAAGTAAAAATAAATATATTATAAACCTATAGTTCTAAAAACTGGAATCATACCTGTAAATATAGAAATTTATCATAGGATAAAAATATTATTTCGAGTTAATGGGGAAATAACTCAGTAAATGGAATTGGAACAGCTGGCTGTCCATTAAAACCTCAGTCACATGTTCATAAAACTAAATCCTATTGATCTAAACTTAGAAAATGAAATACATAGTGTTAAAGGAAAATATTTTGGTGATAGAAAAGCTTTTAAATCATTTGAAAACACACAAAACTAAGCCTTAAATGTATGATAAAATTGATTATATCAAACTAAGAAAGTTCTGTGCAATAAAAGACCATAAAATTTTTAAAAATATAACTAAAAGTCTGAAAGAAGAGTATTGCAATGAAAGAATAATATGTAAGGAAACTCTGATAAATTAATTTTTAAATGACCCTATTGAAAAGAAGCTCAGTATAAAAGTGATTAATTCACAACAGAAAATCAGGTGGTCTATAAATGTATGAAAAGATGTAAATAGTCACATATTAAAGACATTCAAAGTAAAAAAAATTATGCCATTTTAAGTAATCTGATTGACAAAAATTAAAGTCATTTTTTATATCTGTCAGAGTCTGGGGAAGGGGCACTCATTCTCTGTTGGTGAAACTATGTTTCATCTATGTAAAGGACAAAAGTGGGTCTCATAAAACCCAGACCCCCTACAGATAATATTTATTCCTGTAAAATGTGTATACTTATATACTTTGAATGGAAGTGCAAATCAATGCAATACTTTGGAAAACAATTTGGTATGTGGATCATAAATCACAATGTCCTTCAACTGTTTTGATTTTGATCCACTTCTGTGAGTTTATCTTATAGAAATAATACAAAAGAATAAAAAATGTTGTCACCCAAAGATGTTCATTGCAACATTAAGCATATAACTATAAAATGATTCCTTGTTTATCCTGGATTCATCTAATCTACTCACCATCCCCCAACCTCTTTGAATAATTAATTAAAATATATGATTGTAAAAAAAATATTTCTCAAGACATACATTAATTTATAGAAACTATGTTCATAGATAAAGTCCCTGTGAAAATATTAGGAGGGTTTATGCAAGAATAATCATAGCTTTTGTGAGCATGTTAGGGTCAACTTTATTTTCCAGATGTTTAAAAATATATTTTTAAAAGGACAAAACTGTTTTGATGATGCTTGTCTGTCTGCCAATCTCTTTTTCTAGATTTGTAGTTTCTGCCTTAAAGAGTCTGGGCCAGAGATTCCACTCTATGGTCTGGCACAGGATAGGTTTCTTCCAGGCCCCAGGGTATGATGGTGACTGGCCATCAGGCCATCCAGGAGCTCTTGGGCACTGCCCCTGTGCCCATGGCACAGGAGCCAGGTCTGGAATGGATGTCCACTGCCATGTGGATCTGGCATTCTTCATCAACAAGGCCTGTCTGCTGGTGGCTGAGGTCCTTGACAGTTGGTTAATCTGCTTCGGGTTTAAAGCCCAAGTCTGTAATTGAATTATTCTGCTATCTAGATTGAGGATTAGCACCTCTATTGTTTTGATGTAGAAAATGGCTCAGAAATCCCCCTTGACAAGCTCTCTCCTTATCAATAAACCACTCTGATGTCACCCACTTAGCAATTCGCAGTAAGTGCCTATATTAACTGAAATTAGGTAGGTCCCAATCTCCCCATTGTGTCCAACCCCAAGGGACAAGGCAGCAGTAACTGAGTCAAGCCTGTCCCACACCCCCACTCCAAGGGCCTGGAATGAATCTGACTGGAAGCTCATAAAAACCAGACCCTTTCATAACATTATTACTATTACATGGAGATAACAAGTCTCCACATTTCAGTTTTACAGGCCTCTCGCTCATTCTCCACCCAGAGTTAGAAAGGGCCTTTTCAAGACCCTCTGTGCCCTCCCATGGCATAGCCAGTGGTCCACAAACTGCGGCTCGCGAGCCACATGCAGCTCTTTGGCCCCTTGAGTGTGGCTCTTCCACAAAATACCGACTTCTGCGCATGGGCCACGAAGTTTCAATCACGCTGTACGTGTGTGCCCACCCTTGGTATTTTGTGGAAGAGCCACACTCAAGGGGCCAAAGAGCCGCATGTGGCTTGCGAGCTGCAGTTTGCTAAGCACTGGAATAGACAATAGAAAAAAACCTCTGACCCAGCCTGCAAGCCCCGCCCATCCTGGCCCAGGGCCTGTCCAGCAGAGCATTTGCATTTGCCCCAACTTCTGTGTGGGGGCGGGGGGGGGGGGCACGATGAGGACACCTTCTTCTTCCCTCCTCTAGAGTGACCAACCAGTCCTGGTTTGCCTGGCACTTTCCTTTTAACACCAAGGAACCTCTCAGCAGTGTATTCAGGTTTAAACCTGATGGGAGTGGGCTCAAGGGAGGCAGGGAGGAAACACTATGGACCTCTCTTTCAAAGAATTTTCCTCTAAATGTAAGGAAAGAAAAGGAGTGGCACATAGAATGGGGAATGCTGCCAATAGAGGAATTTCTTTCTGGTTTGTTTCTGTCATTACTATTGTTGTACCTTGTTTGAATGTAGTTTAAGTAATATCATGTATTTTTGCTTATGGGAATAATTCAGAAGAGATGTGAAAGTGGAAGAAACAGGGAAGAGGAATTGATAAGAGATGGAGAAGTGCATGAATGGGAGGGAAGGAATGGGATCTAGAACCTAAGCAGAGGTGAATTTAGCTGGGAATACAGAGACCCAATGTTCTGAAATAGGAGACAAATTAGAGTCTTACACACATGGGGGCCGACATGGGGGTGGGAGTGCATGGAAGTTCTTTTCAGATCACTTCCATATTCTCAATGAAATAAGGAGCAAGGTTCATTAGTCAGTGTTTAACCCCTAGAGTGCCGGGGAGTGCGATCACGCTCCTCCTGCAGTGCCACTATTAGATGCTAGTTCACTCTTTATTAATAGATGGCATCTAAGTGCAGATTACTTATGATGCCGAATGTTTGTAGTTCTAAAATTGACCACTGGCATTTATCTGCCTAATTTTTTACAGGTACTATGATTTTATGAAGTTTACTCAGATTTTGTAGCCCTAAAGCTTCGAAATGGCGTCCAGTTCTAAGTCTGCTTTTATTAGTGACTAGAGGCCCTGTGGGAAAAAGAGAATCTTTGAGGCAGTGGTTCTTAAGCTCTTTAAGATGCCTTTGAAAAATTTGACTTGGGGTACAAAACTCCTCTGTACCCACAAATGAAGTTTTACATGGAGTTTCAGGAGGCTTACTTTAGAACCATCCAGGTAGATAAGATTTCTTGTTTTTTAAAAAGCTCTATTGTGAAAGTTAACTTTGAAAAAGATAATGTCAGCTGCCTATCAAGATAGGGTACACCAGCCCAGCCAGTGTGGCTCAGTAGTTGAGCATCAACCTATGAACCAAGAGGTCATAGTTAGATTCCTGGTCAGAGCACATGCCTGGGTTGTGAGCTCAATCCCTGTGTGAGGTGTGAAGGAGGCAGCTGATCAATGATTCTCTCTCATCATTGATGTTTCTCTCTCCCTCTCCGTCCTTTCTGAAAACAATCAAAATATACATTTAAAAAAAGATAAGGTACACTGGATCCTGGATGCAATTTCATCATCTGGAATGAACTTCAGGAAGAAGTGGGAGCCATCAAGCAATTGCAAGTTGGGTAGACATAATGATAAGTAACTCATAATAGATGCAAGATGCAGCAAGATAAGGCTTACTTGAAGATTGTACCTGCTTAGGAAATGCAGGCTCAGGGGTGCCTGCTTTGGAAAAAATATTTGGGTCTGGGATCAAGGAGGACAAAAGAAAAGGCAGAGAGAACATCCAGGAAAACAGCCAGAAAGGAAAGAGATAACAGAGCAGCATGGGGCTGGGCAGTCAGGGTCTTAGAAGGCCACATCTGGGTTTCAGGATGTACATATGGTGAGATGAGGGCGGTAAAGGGGGCTGGGAGGAGAAAATCCCAAGGGCAGAGAAAGAAGGGAATGGGCATGGACCTTGAAAACAGCCTTAGGAAACCAATGAAGAGATTCCTAATTGAACAAAGGCGTGTCAAACAAGTGGCACCTGGACAAAGTCCAGCCTCACTATACATAAGATTTGGGAAAGGACAGCTAATTAGAAACAATCAAACCAAACACAACAAGAATATCAGGAAGAGAGTTGCTTTCTGGCAGAAATTATGTGATTGATTATTGCCTTATAGTTTTCATTTTCTTAGAGATTAGGGAAGAAATACAAGAATAGAGGGGCCTGAGCAAAACTTTGTGAATTAAAAAAAGAACACCTCAGTTGTGATCCCCAGTGTGTTCTGCAAAGTTGGAAAGGTTAGTAAAATATCAATACCATTACAGGGATGAATATAAACATCTGAATTCCAAGACAAAACTAGAAAAATGTAAAATAAGGATGAGGAAGTTTCTGGTTTGCAGCAGGTGGCGGGTACATTACAGAAAAAATCAAAGGGTGTTTATCAAACACCAAGGAAGGGATCCGGGCAAAGAAGTCCTGCTCTTGCCAGAGGTTCCAGGATGCAAGATAAAAGGCAAACAACTTTGCAGACTCCTGGCTTTTGTTTTCCTTTTTCTTCACCCCCTACCCCTAATAATCCAGAGACAAAAATATTAATGCCTCTCTGCTAATCTCATAATTGCACTATAATTGGAGTTTATAGAGAGGTCCATTTTTCTTTGTTATGCATACTACTGGAGGCCGATGCACGAAATTCGTGCAAAGAGCTTGGCCCCTGCCACCACAGTGGCTGCCTCGTCCCCGCCTGCCACGGCAGCCGGGGGGCCTCTGCCTACCGAGGCAGGGCAGCTTCGTCCAGAAGATCACCCAGTCTAATTAGCATATTATGCTTTTATTATTATAGATTTTGTTTAGATTTTAAATGTCTTCCTCTTCACATTACTATTAAATACTTGATTCCGTGACTTGCCATTAAATAAATTGAGGGGAGTGATTAACTGGGGAGCTTATACGCATATATGCATAACCCATGGATACAGACAATAGGGTGATGAAGGCCTGGGAGGGGCAGGTACAGGGTGGAGGGGGTCAATGAGAAGAAAAAAACACAAAAAAAGGGACATCCATACTTTCAACAATAAAGATAATTTTTTAAAAAATTCAACAGACACTGCTAAGTACCCTAGAAAAGAGAGGGGGGAATAATACACCATCAATGCAGTCCATTCATTCATTCATTCATTTAACAAATGTATTTTTTAAGTACCTACTCTGTGCCAGGTACTATTCTAAATACTATATATTAGAGCAACAACAGAGAGTAAAATCTCTAATCTTATGGAATTTATAGTCTAGGAATATAAATGTGCAATTTAATAGCCTGATCAGACAACTAAATAAGTAAATACAGCACAATGAAGAATATAAGTAGAAAAAAAACCACAGCACAGAACTATGATATTTTGAATGAAGAGAGAACATGATTGGCTAGGAGTGAAGAAAGGCTGGGGAGTGGGGTACTGTGCAAATCAGCCTTGAAGAATGCATAGGAGAAAGAAGTAGGGTAAGGAGTCTGCAGGCATGAACTGGGACTGGAGTTATGAAAGCATGGGCTGTAAATGGGGAACATTGGGGAGCCAGATGTGGTTAGCATCTTGGCATAGGTTGGAAAGAACAGGAAAACAGGGGTCCAAATCCTGGAAGACCTCGGAAGACTTTTGAGAAGTAAAGTAGCAAAACTGTAAGAGTTTGTGGAATAGACTGGAAAATAGAAGAGAGAATGTAGAGCAAAAGGGAGGTGTTTTCCAAACTCTGTTTTGGCCAAAGCTCATTCCTTAATGAGACTCCATGGTTTGAATATATTGATTATTCCACTGTGCACATGGCTGTTGGCCTTTGCAGAACTAAATACAGATTTGAATATGTGGCTGATTAGTTTATTTAACTTACATGTCAATATTTTAACAAGCATTCAAACATCATTATAATAATCATTCCCTTTAATAATAGACTCATTTACACGAGTAAGACAATCTAAACATTTTGTTATTACTCACCAGAGACCCCAACGAATTGAAAAGCATGATCCCAGAGCCTAGTCCTACAGGGAGAATTTGAGGTTAGGGGGAAGTTAAATGACATCCACATCCCCTCATACCAGATGCTCATGAGTGAGGAATTAGAAGTGAGAGAGGTTGTACACCTCATGGCTTTCTGATTTCTTGAGGCCTGATTTTCTGACTCCAGTCTCCATTTTCTTTGCATTCTTATCTAAGTGCCCCGTCTCTTTCAGACATGTCCATGATTAGAAACACATTTGGGGCCATCTCTGGTTCTGCCTCTATGACACAACTGCCTTTATTTTTGTTCCCTGTACCCCTCAAACCTGGACTTAGGGATCGGAGGAGGGGTGTTTGGCTACCTGTGACTTTAATGATTCCGGGCCCCTGTTTGCCTAGGGAGAAACTCTAAGAAAATTAGCTGCTCCGCCTGGTAATCTGAAAAGCAAATTATAGACGGGGGCATGAAAGAACTTTTGTTCCTCAAGACCCTTGCTCTGTTAATCTACAGCTCAAAGTTAATGAGCCCCATTGTTGGGGGAAATGGGTATAGTTGAAGCCTTTGAAATCCACAGACCAGGATTCAAATTTAAACTCTGCGCTGATAGAAGTGGTTACTGCAGAGCTGGGATTGGGCCTCGGTTAATGAGAATTAGTCCACAGATTGCCTGTCCTCATCTCTAAAATCAGTTAACAATTGCTGCTCCTCCTAACTCACAGTTGGTAATAAGAAGCAAATGAAGTCATAACAATGACGGTGATAAAGTGTCTTACTAATATATACAATTGCATTTCCGTTTGATATCCTGCAACTCACAAGCCTTCCTGTTTTCTCTCCTGGTGATTTCTGCATCATTTTCATTAAAGAATCCACACTGGATTTAAGATCCCTTCTGGAAGCTAATTTAATTGCTCTATAGCATTTCTCACAAAACAAATGGTTTAACTTTTAGTTCTTCCACATTTCCACAACTTCCTTGGATACAGCACTTGTCGTTTCATTAGTCCCTGAAAGTTATTCTTTTATTTTTAACTTTATTGAGGAATAATTGACAAGTATAAATATATACATTATATTAGCAAATATTTTCTGCCGTTCTGTAGGTCACCCTTTTAATTTATTGACTGTTAAGACCTTGATCTGAATAGCCAAAGCAATCCTGAGAAACAAGAACAAAGCTGGAGACATCAGACATCCTGATTTCAAACTATATTACAAAGCTATAGTAAGCAAAACAGTATAAATGATGTTGGGAAAATTGGATATCTACATGCAAAATAATGAAAGTCATTTCTTTAATCTATTTTACTTATTTAATCACTAACTGTTGACTATGTGCTCTGTGCATGCTTTTCAAGTACAGACAGTAATGGAGACAGTGGTATGATATTTGAGCCTTGGGTCACCTGATAGTCTCCAAAGCCCATCTGCTTCAGTTTCCCGTTGCTGATTTACATTTAACATTATAAGGTCTGAGATGTCTGTCTTTCCCCTTTGACCACTTTTGTGACTATGCTCATCCATAAATTCATCTTCTCTCAGAAAAAAAAATGATCTGTTTGGTTTTTGCCTTCTGGACTTTGATCCAGGTAGTCGGGTCACTACCAATCAAGAGCTTGAGAAAAAATAAGATCTTAAATGAAAAGGCCTGAATTGGTGCTTGACTCATCATAGAAAGGAGTTCTCATAGTCTTAGGAGTTCAAGGGCTGCTCAAATGGTCCTTTATGGAAAAAAAGAGCCCTTAAATGAAAGCTGGCAGGAGAGAGACAAGCCATACGGTGAAAGCAAAATATCAGAATGTCAAGAAAGTCAGCTAGAGGCGGATGTTTGAAGAGGTAAAATGAGGCCAGCTTGGTGGGTGGGCAGAGGGCATTGAAAGACCAACCGTGTGATTTTGGGTTTGGAGGAAGAGTTAACCAAATTGTTTTTCAATCTAATCTTATAATTCCAATCTGCCTCTTTTGGCTTCATAAGGTATTTCTCAACCCTCCACTGTTTGTATAGAACTTGTCTGGAATTGAGAAGTTGAAAGGGTAAACTCACTAATGGCATATCAAGAACATTCTGCAGAATCTAATTTTTGCAATTCTTACCTTAGTTGTTAAGGTCATGGGCATGCCAGCCCACAAAGAGTTGTTCATATGCCATGTTTGCCTTGGAACCAGTAGAGGTAGCACAGTAAAAAGAAAATATTTAGAAGTAGTTAAAGAAAAGTGATAACTGTGATTACATAAATTTGCCTTATTTCCCCTCTGAATGGCATCCGGATTATGGTTAACTACCCAGAGTCCTTTATTATGGCAATAATTGAAAAGTCCAGAACTATATAAACCAGACTTAGAAAATAAATGGGACATAGAAAATTCTATTATGCATACAGTTGCATGGGGTCTGCAAGAGAGGCAATATGAAACACCTTGTAAGTATATTTTCTGATTTCAAATGCAGATGATTATGTTTTCAGAATCCAAATTGCCAGGGAACAGTTCTTTTTTCCTTCCTGTGGACTCTTCAAATTAAACCCAAATAGAATTTCTAATCATTAATTTGATACATAACCTCTCGGTTGGCAAACCTCTCTGTTTTGGAATACCCATCTGAGTGATGGGTATTTCCCAAGAGAACCGATAACTAATTTCTTAAAAGTCAAGAATCTTTGGGGGTTGAGTAGATATTCATATTTTAGGGTTCTCTCTTTCTAGATTTATTGTATTTAAAAATTGCCAGTGGAGGAGAGTTTCACATGTATTTGATATATGGCCCCAACTCTCAGAATAGTTTAATAAAATATTACTGCTATCTGCATCTCAAGTATCTCCTTGATTGATCCCATTGCATTATGATTTGTGTTCATAGAGGAGCTGTTTTCTTTTCCTTTGAAGATGAACCTCACTTTTATGGTGCCATGGCATGTGGCATACTGCATAGGGTATTGTGAAGATGGGGAAGGAAGTTGTCGATTTTTGTTTATGTTTAAGTGCACTTAAGCTGAGTGACCCTTCAGTAGAGAAAGGTTCACTGTCACATACTATTATCCTGGCTTGTTCCTGCCCTACTAATTCTCTTGCACCTACTCTCTGATGCCTGGAATTCCCTCAACAGGTAAGGCAAGCCATGCCAAGAGAAAATGAGTCACTGAAAAGATCTCAAGAACTAGTAACACTTGAGTAAAGTCTATTTCCAAGTGAGATATAAATAAGTGGTGCCTGGTCCTTTCTTCTCAGGCAAGGTGGGAGAGAAAGGAAAGGAAAGAGAACAGCAGTGCCTTGCGGGGGGGGGGGGGGCGGGGGGGGGGCAGGCAGGAGTCCCCAGTGGTTGGGAAAAGAGAGGAATGTATAGAAAGGGAAGACTGAGAACCTGAATTATCCCTTATTTTATGATTTGGGTTAATGTGGTCCTGTCCTATGGGCAGGTAAAGTGGTTGGTAAGATGCCTAATAATTCAGCCCAGTCATTTGACAGTAGATATAGAGCAAAACAAAAGAGGTTCTTAAGCGAACAATAAAGTTTTCCCTTCTGAGTAGATACACCCTGTATCAACCACACCGAACAGTCCTCTGGTGCACATTGGGGCCCCAGGGGTACACAAATCTGTGAAAATAATTTTAAGAAGGCTCCAACTTTGGGGGCCCTTTGAGTTCCAGGCTCTACTCACCTGAGACTAAGGTAACCAGGGTGCATTAATATTTGTTTCTATTTCAGATTGTGTCTTCCATCCTAGTGACTTTCCTCCTAACTCCAACCTTGGCCCTGACGGTGAGTGAGAGTAGAGGGACCCAACCTGTGTAGTCTTCCTTAAGCAGAAGTTTTTCATAAGTGATAATCCAGGGTGACTTTCCTCAAATGTCTTATGGGTGTCCCTGTAAACCTGCAAGATATGGGCAAAGCGGAAACCCTGGACTTTCAACTCTTCTCCTTGTTGCTTGGTTTTCTCTAGACCATCAGTGACAGCCATCCTCTGAGTGGGTCTGTGGGGACCCAGAGCATCCATGTCAATGCCTTCCGAGGTATGGTCAGCATCCGAGACAACAATGTTTTGAGTGAATGGTATGGACACATGGACTACAACAATGTAAGATGTGGAACACATTTGTCACAATCCAAACTTTAGCCTTTCGCTTTGCCAGAGAGAAGAGGACACTGTCTACATTTGCCTTCTCTAGGTTTAGGCTCTCAATGGTACTACCTGTCTCTAGGTCAGGAACTAGCCTTCCTGCCATTGTGTGACTTTTTTCTGATCCCTACAGACTACAGGAACTTCTGTAGTCTGTAGGGATCCCACACCTGTTTGCTTCCTATGAGCTGCTAACTTCACAGGACTCATGGAAGTCTCTGAAAATAGAGAGCCATTTAAAGGACACCTATTTCTTATAAGTGGTATGTACTATAAAAGTTCTTTTGTCTTGATCTCAGCTTTTAACCAGTTTATTTACAAAGAAGGATGATTTACTTTCACTTTTAGAAATATTGCCTTAACCTGCCTGCCTGTGTCCTTAGATAGTAAGACGTGGCAGAAAGATGCAGGATTAGGGAGCGACTGCCTATGACCTTGGCCTGGCTCTCTGATAGAAAAGCTCTACCACCACTGGGACATCACTCAGTCGCCTTTCTGTGCCTGGGTCTTCTCATCGGCGTCAATAGCTGCCTTCCATACATGAAAGGACTCTGGAAAGTAAGAACCCACAGTCCTCTCTCCGGCCCAGAAAAACCTCGGACAACCAGCCACTGCTGGTTAGAAGTCCCTCTGCCTGTCTTCACATTGGACAGCTCAGGACAGACACCTCAAATGCAGGCTTTCTCTCTGCTCCCACTTGTATCTACTACCATGCTCTCTTTCCTGAATACATTCTCCCTCACTCTTCACCTAACCCGCCCCTGACTTCCTCAAGGAGATATCTCCTGAACCCTCCTAAAGGGAATGCAGGTTAGTGATTTCCAACTCTGTTAACCCCTAGAAACTTTTTTTTCAAACAATATAGTCCATAGAATTCCATTATATAGAACAGAAGAAGTCAGAACTGCTCTGGCTAGGGGAGGGAGACACAGGTGAAGTATTGGTAGGCTAAGTCAGACACAGCCAGAGACCCACTTCTCTGATCCAAAGCTGAGAGAAGCGAAATGACAGGCGCAGGGCCACGTGGAGGGGCAGTTGGTGGCAGACACAGGCCTAGAATCTGAGCCTAGAAGGTATGACCCAAAGATCCTAATCAGCCCGTACATTCAGAGAACATTCTGTAATGTACAGGATGCTTTCACGTAGTATCTCGTCTCATCCTCTCATCGTCATGTCAACCCTGTGGTGGAAGGCCTATCATCTCTTCTTTACTGATGGGGCAGCGGAGGGTCATGGAGGCAGCTGAGGACCGAATGCCAGATCAGGACCTTAAAGTCAGCTTTGTTACCGGGCCTCTCTCCCACCAGTCTATCAGTAGTGTGCAGCGTGTCCTGGAAGATTCCTTCCTGTGCCTGCAGCAGGGACAGTGCCACATGGCCCTCAGGAGCAGCAGGGCTCTGTGCGCATTGCCAGTCCTGCTGCTGGCTCTTCACTCTGGTGCCCAGGGGTGCTCTCTCTGGGGTGCTCTACATCACAGTCTAAAGAACAGCTATTTGCCAGCTTGGATGGGGAGGAGGATCCCACTAATACTGTGACTGATGAATGACATGGTTCTGCTGTGTTGCTTTAAGGATCTCTTGGTGGCTAAGATATATAGCAAGATGGCTTGTGTCTTGGCCAAGATGGACCAAGCTGTCTTCCCAACTTTGGATGACATTATCAAGGCCCTGGACCACCAGGTAAGTGAGACAGCTCCTTGTGGTCCCCTCCCTAGGATGGTGTATTCCAATTCTGCATCCCGACCTCCTGGGACAATGGTAGACACACAGAGAAAACTTGGTTCATGCTTATGCTTAATGTCCATGAAATCCTACCATCATGCAAAGGACCCCAAGTCCAGTTCATGGCCCACTTAAGTCAAATCGTAACCTGATCAATAAAAATGCCATACAATGACATAATTTGGATGTATTCCAGAGGGATGTGAGCTACATGTTAGTGAATATAAATTGTTGACTATAAGTATTAGAGTAAATTCATAGAGTGCTCACATCCCTGTGCCTTCTCCCCTTCCCTGCACCAACCCCCGGCCCATCACATACATACATACCATCTTTAGATGAAAATAAACCAGGCCTGCTGAAACTATCTTTCTCTCAGCCTCTTAAATGACAAAGATAGCCAAACATGCTGCCATTTGCTTTAGTAACCTGCCCAGATCATTTGAGCAACATTCATGTCCATGGCAGGAGAGTCACTGAACTTGGGGAAAAAATGCACTTTGGGTCACATAGAAAAAGAGATAGAAAGTTGTCCACTCCTCTGGTTTATAGCTAGTAAAAACTTAATATACAAATGATACACAATTTAAAAACTATTCTATATTATCATCACTGCTGAGAAAAGCTATGGAGGCTGGAAAGTTGTGGAATTAGGAAGGGTAAAGAAATACAAACCCAGTAACAAAGACACACAGGCTCACTCACAGATTTTTCTGGAGTAATATCATCACCCTGTGGCCAGAGAAGATATTGCAGCTAAAGACAAAGCACAAGGACAAGTTTGGGTTTACAGCTATTTCTGTAAAATGTATCACCCAAGTGTGCTGAAATATGTTCCTTGTCTCTTCTTCTTGCTGTACCATCTCCATAGACTGTCTCACCACTTTCAAATACCACCTCTTCCAGGGTTTAAAGCATTATCCATCCACGCGTGGCCTGACCTACACTGTTTTACCCACCCGGGTCAAGAACTTGGCACAGTACGGAATGGCTATCCAGGACACGTGCCGAGAGGTCCCTACCTACTTTGCCCAGCAGCAAAAAGAAGGTGCGTTAGGAATTTAACTAGAAACCAAAGACCTTTGGTGAGACAAAAGGTGCAATACAATTTTTAGGTCACTGGGCAATTCTAATGACATTTTTGGGGGTCTATTTCATTTCTTTGCTACTGGGTAGAAAAGTAATGTGCCCTGGGATATATTTTCCTTGGTGGCAGAGATGATCTTCTGTCATCAGGGCTCACTGAGAATAGGAAGCAGAGTGAACTTAGCTTTCCCAGATGGTTGAAGGCCGCCATTTCATCATTTGAGAGTTGGTAGATACCCTCACTCAACCCAAAGCTTCATCAACTCCTGCCCAAGTCACCCAGTGGCTGGTGTCACACCATTACAGGTCCATCGCTTTGGGGTTCTCAGTCCTCCTCTTTCTCGGGCTTCCCAGGGGTTGGAATGCAGGACCCTAGAAGTTTTAGGCTGCACTGGGGAAGGAGCACCTCAGAGGCTGGCTCCCCTGCTGGGGATGTGGTGGGGATCTGGTGGTCGGCTTGAAAAGCTACTAGATAATACCTCAAAACTACCTGCTACTCCAGATATAGTCAGTAATCTTTTCCCATTAGGCTAGTGCCAGTCACTTACATCTTAGTATAAAGTAACCCAATGAACAAGGCTTTTTAATAACAAGAAGATCCAGCAGGAAAACAGGGAGAACTTGAGGGGTTGGGGATTGGGAGTATGATTACAGGTCAGTAGAAATAGAAAGGGGGAGATGTGGTGCCAATTTTGCAGCACAGGGGAGAGCTCCCATTTTAGTCCCATTTTAGTCTCTTGCTAGTAGAGCTCTCCTGAGCATCACATCGATTTAGGTGCAGGATGTAAGATATCCACTCTACTTTGGGGTCTGAAAGTGGTTGAGTAATTATTTTGTAAAATGCTCCTTTTTCTTCTTAAAGGTACCGCTCTGTCAGTGGACCCTGATTCATGTTTTGAAATCCAACTTCTGTACTTTATGGGGATCTCCATCTGTGGGGAGATCCCTGGGCTCTGAACCTCCAGGTCCGCCATGTGGAGAATGGACCCGCCTAGACGGGGCTACTGGTCTGAAACCAGTACTTAGGGGCTCAGCACTCCCATCTGCCAATTCAAAGCTCCTTGTTTCTACCTTCTACCTTTTGACCCAAGATCCAGCTTTGTAACCTGGAACTTTGGGTACAGTTTCTCCTTCTGGGTCAGAACAATAAAGTTTCTTGCCTCACTGGTCTAGCAGATAATGGTCTAGCCCTCCCTGCCTGCATAGTCCTCTCCTGAGTTACTGGCATCCCCCTCCACATGCATTCCACAAAACTGCATGCCTGTATGGTGTGAAGGAGGAGGGGCCTCTCCTAGATTGTCTCAACTTTAAAGGCCTCTCTTAGGGTGTCCCTTACTAGTAAATAGTACCTTGATAAATAAATAACAAAAAGATGCTAGCCACAGCATAGACAATCTGTCATGTCTGAGGCCATATGTCTGATTCCTGCAAATTGGTGCTAAGATTCTATGAAAGCCTATTCACTATGGTAACCCAGCCTGCACCATGCAAACCCCTAAGAGAGATCCAAGTGAAATTAGACCTCCAAGGCCTCCCCTTGGAACTGGTCTAAACCTTCCTAGTGGTTTAGATACCGTAGTGGTAAGTCCTAGCCATTTCTCTCTGCTACAAATGAATAAGGGGGCTGGTTTCTTAGCACTGGTTCATTAACTGTCTATTACTGGGGCTGGGAGGGACAGAGACAGCTTCACTCCCACCACACAGACCATCCCTGGCTCCCCTTACCTTGGACACAAGAATAAACAGAGGAAGGACTATTGAAGATACAGATGCAGATAGCCACAGAGGTTGTGTTGGAGTTTGGAGCACTTTAAATAGTGTGGGACTGGGGTGGGATTGGCCAGGGAGTGGGGAGGGGTGCAGTGAGTGGCAGAACTCTGGGTGATCTCAGCACCAATTTGCAGGAGACAGAGCTGAGCACCAGCGCTGTAAAGTATGATGTGGCGTGGCTACCTACAGCCATGAATGGAAAGGCAATTGCAGAGAAAGGTCCAAGATAAACCTCTGGGCTTAATTAGGGTATGGTTGGACAGACCAGATGCTTGGAACCTATGGATTTGGTCGCATGCAGCTTGTTGAGGATGAGGAAGGTGGAGATATGTGCATAAACACATTCAGAGTGGAGGTATCAGATGTGACAGGCCAAGGCTGAGCAGGGTTAACTAACTTAAGGAAAGCAGTCATGAAAAAGTAGAACTCACAAGTTTGTTTTAAGAGTGGGAATCTATATATATAAAAGCCTAAGCAACCATTCGACCGTTTGGCCAGTAGCTATGATGTGCACTGACCACCAGGGGGCAGATGCTCAATGCATAGGCATGGAAACATGGAACAGACTGATGAATCTCAGAGGAAAAGGGAAGGTGGGGGGTGTGGGAAGAGATTAACCAAAGATCTTATATGCATACTAGAGGCCCGGTACACGGATTCGTGCATCGGTGGGGTCCCTCAGCCTGGCCTGCAGGGACTGGGCTGAAATCAGCAGTCCAACATCCCCCAAGGGGTCCCGGATTGCAAGAGGGAACAGGCCAAGCCAATGGACCCCACCAGTGCACGAATCTGTGCACCAGGCCTCTAGTATCATTATAAACATTGATGAGAATAATACATCTCTGAGCATTGGATTCCAAAGGAAGTTACCAATTAAAATACCCTTTTTTACCACTCCCACCCCTACCAATCCTGGCCACAGGAATAAGTATGTATCCCCAAGTTATTCTGTTATGGTCCCTTCCAGACGATTTTAAATTTGAAATTCAAACAAGAGGAGTCTCTTTCTTTCTGACAATGATGCTGGGAAGATGGGGACCTTGTTGGCATCTGCTCTCCTGGAGAAAGCTAATGTAAGATTCTGAGGCTAATGTGGAGGGAGAAAGAATGTTGAGATGGGTAGGGGAGGGAATGAGTCTGGCCACCTTAAAGTACCCAACTCTAGCCACCCAAAACCAGAATATCCCTATCCTCCTATACTAAGCTGGGACAATGAATTCCACTCCATCTAGCCTCTGTGATTTAGATTTGGGTTCCATCACTTGCAAACATTAAGATTCCAGCTAGTACACTCTATCATTCATTTTGTACTTTAATGTATACTCTTTTACTATTGTTACAAATGTTTTAGATAAATTTCTCACTTCCCCAACAAGAAAATAACTTTATTGTCTATGGCAGTTTTGTCTTGGGCCCCTTCCTCTAGCATGCCTAACTAACCCAGTGCTGAGCCACTGTAAGTGCTTTAAATGTATTCAGTAATGGTTATTAAGAAGAACAGTGTTAAGCCCTGCCGGTGTGGCTCAGTGTTTGAGCATTGACCTATGAACCAGGAGGTCACGGTTTGATTCCCAGTCAGGGCAAATGCCCAGGTTGTGGGTTCAATCCCCAGTGTGGGGGGTGCAGGAGGAAGCCAATTAATGATTCTCTCTTGTCAATGATGTTTCTATCTCTTTCCCTCTCCCTTCTTCTCTGAAATCAATAAAAATATATTTTAAACAAAGAAGAACAGTGTTAGGAATAGGAGCAGTTGATGATCAGTCAACATGAGAACCAGCTACAATGTGGGTCACGACCCCTTTGGCGGTCGAACGACCCTTTCACAGGGGTCGCCTAAGACCATCCTGCATATCAGATGTTTACATGACGATTCATAACAGTAGCAACATGACAGTTATGAAGTAGCAACGAAAATAATTTTATGGTTGGGTCACAACATGAGGAACTGTATTTAAAGGGCCAGAAGGTTGAGAACCACTGAGCTGCACGATCTGGAAATTTGCCCACATTATGCAATTTCTTTGTCACATTGGACATTGCTTCCCTTCTATATAGGGGCTTGGCATTCCCAGATCGGTTCTTACTTCTGCTGGGATTTTCAGCAAAAGTTCCCTGGGTGATGGGTGCTCCAACCTCCCTCTCTCCTGGGACAAAATATATCATGATAGTGTTTATTAAGGGTGAGTCTACTGTGTTGATGAGCTAAAAGGCATGTGAATGGCCCTCAAAGCTTAGTGCTTTGTCGGAGGGGATAGTTTTCTTCATCTGAGTAGTCAAGTTTTTGCTAAGGGTGCCCCAAACCCATGCCCCTTCACTAGGTGGAGGTTAGTGCCACCTGAGCCCCTGCTTTCCCCTGGGCTGCCCTAGGGTGTTGGACAGACAAAGGGGCAGCTGGTCAGCGAACAGATGCAAAGATGGAGCCTTGCACCCACAATGAGCCTGTATGTGACCCAGCCATATTATTTGGAAATTTTCACACTTTGTGTACTTGACTTGAAATCCTGGCAATTTCTCTCCTTCTATATATTGACATAAACATCCGTTGACACCCCTTTGCTATTTACAAAAAAAAGCAAACACTCAGATAGCTGTAAATGTTGTATTTATGTTTTACTACTGAATCTCAAAATTAGTTGGGGTTTTTGGAAAGAATTTAATTTGTCTTCTGAGGTGAAACCAAAGGGCATATTTCATTGAAAAGATGCAACCAGCGGGCCGAGGCTTAAACATCGATGCCTCCACAGATGGAAATCCCAAGGATGCCCAGGAGGCCAGCCTTTACGCAGCCATGAGCACCGGCATCATCTGAAAAGGGGGAACATTTTTGAAGAAAGAAGATTGAGAAATACATTATTAGAATGCAGCAAATCAGAGCCTTTTGTAAATGTCTTGACTGGGGGTTGTACACATAATTTCATGTTACCCAAGATTTTAGCTATACATGTACTGCAAAGGATAATAATATTCTAGCTTAAATAGACGGACAGTTCCTGGAAGAGATGTCCGGCTCCGTTCAATTAATGCTCTGCATTAATGCCATGCTATGTGTCTTTACTTACAAATGCTAATGACCTTACTAAAAGAAAAATGTCTTAACTAAATTTTGTTTTTCTGGGCAGTAGAAATGTATTGAATGCTAATTCTTTTCATCTTTATCTACCTCCCACAACTCTGGGGAATTTGTGTTGTTGTGTGCAACATCTGTGGCCCAGCCTCTTTGGCTCTGGCCTCTCTTCTGTATTTAGAAAATATGTATAAAAATACCAGTAAAGCCCAGCGACCCATGAACTAAGAGGTCACCAGTTCAATTCCTGGTCAAGGCACTTGCCTCAGGTTTTCCTTGACATCCAGGAATCTTTTTTTATTCCATTCTCTGTGTTAACTGGTCAACTTCTCCGCCAGATTATATGTTTCTTGGGGGCAGAGTTTTATCCATTTCTGTATCTCTCCTAACATTTAGTACAATGTCCACATGTGGTCAGTATTTAATTCCCAAAGCAAACCAGATTGAGTCATGTTTTATATTTGTATTTCACACAACACCTAGCAAAGTGCTGGCACATTAGAGGTTTCAGAAAATACTGGGTGAAGAAATGATTTATTTGTACTCACGTGGTTTTTCAACCACTTCTGCCTTGTACAAGGGGAGGTGTTTGCAGAGCTGCTCGATGGGTGACCCGAAAAAGAACCATTTCATGTCTGTGAACCAAGACTGCAGCGGGTTGTACTTGACCCAGGTATATTCGGTGGAGGACATGGTCTTCAGAGCCTAGATCAGTATAATAGAGTGGGACTGGATAAAAATACGTTGACATAATCTGGTGTACCTCATTCTCAATTGTGACTTCTTTTTCTTTCAGGTTATTAAGTAGAAGATGGTCAGGAATCTCAAGACATCTTCTCTTCCTGACCCTTGGTCTTCAGAGAATCCTCATTACTACCAATATTATTTTGCTGGTGATGACAATGAAACCCAGAGAGGGTGATGCCTATGCCCAAGGTGGCACAAATGGGAGGGAGAATTAAACCCCAGATGTCTAGCTTCATGATGTTTTTTATAATTCTCACTATGCTATATTGTTTCTTTGCATGTTGTGTCATTGAATATTATAACGTCACTCCTTTTCTTTGCCCTTCAGTCTTTCTTAGATCCCTGCTCTGAAAAGAGAAGCTGTGCAGTTCTTTCTACAGAAACAATGGGATTTACTATAAGTTCTTGTATTGGGAGCTCTATGGTAGAAATCAAGCTAAGAGATATACTCCTGCATCAAAAACAATAAATGTGAAAATACTCTAATAAGTGGATAGTAATAAGATATAAAATTATGATCCCTTACCCTCTTCATTTCTCCATAGTCACCAGTTTTTCCTGGCTCAAGAACATGGACTATTTAAGGCCACTCCAGAATTACCTTCCTCTCATAGATGAACCGTTTGAGTTGGTCCAGAGCAGGGATGGCATCATGGTTCATCTTCATGACGTAGCAGGCTCTTCGGGAGAGGATCCTGGATGCGATGTAACCCTGAGGCAGCAAGAGCACAGTTACTGCCCCTCCCAATTCCCTGGATTCTGAACTTGGTGAGAATGATGTGTGGACCTTGAGAAAGCCTTGAACATGCACAGTGAGTGCACATGACTGATTTTTAATCTGCAATAAATCCTATCCATTCAACTTCTTTGACATATTATTTTTATTTCTTCACTTGTCATCTCTATCTCTGAAAAGTGGGCCACATGATTTGTTATGGAATGAAGGTCTACAGTTTGCAATTTGAAAGATTGAGAAGCAGCAGCTCTCTGTCTCTATTGATTTTGTGACACCTCCCCTTGATTTGGAGTACATGCAATATTCTTTAGAACTGAGCTTTCCAATATGTTAGTTATTAGGCACATGTAGCTCTTTAAATTTAAATTCAATAAAATTGAAAATGTACTTCCTCTGTCACACTTTTACCCAGGCACAGAGCGGTGCACTGTGGATATAGGTAGATTGTTGTCTTCAAGGGCTCCATAGCCACAAGGGCCAGCTGCTTCCCTTTTGGGAAATGTGGGTGTAGAACATTTCCACAATTGCAGAAAGTTCCATTGGACAGTGCTGGTCTAGAAACTCTCCTTAACATACCCATGCCCACCCTCATCCCTCATACACACTTGCTCCATCTATTCTTCCCTTCTCTACCACCTTCTCTCCATCTTTTCTCCACCTCTAATCCAAGTTGGCTGGGTAGGGATGGGTTGGAAGAAGTTGGAATTGGAAGAGCAATGGAGGGAGAGGACCTTGGAGCCAGAAGGAACCTAAGGGCATCTAATCTTCATCTAGAGTGGTACTCTTCAGAGTTCCAAATAGTTATACAGCCTAGAAGACTGTATGTAACATCAACCCTTCTGCTTCCTATTTTTCAATTCTCACACATTTTCAGTTCCTAAAATTCAAAAATAGACTGAGACCAATGGTGATGATCATGGAAGAGGCTTACATCCTCACCACTTCATTTTTTTAAGACACTTTTGGGATTTTCTTGACATCTGCTTAAAAACAATTTCAGTAGAACTTCCTTTTAACCCATGTTTTTCAAAGACTCTATACTTTCAAATGTGTCCTGGAACTCCCAATACCAATGGGGAGAAAACATGTGAGGATGCTTGTACAAGACAAGAAAAAAAATGTATCCAGACATCCAGTGAGAGGGACGACAACCTTCCCATATCCACAGTGCATAGCGTTGTGCCTGAGTAAAAGCAAAGTCATAGTTACAGTGAACAACCAGAAAATAAGCAAATAATACACGGAAAAAGGACAGAATATGTTTTCTGAGCAGGTTTCTGAGATTTTTTGTTAATAACAGTAACTAAAACTTGGAAATAGTTTGGTGTTTTAATTAACATACAGAAGAAGCATGCTTACAGAAGAAGCATGATTTATTGTGTAGCCTACATGCAGAGTTAAATGTGTATAGTTGTTTTGGATTTCTGGTCACTTGTGACTGTTTCATGATCGCTCTTTTTCTGAACAATTTTTTGTATGAGAAGCCCCAATTCATTCATTTATTTATTCGATAATTATGTTTTTAGAGTCTGAGTGCTATGCATTGCTTTGGGCTCTGTCCATTCTTTCTGAGCCTGTAGCGAGACAGTAGCATCATGCTTTCAATTTCCACCTGAAAAGGTCAAGTAAACGTGTATGTTTCCTATGTCATATTTTTGTCTCAGAAATGATTTTGTCTGTTTGTTCATCAATAGCTTGATTATTTAAAAGGAAAAGCAGAAGTAAGAACATGCTGATGGACTCGCAGGATAGATTATAGGATTCAAATAATATAAACATTCCCTTGCAGCTTACATGTTTATAATCAAAAACGGTGGTAGAGGAGCACGACCCGGCATGGATGTTAACGATGGCAGTGTTCTTTTCATTGTCAATTGTCATTGTCTCCTGAATATTGCCACCATTGTTGTTTGGGCTGATGATGTTAAAAACCTAGATTGGCCACAAAGACAAAATGGTTTTTCTATAAATCACATGCATTTGAAAGAATCCCTCCCAGCAAAATAGAGCCTTATATCTACTATGAACAAGCAATTGAAGCCTAAAACCTCTCCACTGGGAACCCAGACCAAAAGCACATGTTAAAATAAGAATGTAAAACTCTTTCTCATAGTGGACAACTGTAAGGGAGAAGCAATGATATCACAGGAGAGATGAGACTGACCACATTTCAAAGCAATGGTTTACATTTTTTAAGGTATTGCCATTGGAAAGAAATACTCAATCTCATTGTTTCCATTACTGGCTATTTCTGGGATTCTATCCCAAATAGGTCATATGGACTCTCTACTGTCCTTCAGATTATCTTGTATCTTCCTTTTCCTCTCCCAACATCTCCAAACTAGAAAGTTCGTCATGAATCAACTCACCTCGAATCCATGAGACTGTGTTCCAAAGATGGCCAGCACCACCAGAAATAACGCCTGAAAAACAGACCAGTCACTTTCATTCCCAAAAAGGTAATCATTGAAGATCGAGACATGAGAGGACACTGGACAGGACAAGCATAAATATCTCAGAAAATATAACCTAGAGACACTGGTGTGTGGTCATGGATGGTCAATAGTCCAAAGTATAAAACACCACACATTCACTTGGTTGACAGGTATTTATTGAATTTTTTGTCACCCAGTTCCCAGCCCTTTCTAACATCAACACCTTCTACATAGCATGTGTTCTTATGCCAGGAAGAACTTAGGGCAGAGGAGCAGTGAGAAATGACTGATTTTACTATGGGAATGCCCTGGTGTGGTTCATTCTGGCTTTGGATTGCAAGAGGTCAATTTGTGTCCTCTGGGGAGAGAGAGAGAGAGAGAGAGAGAGAGAGAGAGAGAGAGAGAGAGAGAGAGAGAGAGAGAGAAAGAAAGAAAGAAAGAAAGAAAGAAAGAAAGAAAGAAAGAAAGAAAGAAAGAAAGAAAGAAAGAAAGAAAGAAAGAAAGAAAACGGACCTAGCCCATTTGGCTCAGTGGATAGTTCCTGGACTGAAGGGTCCCAGGTTCATTTCTGGTCAAAGGCATGTATCTCATTGCAGGCTCAGACCCCAGCTCAGGTTGGGGTGCATGTGGGAGGCAACCAATCAATGTGTCTCTCTCACATGGATATTTCACTCTCCCTGTCTCTCCCCTTCCCTTTCAATCTCTCTGAAAATCTATGGAAAAATATCCTCGGGTGAGGATTAACAAAAAAAAAAAAAAAGGAAATGAGAGGGTAAAACACGTTAAACATGGATTCACGGACAATAGACACAATGGGTTTTTAAGGGAAAATATGAAAATAAGATGCTTGGGGGCATGGCTAACTTTTGAGGCTGACATCAAGGAAAACCTTCTTATTCTCCCACAACCTATGCCTTAGTGTTACCATCAGAGAAAGGTTAGGCTACAGGCCATGTAACTGACAGAGGCAGTTCTGACACTTAGCTGTAGTTGTGTAAAAGTTTAACCCAGTTCTCTGATCCTGGTTTTGTGCTGTCTCTTCTGACATCACAGTGCACCGCACTATCATTGAAAACTGCTTCTGGAGGGCATCTGCTAGAAGGCCGGTATTTTTAAGAACTGTCAGTGGGACTTTTCTACTGCCCCTTCTATATTGCCAAGAACATTTCTCTCCTGATGGCTGGGGGTGGAGTGTCTGACAAAGACCACCCACTGATCTGCATAGGGACACATCTTCTCTGACTCCAGGCTGGTTCTAGTAACCTCTGACACGCCTATGTATTCTATTAATGAGGCGTGAACAGGTGGGTGGAGGACTGACCACCTTAGTGGTATGATTAGAGAGGGCTCAGGAAGTGCCTCCTGCCTCCAAATAACCACCTACTCAACACTGTGATTAATATACCACAGCCACAGCGATAGGTCTGTGCTTCCAGTTAGGTCTCCTCTTGGAAAATCAAGAGGCTCCTGGGAGAGGAAACTCTTTAAGTTGACAGTCTTTAACACCTTGTGGGGAGGTATTTATCATTTTGCTTTCTCCCATGGCTTCTAAATGAGAATAACGGATAGAGACTGGGGCAAGGAATTCTGATATAGAACAGAACATAGTCCACTGGCCATGGAGCACTGTAGTGAGGAACTATGGGAGATTGGGGCTGGACTGAGATCAGTTGGAGGGGTATAGTGGGTCATGACAGGGATGCTTTGCCAGGATTTTCCTGTAAGTGGGGCCTAAGATGGGTATATTTCTAGCCTAAATCCCAAGTTCAATGGCTTGGGAAAATCAAGTTTCTCCATGTCTCAGTCTTCTCATCTGTAGAATGGGGTAATACTCAGCTCAGAGTTGTTGAAGTAACTAGATTAAATTATTCACGTGATATGTTTAGCATAGGGCCTAGTATACACTTGGAAATAACTTCTGCTATTATTATTGTTGTTAATATTTTTAATGTTATTATTTTAAATTACCACTTCTCTTTTTGATAGTAAATGAAGTTATCCTGAAATGCTTACATTCCCTCCAAAGCTCATAATAAGAATTATTATTAAAAATTCTCCACATTAAAATTCTCTAGTTATTGCCAAAACTTTTTCTTTGTATTTTCAGTAAACATTTCAAAATATAGACAATAAACAAATAAATATTTGACCTAATATTCAACACTATTCCTAAAAAAAGACATCATTAACTCAATCACAGAAGCTTATCTAAGAACCCTGAAATCTAAGGCATATTGGATACGAACATTCCCTGCAGGCAGCCACCAGAAGAGCATAAAGAAGCATAAACAAATACTCACAAGGGTTTTCATTTTGTCGGAAGGGAAGAAGATGCTGGAGCAAGTGAGGCTGCCTGGAGCAGCTCCTACCCTTTATATTGGTTTCAAGGTGTGGAAATCTCTTTCCAGACCGATCACTGTGGAAAAAGCTGTGTCATATCCGACACACCCCAGCAAACTCCTTTATCGAGATTGAGACCCAACCACATAACCTGATATCAATGAAGTTCATTAGTCAGTAGTGAAAATTCACCACTTGGTCACTCTGTAAATATTCCCTGCTTATCTGCTCTAGGTTGCACATGAGAGTTCAATTTCCACCCTTTAAAAACATTGCGAGATGCTTGTTTTATGCAGACATCTTAACATAGAAGGGCAAATTCTTAATATTGCACCCACCCCCTCCTTGAAGTAAAGTCCTCCCTTAAGATCTGAGTTGGGGTCCCCACTCAGTGATTATTCATACCTACCCTGCTTCTTGAGTTCCTCCACCCAAGGAATGGACATGAGACTAGAGGCAAGAACAGTGGCTGGGGGCCTCTTTTGAAAACAAACAACCTTATGACTTTCTTTCTCTTCCCCTTTAGAGATGGTATCAATTTTCAGAGACTCATGAAGAACAGGGCTCAGAGATTTCTCTGCCCAATTACCGGGGTTAACCAAATTTTTACATTAAGCCTTGGCCAAGACACTGTGAAACTGTGATTTATATATCTCTAGTTATCTTGAGGAGCATTGAGAAAGTCTCAGATTTTAAAAAAAGAGAGAGAAAATAAAGTTTAATTTGTATAATTTTTATAATGCCACAATCAGAAAAGGCTATCTAGGGTGGGTTCATGAACTCAGAAGGTGGGGGAATACAAAAACAAACAAAAAATTGAAAAATTTGTTAAATATTGAAAATCACTATAGTAAGCAAAGAATAATATAGTAAGCATAAATGATGTCCTTGATCTACAACTACAGTGACTACCTAACTAGCAGGATTTTTTATTTTTTATTTATTTTTTTTGATGTTTCTTTTTTTTTTATTGCTTAAAGTATTACAAAGGGTATTACATATGTATCCATTTTATCCCCCCGCCCTAGACAGTCCCCTAGCCTCCCCTATCACCCAGTGTCTTATGTCCATTGGTTATGCTTATATGCATGCATACAAGTCCTTTAGTTGATCTCTTACCACCCTACCTCCTGCCCCCCAACCCTCCCCGGCCTTCCCGCTGCAGTTTGACAATCTGTTTGAGGCAGCTCTGCCTCTGTATCTATTATTGTTCAAAAGTTTATAATGGTCTCTATTGTCCATGAATGAGTGAGATCATGTGGTATTTTTCCTTCATTGACTGGCTTATTTCACTTAGCATAATGCTCTCCAGTTCCATCCATGACGTTGCAAATGGTAAGAGTTCCTTCCTTTTTACAGCAGCATAGTATTCCATCGTGTAGATGTACCACAGTTTTCTAATCCATTCATCTACTGATGGGCACTTAGGCTGTTTCCAGATCTTAGCTATGGTGAATTGTGCTGCTATGAACATAGGGGTGCATATATCCTTTCTGATTGGTGTTTCTGGTTTCTTGGGATATATTCCTAGAAGTGGGATCACAGGGTCAAATGGGAGTTCCATTTTCAGTTTTTTAAGGAAACTCCACACTGTCTTCCATAGTGGCTGCACCAGTCTGCATTCCCACCAGCAGTGCACAAGTGTTCCTTTTTCTCCACATCCTCTCCAGCACTTGTCGTTTGTTGATGATAGCCAGTCTGACAGGTGTGAGATGGTACCTCATTGCTGTTTTGATTTGCATCTCTCGGATGATTAGTGACTTTGAGCATGTTTTCATATGTCTCTTGGCTTTCTGGATGTCCTCTTTTGAAAGGTGTCTATTTAGGTCCTTTGCCCATTTTTTGATTGGATTGTTTATCTTTCTTTTGTTAAGTTGTATGAGTTCCCTATAAATTTTGGAGATTAGGCCCTTATCAGATATGTCATTGGCAAATATGTTTTCCCACATAGTGGGTTTTCTCGTTGTTTTGTTGATGGTTTCTTTTGTTGTGCAGAAGCTTTTATTTTGATGTAGTCCCATTTGTTCATTTTTTCTTTAGTTTCAAGTGCCCTAGGAGCTGTATCAGTGAAGAAATTGCTTCGGCATATGTCTGAGATTTTGTTGCCTTTGGATTCTTCTAGAATTTTTATGGTTTCCCGTCGTACATTTAAGTCCTTTATCCATTTTGAGTTTATTTTTGTGTATGGTGTAAGTTGGTGGTCTAGTTTCATTTTCTTGCATATATCTGTCCAATTTTCCCAGCACCATTTATTGAAGAGACTATCTTGGCTCCATTGTATGTTCTTGCCTCCTTTGTCAAATATTAATTGAGCATATTGGTTCGGGCCGATTTCTGGGGTCTCTATTCTATTCCATTGATCTATATGCCTATTCTTGTGCCAGTACCAGGCAGTTTTGAGAACAGTGGCTTTGTAATACAACTTGATATCTGGTATTGAGATCCCACCTACTTTGTTCTTTTTCAGGATTGCTGCAGCTATTCGGGGTCTTTTTTTATTCCAGATGAATTTTTGGAGAGTTCGTTCTAGATCTCTGAAGTATGCCGTTGGTATTTTAATGGGAAGTGCATTGAATTTATAGATTGCTTTGGGTAGTATGGACATTTTAATGATGTTGATTCTACCAATCCATGAACACGGTATGTTCTTCCATCTGTTTATGTCTTCCTCTATATCTTTTTTCAACGTCCTGTAGTTTTCTGAGTAGAGGTCTTTTACCTCTTTAGTTAAGTTTATTCCTAGGTATTAGCAGGATTTTTTAATAGGGCTTTTAAAAAACAGACATTTGGGCAATTTGGGGCTGACCTAGTTCACTGGAATTCTGCTATACTGGCTGTTCAGTTGTGGTGGATGTAAAATGTGCTGCTTAAAACATTTATTTTATTTTACTTTAGCAATAGAGAGGAAGAGAGAGAAAAAAACATGGATTTGTTGTTACACTTATTTATGCATTCATTGGTTGATTCTTGTATGTAACCTGATGGGACAATGCTCTAGACCAGTGGTTCTCAACCTTCCTAATGTTGTGACCCTTTAATACAGTTCCTCATGTTGTGGTGACCCCCAATTTCATTGTTACAAATTGAACATAATTAAAGTATAGTGATTAATCACAAAAACAATATGTAATAATATATGTGTTTTCCGATGGTCTTAGGCAACCCCTGTGAAAGGGTCATTCGACCCCCAAAAGGGTCACGACCCACAGGTTGAGAACCGCTGCTCTAAACAATTGAGCTACTGGCCAGGGTGCTGCTTTTATTTTTTTAGCTTTCTGAGATAGCAGTAGCAAGAATGATTACAATTTTGTAGTATATCTGCTACTTTTCTCCCAGGTCTGGCTCCAAAAGCCCCCCAAAGCAAGCCACAACTATACTAGTAGACATAAGAGCAGATAGAGGTATTACCGTTTACCGGGTAGACTCTACTCTTTACTTTGTCCTGTCCCCAGGAGTTCTGAGTCTATAGGCTTGATAATGATATAGTTAGCATTTATGAAGCACTTGACATGTTCTAGCACTTTCCAAGCACTTTGCATATATTGATTCATTTGATCTCATAACAACCCACTAAGCTACCTTCTGTCCATGTTCCATTTTACATATAGGAAAACTACGGAGCAGGGAAGTAACTCCTCAGCATTATGCCGCTTCCAGGGGCAGGAGGGAATCTGAGCCCAATCTGACTTCACAGTCCACACTTGTAACTACCAGTACTACACGCCTGTTAGTTGCTGGGTAAGTGTAACTTCTTGCCTTACTGAGATGGAGGCGTTAGGATGGAGGCTTCTGCCTCCACATGTTTCCTTTTTATATATAAAAAAAATTATGTCATTTTTCACTTTTCAACCTCGACATTCAATAACTTACTAAGTGATCATCCAGTTAAATCTTGGATCCATCTGACCTCATAGATAGTTATTGGAATATTATTGACTATATTTCCTATGCTGCACTTTACATTCCCATGACTATCCTGTAACTACCAAGTTGTACTTGTTAATCCCTTCACATTTTTCACCCATCCCTTCAACCCCCCCTCCCAGAAAAGAATGTTTTTGGACCACAAGACTGGTTTCGAAAAATCAGGCTTACCCACAACTCGATGGTGGAAACTTAAAAAAAAATTTTTTTTATTATTAATTTCAGAGAGGAAGGAAGAGGGAGAAAGAGATAAAAACATCAATGATAAGAGAGAATCATTGATCAGCTTCCTGCTACATGGGACTGAGCCCACAAGTTGGGCATGTGCCCTGATCAAAAATTGAACTGTTTCATAGGTCGATGCTCAACCACTGAGCCATGCCAGCTGGGCAACAGTGAAAACCTTTAAATAGGGGGAATGAGACACTGTGTTTGTAAGAGTTGTTGTAAGTGAAATTCATGGCTAAGCTGCCCACTCCCCACTGAGGGGATGCAATTGCTGACATGGAAGGGCCTCGTGCTGTACCCACACATTGGATACTCTGACATAGCAGGTCTGAGAAGGGGCACAGGCCTGTGGACTTTTAAAGCTCCATGTGGCTCTGATTGAAAGAGCTGTTTCAAATCCTGTTCAAACCCCTTGTGAGGAACATAAGACTCAAACAGGTTAAAAAATTGGGGCAGGTGTGGGGTGGAGGGGGTCAATAAAAAAAAGGACATAAAATTTTAAAGAAAAAAGCAAACAAACAAAAAAAGGTTAAAAAATAATAAAAATAAACATAGCCAAGGTCCATGCATAGTTAGTGGCAAAAATAAGACTTTTTCTTGCTATTCTATTGTTCAAAAAATAGAAAATTCATTGGTTTGTTGCCTTTCTATACATAAGTTTAAGCCAATTTGTGTCTTTCTCTCCAATATATCAGTTACCTTTTCTATTATAAGACCTAAATCCTCTACTTTCGCCATCTCTCTCGCTCGCTTTCTCCATCCCTATTCTCTCCCGTTTCCTTTCTTTCTATCTCACAATTTACTTCTGCAACTTTTTTTTTTTTTTGCAGGGATTTACATTACATCATATACCATAATATATCAGACTCAACATGTCTAAAATAAAGAATGTTGCATTCTTTCCCCCAAAGCCGATCTTTTTTTGGACACTGTTATTTCTGTTGATAATTTCTCTGGTTCTGCAGGCTCATTTTGAAGTTATCCTTGATTCTTCTGCCATTTTTCCTCTGTAATGACTCTATAATTTGGGTCTTTCTCTCCAATACATCAGCCCATACTCCATTCCTTGTCATCACCACCACATACTGTCCCTGTCACAATGATTTTAATTAGAATAATTGGCACTAGCTGTTGTAACAAACAACACTTACATCTCAGCCATTTGACTAAATAAACTTTTATTTCTCACTCACATAAAATCTAATACAGATGACTTCATGGTGGGTGGCTCTCTTCCAAGTGATGACTTATGGATTCCACCCTCTTTCTTAGGCAGCTTCCCCATCTTGAATCTGTAGCTTCATGGTATCCTGACATCATGGAACTGGCAGATGGGAGTTTAGATAAACAATGTGAGAAGACACGTCTGCTTTTAACTTCTTCAGACTGAAAATTACCACATCTGTTCATTATCCATTGATAAAGACAGTCACATCACCATATCTAGATGTGAGGGAAATAAAGCTTAGCTCTATGCCAAGAAGACAAAGCCTGTCTTTGCCAAAAGACCAAAATTGTACTTCCTGCTTCCAGGCTGTCCATTGTTTCATCCTCAACATCACTATTAATTCATGGTTCAAAAGCACCACTTTGCCTACATTGTTCTTAGGTTCAAAAGTTTTTAAAATTCTCCATCAACTCTAGGACACAGTGGTTGACTCTTAGCTTGGCTTTTAACTCACTCTATAGTCTTCTTCCAAACTAATCTCCCCAAGTGATATGAGTGAGGAAATATTCTAAATAAAGGAAAGAAGATGTGAACATAGAGGTAGAAAAAGGTTCATTGCTCAATTGCCATAAAAAGACACTGAAATTACTTGACCATACTTTTTCTGTCCTTTCCCTCCATATCCTAAACTCCCCACTTTTTATCATGTTATTTTCCTTTCACACTACCTTTGTCCATTTTGTCTTTCTTCCTCCTCTCCTTCTTTCCTTCATTTCCCTTCTTCCTTCTATTCTTAGTGGCTTCCTACCTTATGAAAATCATGGGAAGAATATTCTGAAAGCCGGTCTGGTGTCGCTCAGTGGTTGAACGTCAACCTATGAGCCAGGAGGTCACGGTTTGGTTCCAGGTCAGGGAACATGCCCAGGTTGTGGGCTCAGTAGGGGGTGTGCAGGAGGCAGCTAATCAATAATTATCTCTTATCATTGTTATTTCTATCTCTCTCTCCCTCTCCCTTCCTCTCTGAAATTAATAAAAATATATTTTAAAAAGAATATTCTGAAAGAGACAGAAGGATGAACTAGGCCCAATGAATCTCTGCTCTCAGAGAGTTTGCTATCATAAAATACAAATAACTGTTAAGCTATCAAAATATAGTAAATGTTAAGTATCAGAGGAGAGGCACAAGTTGAATGTTATGATAATCCAAAGTACAGATTGTATTAGCCAAATCTATTGATGACAAGCAAAAACATTTATATTCTTCATCATTTTCTACATTATATAAATAATCACTTCTTTTCTTTAGTGACCCTAAATTCACATATTTTCAATTTACAAAAAGTTTTTACAAATCCACAGGAAGCTAATGAACAAATACAATTTTTTAAAGGGCAAAGAACATGATTAGAAGAAGAGAAAGCACTAACAAGAAATGGTGAAGAGTTGAAGTTCCAGAAACATCCTACCTGGACTTGAATTCCAACTTCTCTAATTTATCTTGTGGAAGGAAAGCATAGCAAAGTGCCCTCTCAAAGCATCCTCATGAACACTGATTGCTCACATACATAAAATACGTAGAACTGCCACAGAGTAAACTCCCAATAAAGTTTATCTAATATTATTATCATTTTATTATAGGTAAAACATTTGAACCTCATAAGTTATTAGAGAATTGCAAATTCAAAAAACATTATTAAATTAAATTTAAATGAAACTAAGATATCTGGAAATTCCCTAATTATTTGGACATTTTTTAAAAACCACTTCTAACCCTGTTGGGTGGCTCATTTGGTTGAAGCATCATCCCTTACACCAAAAGGTTGTAGGTTCAACTCCTGGTCGAACTTGCCTAGGAAGCTTGTTTAATCCCTGGCTGGGTTGAGTTCAGGAGGTAATCAGTTGATGTTTCTCTCACACTGATGTGTTTGTTTGTTTGCTTGTTTTTCTCTCTCTCTCTCCCCCTTCCTCTCTCTCTAAAAATCAATGAAAATATATACTCACGTGAGAATTAGAGAAGAAGAAGAAAAAAAAGAAACCCGAAAACAAATATCAAATTAAACCCAAAGCAAGCACAAAGCAATAATAAAGAGCAGAAATCAATGAAATTGGATAGAGAGGCATTACATCATGAATAAGGGGTCAATTCTTCAGGAGGTATAATAATCCTTAATATACACTCACCTAACAACAGAGTATCATAAAAACATGAGGCAAAACTAACAGGACTGCAATGAGAAATAGAGACCTACTATTCTGGCTAGATACTTCACTATTCCTGTCCAGTAATTGATAGATCAAAAAGTCATAAAATCAATATGAATATAGTTGAACTAAAGAATACCATCAATCAATTGGATCTAACTGACGTAGAATACTTCATTCAGTAACAACAGAACATGGAACAAGCTCATGTGGAATATTTACCAACCTAGACCACATCCTGGGCCATAAAACATATCTTAACAACTTAAAATAATAGAAATATAATAGAAATCCAGGTATGTTCTCAGCCCACAATTGAATTAAATTATATATTAATAACAGAAAAAAAACTGGAAAATCCCAAAATATTTGGAGACAAAATAATACACTTCTGCATAACATGTGGATCAAAGAAGTCTCAAAAGAAATGAAAAGGAAATACACTAAAAAGTTAACAGTGATTATTTTTTCATAGTAGAATAATGTGTAACTCATTTATTTTTATTTTTTTTATCCTTGCCTGATGATATTTATTGGAGAGAGAGAGAGAGAGGTGAGAGAGAAATATCAATTGGTTACCTCCCGTATCTACCCTGACTAGGATGGAACCCAAAGACTTTTGGTGTATGGGAAAACACTCCAACCAACTGAGCCACCCAGCAATCATTTATTCTTGATAATTTTTCAAGCTTTCTATAAATTTCTATGAGCTGCTTTCTTGATCAGCTGACATAAAGGACTTGGATAGATTGGCAAATATTTTGAACAGTGGCTAAAAGGAAGAAGGGAGAACATCACTACAGACAAGGAAAGCTGAATTCCACTGATACTATTACAGGTGCAAGGAGGATATTTTTTAGTTTAAATTCTTTTCTTTTTTACCTCATATTCAATAATAGAGTGGAAATTGTATAACCTCTTCTAGATTTGGGGAAAACAGCCAAAATCAGTAGAATCTATTTTGTACCTGTATTTCAGTTGAGCTCATCCTTGATTGAGCCCTAATCATGTGACAGTAACTATGTTAGACACAATATGAGTTCTGTCACAGAAGACTCATAGCATAATAGATATTTATAAGATGTCCATCACACATCATCTGTATATACCTTCAACCTATTTTAAGGTGAATCATAAAATTTTAAACAATAAATGGTGTCTACATTTCTTTTATATCTCCTTTTGTGCATGCCTTATATTCCTTTATGAAGAGACCAAATCAATTTTAAAGGTGTGTCAATTACCAAAAAGAAATCAAGTGATTGCTTTTCTAGAGGAACACCCATGGCCAACAACTAAAATGTTAATTTACTGGGAGGAGCTGAAGGGTGTTGGACACGCCACACAGCTATGAGAAAGAGAAAAGGGCCTCAGACACGCAGGGATACACCTAAGCACAAAGGCCAGGGAGAAAGGGAAGTTTCAAGTGGCTGTTGGTGAGAATTAAATCCATATACTATCTCAAGCTCAGTATGTAGCAAGTTGTAGTTTCTTGATAAGTGAAATAATTCTGACTCAATTTGTCTCTATCTAATTGTGATTAACTGAGATATTTAAGAACCATAAAGGTGAATCTGAGAGAGTTAAGAATGTTATAAACTGGTCTCCTCACAGCCACTGAACCCCAAGTTCACACCACCTGGCCTCACCCTCTGACTCAAAATGCAGGTATATGTGTTAAACCTTGACACTTCCTGCACCTGCACCCAGGCCCCATCAGTGGAGGTAGAGGGTCTATGCAGGGAGATGGGGAGAGGCAGAAGGTGGGATCACTCATGAGCCACAGCTCCCAAGTCCCAGTGCATGCGACATTGTCCCATCAGACTTGACGTACAAAACACAAATTCAAAAATAAAATTATTAAGAATTTCAAGATGGCGCCAGCAAAGCACTGAATTCAAGCATGAATCTCTCTTCTGAGCACAAGCCCTGTGAAGACACTGGCCATGTGATCATGAAGTTAGCCTGTCCCAGATGTAGATTTCAGGACTCTGGAGTATGAGTTCTAGCTGTTTTACATCTTTGACTCTTCTGTAGCACTTGTGCTTAACTGGGGCATTGCATTTGCTGGAGCCTGGTGGCTTGCTGCCAATTAAAAACTAAACCTGGAAGCTCAAAACTCCCTGAGGCCCCTCTGAGAATCCAATATCCTTATCGGAGTATTTTGCCCTTTCCAGGAGTGGCTGCCATGGTTGAAGAAATACACCTTAAGCATGAGTGCTTTTGCACCATCTTCTCTAACCTGCTTCGCAATGAACACTAAACAAGGAATAAGTGCTCTTGTTTCTGAATGAGCTGTGAGATCATTATAAAGCAACATATTGCTATTACTTTGTGATTATTGTTTCTCATATTTTCTCCACATCCTTTTCAGAATGGAAGTACTCAGCCAGGCTTGATTGTTTAACATTCTGTTTATCTCTACTTTCATATGTTTTATATAAGTGAAGTCATCACTCAGGAGACCTTCTTTTAGCAAGACTTTTTCAGTTTGGTTGCCTTGGGGTGGGGGAGGATCCAAAAAGTTTGGCAAATGCAATTGGGCAGATAGACAAGCAGCAACAGAAAGGCAGCATTGTCTATATTTTGGATGACAGTGGTCTCGGAGGAACTGGAGAAAGGAGAGGGCTCTGCAATGCACAGGAAAGAGCTTGTTCCACTTGGCTGATATTTGATCATTTCTCTCCTATACAAAAACAATAATGAGCTAGGCATGGGTTTTTCTGGAATTAGAAGTTTTCTAGCAATAGTTATTAAAATGTTCATATACATGTTCCTATTGCTATTCTTTTGGACATCACTGATACAAGTACATCACTGCCCTAAGCCCTGGGAGCTATAGCCATAGGATGGAACTGTAATTGGAGTCTTAACTACAGGCTAATAAACCAAGATGACTGGCCGAGACAAAAATTTCCCCTGAGATGGCAAAATGTATTCACACTTCACAGTGAACCACCTGACTTGAGACCATCCCAAGGGTCTTCACACTGATGCAGAGGATGCTCAGGAAAACAATAAGAAAGGCAAAGAGACTGACTCAGAATCTCTGTCTGAATGGGCTTCTACACTGAAGCAAATTAATTAGAGTCCTGAATATCAGAATCAGCACAAGAATGAAAGGGAAGAAGAGATTACTAAGGGCCTCATAGCTGACTGCAAAGCCAGCCCATTACCATGTCTACACAGGAGAGGGAATCTTGAATAAGGTTATTTAATGATGAAAAAGTGCCCTGCACAGAGATATTCCCTTCCATTTAGAGAAAAGTCTGAAAGCACTAAAGGCCCTCCAGATCTACAGCATGAGCATATTATATGTGGGCTGTATTCCATTTGTTCCACACTAAGGGAGTTCCCACCCAGTTCAACATGACAGGGTGTGGCGAAAGTGAAGCCTTGGGTGTGTGTGCTGGGAGATAAAATGACCATAGGGTTCTTGGCATGACCCCACATCAAGCTCTGTGAGCAGGGCAGGCTCTATTGACTCATTGGGGCCACACCATCTCCTGGGACTCCCTTAATGCATCATTCTAGCCAATATAGGTCAGCACCTCTCCCGCTGGCTCCAAAACTCATAAATAAATATAGTTCATTTTTATTGTCTAGCTTAAGCATCTCTTTTATGCAATTACAATTTTTAAAAATATATTCTTATTGATTTCAGAGAGGAAGGGAAAGAGAGATAGAAAAATCAATGATGAGAGAGAACCATTGATTGGGTGCCTTCTACATATACCCCCATTGGGACCAGGAATTGAACTGGTGACCTCTTGTTTCCTGGGTCAAGGCTCAACCACTGAGCCACACCCAGATGGGCTGCAATCACAATTTTTAAAACCAGGCCTATTGAGCATCATATATGTGCCAGCATATTCTAAGTTCTATGGAGGTGTCAAAAACAAACATGGATATATTCGGTCTTTCTCCTATGGGACAAGAAGCATACAAAATATACTCTCAGTGTGAGAGCAAGCAAGGGACTTGCTCATGCTTCCTTAATACTTTTGGCCTTGGATGAGAGACAAGGGTTGAGGTAAGAGCTGACTATCCACCTTACCCCCACTCACCCTCACACACTCACGAACACACATTCATACATGTGCAACACAAAGAACAGAGGAAGATGCCCTGACCAGTTTGGCTCAGTGGATAGAGCGTTGGCCTGAGGACTGAAGGGTCCCAGGTTCGATTCCGGTCAAGGGCATGTGCCTTGGTTGAGGGCACATCCCCAGTAGGGGGTGTGCAAGAGGCAGCTGATCGATGTTTCTCTCTCATCGATGTTTCTAACTCTCTATCCCTCTCCCTTCCTTTCTGTAAAAAAATCAATAAAATATATATTTTTAAAAATAACAGAGGAAGAGGGTCTTCTGATTTTTGGAGTCCCTGAAGTAACAATATTGTATACAGAAGGAATTTTTTTCTCTTTGACCCATAGAGGGTAAAAAAGACTTACTGAATGAAGAAAGCACAATAGAATCTAAGCCTCCTGGCTTCTAGTTCCAATCAGTAGTTCCCCAAATGGATTTTCAAATACAGGGTGCAACCTCAGAAGTAGCACATGTCCCCCAGGGATGTTAATGTGTGTTGGAAAAAATCCTATATAATAAAAGGCTAATAATATGTACATTCACCAAATGGTGGAACGACCAGTTGTTATGGTGTGCACTGACCACCAGGGGGCAGATGCTCAATGCAGGAACTTCCCCTGGTGGTCAGTGAACTCCCACAGGGAGAGCGCAGCTCAGCCAGAAGCCAGGCTCACAGCTGGCAAGTGTAGCAGCGGTGGCGGGAGCCTCTCCCACCTCCACCGCAGCGCTAAACACCCCTCCCCTCAGGGGATGTCCACCTGCTGGCTTAGGCCCGTGCCAGCAGGTGGACATCCCCCGAGGGGTCCCGGACTGTAAGAGGTCACAGGCCTGGCTGAAGGACCCACCCCCCCACAGTGCATGAATTTGTGCACTGGGCCTCTAGTAAATTAATAAAAGGGAAAGGAAAAGCAACTGGGGTCTATAGAAATTTAAATTGAGGAGAATCTGGATGAAACAGTGTGACATAGATTTCTCCCCTACAGATTTCTTAGTACATTTGATACATGAACATGCATTGTCTATCTCTAACAGAGGGATTATTCAATCCTGCACTCTATCTTTCTATTTGTCATGGACCATTCACAGGCCCACTGTAGAAATGTCAACCTCAAGTCCTTGGTAAGATATGACATGCACAAAGTGCTCTAGGTCCTGTGCCCATGTACTAAAACAACTACTCATGGCTGAGTGGAAAGGCACCATGCCAAACACTCTTTGACTTTGCAGCCATGTGACAGTTCCCAAAGCAGATGAATACCTCTTCACATGTTAGCCTCCCACCCCAGGCTAATCGATCTTTTGCAGCTAAAGAGTGAATTTGAAAGAAATTTGTGGACACATTTAAAACATAAATAAAATCTTACCACCCATGCCAACATTTTGATAGAGCTATTGGTAGTAAATTAAACTTTATAACCATGCAACCACATGCTGTGATTACAATCTATATATATAAAAGCCTAATATGCAAGTTGTCCCCTTAGGAGTATGATCAGGAGACCGGGAGTTCAATTGCTCACTATCATGTGTGCTGACCACCAGGGGCAGGCGCAGAACAAAGGAAGGCCCCAGCCAGCAGCCGGAAGGCCCTGATCGGCCCTGATTGGTGGCCAGGCCTAGGGACCCTATCCATGCTCAAATTTTGTGCACTGGGCCTCTAGTCCACACATAAAAAGATAATCATGGGCTCAAGAAGTTATCCAAAGGGGAAATTTATAGATCAATGATTAATGAAATAAAGTTTTCCTCTTCAGCAAGTTGACTTACCACCTTAAATTTGTAGGAAATATAGGAAAAAAATACAACTTAAATTCATCTCCTGAGCATTTAGCTGTTTGCCAGTGACAGCTTCTATTCTTTGTTTTTGATGAAAATATTTTTTATTATATTAACATAATTTTTGTCAAATAAATGATCTACAAGTCAATAAAGGGACAGAAATTTCTTTCATAGCTCTAGGAAAATGGAGAAGATGTGATATTGAAAATGGAGAAGCAGTGGTATTGAGCTGTGCCTTGAAAAATGAATAGCAGTTTACCAATTCAAGAAAGGCAAGAATAGATCATGTAACCTAGAAACCCACATCTGAAACCTATATGTTCATGTTGACCAATGTCACCCCAATAAATTTAATTTTAAAAAAAGAAAGGCAAGGGGTTGGTACTCCATTGTGAGAGAATGGCATGAAACATCCTGAGTATTCCAAGAATGATGGGAACTCTGGTGTAGCTAGAATGCACTACATGGTGGAGACTGACAGATACAGCTTGGAAGTCTTTGGGAACCTTATTATAAAAGACCCTGGAAGTCATTCCAATGAGTTTGAAGTTTATCTCATAAGCTGTCAGTGAAAGATGTTAAGCATGGCAGAGTCATGCACTGAAATGTAAAAGATGGTGACGGAGTGATCAATTACATAACTGTTGTAAGAGTCTAGGTGAGAGGAGCTATGGGCAAGGACAGAGTTGAGAGGCGTTTCTTTCATTTCTTTTTTACTTTATTTTTTAAAAGTTTGATCTTACTTATTTGTTACTCATAGGAAAAAAAACTCACTTTTAACTGGACTTAGACTTATAGGTAAAAGCCTATGTTTCTGGGCAATCTGTTCCTGGTGTTTTTCTTTCTTTCTTTTTCTTTTTTATCCTCACTTGAATATATTTTTATTAATGAGAGAAAGAGAAAAAGAGAGAGAGAGAGAGAGAGAGAGAGAGAGAGAGAGAGAGAGAGAGAGACATCGATGTGAAACGTCAATTGATTGCCTCTCATAAGTGTCCTGACCAGGGATTGAACCAACAACCTTTTGGTGCACAGGACAGTGCTCCACCAATGAGCCACCTGCCCAGGGCTGTTCCTGGCATTTTTCTTCGGTCTCCTTCATTCTCTTGGCAGAAGTTTAGCATATTCTGTGGCCAGCCTCGTCCTTATTTTTCTTAGTATGTTGTTTCTCCAGAACAATACGCTCACATTTGTGTTGCAGAGCGTGTGGAGTAACGAAACACTGAAGCTTGGTGCTTTAGGCCTAGGTTTCTTGCCCTCTTTGTTTAGGGGATTTCTCATAACATATTGGTGGATGTCATCTTCTTTAGAGAGATTGAAAAGTTTGCATATTCTGCTAGCTCTTTGGGGCCCCAGGTAACAAAGCTCAGTAGTATTAGTGAGACCAGGAATATCTTTTTCCCCCTTTTTTTACAATGACCAAGTTGAGAACACTGAGACTGGCATTCACAATGCAACCCTGAGAGATTTACGCTCTCTCCAGCCCTCCGTGGTCTATAACAGAGATGCCCCTTACAGGGGCATGGCCATGGGTCAAGACACCTGCTTCAAGGGGAAGTCTTGTTTGTCATTCCCACTACTGATTCCAACCACATAACCCTTCCATTTTCCACCCCGTGTATTAGCAGCAACTTCTGTGTCCATACGCTCCTCATAAAAGGTATGAAGTTTGCATGCATCATCCACATCAGTGAGTTTCTGGCAGCTAGTGGCTGGGAAAGAGATGTTCAGCTTCATCTTGAAGCAGCCATCTGCCTTGGAGGCGCCATGAAAAAGAGCAAAAGGCATTTCTAAGATGAAATGACAAGGCTGAGCAACTAATGGGATGAGGTGGTCAGAAGAATAGGCTGAAGACAGCCCCCAGTTGCCCAACCAAATGCATGGTACTATCATGGTGAGAGCTCTGGACTGCAGAAAAGGGAGTAGGTTTGGTGGGGTTAGCTAATATAACATGTTTAGCCTAAGCAAAACCATTACAATGGGTTCAGGTAAAGGGTAGGAGATGAAGTCATTCTCACAGGAATGAAGTCATTCGCACATTCACACATGCTCCCTGGGAGGCCCAATGTGTCCACAGTTTCTTATCTGTGATCTTGTTTGATTTTAGGGATTATTCCTTTTCTGAATCTGGAATATCAATATCTAAAATACCCACACCCGCACTTCATAAGTTATCATAAATCATATTGAGTTTGTTATGATATCTTCAACTTCAACAAATGATGAGTCAGATGAACTCCATGTCAAAGTGCCTTGCTAATCAGGTAGATATTCCAAAAGCTTCTTGCTACACTGGATTATGGCATGGATATGGGAAATGAGGGAAGATAAGTCTTTGACTCCACCTGGTCACACCTACTTTGAGTAAAGCCAGTCAAGTACAAATATGAGAGAACTTGTCTGATTCCATGCCTGCCTGCCTCCTCCACTCCATCGCTCTGGTGAAGTCAAGATGAAGTTCACAGTGAGTAGAATTTTTCTTTTGAATTTATTATGTTATAATAGGAGACTGTCAACATTTTGAGCTAAGGGCATCTGCTTCTTATGACAAATCACCATAACGGAAAATTTTGTTTTAAAAATATATGTCTTTTATTTTCACAGAATTGTGATGTTTATAAGCATCTCTACAGAGAAGGATAGTTATACTGGGATTAAACAGCTGTCTGAGAATCTTATACCATGCTATCTTTAATAAAATTACCTTCCAGATCTCCAGATTTAAGTTTGGGCGAAGAGCAGGAAGTCCCTAATCCCTAGAAAATGTCTGATCTTTCCCCTCTTTCTTAACTCCCTCTTTTAACAAAACTCCTAAGTATGTTCAGGCGAGATAAAAAGCATCTTATCAAAATAAATGAGGGAGAGACTTACTGGCACATTCTCTGCTGTCAAATGGATCTCCAAGTCAGAATGGCTTGCCCAGGACCTTGTCCAGACTCATTTATTCATGAAAACACCTGAAGCATGAACGAGTGCAGCATTTCACCCGTGGTTCCAGATAAAGGTCTAGGAGTGCAGCAAGTGGGCCACAAAATTCTGCCAAAACAACTGGTGGTATCATGTGTGTTTTATAACAGCATGTATGAGGCTAGAATCAGATGAGTACTTTCACGTTTCAACATACTAAATACTGAAATTTATTACAGCAGACTGCTTCATAATAGAGTATAAAATCATTATCTACAAATAAGTTTTAGAAACCACAGTTTGTGTTTTTTGTTTGTTTAAAGAGGTCATATCTGGATCTTTCCTAGTTCTGCAATGAACAAGGGATAGAACCTTGGCCAGTACAAACTTGGTCAAGTCACTTAAGTAATGTCTGAAGCTCAATTTCCTGATATGTGAAAAGACTGCATTGTACTATTCCTCTCTAAAATTTCTTTCATCTCTTGACACTTTTTTTTTGAGGCTAATTTTTACTTTCTTCCTAAGCTATCAGGAGAGAAATTAAGCAAATAAAAAAATTACCTTGAATTACCAGTGCAGTTCTCAAACCATTTTGTCCCAGGTAAAGGAAATGAGAATAGGTACTCAGAATCAGGCACCCTGCATAAAACTCTGTGTTTTGACAAGCAGGATCATGGGCCCAGTGACAAATGACTAACTCAGGTACCCTGGGACAGTTACTAACTTCCCTTATGCCAACCACACTTGACAGCCAGGCAACACCAGTATTCAGCCTGTTTACTAATCTATTGCTTTTAAAAATTAAAAAGACTACTTCTGCTATTAGGAAGTCTAGGAAGGAAGGCATTCATATCAAATAGGGAAAGTAACTTAAATCATTTTCAGATGTGATTCTCAGAACTTATAACCATTTTCATATCATACTATTAATTTTCAATTTTATTTTTTAATATACCAACACTTTATTTTTTTTTCACACGACCTACATTAAAAAATTGTAAAACTATATATCACAACATAATTACTGTAAGTAACCTACAATTCTAGATTATCATTAAAACTTTCTATAGTTAAAAATATACAGGGCAAAGAAGAACAGAGAGCATACTCAACAGAGTAGTAAAATTAGTCAATATTTTCTATGGCTTGGGTAGAGAAAGAAAGAAGAGGACATTGTCTTGCCATGTGACCGGAGACCAATATTATTTGTGATTTCAGATTTTCTTTGCTGGACTTCTTGGTGTCCTCCTGGCTCCTGCCCTTGCTGAATATGTAAGTCTCACCTTTTAAAGTGTTACCAAAATGTATTTGCAAAAGAAATGTGATATTAAAGCATTATCAATTTCTCACACATTTCAGAATGTCAACAGCGGCGATAGCAACAACAGTGGTGGGAGTGGACAGCTGTCCGTGAGTGTCAACAATGCACAGAACGTGGCCAATGTTGACAACAATGATGGGTTGGACTCCTGGAATCTGCTCTTGGATTACAATACTGTAGGTAGCCAACAGGCTATTTCCATTCTTTACAAATACAAGGTTTCTTTTTTAGCTTAAAAAAAATTGCCTGCTAACCATAAAAGTAAATTCTAACTTCACATCAGCATAGTTATAAGCAAAAGTGCCTGTTTTGCTCACCTAGTTTCACCCCCTAGATACAACTGCTGCTAGTAAGTTTCCCAGCATCAGTTAAAATTCAAACCAATGAACAGTAAGTAGGACCCACTATGTTCAAGGGGTTGGTAGGGCTCTAAGACAAACATGAGCATCCTTTTGCTTTGCCTGCAGATACCCTCAACAACAATCATCGCCATATTACTGCTGCCAAAGTATAGCCAATCTCATTCTATTTTCAATATCCTTCTAAAAAATGAAAATCGGCATTTCACTCATAATTCAAAAGGACCCAGGGAAGTGCAAATGATAGTATTAATTGGTAAGGAAAGCAAAAAATACTTGGCTCTAGTTAGAAGACCCAATTGTCCAAATTACCAGCTCTGTATTTAACAAACTTTGTACTTTTAAAAAGCCAACTCTTTTTTGTTTTAGTTTTATCACCTGATAAATTAGAAAACTATTTCCTGTCTTACCTGCTTCCTTGAAATGTAAAGATCAAAGAAGATTAAAATGTGATGTTTTAAAATTTATTTCAGCAAAACAGACATATGTCATGACTCTTACCATGCTAGAACTTGAAGATAAAGCAACAAGTTAGACACTCAGGTTCTGCCCCCTCAAAGATTTAGTGGTTTATCCTTAGAAATGTTAGCGATAAATAGGATTGCAAAACAGGGTCAGATCCTGCACTCTTATCCCAGTTCAACATGATCTCAGAGTTCCATTTCCCTCTGCTGGCAAAGCGATTTCTGACCAAAAAAAAAAAAAAAAAAGCTGCTTGGAGAACATACTCCTCACTACCTACCACCTTCCTAACAGGGCTTTGCTGCCGTCCGAGTTTTTCGCAAGAAGGCATGCATTGTGCACAGAATGAACAAGGGTGTCATGCCCTCTCTTCAAGCCCTTGATGCAATGGTCAAGGAAAAGAAGGTAAAAATAAGTCTTTTTTACTTTTGTTCAGGGGAGGTCTTAGGATCTCCAGAAAAAATGAGACGGTCACAGTCATTCCCTCTGACCACAGTAGTGTGCAACACAAAAGGGGAAGTGGAATTGATAAGTGCCTGAGAAGCAGCTGCCACCAAACTCAAGAGCTGTGGCTCACACCTCCCCCTACAAAGGCTCTCAGAACATCCAACATTTACTGTTAGAGAAACAAAACCTGCTCACTCCCAGGAGAGCTTCCAGCACTTTTTCAAGGACATTTTTCTGAAAGAATTGAGTTAAGGATATTAGATTTAGAAAAAAAAATAAAGGATACACAGTTAAGTTTGAATTTTAGTTAAGCAATGGAAAATGTTTTAGGATAAGTATGTCCTATGCAATATTTGGGACATACTTATACTAAAAAAAAAATAAAAAATGATTTCTTGTTTATTTGAAATTCAAATTTAACTCAATGTCCTGTATTTTCTCTGGCAACCCCAGTTGGGATGGTTGGGGAGAGGGAATCCATCGTTTTTTAAAATGTTTGCCTGAGTTTGTATTCCTATAACTGATAAATGGGTACCTTTCATTGATAAGGTAGAGAAATAAATTAACTGCATTCTCAGAAGCTGGTATCACATAGCTCAATCCAAGAAATAGAAAATGATCAAATAAGGCCCAAAGTTCAGAATAAATTTAGCCTCAGACTTCTGCTTATATAAGAAGCTGAGGTTTCACGCCAGCTAAACGCCTTGGGACACTTAGAAATTCTGAGACACGCACAATTGCAATTGGTTCTTCTTCATTTTGATTATGGAAAAATTACAGTTAAGCAATACTGCCTGTTGGTCTTGTACACAATCCTCAATTCAACAAACCACTGGGCTTAACATTCATTCTCCCTCTTTCTTCTTCCCTGTCTTCTCTACTCAGTTTCAGGGTGAAGGACCAGGTGGACCACCTCCCAAAGGCCTGACATACTCAGTCAACCCTGACAAAGTCGACAACCTGGACAAGTTTGGAAAACCCATCGTTGGCATGTGCAAGGGGGTTCCAACATACATGGCTGAAGAAATTCAAGGTGAGTAGCCTCCCTACTGTATACTCCAAATTAGTGCTGGTGGAAATTGTCAAACTATTCGCAAGGTGTGTTCCCAGAGAACACCAACTACTCAGAGATGTCAAAGCTAATACTTAGGTAGTGCTTGCTCCCTGCCATGCACTATTCTATGTGACTTAAGTATATTAACTCATTTGTTCCTGGATGAGGAAACTGAGACACAGAGATCATAAAACCCTTGCCTCGCTCAATTCTAAGCATTTTGGCTCTGGATTCTATGCTCTTAAGTATTCGGAAATACTACCTTTCAAAGTGAATCTAAAGAGCACTCAAGGCATCTTCAAAGAAATACATGAGTTACTAAATGAAAGGACAACACCAAGAGAATCTATTGACTTTTTATAGCTGAAGCAATTACTTCATTTCTGGGCATTCAAAGAATAACTTAAACAAAAGCGAAGTATCCACCTAGGAACCTAACCCAACAGCAATTTTCCAGATCTTTGAATCAATTGATTTAATGTTGATAGCTAACTAGCTAGATCTCGAAATTGTTGAAGAGCTAGTTTGGAAACTGTGACATCCCCTTTCCCCCCACCCTTTACCGACATCCCCACACTCCCAAACAAGTCCTAGAAAAGACATTGATATTATGTGTTTTTTTTCTTTTCTTTTTATCAGGAGCAAGCCTAGCCTTTGCCTTATCAGTGTGCTTCAGTACTATAATACCCCCGTTTTCGGCCCTTTCCTTCTGTGGAACTCTAACGGGAAAGTAAAAAGAAAAGAAAAGTTGCTGTGGGTTTGGTCATCAAAATATTTTGATGCAAAATATGCAGAAAAATATGAGTTCTAATGGTTTTTAATCATGTCATTCTGAAATGTTTGGTTTCTTTAAGTTTCAATAAAACTATTTAGCACTGAATGTAGTTTAACCTAAAATTCCTTATGGTTTCCATTTGCTATATCATGTAATATCATGGTCGCAAGTGTAATATCATGGTCGCAAGTTGTTGAAATGCATTAGACCCAACTATTAGCCTAAATTCAGGAACCGTCCCTTATTAAGAACCCCTTCAGATGCTTCAGATACTACTACTAACCACAGCTCTGGGAATGGTTCCAAAACCATTTGACTGCTCTGGAGACTGCTCTATAGTTGATGTGCACAGTAAACATTTCAGGTCAGCAAGGGTAGAAATTCACTCAAAGTCATGTGAGCCAGAAAAGGGGGTTAACTGCCAGGATATTCAGGTATCTAAATAATCTGAGGATAAGGGAAGCAGCTTGTATCAGAGATTGGAGCCAGGAGCTATATTGACACCAAGACCCAAGTCCCCTCCTCTCTCCCCGAAGCCATGTGTTCACTCTTCTCGGCCCCTCTCTAAATTCTGCTTTCCTCCTAATTCCATCTTGCAGATGGCTTTTTCTGTATTCATGGCAGAAATGGCTGAATCAAAATGTTAGCTTCATCTCCCATGTCTACCTGTCTTTCCAGCATAAGAGGTGGTGTCTAATTCTTTTGAATCCTAATTCCAATTTTTTGGACCCTGTTTGGTTCAACAGTTCATAACCTCCACACTTTGATGGCCAGGGAAGTGAAGTCACATGGTCCACATACAGCACTGGGGTGTCCAGTGAAAGAGAAAGATTTCAGAGAAAATAGAGACTCCAAATATGTATTTTCTGTTTTTGTTTTTTTATTTAAGTCATGTTTTATTTTTAAATTACAATTAACATATAATATTATATTAATTTCAGGTCTACATCCCAGTAATTAGTACCATAAGAAACTATAGTTTATTTTTAAACATTGCTCCCATACCGTTTCTTTAAATCCTGGATGCCATAAAAGTATACCTAATCCATTCCCATGTCTTCAGATGGGATATCCCTATATTCCCCTACCAAACAAGACTTGGATTTCCACCATTTGAAAAACTGCCAATATTTACCATCCTAATTGGGAGGAAATGATAATTTTCTTTTGCCTGAGGCAATTTCATTGCTGTTCACAAGTGTAGTAGAGCTTCCAAAATATCCTAAAGCCATGAGGTGTGGAACCCTGTCAAAGACCCATCAGAGATCAAGGTCTTTAGATATTGCCCTACTGTGAGTGAGAAAGAAATCAAACTGAGGCTCACAAGCTGGATACAATGTCATGTGGCTGACTTAGGGAACTGGTGAATCCCATGTTTCATGGACAAATTGTCTAGTCACTATTTCAGGTAGGATCGAGTGGTGTTCACCAAATTGATACAGGTTCAATCTCATTGCCAGTGCTGGGTCTGAGGTCACTCAGCAAATGTCCTAAGGTATACCAAGTCTAGTTGCCCCCTGCAGGGTGCCCACAGATCTTTGTGGTGATGTCTCAGAGAGTCATCAGGGTGAGGCCAGCAGAGTTTATCAGGCCCAAACAGACCAAGATTTGATTTTGTGAAGGGAGGGCTCTGAACCAGTCAGGCATGTGAGGAGAAAATGGCCCCTGTCCTAGAGCCACACAACTCAGAATATCCCATATTCTGCTGGGAGCCCAAGTTCAGCAGGGTGGGGCCACCTGGAGTCGTGAGAATGGAGCTAGTGGATCACCTATGAGGGAAAGGTGCCAATCAAGCTTGGGAGAAGATGAGAGGGAGAAGGCCCCACCTCAGAGCCACACAACTTAGCCTATCCTAGATTCTGCCCAGACCTCCAGGGGAGCCCGCACTCTGCAGGGTGGGGCCACCAGGAGTCAGAAGGGTGGGGCTTCCAGAAGCCTGGGCGATGGGGCTAACAAATCTCCCAGGCATCAGTCAGATTCACTGGAAAGTGAGGAAAATGACCCCTACCCCAAAGCCGCACAACCCAGTCTGATACCCCTAAATCTGCCCGGATCTCTAGTCCCTGGTCCAGGCAGCTGACTCCTCAGCAGGGCATGAGCTCCACAGGGTGGGACAATAGGGAGTCTGGTGGGTTTGGCTATTGCATTGCCCCAGGCTGATGCCATAAAGGAATGCTCTACCCATGAAAGATGACTTCTGTGGTATGGAAGAGGGGCTCAGCACAGGGTTCCTGGCAGCTGTCCCTTCAGCTATCTCCCTAGAGCAGCCGTGGGCAAACTACAGCCCGCGGGCCGGATCCGGCCCATTTGAAATGAATAAAACTATTGAAAAAAAAGACCGTACCCTTTTATGTAATGATGTTTACTTTGAATTTATATTAGTTCACACAAACACTGCATCCATGCTTTTGTTCCGGCCCTCCGGTCCAGTTTAAGAACCCATTGTGGCCCTCGAGACAAAAAGTTTGCCCACCCCTGCCCTAGAGTCACAAACTCCAGTCTCTGCTCACATGACTCTAGTCAACTTTGCTTTCCCTCCACCTGAACCCAGGGTCAGTGGCTGCAGAGCCCAGGGGAGTGGCTATGAACAAGATTTTCTGTGTTGGCCCTTAAATAGGGTGCTTGTGTCTCTAGCAGACTCTTGTCTCTCCCTGGTGGACAGAATGTTATGTGGGCACCTCTTCCCAGCTCTGGTGCTCTGGGCTGGGGAGACTGGTGTGGAGTTGAGACACCACGCTCCTCAGGGGGAAGGTGACACCAGAACAAAACTGAAGGAGATAAAGTAGTTAGCCATGCACATATTTCTGGTGGAAAAGCATTATGGGCAAAGGAAATAGCCCATGCTCAGGCCTAAGACAGAAGTATGTCTAGCATATTAAAAGTAGAACAAAGAGGTCCATGTAGTTGAAGCAGGAAAAACAAAACAGAGAGTAGAAGGAGATAAGGGCAAAGAGGTAAGGGGAACCAGATCATGCCACTGTTAGAACACTGGGTATGATTATGAATAAAATAGGGAGACATCGCAAGAATTTGAGCCAAAATAGGATATGCTCTTACCAAGTAATAAAATACACAAAGTAAAATCTTGACAAATTTCTCTATATTAAAAATAAGAATGCCTGTTTATCCCAGAACACCAAAATTAGAGTGATAAGCCACAAACTAGTAGAGATATCTATAACAAATAAACTGGATAAATAGTGTAAAAATTATATAAAGAATTCTTACATATCAACAAGAAAAAGATGAATAACTGATAAAAATTGACATAAATACGTTTCTAGCAGGAAAGAAACCCTGAATAGTAAATCTAGATGTGAAGAGATCTTAGCTTCCTTAGTATAAGGAAAATGCAAATTAAATCATGAGAGATCACTTCATCCCCATCTGATTGGCAATGAAAAAGTCCAGTACCATGTGTTGGAGAAGATGTAGCATGACAAGAACAGCCAGGGCAAGCATGAAATGATACAACTTCTTTGAAAAATTAATTCAACATTTCTAATAAGCTAAAGATGTGACTATCCTATGTTCCAGCAATCCCACTCTTAAGTATGTATTTTTGAGAAATTTTTGCACACAGACATTCAGAAACATGTACAAGAATGTTCATAATGGCAGTGTTTGGAACAGCAAAAACCTAGAAACAACTGAAATGTTTGCCAACAGTAGAATAGATAAATAAACTGTGATGTGTTTATTTGTAGAATACTAAACATTCCCCCCCCCCAAAAAAACACACCAAATTAATCACAGCCACACACAACAACCATAGATGACTCTCTGAAAAATAATCTTGAGTCCAAAAAGCAGATTGTGGAAAGAAAATATTCTGTATCTATATAAGTCCCACAAACAAACAAAACTAAACAACACATATTTTTTAGAAATACATGCATATCTGGTAAAACTTATAGCAAGCAAATAACACAAAAATTCATATGACTGTGTACCCCTGACAGGGAAAGAGAGGTTCATGGAGGGACACATGGAAGACTTCCAAGATAGTGGTAATACTTTCTCTCTCTCTCAAGCTAGACCGAGGGGCGGGGAGTTCATGAATGTGTGTTGTATCATTAATCTTTATAGTTTACATATATTTTTAAATAGTCTTTTGCATGTAATACTTCATTGTAATTTTTTAAAGTTAAAAGCACAATAAGTAAGCTACAATGAAGACAATAGGAGGGTAAACCTGCCTGGATGGAAAGAAAATGTTCTTTCATTCCAACATGAGGCTTCTCATCTGTTGCTCAACTTTGAGGCTGGCAGTTCCAAACATTCAGCCTTTGACCCGTGTCTCTAGAAGCGTGGTGCAAGTGAAAATGAGTTCATTCAGCACCAGGATGCCGAGCTCTGCAGGGAGAAGCCGCTGCTGTTCCTGGCTGTGCCAGTGCCAAGCCCTGCTGTCCACAAGACTCTGAATCGCTGCTTGGAAGCCTGCTGGGCAGCTTCCCATTGACAGTTTTGTTTGGCTGTGTCAATACCCCGAGCAACTCATACCAAACCCTGGCTCCCCCTCGCACCTCAGCCCACCAAGGTCAGGAGGAGGTGCAGGGAGCGCACAGAGCTGGCTGGCAGGGTCATCAGAAGTTTTAGTGATTTCATACCCCCAAGAGGCACCAGCGAGGAGCAGATAATATCCTGTTACAAGCATGACCTAAGAGAGAAGCATTAACAGAAATATTTTAGATAAGCCCTTGCCCATTGTTAGAGTCTCTCTCTGGTCTCCTCCCAATTGTACTTCTGAAATAACTAGTTTAAACCAAACCTCCAGCAGTTGAACCCTTCCAGAACATTCACTAATACATTTTAACACAAAGTCAATTTTTCCAAGGTACTTTCATATGAATAGATACATGTATCTATTTGCTGAGTTTTATGCTTCCCAAATATTCAGAAGTTAGAAGTAAACAATTAAGAATATCAGGAAGTGCAACCAAATTCAAACATAAGAGAAAGTATGCCAAACCTTACCTTTCAATCACTCCTACTCAGATATTCAAATTAGGCGGGGTCAATTTTCCTAGTATTATTTTGATCTACAAGATTCAAATCAGACAACATAAGTTACATCTTAGTTTCCTTAACTAAGAGCATCATCAATATCACATCCTATTTGCAACTCTGTATTTATGGTTTTCTTTCCTTCCTTCCTTCCTTCCTTCCTTCCTTCCTTCCTTCCTTCCTTCCTTCCTTCCTTCCTTCCTTCCTTTCTTCATTTAACAAGTATCATTGAGCACCTCCTATGTGACTGACTTTTCTGGGGACTAAAGATAAAGCAGGAAAAAAAGCAATTAAAATGTCTATCTTAATGGAGTTTACATTCCAGTAGTGGAGAAAAACAATAAATAAATAAGTAAGTAAATAAATAAATAAACAAACAAACAAACAAACAAATAAATAAAGTAATGGTAATTGTTAAGGAAGGAACAGAATAACATGAGGGAAGAGGAACCATCAATAGAAGGTTGAAGTGGGGGAAGGGTTGTATTTTATATTAGATAGGAACGTGTGTAATAAAGAATATTGTTGGCTCTGTTACAGGGAGGTAGTCTCAAAACCCTTGCCATTTCCAAGTGATGGAAACTTCTTTGTTATTCATAGTGGTCCCCTCAGACCACACCTGATAGTTTATGCTAATAAGATGACTCCTGGCGGGCCCTTAGATAGTTTCAGTGAAGGAGATGACTCCAAATGGGAGCTGGTCATGCCAGAAAGACCAACCATGTGATTAGAGGGTTTGGGCTTTGAGCCACATGATAACAGCCTGACCACAGGGGCAAGGAGGAGGCTGGAGATTTAGTCACATGACCAATGATTCAACCAATCTAGCCTACATAATGGCCAATGATTCAGTTAATCTTGCATATATAAAGAAACCAAAATAAAAACTAGGAACATCAAAGCTTGGGTGAGCTTCCCTAGTTGGCAATACTCCATATTAAATGTGCCAGGCACAATCCTGACTCTATGGAAAGAGGACAAAGAAAACTTCATCAAAACAAAAAAGCAATCAACTGAATGGGAGATAATCTTTGCAAACAACAGCTTCAACAAGGGGTCAAAATCCAAAATATAGAAAGAACTCATACAATTCAACACCAAACAAACAATCCAATTAAAAATTGGGCAGAGGAGGTGCCTCGTTAGCGCAGTAGGTAGCGCGTCAGTCTCATAAAAATTGGGCAGAGGATCTGAGCAGACACCTCTCCAAAAAAGATATACAAATGGCCAATAGACATATGAAAAATGTTCAACTTTACTAGCTATTAGGGAACTGCTAATCAAAACTACAATGAGATTACCGCCTCACACCTGTTAGAATGAGTATTATCAACAAGACAGGAAATAACAAGTGTTGGAAAGGTTGTGAAATAAAAGGAACCCTCATTCACTGCTGGTGGGAATATAAACTGGTACAGCCACTATGGAAAATAGTAAGGCGGTTTTTCAAAAAATTAAGAATAGAGTTACCATATGACCCAGCAATCCGTCTTCTGGGTATCTACCCAAAAAACTTGAGAGTACTTATTTGCAAAGATATATGCACCCTTGCGTTCATTGCAGCATTAGTCACAGTGACCAAAGCATGGAGACAACCAAAGTGTCCTTAGAGGATTGGATAAAGAAGATGTGGTACATATACACAGGGGAATACTACTCAGCCATAAAAAAGATGAAATACTGCCATTTGTGATAACACGAATGGACCTGAGAATATTATGCCAAGTGAAATAAGTCAGTCACAAAAAGCTAAGAACCATATGATTTTTATGTGGGATATAAAACTGAAACTCATAGATACAGACAACAGTAAGGTAGTTACCAGAGTGAATGGGGTGGGGGGGCATAAAGGGTAAAGGGGAGCAAAATATATGGTGATGGAAGATGATTGGACTTTGGGAACTCTCTGTACTATCTTCACAACTTCACCATAAATCTAAAATTATTTCAAGATAAACATGAGTCCCGTGCTTTTTCTCTCACACATTTATTCACATAATATCATTTATTAAGAGAGCAAGCACGGAATATAAAAGAGAGAGAGCTTTGATCTGCATAAATATCAAAAGCTAAGTCTTAAATGAATGTCTCTATTCTCGCTATGAAGAGTATCAAATGTTAGAGCTTTGGGGTACAGAGTTCTAATCCTCCTCATTCACACACACACACACACACACACACACACACACACACACACACACACCACACATATACACACAAGTGCAGAGTTAATCTCTATGAGACCAATGCCCTCCAAGGACCTTTTGAGTCTTTTAGTTTATCATACAAGGCAGTTATTACATCAACAATTCTGTCTTTCATGCTTGAGCTCTATAGATGGGCCCTGCCTCTTCAGTTGTTTATCTCTTCAGTGGAAATTGATTAAGAAGCAGTGAAACTCAGCACAGCAACACCCACTTCTCAATCCACACATACCCCGAGATAAGTATCATCAACAATCTCAAAGAACTTCCTAGGGAAGCAATATAGGCAGAAGCCTTCCCACTTAGGTGGCTAGAAACTAGTCTCCTTCATCTCCCCACCCCTTGAGGCAGGGTAGGAGCTTGGTCACACCTGCCTGCAGGACCAGTGGAGTAGACAGTGTGGAGTAGACAGTGTGAAGTAAGCACAGCTCAAATAAAAAACTGGTTCTTAGGTAAGTTAATTAACTGCTCAGGGCCCCAGGAAAAGAACATAAACCTAAAATGCCTACTACATTAGTCAACTATTTCCGGCAACCACAAAATCTCAGCAGCATTTCTTTTTTATCATCTGTGGTCAGCTAGCTGGTAATTGGCTAACCTGGGCTGGTCTGGGTTTAACATCTCTGCATTAAGCTAGAAATCCAGCTGGCTCTGGTCTGTTCCATATTTCTCATTCTGGGTTCCAGGTAGAAGACACAACACCAACTTGGAAAAAACTTTTCTCATGGGAAGAACAAAAATGCCATAAAGCATAGCAAACCACACAAGTACGTTGAAAATCCTGTTTGCACCACACCTACTGTCATCCTATGAACCAAAGAAAGTCATATGGCCAAGCCAAAAGTCAAGTTACAGGAAGTAATCCCCTGTATACTTCTCATGTGACAGGCACTAAAAAGTTATTTGTAAAAAGCATGGAATCAAGAAAGGGTGAAGAATTGGAGCCAAAATATTAATTTGTTACACTACTTAATAGGGTTTTTGAAAATATCTATATATATAAAACCCTAATATGCAAATAGACTGAACAGTGGAACAACCAAACAACCGGTCGCTATGATGTGAGCTGACCACCAGGGGGTGCATGCGGAACATGGCAGGCATCGGCCACGGCAGGATGGTGGAGCAGGTGAGCGGGGGTGCCAGACCAAGGTGGGGTGCTGGTCACTGTCATTGGGATGAGCATCTGGTGGTTACTGAAAATTCCTTGCTCCTGCTTGCTGGGGTCCCTTGCACCTGCTGCCAATGTTGGCCCCGCCCGCACCTGCTGCTAGTGCCGGCCTTGCTGGTACCTGCTGCCAGCACCTGACGCCGGCCCCAATCACTCGTTGCTGTCAGCACGTGTGAGTGGCTGCTGCTGGCCCTGGTTGCCCCTCAGGGCTTCTCCCCCTCCCACTGCTCCAATCGCTCTGAGGAGTGATTGGGACTGGCAGCTGCCTCTTGCACCCATGATGGTGATGGCCTCGATTGCACCTGCTGCCGGCGTGGGAGCCGCCACTCACACCCACTGCTGGCGCCGGCCCCACTTGCACCCGCTGCCAGCATTTGGTGCTGGTCCTGATCGCTCAGCACCATCAGCAGGTGCGAGCTGCGGCTGCTGGCCCTGATCACCCCTGAGGGCTTCTCCACCTTCCCCTGCTCCTGAGGGGTGATCGGGGCAGCAGCCACTGCTCACACCCGCTGCTGGTGCCAGCCCCAATCACTCTGCGCTGTCAGGGGTGCGAGCAAGGCTGGCACCGTCAGCACATGGAAGCAGTGGTAGCAGGAGCAGGGCTGTGGGCAGACAGGGGACCGGGGTCCGTGGTGGCAGGGGCTGGGAAGGGGCAGGGAGGATGGGCTGAGACCCGCCCCTATGCCCACCGCAGCCTCGTGGCCCACAGTTCCTTTCAAGGTGCACAAATTCATGCACTGGGCCCCTAGTTACATATAATAATGTGTGCAAAGATGTTGCATAGTAAGTATTAATAACCATTTCTTGCACTCCATTGCATACATACATTCCAGGCCCACCACTGTCATGCTCTGGCTGAAGTCTATTCAGGCTGCGGTAGACTCTTAAAATATGGCTTCCATCAGTCCCTTACCTCACTACATAGTCATGCCTTTCCTGGAATCGAAAAGTAAAATCTAATTCTTGCCCCAGAAATATAAGCCGGCCTCATTTACTTCTCTTGCCCAATAGAGAGAAGGAGGAGTGACGTTCAGATACTTTCAAGGGTCAGACAAACAAAGATTTTCCCCTGTCCCTTGGCATGCTCAATCTTGGACCACTCCTTTTGGAAACTGAGTCTCCAAGCTATTAGAACCCCAAACCACATGGGGAGGACACATATACATATTACAATTAAAAACTCCACCTGAGCTCCCAGCCAATAGCCAACATCAACTGTCAGCCATGTGAGTGGCCGTCTTGAATATCCAACCCACCTGATGCTTTGGATGACTGCAGCCCAGCTGATATCTTGCTGCAACCATATGGGAGACCCCAAGTGAGAAATGCCTATCTGAACTGTCAACCCACAGAACCATGAGCAATGAAAATAAATTAATGTTTCAAGTCATTACATTTGGGGTGGTTTATTTTGTAGTAGTATCCAGAATGCTAACCAATGCTAATATCTCTACTGGCCCCTGGAGCCATGCAGAACCCCAGGGGACGGAGAATCTGCAACTCTACAATTTTCCCTCTCGCCCTCAGACTCATCCCAGCTCACTCTTGGTGCTGGTCCTGCCTTCCCTTTCCAGCACTGTCAACGCCCCTTGATAAAGGTTTTAGCATTTGTTCAGCTCCCTCTCCAGATCATTTTACTTCAAGATGGAGCAGGTGTCCATGGTGTGAGGACTAAATTGGCAGCGACTTGGGGAGATGTAGACACGCAGGTTTAAGTGTTCCCAGGGGTTAAAAGGGGATGGCAGTTCCGAGTTCTGCACGCAGGTGCATTTCCCCTCCTCCACCTTCAGGAAGACTCAGCCTCAGATGGACTGAATTGACCCTTGGGCTTCTGACTAGTAGATAATCTTTGCCTTTGACCCCAAACATACTTAATGTCATAGTCAAGAGGCACTGGGAGAATCTGATTCCCTGGAACTCTGCACTGACCTCTGCTACTGCACAAGCTCCAAGGAACACAGGCTTGTGGGTAGGCATATGCAGCTGGACAGACTGCCCCACCATGCTGGCAGCATCTCAGCTCCCCCTTCTTCTGAGGTCTCACCCTTCAAAGCATGGGAGGGGGTGTCCACAGGAACCCACCAACATTCTTGGAAACAAAATGCAGTTGCAACACCGTTATTCAAGTGGCTTCCCTGTTCTCTGGCTTTGTACCTATGCTCTGCAGAAGTAATTTTACAGTAAAGGAAACAGCACCCCCGTTTTTGAATTCAAGGATCTTTAGTCTTCACATAAGGCAAAGGAAGAAGTCTCATCATCCACTTGCCTAAACATAAGATGGTCATTATTTAAAACAGTTAGGCAGTCTGCAAATTGATGATACAAAAACAGTAAAATAAAGAAATGTCCGAGTTAAGTACTTTGTTATGCCAAGCACTGTGTTTTTAATGGAATCCGGGGGATCCAGTTCCCAGGAACTCCTGTAATGCAAGAAAATTGCACAAAAAGGATTATCATGTTTAAACTTAGTCTTTCAAAACTTCTTCAACTCCTCATCTTCCCACTTACAGACTTGTCAACATCCTTCCCACTATCTCAAAAGGTCACATGGTGGAAAGAGCACAGGCAAATACTGTAAGTACAGTCTGCATTCCAGCTCTATTGCTTACAAGCACACAGACTTTGGAAGAAAGTTATTTGACCTCTCTGAGCCTCAGGCTTTCGTTCATGAAATGAGGAACGTGATATTGAAATCATAGTTGCTGTGAGTATTAAATGAAATCCAGCACCTGTGACCACCTAGGAGCATTCCTGTCTTATAGTATTTCAGTTCCTTGGTCCATGCTAACCTTTTCCCTCTGTGCTCTAAGTCCCGCCTTCCTCCCCCCTCATGCCAACACCCCCACCTCTCTCCTTCCCTCCTTTCATCATGCATCTCTAAGTTAAAAAAAAAAAATCCCAGGAACAAGCAAACACAAAAATCTCTTTCAATTCAACCTTATCTGTTCTTTCCCTCAGCTCACCTAGCGCCTCTTCACAGCTTCACAGTTATTTTGTTATATTGTGTCTCCTTTAATCTACTCTTTGTTTCTAACATTACTTGATTTGTAAAATTTACTTTTGAGCTCTTACCCACCTGAATATTTTTCATAGTCCCCATCATAACCAATATATTCCAAATTTTTCATGTAATAATATGAAACACTATTCATGTTTTACAGTCTTCATGTGTTTCATCTTTTGTAAAAAATATTTTTATTGATTTCAGAGAGGAAGGGAAAAGGAGAGAGAGATTGAAACATTAGTGATGACAGAAAATCATTGATTGGCTGCTTCCTGCATGGCCCCACTGGGGATCGAGCCCACAACCTAGGCATGTGCCCTGACCGGGAATCAACTGTGACCTCCTGGTTCATAGCTTGACACTCAACCACTGAGCCATGATGGCTGGGCTCATGTATTTCATTTTAAGGGCCATGTAATATACCACTTTGTTAATGATCCAAAAAGTTTAAATCATTCTCCTAATATTAAGCATTATTTTATATTTTAATTATAACTGTGTATACATTTATATGTGTATATACATATATATGTACATGTATATTAAAATAAATAGAGCATGTAGTAATTTATAAGCATTGAAGACAACACTAAAAATCACATATATATAATATATTTTGTGTATACATATGTGTATATATGATTTTTGGTGTTTCTTTCAATGTTTATAAATTACTCTGTGCTCTGTTTATTTTCAACCTTTTCTAATTTTTAGCCTTATTTTATAAATATCTCCAAGTATTGCCCTAACCGGTTTGGCTCAGTGGATAGACCTGAAGGGTCCCAGGTTCGATTCCAATCAAGGGCATGTACCTTGGTTGCAGGCATGTCCCCAGTAGGGGGTGTGCAGGAGGCAGCTGATCGATGTTTCTCTCTTATCGACCTTTCTGACTCTCTATCCCTCTCCCTTCTTCTCTGTGAAAAATCAATAATATATATATATTTTTTAAAATCTCCAAGTATTTATATCTAGCCCATGTCATTGTTACCTTTAAAGACAACATGGCATACCTTTGTGCTAATAGCCCAATATAATAAAACAACTGCAGAATTCCTTAGCAGAATTTTTAGCAAAATATGAAGCCTCTTATTTTAAAAAAATATTGCAAATTTATACTCAAAATAATAAAAGCACATAGTTTAAAAATCAAACTGGCTAAAAGTCTTAAAACAAAATTTTCACATTTCTTGCCCCACCATTCTCCACAGCTCCCAGTCCCACCCCTTATAACTACTTTAGGTAATTCTCCTGACATTTATACATTGCCATGTTTCTAAATGATATGCACATTGCTATATTTTGGTTCATCAAGCTCAGACATTATCTATTGACTTTGTATTTTAAAGGTGGATATATTGTCAATCACATTGAGGTAGCTATCAATTTCTCTTTCCCCAGTGGCAGAATCCTTCTAGGAGGCCTTTGTTCTCCCATTTGGGTTGGCTGCACTCCAATACATCTCCATGCCTGTTATCCTAGAACATCACTTCACTGCCATCTAAGAATTCTCTTTGCCTCTATCCTGAGCTGGTGCATTAGTCAGAGTTCTCCAGAGAAATAGAACCAATAGGATGCATAGAAAGAGAGAGTAAGAGAGAGGAATTTATTGACTCATACAATTGTAGAGGTTGGTAAGTCCAAAATGTGCAGAGCAGGACAGCAGGCTGGAGACCCAGGGAAGAGTTAATATTGAGCTCTTTAGTCCCAAGGTGGTTTGGAGGCATATTTTTTTCTGGGCACCTCAATCTTTTCTGCTGGGGTCCAACCCCAGCAGGTCCAGGGGTTCCCAAAGGCGTCGACGGAGTCGGTGAAGAAGGAATGACACGGAGATAGCGTTCAGTTGATCAGCAGCCTAGCCAGGACCTCTAGCCAGGATTTCCAGCCAAGTTCTGGTCTGGATCTCCAGAGAGGTTCTGCTTTGGATCTCCAGCCAGGTTCTGTAGCCATGTTCTCTTGTTAGGTTCTCCAGGTTCTCCAGCCAGGTTCTGTAGCCATGTTCCCTCGCTAGGTTCTTCAGCCAGGTTCTGTCCAGGTTCTCCAGCCAGGTTCAGGTCAGGTTCTCTTGCCAATTTCTGTAGTCAGGTTCAGTCCAGGATCTTTTGCCATGTTCTCTCCAGCGAAGTTCTTCTGTCTGTAGGTTCTGTGTCTAGGTTCTGTGTCCTGTTGTCTTGTTACATCTGTATTTATACCAGTTGATTCCAATCCTATCAATCTCTATTCCAAAGGTTAGGGCGTTTCTTATCTCCATTCCAGGGAGTAAAGATTATGTAGCTTAAGCATGATTATTCATAGTTAAAGTGATTAATTACCCGCCTGGCACTTAGTTAAGAGGTTTTATTCCCTCCCTAACTTCAGGGGAAAATCCCTACCTGGGGATTCAACCTTTCTCGGAGAGGTGACCTTGGTTAAAACACATAGTGCCAAGAAGGTGAGCAAACATATTAAGAACCGTATGCCATATATGCCAGGTCCCTTGAAACAGCAAGCATGGACCGGCTTCCGGCAAATTCCCCCTTTTTTATTTTTTAAAAGCAGGCATTAAAAAGAAAAACCTCAAATGCTCTCTTATATCCATTTTAAAAGTAGGATTGGCGCTTTCTGCTATTACCTGAGTCCTGATCTATCATCCCAGGGAGAGCTTGCCAATCCTGCACTTTCTCGGGGTGGAAAGGCTGCAGTGGGGTTAAGGATAAGGCTCCTTGGGCCTACCTCCTCCCATGCCTTTACATTTACCTTTCCTTCCTCAGAAAAGCATGGATATAGTTCTTGTATAAAACGTTCTGTCTGACTGGGAGTAACCTTAATTCCTCTGCTAGCAAGCATATGTGTTAAAAGATCAATACAGAGTTTTATTTCTTTAGACTCAGTATGGCACATCTTTTTAATCTAAAGATCAATACAGAATCTTCTTTCTTTGGACTCAGTATGGCACATCTTCTCAATCTAAGTTCTGTACTATCCACCTTCTTACCCTACTTATCCTCTATAGGTGGGTCTGTAGCACCCTGGTGGAGTCCTATCCGTCCCAAGTGTGGGGGTTCTCAATGAGGGGGGGCTTACCTAGGGGAATCCTGTTCCAGGGGTCCCCAAAGGTGTGGACGGAGTCGGCGAAGACTATCCACCTTCTTCCTATGGTGGAGTCCGATCTGTCCCGAGTGCAGGGCGCTTACCTAGGGGTCCCTGTTCGGGCGCCAGATGCCAGGGTCCAACCCCAGCAGGTCCAGGGGTCCCCAAAGGTGTGGACAGAGTCGGCGAAGAAGGAATGACATGGAGACAGCTTTCAGTTGATCAGCAGCCTTGCCAGGATCTCTAGCCAGGATCTCCAGCCAAGTTCTGGTCTGGATCTCCAGTGAAGTTCTGCTTAGGATCGCCAGCCAGGTTCTGTCCAGTTTCTCCAGCCAGGTTCAGTCACCAGGTTCTAGTCAGGTTCTCTTGCCAATTTCTGTAGTCAGGTTCAGTCCAGGATCTTTTGCCATGTTCTCTCGCTAGGTTCTGTCTCTAGGTTCTGTTGCCAGTTTCTGTCCAGGATCTTTTGCCATGTTCTGTCTCTAGGTTCTTCTCTAGGTTCTGTGTCTAAGTTCTGTGCCTCTTGGTTCTGTCTTCTAAGTTCTGTCTTGTTACATCTGTATTTATACCAGTTGATTCCAATCCTATCAATCTCTATTCCAAAGGTTAGGGCGTTTCTTATCTCCATTCCAGGGAGTAAAGATTATGTAGCTTAAGCATGATTATTCATAGTTAAAGTGATTAATTACCCGCCTGGCACTTAGTTAAGAGGTTTTATTCCCTCCCTAACTTCAGGGGAAAATCCCTACCTGGGGAAACAACCTTTCTCAGAGACCTTGGTTAAAACACATAGTGCCAAGAAGGTGAGCAAACATATTAAGAACCGTATGCCATATATGCCAGGTCCCTTGAAACAGCAAGCTTGGACCGGCTCCAGGCACTTTTCTCTTATGACCTTTAACTATGTGAATGAGGCCTACCCACACTATGGAAGCTAATCTGCTTTACTCAAAGTCTACTGAGCTACATGTTGATTACATTTAAAAAATATCTTCACAGCAACATCTAGACTGGTGTTTGACCACATGATTAACCACTAAAGCTTAGCCACGTTGGCACATAAAATTAACCGTAACAGGTGAGTTCGTTTTTTCCTTGGTATCATGTCTTCCTTTTTTGGGTTTACTTCCTCATTTTGGTGAAACTCCTCCAGCATCATCTCGAGAATATATTTAGGGCAGGTAAATTTCTTGGGATCATGCATGTCTGAACTTGTCCTAATCTATCCTGGCATTTCATTGATAGTTTGGCAGTGTATAAAATTCTGGGTTGTACATTGTTTTTTCTTGAGAAGTTTGAAGGCTCCATTACCTACTAAATTCAAATATTGTTGTTGAGGAATCCAAGGCCATTCTATTCCTCTATGTGGACCTCATTTTTCCTTGTAGAGTCTCATGAAATCTTCTCTGTGTCCCAAATGCTCTGAAATTTAATAAGGGGATTGCTGGAGATCTATTTTTAGGTCTTGTTTTAGACAATCAGAGCTCTTTTCAAACTAGAAATTCTTGTCCTTCATTCTAGGAAATTTTCTTTGTGATTTCTTCTCCTTATGGTCTATGTTCTCACATTCTGTAATTTGTTATTCACATATTGGACCTCCTGCACTTGTCCATAATTTAGCATATGTTTTCCTCCTCACCTTTTTCTTATCGTTTTACTCCCCAAAAACAGTGTTTTCAATCTTACTTTTTATTTATTCTGTTGAATTTTTTCCATTTTACTATTTGTGCTTCAATTTTTTAAACGAATTTATTTTTTAAAATTTTTAAAGTATTTTCAATTACAATAGACATACAATATTATATTAGTTTTAGGTGCACAACATAGTGATTGATGCAGGAAGCCACCCATTGTCTTCACTATCAGAGAAGTGTAAATAAGGATCCCGGAATGCTGGTGAACCTTGAGCCCTTGGCAAGGGCCAGAGCTATGCACCGATTGTTTAGTCCAGACAATGGGGGCTCAAGCTATTTCCTGACCAATAGTCTCAGAGTAAATCTTTCTAATATGTACTGACCTTTAAGATAGTCTGTCTATTACTGCAATTACCTGCCTAAGAGCTAGACGTGTATCCAAAAGTGAATAAAAGGTTGGCAAGGCCTGGGCACCAGTGGAAGTCCTTTCTCTTGCATTGGGCTTGCCCGCGTGGCCCCAATATTTCCAAATTATTATTTCTTGTCTCATCTCTTTCATTTGCATGCGGTCCTTCTCCAGATCCTGAACGCTGAACCACTCGGGATGTGGACCATTCACAGATTACACATATATATAACTTATGAAGTGATCACCCAATAAGTCTAGTACCCATCTGACACTATATTAGTTATTACAATATTATTGACTATATTCCCTGTACTGTGCTTACATTCCCATGGCTGTTTTTATAACTGGCAGTTTGTATATCTTAATCATTTCCCCCCTTTTCACCCAACCCCCAATCCATGTACTTTAATTTCTAAGAGTTCTTTTCTTTTCTATGAATGTTCCCTTTTTTCTAGAATCATTTCCATTAAGATCCTTTTATAAAGGTCACCACAAAACTTCTAGTTGCTAAATCTAATTTCAGTTCTGTTACACTTACCCTCTCCACCCCAATTGATACTCATGACAATTTCTTTCTAGAAAATGTCTTATTTCCCTTCTTGATTCCTCTTTCTCTATCAAACTGTATAAAAATACTGATGTTCTCCTGAACTCCATCCTTAACCCTCATTTCTTATCACTGTATTCACTTAACCCAGCATGCTATGCAAGCACATTCATAGTTTCAACTTATGGTATATGCTCCTCACTTCCAAAGCTCTTCAGTCTACTCTTTGTTCCTGAGTGTAAGATTCACATATGTAAATGTCTTCTGGATTCTAATTTCCCAATTAAATATGAAACACCAGTATCAAATATGAAACAAACAGTTTGGCTTAGTAGATAGAGTGTCAGCCCATGGACTGAAGGGTCCCAGGTTCAATTCAGGTCAAGAGCATGTACCTCTGTTGCAGGCTTGATCCCAGGCCCTGGTCGGGGTGCATGTGGGAGGTAACCAGTCCATGTGTCTTTCTCACATTGACATTTCTCTCTCTGTGTTTCTCCCCCTCCCTTCCACTCTCTTTAAAAATCAATGGAAAGTCCAACCAGTGTGGCTCAGTGGTTGAGCATAGACCTATGAACCAGGAGGTCATAGTTTGATTCCTGATCAGGGCACATGCCCAGGTTAGGGGCTTGATCCCAAGTGGGGGCTATACAGGAGGCAGTCGATAAATGATTCTCTTTCATCATTGATGTTTCTATCTCTTTCTCTCTCTCGCTTCCTCTCTGAAATCAATAAAAATATATTTTTAAAATATATATTTAAAAAAATCAATGGTAAATATCCTCGGATGAGGATTAACAACAAAAAGAGACTGAAGAAGAATATACTGGAAATTTTGAAGAAAAGATACAGAGACATCTCAGAGAGAAAGAAAGTAATCCAACTAAAGATACATAGTAAGACCTCCAGTATATGCCTGAACTGTAACAACAATGAAGACTAGAAAACTGTGCTTCCTGTTTTTTAATTTCATATTAGGAGAACATGATTAATGGGGAACTATCCATATGTGGAATAAATATTTGAAAAATGCTATCGCATATGCATAGAGTTTACTGAATTTATATGATTTTCTTTCTTTTTCTTACTCTTTCCCAGAGTTCCTGAATTGACTGCATGATTAAGAATTGTATTTTAAGTCGATCCCATTATTTACTAAGTTGATGAACTCTCTCCATACTTCAGTTTTATAGTTTCTGTTTTCAGACACAAAATTCTAAAGTCTTCTTGCCTATCACATGAGGTTTTTCATCTGTCTCTGAGCAAATTTGATTTCCAAAGGACAGTGTTCTGGACATGTCTATTCCTTGTTGGCTCTTAGGTTTGTAATAATTCCACTGGGTTTTTCCTCCATTTTCACTCAAGATGAAAATTCCCCTATGCCATAGGGGCCCTTAGTGTCTTTATGTACTTATTGATTGACTCCACTATTTTCTATGTATTAAACTCACACTTTAAGTGCCTAAATTTATGACTGTGATGAAGATTTCATACCAAGTCAGTCCTCAACCCTGAATGGGAATATCATAGAGGAGAAAACAAAGCCTGGGTATCAGCTCCATCCTCACCTTGAACTCTGCCTATTTTTAAAGGCATCTGCTCTAGCTTCAAGAATCAATTCTATATCAGGAGACATAGTGGCCCCTTCATAATGAATGACAAATCACTTTATCAGTGTTACTTTGGCCACTGTAAGGAAAATGCTGTTATATTTGAGATTCCAGGGTGAGCCTGCTTCTTAGACATCCATTTTGGACACATGCTCAATGGAGCCTGAAAATCTGTTACAAAGAACTCACCCAGATCTAACTGCTGCTCAAGCAGTTCGCTAAAGTGTAGGCACTTCGAGGCAAACTTATCAGGTAGATGCATACCTTGTTGCTAACTATAGCTCAGCCCCCAAGCCCTTCAGTGCCCTGATGATCCATGGTGGTTTATGAGTAGGGACAAGGATCCTGGGAATTTCCTTCCACCAAGACAGGAGACAGTTTAAGTAGTCCAGATCTTGTTCTCTTTGCCATTTGCTCCCTCCTGATCACTTTTGGATCTTCTTAGAGAAGGAGTATCTTATTAATAGTAGGAAGAGGTACTTGTCATGTCTTAACTCATTCATATTCTGGGACAAGCCATCCCAAAGAGTTATGTTCCAACTGCATGTCATTGAGGATTCCCTTATGTCAGATCTACTTCTCCTTGGAATTAGCATGATGGGGTAGAGGGGACATGTTGAGTTTCCTCTAGAAGATAAGTTCACCACACTGTTGTCCCAATACCTGCTTATGCATTTGTGTCTCCCAACTAAACTCTCAAGTTGTGTTGTATTCATTTTGTTTATCTTCAGTGTAAGGTCAAAGCCTACTCTATAGTATAGATCCAAAAACTATTTCTGAATTAATTAATTAAGCTAACAAATAATAAAGATTTTTAATGGATTATTATATCTCAAAATTGTTAGATTATAATATTAGATTTTGGGGAAAATACAGTGTCAGAAAGAAGCATCTCTTAATATAACCATTTTCTCAGACATTTCATTAGAGTTTAGCTATCTAGCATTCTTGGCTTACAGAAGAAGCAATGCTGCCAATAGATTATTGATAGTCCCAAAGTATGTTTTCTATTTGTTTTCTGCATGAGTCCTAGGAAACCATCAACTCCCAGTAGTTCCAGGATGAGCTAGAATCTTCATCGTTGCATTTCTCAAAGTTAACAATGTGAATGTCTATGGTACAGTGCCGGGGTCCAACCCCAGCAGGTCCAGGGGTCCCCAAAGGCGTGGACGGAGTCGGCGAAGAAGGAATGACATGGAGGCAGTGTTCAGGTGATCATCATAGCCGGGTTCTCTTGTCAGGATCTCCAGCCAAGTTCTGGTCTCGATCTCCAGAGAGGTTCTGCTTCGGATCTCCAGCGAGGTTCTGTAGCCATGTTCCCTCGCTAGGTTCTCCAGCCAGGTTCTGTCCAGGCTCTCCAGTCAGGTTCAGTGTCCAGGTTCCAGTCAGGTTCTCCTGCCAATCTCTGTAGTCAGGTTCAGTCCAGGATCCCTTGCCATGTTCTCCCGCTAGGCTCTGTCTCTAGGCTCCGAGGCCAGTCCCTCTCCAGGATCCTCCGGCATGCTCTCTCCAGCTAAGTTCTTCTGTCTCCAGGCTCCGTGTAGGTTCTGTCTTCTTGATTCTGTTCTAAGTTCTGTGTTCTAAGTTCTGAGTGTTTCTGTCTTGTTACAACTGTATTTATACCAGTTGATTCAATCCTATCAATCTCTATTACAAAGGTTAGGGCGTTTCTTATCTCCATTCCAGGGAGAAAAGATTATGTAGTTTAAGCATGATTGTTCATAGTTAAAGTGATTAATTACCCGCCTGGCACTTAGTTGAGGGGTTTTATTCCCTCCCTAACTTCAGGGGAAAATCCCTACCTGGGGATTCAACCTTTCTTGGAGAGGTGACCTTGGTTAAAACACAGCGCCAAGAAGGTGAGTAAACATATTAAGAACCGTATGCCATATATGCCAGGTCCCTTGAAACAGCAAGGATGGACCGGCTCCCGGCAGACAGAAGCAGTCTTGTTTCACTGTTATTAGAAAAATCAAACAATCTGAAAGTTGTTCTTTTAAATTTATTCTTTTCATCTCTAGAAGAAATTCACATGCAATTACCCACAATTCCCCAATAACAATGAAAGCTAACATCCATTGTATGTTTCCTCAGGGCCACATATGACATACCTTATCTCACTGAAACCACATGACAACACAATGAGGTAGGTAATATTATTATCCCAATTTTGTAGATAGGAAGGTGTGTTATGGACAGGTCATGTCATTTGCACAGTCACCCAGTTAGTAATGGCAGAGCTGTGCTTTGCCCCAAATGGCCTGATGTGTGATCACTCTACAATTAGTCTGTTGTCCTGCCTAGTGATCAAAGAGTTCATGGAAATTACCGTTATTTCTGTCTACTTAAATAGAACTGATCAGAGAAGAGGAGTGTATGAGGCATAAGGGGAAAAAAATGGCCACTGTAAGGCTGTGTTAAACTACACATGTTCCTGAAAACTCCGCATCTATTCCTGGTTGCTACAAATATATGTATCTTTAAAAAGCTCCATTGGTTATTCCAGAGCTAGTAAACCTCCTTGCCATCACTTTCTCAGTGCCTCTTCCACACATCCCATCACACACTTTGAGAACCACTGCTCTTTCTGGATTTGGATTTGGACACATTAGCCAAAGTGTTGAAGAAGTTATGGGTTGAATGGGTCTAAGCAGATTTTCTTCTGGTATCTTAAGTTGTAAACTGGTCTGAGGTCTCTGAGAAAGATCCCGGTCTTAGATGTACTTAAATATCCCAGAGTTGAGCAGGACAGGACAGAAAAAAGGCTGAACTGATCTTGGACTTAGCTTTGTGCTAGTCTTGAGTTGTCTGAAATAGACTTCACTAGGTGTTTGTAAACCCTGGGTTTGTCAGTTCCCTGCACTGTCCATTTCATTCCTGGTCTGTGCTCTGGATTGGATTGGCCTGGTCTCTGTTTTAGATGAAATGAACATTTTGTTATCAAGGCTTTTCCTTCTGAGGATCTGGAATGTATTTTTTTTAGGACATGTTGGTATGAGTTACATATTGTTCTCTTGTCTGAGGTTTTGTAGGAATGTGTTCTTCATAAGACTTGCTGTGGTAGGCTTTGAGCTTTGGCTAGATTCTAGCTGGATTTGGGCTATAAGGAAACTGGTGATTAAACTTCACATTGTGTTGGGTTTGGTTTAGGATAGACTGAGATGGTTTGTGGATTTAGCTGAGCTGGGTTTCGAACCAAGAATTTGTCTTTGGGCTGACATCGACTTATCTATGAAATTGGCTCATTTTTCCGGTTAATCAGAGTTCGGTTGTGGCTGTGTTAAGTGAGTCTTATCTCTTCATTTGGGTTAATAGGGCTTTGGGGTGGGATTTTAAATGCCCTAAATTGAATCAAGGAATGTGTTGGAGTACATTTATTTTATAGCCAGACTGGGCTGGGCTCTGGATAAGGTTATTAATGGGATGTTGGGTTCAACCAGGCTCTGGGCTAAAATTGTGAATGACCTGGGCTCTCAGATGCCATTAAGATATCTTTCTCTACCAGCGGTTCTCAACCTGTGGGTCGTGACCCCTGAAAATACATCCTGCATATCAGGTATTTACATTATGATTCATAACAGTAGCAAAATTACAGTTATGAAGTAGCAACGAAAATGATTTTATGGTTGGGGATCACCACAACATGAGGAATTGTATTAAAGGGTCGTGGCATTAGGAAGGTTGAGAACTACTGCAAGTCTAGACAACGGTTCTGCCTCTGGGCTTAAAGTTATTACCAGTACCTCCACTTTTCCTATGGCCAAAAGCCATTACTGAACTGATTCAGATTCTTTAGAAACTCTGCTTTTTCAGATGATAAGTTGTTTCTGGGAATGCTCTCTTGACTTCTTGCAAATGGTGGTTCTATGAAGGACAAGCATGAAGGAAATCTAATAACAATGAAAAGAGACTATTTTTACTAAATAATTGTTTGCCTTAGAAGGCTACATGGTACCACCATGACCCAAGTATCAGTGGGACTTCTAAGAACTTGGCAAACACTGGACCAATTTGATTGACACAAATTTGGTGGGGAGTGTCAGATCTGTTCATATTGTGGACAAATATTTCTATGCAAAACTTTCCCCAAGTTTTTGCCCTAGCTGGTTTGGCTCAGGGGGTAGAGCATCAGACTGAGGACTGAAGGGTCCTGGGTTCGATTCCGGTCAAAGGCACATGCCTGAGTTATGGGCTTGATCCCCAGTAGGGGGCATGCAGGAGGCAGCCAATCAATGATTCTCTCTCATCATTGATGTTTCTATCTTTCTCGCCCTTTTCCTTCCTCTCTGAAATCAATGCAAATATATTTAATAATTTTTTTAAAAAAGCACATTAGAGCAATTTCCTTAACCAGTGAACTAAAGGAAAGTTTTTTTAAAAAATTTTCCCCCAAGTTTTCTTGGATAGTCTGTGTTATTTGGAGCATTTTCCAAAGTTTTACCAAGAACCCAGACAAGTGGTGCTTTAGTACCCAATGAGACTCTAGGAAGAATAGATGTCCTGACAACAGCAAACTTTGTTTTAGATAGTTTTACAAAAGGGGCTCAGTCACATCTGTTGAAGAGTTGGGGGGAAAGTAAGGGCGAGTGAGTCATTGGCATCTTTAGATATCTTGGGGTTCTTCCTAGTAGCATATAAAACATTTATAAGTTAACCCCTCTCTCTTCTTGAAAGAGAAGTTCCCCTTTCCAGTAACCCAATGCAATCTAACATCCCCTTGTACTACTCCACTGCAAGGTTCTTTGGTAACACAATGACACTTGGGTCATATCAATGGAATTTTCTCAGGGCTTATCTTCTTCACATCTTACTTGTTGACAAGTAGGCACTGTTGACTACTTCTCCCTCCAAGAATCTCTTCCCTGCCTTGACTTTCAAGTTATCATTCAAACAGTTCCACATGTGTATTCGATTTGCCTTTGTGCTTCTCCAACCTCAAAAATATCAATCCATAGCCCCAACATCACCATTTATATTGTTCTTCTGCTGACTTGAGTTTGAGAGACAGAGGAGTTTCTTACAACACTCATATATCTATCTCTATGGACCTTGGGAAGGCCAATTAATCTCCAGAAACACTGGGGTCCTTGGAAAGGGTTAGAAACCCAGACACCCTCAGTCCAATCAGAGCATCAAGGGGTCCCTTGAGAAGATGGTAACATTTGCATAAGGGAATTTTGATACTTGGATATCTCTGAGCTGTAAAATTAATCTGGGAAAAGCAAGCAGGAATCCATTGGAGACTCTTCCCCTGCCCTCCTCCAACCTCAAGTGACATCCACCTCTCTCCCTCTTCCCTACATGCACTAATCCATATATATATAAAAGCCTAAGTGACCATTATGACTGGTCGACTGAACGACCAGTGCTATGATGACATACTGACCACCAGGGGACATACACTCAATGTAGGAGCTGTCCTGTGGTGGTTAGTGCACTCCCACAGCCAACCTCCCGTTGCCGGCCAACCTCCCATGGTCCCTCCCCCCAGCTGGCGGCCCCGAGATGGGCCCTGATGGCTGGCCAGGCCAAGGGACTCCACCTGTGCACAAATTCGTGTACTGGGCCTCTAGTTAATTATAAAGCTGCTATATCCCAACAACGGAAGAAAAATGTTTCCAATTCAAGGAACCTAAGAATATTTCCTCTCGCAGGTCTGCTGAGCCTCCACATTGAGATCAACTAGGCCCTCAACCTGTGGGTCACAACCCCTTTGGGGGTCGAACGACCCTTTCACAGGGGTTGCCTAAGACCATTGGAAAACACATATATAATTACATATTGTTTTTGTGATTAATCACTATGCTTTAATTATGTTCAATTTATAACAATGAATATGGGGGTCACCACAACATGAGGAACTGTATTAAAGGGTCATGGCATTAGGAAGGTTGAGAACCACTGCACTAGGGCAGTGGTCTGCAAACTGCAGCTCGCGAGTCTCATGCGGCTCTTTGGCACCTTGAGTGTGGCCACGAAGTTTCAATCGCACTGTATGTGCACGCCTGCATGTGGTATTTTGTGGAAGAGCCACACTCAAGGGGCCGCAGTTTGCCGACCACTGCACTAGGGGCTTCATTTACCTGTTATAAACTCTAGATATCTTTGCTTTGCTTCAAGCTTTTATATCCGTAGCTCAATGTCAAATTCACTTCATGAGCATATTTGGATGATACCTCCCCATAGTGAGTGAGGCTGACACAATTAGAAGAAGTGTCTGGAATGTATTTCTCTGAACTAAAGGGAAAGGAAGGTAGAGCTGACTTAAGATCTATGGAACGGTTAGCATGTATTAATAGGCCTCTTTCTAGAATATTGGAGGAAGGTGGACATTCAAGTGTCTGAATCCCTCTAACTACCCCTCTGCCTGATAAAGCATCATCTTTGTCCCAGGGGCGCCTCTTTCTCTCTCTCCCATTCCGCACAACTTTGTTTTATATTGAATTTCCTTCCCCCTTAGAGAACTGTGCTCCCCCCCTCTTCAATAATGGTGTCTTTACAGCGATGTAAACACTCATTATCACATAATTTCTGGGGGTCAGGAAGCTGGGAATGGCTTAGCGAATGGTCTGACTTGGGGTTTCTTGTGAGGTTGTAGCCAAGATGTTGCCCAGGGCAGCAGTCATCTGAAAGCTTGACTGGGGCTGGAGAATCCACTTCCAAGATGAATCATTCACGTGGCTGGAAAATTGTTGCTGATGTCAGCAGGGATCTCAGTTTATTGCTACACTAGAGGCCCGGTGCACAAAAATTTGTGTACTGGGTGGGGGTTCCTCAGCCTGGCCTGTGCCCTCTCACAGTCTGGGACCCCTTGGCGGATGACCATCTGCTGGCTTAGGCCTGCTCCCCAGGGGATTGGGCCTAAGCTGGCAGTCAGACATTTCTCTGGCAGCCCAGGAGCCCTCTGAGGATGTTCACTTGCCAGCAGGGAGCAGGCCTAAGCTGCAGTCGGACATGCTTAGCACTGCTGAGGAGGTGGGAGAGGCTCCCACCACCACTGCTGTACTGGCAGCCGTCAGCCTGGCTTGTGGCCGAGCAGAGCTCCTGCTGTGGAAGGGCACTGACCACCAAGGGGCAGCTCCTGCATTGAGCGTCTGCTCCCTGGTGGTCAGTGTGTGTCATAGTGACCAGTCATTCCCAGTCTTTCTGCTATTAGGGCCAATTTGCATATTACCCTTTTATTATATAGGATGGACTTTCCCATAGGGCTGCTTGGGTGACCTCATGACATGGCAGTGGGCCCCTCTCCTCCTGAGCCAGTAATCCAAGAGAGCAAGAAGGAAACCACAATGACCTAACCTCAGAACTTACACACCTTCCTTTCTGCCATATATTATAAATTGCACACGGATCAGCCTTATTCAGTTTGGGGGGCCGTGGTGAGTGAATACTAGGCAATAAGAAACATTTTGGAGGAAGGCTAGTGCAATGCATTACAATCTTCAAAACTTGTGACAACAAAATTATTGTTCAATGGGTTATTCCAAGACAGTAGGATTCCATGATACATAAGGTGGGGGAAACCACCATGGATGGTCACATCAGGGAGTGAGGGACTTAGAGGGTCACAAGTGAGGGGAAGATGTGTGTCTGGAGAAATCGTCCTGAAAAAGGAGTATGCATTGAGGACTCCTGCCTGGAACCGGGGCTCAGGGGCCACTGTAAAGAGGACCTCTCACTTTAGAAAGGCTACATAAGACGTCCCTGCCAGTCCCAAACTGTTCGAAAGGTCCATACCCTTGTAAGCTGTTTATTTCCTCTGTCCTACATCAACGATAGGGTGGAAAAAGGTCAAAGTTCATAGGCTGAAAAGCATTACCACAGAATCTCTAAAGTCTGGAGATGGAGATAATGTAGAGCGCTCAGTCTTTCCATGCTTCTCTGTGGGACTGTTCATGCTGTTCTCAGCCACATGACTGGGCCCCAGCAGTCTCTTTTATGATCTGCGCTAAGAGTACAGTAAAGTCACTCGGGTGATTCGGATCACAAAGGCCCCCGTTCTTCTCTGCTTAATTTGCACAGTGACTTGTTTGCAAAGGCCCCAGTCTGGGGGTGGAGGAAATAAGTTCTCATCCAATGTTTACAGTGATTATCAGAAGACCCAGCAAAGGAGAAGAAAAGGACAGGGGCCGGGGTGGGGGAGAGGCTAGACTCAGAATGGGAAAGAATTTAAAATAGGGAAGAAGCAATGGGGGAAGGGACAGGGACGGGAAGGGAAGGGAAGGTGCGTGAGAAAAGGAAAACCCGCTCTCACGAACGCCAAAGAGCGCTTTCATCACCTTGGGCCACAAGGTGGCACCCTCTGGACTTTCTTCCCCCATCCAAATAAGAAACGGGGCAGAGAGGAGGGAGTCAAGGCAAAGCACTCCCCCGACCAAGAACAATTTGAAAACCCACCCCATAATATTTAAAATCTGGGACAAAGAACCGTCTGGACGGAACTGCTTCAATTGCAAAACCTCAGCGCAGCCTCGGGAGCGCCCGGCGGGCCGGAGTCAGAGCAGCCCCTTTAAAAAAGCGGAGTACAGTATTGGGATTCTTGAAACCTGAAACCTAGAAACAGAATCGAAGCGGAAACCAGAAGGAAAACCTTGAACTCCTCCAGACAATTGCTTCCGGGGAGTTTCGGGAGAGCGTGGGGGAATAAAGGGCCCGAGAGGAGGGCCCCTCGGATGGCGCGTCCCTGAGGGTCCTGGCGAGTTCGAGGAGCGTGGGAAAGAGAGGACCCTACCCTCTCCCTGGGCTGCAGGTCATGGCCACCGTGGAGCCGAAAGCCCTCGGCACTGGCTTCAAGTGGCTCTCTTTGGCCACTTTTGTGCTCATCTGCGCCGGGCACGGGGGACGCAGGGAGGAAGGGGGTCCCGCCTGCTACGGGGGATTTGACCTGTACTTCATTTTGGACAAGTAAGTGCCCTCAGTTGTTCCACACGAGGCTGAGCTGATGATGCTTCCTCCCGGGCTGGGCTTGCTGGCAGGGTGGCTTGGGGACAGGCGCGCCTGCCCAGGGACCGAAAGGGACCCAGCGCTGCGCCTTTGTCAGCGGAGCGCGCCTCGCATCCTCTGCTGCCGGCGTCCGCGGGGGAGGTGGCCCTCCTGGTTCGGGAGACGAACTTCTTTTCTTCCTTGCTTTCCGTGACCGAGGAGAGTGCCAGGGAGTGTGAGGATGCTGTTGACCTACTACGTTTCTGCCGATCCTTCTCATTTGCTGCAGAAACCTCAGAGGGAAAAGCTTGCTTAGGGGAGGCAGAACTCTCGGGCACCTCTAAAGTCAGGCGTGGGCTGTTCAAAGTCTCCCGGCTCCTTTTAAAAAACGCTGTCCTACTTAATGCATCACCTTTGTTCCTAATAACATAATGCGTGCTGACTGGGCAGTTAGTGGAAATACAGGGAGATTTCTCAGTCTCCCCACTATGGAGCCTCAGACGGGGAAATTCTTTGTTGTGGGCCGGTCTTGTGCATTGTAGGGTGTTTATCAGCATCCCCGGTCTCTACCCACTACTGCCAAGTGGGGATGCCAGGACCACCCCTCCTCCATTCTTCCCCCTCCCTCCTCCCTCTTTCCCACTCTCCCCCGCCCCCGGTCCCCAAGTGGAGACAACCAAAAATGTCTCCAGACGTTGCCAAAAGTCCCCTGCGGGTAATAAACAGCCCGGGACTCGAGAACCACTGATGCAGGCGAATTCAAGTTCTTGGCGATTTGACTGGCGGGCTACCAGGGAGGTGCAGGAGCCCTGGTTTCTTAAGAGAATGGATAGTGGTTAGGCATCTGGATTGTGCTCAAGGGAGAGCGGAACTCTGATCGATTAAACACTTTCCAAATCCCCTTAGATTTGCCAAGCAGCAGGCATTCCAGGAATCTCCGTGCTGCCTACTAATAAACAACTTCTACAATAAAAAGCCCCTCAGAGAGAAGATCCTGCTCCTGAAGAACTGTGAGCTCCCCAGCGCCCGGAGAGGCGCTCGCTGTTACAGTGGTGGGGAGATGAATTTCACAGACTGGAAAGTATTTGGGAATTGGAAAAAAGAGTCCTGCAGAATAAGCTGGCCAGCTAGAAACCAAATGTGCTTTGCAGTTGCCCCTAGAGTTTGATTTTTCCGTAAAGGCTGTTTTGAACTCCAGATTCTTTGGATGAAAAGTGAGATCTTTCTTGCAGATTTATGAGAAGGTGGATACTGAAAATATACTCCAATGTTAAGAAATGGAATTTCTTTTGTTAGTTCTAGTGGCTGGGAGCACCAGCTCACAGGTTCAGAGACTGTCTGGAATCAGAGATCCATCATTGAGCTTTAAAAAACAACAACATTGTGGTTTTTTTTTTTAAAGCCAATTGAGAAGGACATACAGGGAACCTTGAAAAAAATGGACAGAATCACCATGTCTCTTAATGGTACTGTAGAGATACTGTACTCCAGTCCATACTGTAGAGATCATAAATTCTCCCCAAATCAATTTATAAATTGAATTCAAGTTTTCAATCAAAGTTCTGAATGAATTTATTTTGGTGGTGAGAGCACTTTAACAAAATAATTCTAGGTTTATCTTGGGGGGGAGGGCAAAAGATCTAAAACAATGTTGAGGAAAAGAATAGTGAAGAAATGCTTATACCTCTGAATATTGAAATGTATTGTAAAGCAAGTTAATAAAAAAAGAATGGTAAAAGCCAAAAAATAGGTGGACAGAGTAGAAAATCAAGACATAGCTCCAAGGATATGTAAGCATTTAGAGGAAGTTCAAATCAGTGGGAATTAATTTGTTGTTTTAAAAGAAATGATTCTTGAACAATGGCTGATAACGTGGGAAAAGAACAGGTTATATTTATACTTTACACCACACATCAAAATGAATTCCAGGATTGAAAATTTAAATGTTTAAAATGAAGTGATGAAAGAACTAGAATAAATGTTAGATGAATATTACTATAATCTTAGTTCTATAGTTTTTAAAACAGGGCAGAAACAACAAAGAAAACTATAAAAAGATTTAAATATATTAAATTTTTAAGTTTCTATAGGTTAAAAATGCTATAAATAAAAGATAATAACCAGTTGTAAAAACTTTTGCAATGCAAATTACTCTTTGAATATATATAAAAAGCAGTTTTTAAAAGATCATCCCAATAGAAAATAGGAATTACTATATAAATAATTCACAAAAAATATGTATCAAAGGCAAATAAATTTAAAAGTTCAACTTTATTAGTAAGCAAAGAAATGAAAAATCAAGATATAATTTGTATTAAGCTGGCAATTTTTTTAAAAAGAATAACAATATTTAGTGTTGGCCAACTTGTAAGAGTAGGCACTGCCATATTTTACTAAGGAAAATATAAATTTGTACAGTCTTTCTAGATCTGTGCTGTGCAATGGAACTCTCTGTGATGCTGGAAGTGTTCTTTATCTGTGCTGTCCAATATGGTAGCTACTAACCCTATATGGCTGTTGAACACTTGAAATGTAATTAGTGTGATTGAGAAAGTGAACTTGAAGTTTAATTTAACTTTAAATAGCCCACATATGGTTACCACATTGGATAGTGAAGACAAGAATATAATTTAGCAACATTTAGCAAATGCTTTTATAAATAGGTTTCTGCTTTTTCATCTCGCAATTCCATATCCTAAAGAAAAAAATCCAAGAGTCACATAGAAGTGCCTATATGTGTGATCATGGCAGTGCTATTTGTAAATAAAGCTGAACATTAACTAAATGTGAGATGTTTTAGGAAAAATAGCTAATGCTCATAATATACTCTTAGGTGAAAATACAATTGCCAAACATTATATACATTATAATTCTGCCTTTGAAAAAAAGCTTAACAGATGCCTATATTTACCCAATATGTAATAGCATTTCTCTCTAGAATATTTTTCAATTCTGTTTTTATGCTTTTCTGAATTTTCAAAAGTAACAATGAACATGTTACCTTTATATTCAACAAAAATAAATTACTTTGAATTTCAAAAAAAATCATTTCAAGTGTGAGGAAGATCTCTAACTAGTGTGCTGAGCTCTGAGCCTCACCATTGTAGAGGATGCTGCTTATTCCACATATAATCCTGGAATAAATTTCTAAATGTGCCATGTCATTATGGACCCAAAACTGCTTTGGGAAACAAATTGTGGGGAAACCTTTACAGGTACCTACTTTACATTTACCTGGACCCCTCTGACTTCCTTTAGTTGTCCTATTGCCTGAAGCGAGGGATATGGTGGTGCTGAATGAAAAACTTGCTAGGACAGCTACTTTTCGGTAGCTAGGGCAAGCGCTGCTGTCCTGAACTTGCAGATGAGAAAACTGTTCAAGCTTTGTCAATTCACTGGATGAAGTGACCTACCCAAGAACCTAGGATTGATTAGATCATGACAGAGCTGGGACAATGTCTGCTCTTGATTCCCAGCCAAGATCTAGCTTGCCATCTGCATCCGGGCGAATTTCTCCGATTGTGGAGCCCAGAGCCAGGAGATGGGCCAAAAGGTAGTGATAGCTAATAGGCCCCTGGGTGAGCCCTAAGGACATGGTCTTCTCTTCACAGATAAGAACTTCCTCAATTAGTGCTGTCCAGCACCCAACCACAGCAGAGCAGACAGAGAAAGAATGTTAACTTGTTTTCCCTGGGGCCTCTAAGGTCCTTTGTCCAGCAAGACATTGTCTTCAGGCTGAAGCCAGTGGGTCACAGGGCCCTGAATTCGCCTTTCTTCTCCCCACCCCTCAGCTCCCTTTTCCCCAGTGGATGGTTCTCTTCTTTTTTATGGCATTGAATCTCGGCTCATTTCAGCTTTAAGCAGGATGCATCTCTGGCCTGGAAGGAACCCAGATTATACATTTAATGGAACGTCATGTTTTCTCAACCAGGAGCAAAAGACTTTATAATGACAGCCTAGGCTACCACAGTAACACAATAGGGCATTATTAGCGGCTTTGGCGATGGGGTTGGTGGACTGAGCTTCACAAGGCTTTATACCGATGGAATTTCATGTTCATTTAAACATGCTTTTCTGGTTACAGTCAGGAAAAGTAGATTGCTGGAAATTCAATCAGGGATTTGAAAATTCAGAGTTGAAAGGCCTTTATCCAGAGAAAAACAGTCAAGGAGCTTCCTTTAAGTCTTCCAGCGGGTCCGCTAAGATTAACGCACTCCGTTGACCAATACACAGACATAACTGTACCTCTCCTCCCTCTCACAGGGCTCTTCTGCTACTGCACTGTGTATTTATGTATCATATATCGGTCTGCTTTATAGAGAGCTATTCATCATTTAAATGGAAAAAGGGGATTCTTCACTGTGTGTCTCAGGGAAGTGCTGGCTATGTTCATGTGTGCCCTAAAAACTTTGAAACTAGAATGGTGGCATGGAGATTAGAAGGAATGGAGGAGACATTGAGCTGGAGGGTGACAGTAAGCACTGAATAGCTTTATTTATAGGACTTGCCAAAGCCACAGCCTGTCACCCAATAAATCCCTACATTTGTAAAGGCCCCCCACAGGCTTACCAGGTGCTCCTTCGCCATTAGAGCCTCCATACCCCTCCCTCTGCCACTTCCTTTTTGTCCAGCACCAATTTTCTCTTCCCCTTAACCCCACACAAGGGGACCTTGTCTTGCCACTCAGAGTTCCAAGCCCAGGACCCACCACTAGATAATCCCCTGTCATAATGAGCAATCATTACTATGCGTTATACTTCAGGACCATGGTCATTAAACAGATTTTTATAACATTAGGCTGGGAACCTCACTACCAGGTATAGTATTGTTTTTCTGGGAAAATACCTTCTGGATTCGCAACTACTAACTTATAAAAGAAATCTTTTGAGTCAGAACTGAACTCTCCCAATACTTATGCCATCTCACAGATGTGCCAAACAATATTGTTTGGTAACTAGCACTACCATCCTTAACTTACAGATGAGAAAACTGTTCAACCTTTGTCAATTCACTGGGTGAAGTGAGCTACCCAAGGATCTAGGATTAGCTCATGACAGAGCTGAGATGATGTCTGCTCCCGATTCCCAGTCCAGCTCTTTCCACTCATCACTGCCCAATGCAGTTGGGTCATAATGGGAAGCACATGTCAATACAAGTAGAGGTACTGGGTGAATTCCTGGAATTAAAAATCCCTGCATCAGAGTTTCAGTAAATGATGATGTATAAGGCAATTAATATACTTAATTGAAGAACTACCACTCTGCTCTTAAGTCAGCTGTCTTTGATTGAAAGTTTTAGGACTTGAATCCCCTGCCCCCCACCTCCACCCCCACCCCAACTCACAAAGATGCTTCCAAGATCTGGAGGGATGGATTGGATGATTATGATGCACTTAAAGGTCAAATAAATTAGTGATTTGTTCAGATTGAACCTGATGGAGAAGGGAAATTCAACTTTGTTGATGTGTAAAAACACACCGATTCGGTTGCTTGTTTTCAGGTATGCTTTGGAAGAGAACTTTGGGTAGTGAAAATGTGACATTGGCTCTGAATAAGGGAAACACAGGGTTCATTAGCAGGCACCTTTAAAATGCTACAATAATGATTCTAAGAGGCATCAAGAAAAAAAGTGTTCAGGGGCCAGGAATGTGTGTGTGTGTGTGTGTGTGTGTGTGTGTGTGTGTGTGTGTGTGTGTGTGTGTTATTGAGATGGATTCTATGGTTAGTTTTAAATGTTCCTCCAATTAGTTTCTAGGTTTGGAGAGGACTTATCAGGCCAGGTAATAGTTGCTAGAACTGCCTACAGGTTGGAAGGTTTGGCATATGGGTCAAAAATAAGGCAAAAGTGTTTTTGTTTTGTTTTGTGTTTCTGTCTGGATCAGTCAAGTAATTAGCTCCAGTTTCCTTAGCTGTGGAGACCTGGTAACACTCAGTGTCAAGCTGAGAATAGAACCCAGGAGTGTTGGAGGAACGCACCCGTCCTAAGATAACCTGTAATTATCTCCAAATGCTGAAGGACTCCCAGTGGTCCAGGAACAAACTCTGGCATCCCTTAGTGAGACTTGGCTGTCACATAAATGCTAATTTAGAATGTTTGTCTTTTTTATGTGTGACCAAGTTACTAGATTTCTCCTCTCCCAGCCATTACTCGCCAACAAAAGACTAAGTGAATATTTGAACATTTCTCACATGTTTCTCAGACATGCCAGGTTCATAATAAAAAAAGTAATTAGATTTCTTCAATTTGGTTGAGTTTATTCTTTCACTCATTTGTCATAAATATCTCTCAATTCCAATAACAAATATGCAATCTATTAAAGGCATGGATAACACTATGCCTATTGCAAACAATGTCCTGTTCTGAGAGCTGCAAGGGATGTAAAAAAAAAAAAAAAAGCAAGAAGCAGTCCCAGACTTCTTACTTTTTAGACAGAAGGATATTAGAAGGACTCCAGGCAGCCAAAGCTAAAGGCTACAATGGGGGTTTGGGTGAGGGGGCTGGCAGAGAAAAGTTTAGATCAACATCAAGAAGAAATAACAAGTAACGTTTACTGAGTCCTTGTTAGCTTCCAGGCACTGTGGTAAGTGCTTTGCCTGTATGATCCCATTTCCTCTTTGCAACCACATAAGGTCAGTAAATTCATCATTTGACACATGAAGACACTGAGTTTTAGAAAAGTTACTCAAGGTCACTCTACGTGATGAAACTCAACCTCAAACCCAAGCCTGACTCATGATCTATGCACAAAGATAAAAAGATTCTTAACTTGCAAAAGAACATTGAATCAATCAGGGTAAGTAAGGTTATGCTGTGGTAACAAACAATCCCCAAAATCTCGATGACACAAAACAACCAGGTTATCAACTTTGCCTAGCTACATGTGATGAGGATCAGCAGGGGTCTGCTCATTAGTTGTTCGGGGAGCCAGGCTGGTGGAGACCCCTTCTCGATGCCTGTTTCCCTAGGCTGCAAGGGAAGAAAATGCCGGAGGGTCTCTGGCTGGCAATGAAATGCTCCAGCCACAAGTGACATGCCTCCTTCCACTCACAACCCATTGGTCAGAACTAGTCACATGGAAAGAAGATGAACATAATGTCATTCTTCCATGTACTTAAATGGAGAAGAAAGCCAGACATGGGTGGGCATCAAAAGCCACTACTGCAAGCATATAATTATTCACTGCTTTGGCCTGAGTAAGCAAGAAGGGAATAGTCATGAGAGGTCAAGAGATAAGAGTCTTCTACCATATAAAAGAGTTTGGAGCTATAAGTCTTAGATATACTTCGCAAGGTGGAATTACTATCAGACATGACAGTTCAGATCCACCCATGAGGTAGTGAGGGCTCCTGTTCTTTTCCTCGCTTCCTCATTCCTTCCATACTTTAGATGAAACATTCAATGCAGTGGGCAAAGGTTTAATTAGATGAAATGGGAGGAAGAAATGGAGATCAGACATGCTTCCCTGCTACCTGCATGTTACAGGAATGTATTGGAAAGCTAAGACTCTCTTTGCCCATAGTCTGTGGCATAGGAGGGAATTTGAAAGGCTGGGAAGGAAGAGCAGCCCCTGGAACTGCAGCGGCTGAGCCGACAGGATGCCTGAATATTGCAGAGGCTGATTCAGACAGAGTTTGCGAATCTGGGCTGCAACTAAATTTCTGAATAGGAGTGCTCTAGGCATTTTTGGTGGGACAATTTTTCACTGCAGGATGCTTAATCTTTCTGATATCTGCTTTGTCAATGTTATTTGTCTTCTTGGTCAATGAGAAAACCAATAAATAATGCCTATACGTTTGTTTTTAAATACCCTCCCATGAAATGGTACCACCCCAATTGAGAACCCCTAACTGACAGACTGCAGAGTAGAGCAAGGCAAGCCAATAATGCTGATTCCTAGCATCCCAGGATTACATCTGAGCAAGAGGAAGGAGGAAGGCTTTAGTGATCATTAGGCCGGTAGAAATTGTAGACCTTGGAAAGGAATATGCTACACAAGTGAATGACGTCACCATGAATCCAGCCACTTAAGCGGAGGATCTGGGAGAAACCCTCTTTCTCATACTGCCTGATCCTATCTGCTCCCACATTTATCCTGTGTCTACCCCATTCTCTGCTTCATCATTGCCTTAGTTCTTAGCTCAGGCCATTTCTCATCCAGTTCACTGAAACATTCTCTAAATTGGTCTCTTTATGTCTTTTCTTAGCTATCCCCCCCCATACCAAAATTGACCTTTTTAGAACACAAATTTAACCTTCACATTATTTTCCCTAATTCTTTAATCTTGAAACACCTCCAAAGCTCTTTAATTTTTTTTTAATCCACTACAAAAGTTTACTATTGATTAGGAAAGCCTTATAAGTTTTTGGAAGAACCTTCCCATCTTTAACATTACAATGTATTTAATATTGTAATGGTTCTTTTATTGCCTCTAAGGTTATTTCTGAGCAAAGTACTCAAGAACCTTATTGCACAAGCCACTGTATATTTCCTAGCTTTATCTCTTTCCACACTCTGTGGTTTCTAATAAAGCCACACTATGAACTAACCCATTCCCTCTCTTGCCTTTAGCTTTAATGCCCTACATGACTCTTCCTGTCTTTACATAACTGATGTCCTCTTACCCTTTGAGATTATTACTAATACTTGGTGCTCTCCCATCACTAGTTGTGGGCTGCCTGAGGTGATAAAAATTAAAAATAATCACCTCTCGCCCTGGCTGGTGTGCTAAGTGGTCAGAGCATTGGCTCGTGCACTGAAGGGTCGTGGGTCCAATTCCCAGTCAAGGGCACATACCTGGGTTGCAATTTTGATCCCCGGCCCTGGTGGGGCAGTGAAAAATAACCACTCAATGTGTCACTCCACATTGATATTTCTCTCTTTCTTCCTCTCTTCCCCCACTCCTTCCTCCCTTCCACTCTCTCTAAAAATCAATGGGAAAAATATCCTTGGGTGAGGTTTTACACACACACACACACACACACACACACACACACACACGAAATTATCACCTGTCTACATCACATAATTCAAAATCCATTCTTTTTTCAGACTCTCTCTCATCACATATCTCCTGATAAGCAGCATATTGTCCATTATCAAGAAATGGAGAGGAATAACTTCTCGTGATTTTGTCCGTGGGTCATATTTAGTGGCCTTACCATCTTTTCCTCAAACTGGGATGCTCAACCACATGCAGTTCCAATTCTAAGTGGCTGTAGGAACCCCCTGGCACAGGGCTTTGATGGCAAAAGGATTGCGATCAGAATCAGAGCCTTCCTGCCATCATTCCCTACATAAAAGATAATGCAGATATCAGGTTTAAGGAAATTATATAACCAATAACAGTGAAGTATTCTAACTGTAACCGAACACCAGTCACAATAATAATGTACGGCCAAGGGATTACAGAATACCATTGGACAGCCATAATCTAACCATAAATAAACAGATGTATGAGTCAAGACATTCCTGGTCTATGCTTTTTGTCCCAGTATAGCTATTAGTTGCTTCCTATTTTATTCTTGAAAGTATCTCAGTTTAGATTTTAAATGATATGGTCATCTTGATTATTAGCTGCCATAAAAGGCTATCAAATGAACAAAAAGTGTGAGGATTGAAGGCCAAACAGGTGAAGCCCTTGTAAACCTTATTCCATTAAAATTAGCAACCAGTTCAGCAAGCCTGATTCCTTTTAAGTGCCTCAATTTTAAGCTTTTCCTGGTATCCCCACTCCCAAATTCCCATAATCTGTGGAAATTCTCTAGTACTTCTCACTATCTTAGCACCCATCACTATGAATTATATACATTCCATAGCCCCTCCATGGGGAGGCAGTGTTGCACAGGTGTTAAGAGCACAGGCTTAAACAGCAGAAAGGAGATTGTATGAGTTTTGTTGGACTAAGAACATGAATACTAGGGCCAGACCACCAGAGTTCAAGTCCCACCCCTACCACTTACTAGTTGTGTGTCCTTGAACAAGTTACTTTGTCTCTTTGTGAACTCGGTTTCCTCATCTATAAAAGGGGAGCTAATCGAATAATAATATAGGGTTGTTGTGCTCAGAACAGAGTCCTATGTACTCATCGAGTGCTAGCAATTATTAAGTGGAAATGAGTACAAAATGCTCAGCACAAATGCTTGATGCTTAGTAAGTACTCAATAAATGTCAAGTTATAATTTTTAACCTTTATAGATTCTAAAGGACCTACCAGGCTTTCAAAAATCAGTTTGCTGAATCATTAAATATTATATTATACTAGAGGCCCGGTGCACAAAAATTTGTGCACTCGGGGCGGAGGGGGGGTCCCTCAGCCTGGCCTGTGCCCTCTCGCAGTCTGGGACCCCTCGGGAGATAATGACCTGCTGGCTTAGGCCTGCTCCCGGGTGGCAGAGGGCAGGCCCAATCCCTAGGTACAGCCCCTGGTCAGGCTCAGAGCAGGGCTGATTGGGGAGTTGGGGCGCCGCCCCCTGTCATGCACAGAGCAGAGAGATTGGGAGGTTGTGATGCCACCCTCAGTCACGATCAGGGTAGGGCCAATTGGGGGGTTGGGGCACCATTCCCTGTCACACTCAAGGCAGGGTCGATGGGGAGGTTGCGGTGCGACCCTCGGTCACGCACAGAGCAGGGCCAATCAGGGGGTTGGGGCACTGCCCTCTATCACCCACAGAGCAGGGCCGATCAGGGGGTTGGGGCGCCGCCACTCTCACACTCAGGGCAGGGCCGATGGGGAGGTTATGGCTCTACCCCGTCACACAGAGCAGGGCCCGTGGGGGGGGTGGAGGTTGGGGAGCTCCCCCCTACCAGGCACAGAGCAGGGCTGATCAGGGGGTTGGGGCGCCTTCCCCTGTCACGAACAGAGCAGGGTGGATAGGGAGGTTGTAGCCCCGCCCCCGTCACACACAGAGCAGCAGGGCGATCAGGGGGTTTGGGCGCTGCCCCCTGTCACGCTTATCCCGGTGCCGGGAGGCCTCATGGCTCCGCTGATCCCGGTGCTGGGAGGCATATTACCCTTTTACTATATAGAATAGAGGCCTGGTGCATGGGTGGGGCTGGCTGGTTTGCCCTGAAGGGTGTCCTGGATCAGGGTGGGGGTCCCCACTAGGGTGCCTGGCCAGTCTGCGTGAGGGGCTGAGGGCTGTTTTCAGGCTGTGGGTGACTGAAGCTCCCAACTGCTCCTTTTTTTCTTTTTTTATTCTGGGCCAGCTTTAGCTTGAGGCTTGGCTCCAGCTCTTAGTCCTCGGCGGCTGAAAGTAGGTTTCTGGCCTTTGCTTACGATGTTGCGAATCTACTGGCTGAAGTCCGGAGGTATTTGTTACAGAGTTTCTTAAACTGCAGGCTCAGAGGCCTACAGTGGCAGGTGGGGAACGTTGGTTTCCTCCGTCACTGAGGCAAGCAAGCCTCATGTTAGTTTCAAGCTGCCTGGCTGCCGGCGGACATCTTGGCTGACAGTAAATTTGCATATCTCACTGATTAGCCAATGAAAAGGGTAGCAGTTGTATGCCAATTACCATGTTTCTCTTTTATTAGTGTAGATTTGAACCTACTAAAAATAGATCCAGCAGGAAAGAACAGAGAGAAGCCATATGCTTTGGCAAAAATAAAGGCATTGCTGACTTTTGTAAGTGCTTTGTCTTCAGGGAATCATAAATGCAGAAACTGAAATTGAATGATTTAAAGGGCTTTCTAGGAGATGAGAAAGAAAATTTGTTTCTGACTTCTGGAAAAAAGAAAAAAGCTGAACATAGACAGTTAGCTTCTCCTTTACTGCCTCCTTCACTATCATCTAAAACTGCTCCCCTTCCCCAAACAGAAAGTTTTAAGGAGGCCTCTGGGGGAATCCTGATTCAGGTCTAAAGACAAAGGACAGGACACTGACCTGTAACACACTTGTGAGAAATTCCACCAGAAACAAAGCAGATGGATTGAATTTGAAGGAGGTCAGCCAAGGTCTACTTTCAATTCTGCTTCTAAGTTGTAAAAAAAACATGTAGAGGAAGATTCTAGAAGAATCCCAAGAATAATCCCAAATCTGGAAGTGAGTTGGAGTTCCGAGTGGGAAGAAGAGGGATGAGAACCATCCCCTTGTGCCCTGCTGCCATGTGCCTCAGCATCATGCAGAGGCAGCTGCACTGGGCAGTTGAAGGGGCAGTTTCATCACAAAAGAGTGAGTCCATGAACACCAGGCATCTTTCTGATTTTGCCCTCCCCCAATAAAATCCGGACACATGAAGAAGGGCTAGTTTGCTCTTGTGAGTAGGTCCTTTGGTTTTAGGCCAGTTGGTTTCATGGAAAGTTGTAGCACATCTTCAAGGAACAGAAAATTGCAGTCTTAGTTAAACTCTTCCAGAAAATAGGAAAAGATGAAGTTTCCCAATTTGTTTTAGGAAGCTGGCATATATCTGATACCAATATCTACCAAAGATAACACATCCAGATGCAAAACTTCTGACCAAATTGGAATAAAAACTTAAATCTGAATCAAATATAATCAAAACAAAACTAACAGTGTACTAAGGAATAGTAATACATCAAGGCCAAGTAAAATGTATCCTAGGAATGCAGGAGTACTTCAGTATTTAGGAAACGTATTACAGTAACTCACATCTACTTTGAATGCTGAAGATGAAAACCAAATTATTTCCTCAGCCGAATCTGAAAAGACATGTCTCCAAATACTTGAACGTTCAAAGGATACAGAGGATATGAATAATAATTAATGAGGTTGATTTAATAAATATATTTTGAACCCTATACCCCACAGAGAATAAACTTTCCTTTCAAATGCCCATGAAATATTTATTAGGTCACAAAGAATGCCTCCCTATATATCCCAAGGCACAATTTTTTCAGTCTACATTCTCAGCAATAAATAACAGGAAATGAATAGCCAAAGTACACTAACCCTCAGCTACTAGGGGAAAAAAAATTTAGATTTTTATATTATCTTGTCATGAGGAGGACTGAAAGAAAGTGACTCTCTGAGACGTAGGATGGCAAACTATGGCTGGCAGACTGTTTTGGTAAATAAAATTTTATTGTAGCACCACCACACCCATTTTGTTCAGCTACTATCAATGGCTACTTTTGTGTTACAACAGCAGAGTTGAGTAGTTGCCTCGGCAACCACATAGCCCTCAGAGCCTACACTATTTACTGTCTGGCCCTCCACAAAAAAAAGTTTGCTGACTTCTGGATTAAGAAAACATTTGCACCCCAATAGAAAATGGGCAGAGAATATTGGTACCAAGGTCAGCAGTTGCCAGGGACTTGCACTCAGTTTAATTCTCTGTGTGCATCATCTTTAAATTCTTAATAATTTTTGTACAGGAAGGCCCTGTGTTTTCATTTTGCACTGGGTTCTACTAATCATGTAGCTGCTCTTAATTGATACTCAGCATTTTTAAAATGAAGAAAATCAAATGAACAATAGATATCGAAAAAAAACCAGTGGCTTACAATAAATAAAATCCATCCACATCAAAACGATAATGAAATCCATATTCACTTAGTAAACATACAGATATTTCAGCAGGAGCTAATCCTGAGTGTGGGTGAAGGGTAAGAAAATGAGTCTTTCCTATCTTACTCCCGAGGGTTTAATAGTCATGAGGGTGGGAAGTGAGTTCCAGCAGCTACCAAGTCCTGCACTGAGGTCACTGTGTTCCAAGCAGGATGCTTGTCACCTCATAAACATTAGATTTAATCCTCAAAACGATCTGTAGGAGATAGGTACTATTACTACCTCCATTGCATAATGGAGGAGGCTGAAGTTTTAAACATGAACCATCTTGTTCAGATGTCACACTAGAAGTGGAAGAATAGGAGTTTGAGCTCACATCAGCCAGCCAGTCGGTGCTCATAACCGCTGGTCTGGGCAGTCTCGAGAGTACATTGTCCCACATTTCTGGGGGAGTTTGGTCATAACCACCCAAGACTCTTAGAATTTGTATAAACTTTAACCCAGAAAGTCTCCTCTTGGGAATTTTTTCCATCCAGTATGGAGAAATACAGTAATCAAAAAATACAAATATCTCAAGGTGGAAAAACTTATTCCCACTGTACTAAAATTTATAGAAAATAAGTTAAAGCTGCTTAGCTTATCTTCGAAAGACTTTTCTGCTGGGTGCAAGTGCGGGGAGGAGAGGGGGCAACGTTCTTCCAAACTGGAAATCTTAGTCCAATGCAAGAATTTAAACACTCCGTAAATTTGTCTGTTTAAGTTTGCTCCTACTCCCTTCTCTTGCTCTTACAGATGCATGTTTGAGGGGAGGCTTATTGTGTCCTTGGGCACGCATGTGGAGGGGGCCCCTGACTTCCCTTGTCTGGTCGTGGTCTCCTGGTGGTCATCCATAGATCACATTGGTGGCTTTGGCTAGTGACCCGTAGGTCTCATTTATCACATCTTGATGTACATTGCAATTATGAGAAATACCTTTGGGCGGCTAACCAATTTTCTGTGGTGTTGTTTTTAAAACAACAGTGATAACAATTTTGGGTTGAACTTGCATGAGAGTACCAATAGATATCAGAAAATATTTTTAGACTTTCTTGGGGTGTGTGTGTGTGTGTGTTGAAAAAGGGGAATTAGTGGAGGTGAACGGAGACCATATTTTGCTATAATATCCTCTTGATCTTGAAAAAATACAGTTTACATCTTGAAACATTATGTATACATTACTTACACATAATTGGCCAAAAGTTTCACACAGCATTACTTTCTGTATGCAATATATCGTGATATTTCTATTCTATTCTTTTTTTTTTTTTTTCAAAATGTTGGCAACATCCCACCAAACTGCTTTCCCCAATCACTGATAGTTTGTATTCTATAGCTTAAAAGTCATTGTTTCCATAGCCATCGGTTGGATTGACTCAAAGGGAGATTCCTCACAAGTCAGTAGGGTGGGGCAGGGCACCTTGGGCTGGGGTCTGCGTGACACAGGCAGGAGCAGGGTGAGTAGCCTCAAACTCAAAGTACAGTGCTTACTGGGTTGGTTTGGGTCTGGGCCGGTATCTGAAGAAGCTGGAGTGGAAGCAAGAGTTGAGGTCAAGCTTTTTGAGCAGGAAGGAGGCTTGGCCATGACCCCAGACAGTAATAGGAGGGTTAGGGCTGAAGGCCTGGTCTGGGTGTAGGGTTCCAGCCAGTTAACGTGCAGTGTGAGGTTAGGATGGAGGAAGGAAGACCAAGAAAAAAGCCGGGGAGTGGAGGGAGAGGGCAAATGGACTTGGGGTCTTTCATGGCAGAACTAATTGCTGGTCCCCCTTAAAGGTGCCCGAAGCCGCCATACCCTTCAGGGTTAGTGGGGATCTGGGTGGGTTATTGAGGACATCAGAGACTTCTTTGGGGTGGGGCTAAGGAAAAGCGGGGACTGAGGGTTTTATAATTTCCACCCTTAAAGTAACTCTGCTCTTCCGGATTTATAAGATTCCCGGGTGACGGTTCCAACTATGAGCTCTCTTTTTTCCCTTTCGTTGTCTTCTAACCCATGTGCAAAAGAAGGGGAAACAGTTCAAACTCAATTAGGCCCACTTGATTTTGACTCTGGTGTTGTGTGTGGCTAATGGAAAGAGCCTGTGTTTCTAAGGAGCTTAACCACAGGGAGGTTTGGAAACTCACATAAACACAAAAGAATGTATTTTAGACAACAAATCAGACTGAGACTCCGAGATCTTATTTTTCTTCTACTCTTTGCATATTAGACCCTTGGAAGTAATTGAATGGCAATCTGAAGGCAAAAATCCCTCAGCAGGAACACACAGTGCATGCAATGAAACAAAAATTTGTTGACTTCTTCTTAAAATATTTTATTTATTGATGAGAGAGAGAGAGAGAGAGAGAGAGAGAGAGAGAGAGAGAGAGAGAGAGATCTATGGTTCCACTTAGTCTTGCATTCATTGGTTGCTTCTTGTATGTGCCCTGACCAGGGAACCAAACCTGCAATCTTGGTGTATCAGGATGACGCTATAAGCAACTAAGCTTCCTGGCCAGGGCTGTTGACTTCTTACCACGTTCCAAACACTGGAGAGGGCATCAAAAAACAAAAAGAAGTAAGAAATGCTGGGGCTTTCCCCAGCAGTGACCTTCTTGAGGGACTATCACTGAGGACTGATGGCTTTGCCTCCCTATGATCTGGGAAGTCCTCAAAGCCAAGACGGAAGGTGTGGGAAGGTGTTGACTCTGATTTTGAGTAGACCCAGGTATACTGAATGAATCTTCCAGCACAGAGCTCTGTTCACTGTGTTCAAGCAGAATTCCTGAGAGGTTACTTGAATTCCAAGTTTTGTTGAGATTTATATTTGTGGACACAAAATGCCGAGAAGGGACCTGGACCCTGCTACCCAGCTGGCCCATTGGGCTAGAATTATATTTGAAGCAGGATTTAATTGAGTCAAATATCAGGGACCTTTCACATCCACTGATTTCTAAAATGAGCATTTCAACTTTCTGTGGCTATGGTTTGCTCAGCAGTTGTGTGTTAAAACAAATTATAAAAAAACCAATCCACAACAGAGTCCAATGGAACATTTCCCAGCACCACTTATATTTGGATTATGAAAGAGTTTTTATTTTTTCCTTGGAGCTTCGGTCACAATGGCTGGGAGAGCCATTACTACCTGAAGAGAACATCAGGATTCCATAGCTGGGATTTTAAGATCATTAACTCTTAAAATGGTTGGCAGATAAATGAGATATTTTACACATTGTAGGGTGGAGAGATGCTGGAATTGGATCCATTCTCTGCCACTTCCCCAACCAACACCCTACTTCTGGCTGTGACCAGGAGTCCACTTAGGTCCTCGGGGTTGAGAGAAAGCCAAGGGTCTGAACATGGACACACCACCCTGGATTGATTATTCTGGGAGTAGCTACTAGGGCAGTTTTCAAAGCAGAAAATCAGTTTACAAGGCAGAGTGCAGATGATGCACGTGTGTTTTAACAGAAAGTCCAAACTGAGTCCAAGGCCCAGCATACCCACCCCCGTGGGAGAAGGGAAGGAGGCTGATTGAGGTGCCAGTGGGCAGGTGCCAGAGGCCCGGTGGATGAGGTCATTAGAGTTCAGGGTGGTGGTGAGACCGAGGAGAGGACTGTGGCACCAGGCAGGCAAGCAAGCCTCTTGCTCTTGCGGATTTGAGTAAAAGAAATAGAAGCAGCACCCCCATCAGGGCTCTTTCCTTTTCCTTGTGGTGATTTGATCTTGGGGAAGACAGCGCATGGGTTAAGAAGGCTCAGTAATAAGGACTAGAAGAAGTCCAAGGTGCAGATCTAGATAATCCTATACTCGGCCCCTTTAGTAGCTGAGGCCCCTTGGGATCTCATGGTAACCCAGAGGACACAAAGCCAGTTTGGTTCCCAGAATTTTAGATTATATTTACCCTCAATGCTTGAGGGAACAAGCTATGTACATTTCAAGTGTGTCCCAGAGGGGATATATTTTGGTCAAGGCTTACATAATTGTGTAAAGAGTGATCATGTGTAAATATGAAACAAACCTCAACTGTAATAGGGCAAGTCTGATCAGAGTTAGAATGTGTGAAACAAGCTGGGCAATACCTCCTCGCCTGTAGTTTTGCCTTGGAGGCCTCGTTTTATTTTCTTCTTGAGAAACTACAGCACCTACCCAGTAACAAGAAAGTTTTCCGGATAGATCTAAATTTTTCTCAACACCCCAGTATATTTCTTGACTCTTTCCCTATATCTAGCATCAGCAAATCAGATGGATACCAAAATTGCATAAATTTTACATGTTATTCAAAAGAATAGTGAAAATGAAATGTTTTAAGACGAAAGAAAGTGAATGGTTATGGGGTGATCCTTTTTAATAAATAAAGGAATGCAGGCTGATTTGTGGCTGTGAAATAGAGCTAGTCCTTGAAACAAAGAAGTAGTAAACCCAGAAAAGATGGACTCCAAACGCTCCTTAAGCTGAGAGTCAGGAAAATCTCTCAATTTTAGTTCAAGTCCCTATTTCACCAACACTTTGCCTCCCCTCCCAGTATAATCCCCTCAATGCACAACTTCTCTGCTGATCGAACTCAGGATGGAGGAGGTATGGGGATTTTTTGCAAATCAAAAGGCATCTGATAGTCCCTCTCAGTAACCAAACTTTTAGGTAGTGCTTATCCTGGTCATGTGGACGAAAGCACAGCTTTGCACTTCAGAAGTGGACACAGATGACCAGTGTCCAAGGAAATCTCTTGATTCCAGTGGAAAGGAGTTACAGAATTCTGGATTGGATCATGGCTTATAGTCCGTCAGTCATGTGGTGCCTCTACCGAGGCACGTGCACAGCACTGGGCCATACCCAGCAGACTCTCACCAGGACCCCCAGGACCAGAGCATCTCTACCCCATTGCTGAAGGAGAGCAGCTGGGACAGGTTTTTGAGATTTAAAGTATACAACTGAATGCTTTCCAGGATTATGGCTGAGATTCTAATGAATGAGGATTTCCAAAACATTAAAAGCCCAAGGGTAGTAGATGCAGCTCTGTTAAGCTCTTAGGAGACTTGCAGCTGCCATGAAGCTCAGAGGTCTATCGCTGATGATTAAGTAGGCGCATTTGCCAAGGAGCTGTGCTCTAGAATTAGGGCCCAGCTGCGAAGGCTCCTCAGGTTCACATAGGGTCATGGGAATTGGCGGGAGTCATGTGAGCCCAAACCCAGAGTATTTAACCAGACGAGGGAGGAAGAGGTGACGTCAAGCTGGCCAAAGATCAGGACCTTCCATGAGCAATAGAGGTTTCTCCTCTCCGTGCTCTTCTTTCATCCACTCCACAAACAGGTAGATGCTGGAGAGGTAAATATCCCTAAGACCCCCACAAGGGGAGCTTGACAGAAAAAGTGATTGCAACCTAATATCAGAGGTTGATGGCTGAGAGACAGACATACACTGTGCTCTGAACGCAGGAGCAGGGACAATGAGCCCCATCTTTGTTGTCAAAGGCAACAGGCCGAGACTGAGTTGTGTCTTGAAGAATGAGTAGGAGTTTGCCAGTGTGGACATTGAGTGTCCCAAGCAGAGGGAATATGTATAAAAGCTTAGGGACAGGAATGGAAAAGGTTTATTGGAAAGGTTTATTCTTGACAGGAGGGGCCTCCAACACTCTCTCCACCCTGACCTCTTTCCCCATCTCCCAGCTTCTCACCCCCTACTCTATGGGCTGCTGCCACATGAAACTGCTGGCTCTTCCCCGAACAAGTATTTAAATACAGGGTTGGGGGAAAAGTAGGTTTACAGTTGTAATACAAATAAATAATACAACAATTAATAAATAACAGCACAAGAATGAACTCTGTTTCACTTATAACTGTAAACCTACTTTTGCCCATTCTCTGTGCATTTCTATATTTACTTTTCTAGAAGAGTTGAATGGTTTTTCAAATACTGATTTACCGTCCTTCAGGGGATTGCCTGATCTGATCCTTTGTCTATTTTTTCTATTTGCCTTTTAAATGTTTACTTGTACCAATTATTTACATATCCTGGACACGAATCTTTCGCCTTTTATATTTGTTGCAGACCAATCTTCCCTCACTCTTTTCTTATCTTTGAACTTGTGTATGGCATATTTTGTAATTCAGGATTTTTGATACTTCTGGTAGTCAAAACATCCTTTTCCAAAAAAGTAATTCCTACTTTCTGCATCTGGTCGAAGAAACCCTTCATTAACCTGATGACATAAAAATCTATAATTTGCTCAGTGAATTTAAAGGTTTGTCATTCCCATTAGGCTTTAATACATCCAGGGTTACATTTGGTAGGAAATTGTGAACCAATTAGTTTTTCCCAATTAGCGATACATTGTCATGGCATCATTTATTCAAAGGCTTATTCTTCCTCCTCAATTTGAATCACCTCTTTCACTATATAGCAAGACCTCACACAGGTTGAGGTCTAGGTTCTCTGTTCTATCCCATTGGCTCTGCTGTATGTCATGTATTCTACATATGGGGTCATTATATCTGATAGGGCAAGCTTTCTAATCTTGCTCTTCATTTTCACAATTGCCCTGATGACTTTTAGATCCTTAATCTTCATTTCATTTTTAAAGTCAGTTTTCTAGTTTCATAAAACATCCTATCAATTTTTTTCCTAGAATTGAACTTATAGATTAACTTGGGTAAAGTGAGATATCCTTATGATATGGAGTCTTTCACTGTAGAATCGTAATGTTCTTTATCATTTCTGTTCAAATCAGACATATCTGTCTAGTTGAGGGGCAGAGAAAAATAAATTCTTCTCATAGAGCTGGAATACATTCAGTGAGAATTCTTAGGGATTTTGTACCATGGAGAGGAAAGCATAAAATCTACGTTGCACAGATTCATCTTAAATAGTCTAAAACAAGGTAAAATGGTCATAAATACCTCTCTGGAAGTTAAAATTAAGGTAAATGAAATTAATCTGAAACCAATGAAAAATATTTGCAGTAGAAACTGTCAGACTAAAAGGAACAAACTCTAACCTCAACAGTTATTAGCATGATAGGCAGAAATGCAGAGCTCAGCTGAAATAGATCCTTAAGTAAAAAAAAAAAAGAGAGAGAGAGAGAGAGATCGTAGCTTCAGAAAACAGTGGGTTAGAACAGAAAAATCTACTATGAAGCCATTGCAACAAATTGAGTATGTGCACTGTGGAAATAATTATAAGCTAAATTGAAGCCATAATAAATAGTATCAGTAAAACAGAAGTCGACCTTGAGAAAAAAAGAAGCCCCTTCCAGATTTAAAATTCTATAATTCCATGTGCCCTAGAGAATATTTCCCTCTTTCTCCAGTAAGGGGTTTCCTTTTTAATAAATAAAAGGCTGTGTAGGTTTTCTTCTTTTATTTATTAGAATGACTAGTTACACTAGATTTCCTTACATGTCGAACTGTCAATACATTCCTGAAATAAACTTTGCCAATTAATTAATTATTATTCTTTTGGATTCCTGTTGGATTCATTTTGTTAACATTTTCTTTGGAAAATTTGCCCATATATATATATATATATATATGAAATTGGACTGTTTTTTGAGGAGGGGGATTTGTTTATCTGTGTCCACTGCAGCATCTAATTTGTGCTAATCTCATTCAACTGAATTAGAGTTGTTTTCCTTCCCTTATCAAAGGAATAATTTAAATAGCTCACAAAAATAACAGTTTCCTAAAGATTTGAAACTAACCTGTAAGTCTGATTGAGCCCGGCTTTGTTTGCTTGTTTGTTTGTTTGTTTTAGTGTATGAGTGTGTGGCATGGGAATGGAAAGGGGTGGGAAGTCCAGTGAAGGAGTTCCCCTTAACAAAAAATTTAAGAACTCTAACATTAACTCTAAACACCATTTCAGATAATTTCCAAACTTACAGAGTTTCAGAGAATGAGCCCAGTTAATAGATAGGTCCAGTATCAATGAATAATATGAAGAGAAATGATGAAAGGTAAAGACAAATGAATACCTGATTAAGTAACGTCTGCTTTTGTTTTCCTAGATCAGGAAGTGTGATGCACCACTGGAATGAGATCTATTACTTTGTGGAACAGTTGGCTCACAAGTTCATCAGGTGAGAAACACATGCATAGTTCTTTTCCATGAGCAAAACCAGCCTGCATTTGCTGTTCTACAAATTACTACTTCAGGGATGCTTTTTGGCAAAGGTAGACCCTCGGATCTTGGATGAGACTTTGTTTTTATCTTTGCCACATCTTAAAGTGACTATTAGCTTCATGTTTTCAAGAGGACCCCAATTTAGTTGAAAGACCAACATTTTAACCTTGTCCCTCTCTTGCTGAAGAATATATTCTTCTAGAATGATAATTAATATGTTCTTGCACAGTGTATCAAGCTGGAGCAATTGGCTCATTGTAGGAGGGAGTATAGGTATATGTAAAGTGACCAAGTCATCCCAGTTTGCCCAGAATTTTTCTAGTTTTAGCACTGAAAGTCTCACATCCCTCATTCCTGGGCAAACTAGCTATGTGCCCTATCAGGTAGAATTCTCTGAGCATTCTCAACACTGCCTTCCAAGAGAGGACAATGCAGTTTTGAACATCATCACTATAAACCAGTGATGGCGAACCTTTTGAACTCGGCGTGTCAGCATTTTTAAAAAACCCTAACTTAACTCTGGTGCCGTGTCACATATAGAAATTTTTTGATATTTGCAACCATAATAAAACAAAGACATATTTTTGATATTTATTTTATACATTTAAATGCCATTTAACAAAGAAAAATCAACCAAAAAAATTAGTTTGCGTGTCACCTCCGACACACGTGTCGTAGGTTCACCATCACTGCCATTGTAGGGACCTTGGAGGGCCCACTTTCCAGTAAGTATAGACACCCACTAGTAAAGGAAAGGAGGCCACTTCAACCTCCCTGGGATAAACAACTGTAAGAGCTTCCATGGATATGCTTGAAGCCAGCTGTCAAGGTCTTTGGTAAAATTGTTTCCAATTGTAAATTCTAAAGCAGCTCCTCTCATCCTGGCCCATGTGGCTCAGTTAGTTGGTTGGGCATCGTCCTGTGCACCAAAATGTTGCGGGTTCCATTCCCAGTCAGGGCAAATGCCTGGGTTGTGGGCTTCATTCCTGGTAGGGGGCTGTGCAGGAGGCAGCCAATTGATGCTTCACTCTCACATTGATGTATCTCTCTCTCTCTCTCTCTCTCTCTTTCTCTCTCTCTCTCTCTCTCTCTCTCTCTCTCTCTCTCTCTCTCTCTCTCTCTCCTCTCTCCTCTTTCCCTAAAAATAACTTTAAAAAATCTTTTAAAAAATTAAAAAAAATAAAGCAGCTCCTCTCTTGCTGATGGCCCTTGTAAAGTCTTCCAGCCAATATGAGTAACCATACACTTTTTGAATGAAGTTCTTTATCTCAGAAGACAGTTCTTCTCTGAGATCAGGGTGATGACACACATGTTCCCTCCAAATTCAGCTAACAGTCTCAGCATGTACCTGCCTGCCAGTTTGGAGGGAGATGTCCTCTCTGTGATACCAAAAATTGGACGCTGCAGCAGGAAGCAGCTACACCCAGATGAATGAGAAAAACAGATGCTGAGAGGAGAGAGGTGGATGGGGGGAGTTGAGAGAAAGGAAAGAAGCAGATACACAGGTGGCATTAAATGCAAACTATTTAAGAGACTCCTAGAAGCTTAGAATTGAAAGGAACAACCTCCCAACTTATCTACTAGTATTCTAAGAGGCAATCACTCTCAACTTGAATGGCTCTGGTGAGAAACTGCTGCCAGTTGAACAATTCCAGTTTCCAGAAAGGTCTTTTGGTCATTGAGCCAAAATATCCTCTCCTGCACTTTTTTCCATTGATCCTTTGGAGTGATAGAAAACAAACCTGCCTCCAGACACTCGACAGTATCTGCTATGTCTCTGCCCTTCCGGCCTTCTGTTCCCCCTGAAGCAGAGGAGTCTACTGGGAAAAGCTTTGAAGTTAGGCAGGTGCAGATTGGAATCTAAGCTCCATTGTGCAACCATAGTAATTAACTCGGCTGAACCCTAGTTTGCATGTAAAAATTATGGGAGAAAACATGTGCAAACCAACTAGCCCAGCACTCAATTTAGAGTGGGTGCTAGACACTTCTCTTTGCAAGTTCCTTCTGCCATTCCAGACACTTCAGTGTCTTAGAATCAAAGGAAGTTAGAGGGTAGGAATTAGGGAAGCTATGAGACCACATAATCCAATCCTCTCATTTTACAGATAAAGAAACTGAGGACCCGTGTAATTGACATGACCTAACCCAGACCGCGAGGCACTTTCCTCTGTTATCTCCACTGACCTCCCTGGCTATGGGCCCCATCCAAGTGTGGCACCAAGACTTTACTGTCATGCAAACTCCAAGCAGGAGAGACTGTTTTATTGATAGCTGCAGCCCACGTGCTCATAACAGTACCTGACACATAGTATATGATCAGTCAGTAATTTTGAGGAAGTGAATACATTTTGAAAAGGATGGCTGGTTTTTATTGATCATTGTAACAAATAGTCTAGGCAGCTGATACTGCAGAGGGGAAGTTTATTCAATAACAGTGATTAATAACGGTATAAATATATCATTTCTCATTTCAGTGGGATCCTTGAAATTTCAAGTCCTATTATTTGTCTTTATTCTGACCCCCTCAAGTTTTCCTAATAGTCAGTCTAACTCTTCACCATTTTCTTTAGGCCTCCAAGCTATACCTTACACTCATCACTCTCAGCAAGGAGCCTCACTTCCTGTTTCACCAGGAACCTGGAGAAGAGCACACAACTGATTACCTCAGGTTCCATGCATTATCACAAGATGCATGCATGTCCTTCTCACCGTCTCTGAGATTCAAGTACCCCACTGTTTCAGGCCAATTCCTGCATTTTAGTCCATTTTATCCCACTATTTCCGATCTCCTCCAGGTCTTTATTTCTTTTTTATGTTTTCTCTACATTTCCCCTGCCTCCATTTCCACTGTTAGTAGACACCAACTAATCTCTACTGCCCCTTGTCGGAAAAGGAGGAGCAACAAATCTCTTGATCATGTGTTCCTGCTAATACTAACATATCTTACTTGTTTCTCACTCAAATATCCTTAAAAACTCGCTCTGTCTCTATATCCCTATTTCTTTTTTTTTAAATTTATCTTTATTATTGAAAGTATTACAGTTGTCCCCTTTTCTTCTCCCATTAACCCCCTCTACCCTACTCCTGCCTCCTCCACAGGCCTTCCTTATATATGCATATAAGTTCTTTAGTTAAACTTTTCCCCCACTCCATCCCCCCTCTGAAATACTCAGTTTGTTGCATGCTTCTATGTCTCTGGATCTATTTTGTCTATTTGGTTCATTCGATTCCATATACAATTGAGATCACATGATACTTGTCTTTCTCTGACTGGCTTATTTCGCTTAGCTTCTTATTCATCCCTTAACTCACTGCCAACTGGCTGCTCTACCCACCCTCCAGCTGCTTGCTCTCGCCCAAGGCCCTACATGGTGCCCTAGAGGACAGAGCCAGTGAGCTTCTTCAGCTGGACAGAGGAGCCTCACTGAGTCAGGTTTATCTTTCCTTGGAATTCTCTCCTCCTCTAGCTTTCAGTTCTCCTTTCATCTCACTGGCCAGAGCCAGGCCTGTAAATGCTGATGTTGGTTTTAAATTTGGCTCACATTCCTTCTTGCTGCTGACACTTTCTTTGAACAGTTTTACTCACATGCTGAGTGTGCTGAGAACTCTGAAATTACGTCTCTAGCCCAGACTCATATACCAACGGCCTCTTGGAGGCCTACGTTTCCCACATCTGAACTGTATTCTTTCCAAGAGCTGAACTCTCTGTAAGGGAGGCAGTGCACTGTAGTGCTTAAGAGTCCAAGTTCTAGATGAGAATGTTTGGTTTCAAGCCCCAGATCCACCATCCTCCCACTGTGTGACCTTTATCTTTCAAGGTCTCAATTTTCTTTTGTAAAAAAAAAAATAAGAATAATAACAGTACTGATCTCATAAAGTTATTCTAAGTTTAATGAGATAATACTGGCAAATCACTTAACAGTAGTGTCAGGCACATAGTAAGCACTTGGTAAGTTTGGCCATAATTAGTATGGTCATTATTATTGTTATTTAGAATAGGTATCCTGCCGGGCCAGCACTGGTGATGTAGTAATAGGTAGCGTGGTGTCATGCACAGAGAGCCCAAGTCTGCTTCACGAAACCAATATTCAATACACCAGCTATTGCTTGGGCTCCTCCCAAGCATTAAATACCATGCTAACGGTTTCCAAAGATGCTTCAAGCATATGGTAGGTAATGAATGTAGACTTCATCCTGGAAGCAATAGGAGCCATTAGAGGTTTTATTGCAAATGATTGACAACATCTGATTTATATTTTAGGAAAATAATTCTGGGAGCAGGGGAACAAGGAATGATGATAGATAAGTTCATCCCTAGGCAATAACTGTAGTGGTCAGATAACTGAGGTCAAGTTCTTAAGCTAAGAGATGAAAAGAGAGAGAGAGAGAGAGAGAGAGAGAGAGAGAGAGAGAGAGAGAGAGAGAGACAGGTTTGAGTGCCGGGGTCCAGCCCCAGCGGGTCCAGGGGTCCCCAAAGGCGTGGACGGAGTAGGCGAAGAAGGAAGGACACAGAGGCAGCGTTCAGTTGATCAGCAGCCTAGCCAGGATCTCCAGCCAGGATCTCCAGCCAAGTTCTGGTCTCGATCTCCAGAGAGGTTCTGCTTTGGATCTCCAGGGAAGTTCTGTAGCCATGTTCCCTCGATAGGTTCTCCAGCCAGGTTCTGTCCAGGTTCTCCAGTCAGGTTCAGTGTCCAGGTTCCAGTCAGGGTCTCCTGCCAATCTCTGTAGTCAGGTTCAGCCCAGGATCCCTTGCCATGTTCTCCCGCTAGGCTCTGTCTCTAGGCTCTGAGGCCAGTCCTTCTCCAGGATCCTCCGGCATGCTCTCTCCAGCAAAGTTCTTCTGTCTCTAGGCTCCGTGTAGGTTCTGTCTTCTTGATTCTGTTCTAAGTTGTGAGTGTTTCTGTCTTGTTACAACTGTATTTATACCAGTTGATTCAATCCTATCAATCTCTATTACAAAGGTTAGGGCGTTTCTTATCTCCATTCCAGGGAGAAAAGATTATGTAGTTTAAGCATGATTGTTCGTAGTTAAAGGGATTAATTACCCGCCTGGCACTTAGTTGAGGGGTTTTATTCCCTCCCTAACTTCAGGGGAAAATCCCTACCTGGGGATTCAACCTTTCTCGGAGAGGTGACTTTGGTTAAAACACAGCGCCAAGAAGGTGAGCAAACATTATTAAGAACCGTATGCCATATATGCCAGGTCCCTTGAAACAGCAAGGATGGACCGGCTCCCGGCATTTGAGAAACATTTAGGAAGTGAGAAAGATACTAGCTGGGGCCAGATCAGGTTTGGGAGGTTACTGCATTGTGAATAGATTGGTGCTATGATGGATGAACCAGTTGGCCACCCAACGATAGCCCTGCAGTCTGACAGTCCATTCTGCAGACAGAAGCATATTTGGTCCTTAGCTGAGAGTTGTTCTGACTCCCAGAACAGGTAAAATTCGTCAATTGTACATTGACAAAGCTTCTAAGTAATGCCATATAAAAATCATGCCAATATATTAATTACTAATGAGAAATATAACTATCAACTGGAATAGATATGCTTGGGCCCATCAGCACAGTCTCTCCTTATTGGATAACCTCCTTGGGAAGCCAAGTAGAAATCAAAAGCTGACGGTGATCCTACTTTCAGAGCAAAAGGAGTTCACAGGTGATCTTAATGGCTGATGGGAACAAGCCGCACCCATCTGAGACGCTCTCTTCCTTATAGGGTACAGCAGACGACTGCGAGACACTATCAAACTCTGTCTATTGAGATCCCCTTTTGGTAGAACCATGCAGACCAGTCCTCCCCTAGGAACACACTTCTTCAGACAGAGCACAGGCAGTGATGAATTTTAGCTTCTTCCTTATAATCCACACTCGCTGAGTGGTGGTGTCGAATCAGAAGCAGCCTCCAGGCAGACAACATGGGTCTTCTCTTTGGTCCATAGCTTCAAGTCTTCTGCTGGCTAAATGTTTACACCAATGATGGAAGCCCCTTGGGTTCTAGGTCCGCGGTTTTGGCAGCCTTAATATAAAGGGCAGGGGAGGGAGGAAGCCTGGACCAGAATGGCATTGCACAGTCTTTCTATTGGCCCTAATAGAATTTCTTTTCCTTTCCAGCCCACAGCTAAGAATGTCCTTTATCGTCTTCTCTACTCAAGGAACAACCCTAATGAAGCTAACAGAAGACAGGTAAGCATGCCCCTCCCCGTCATAAAAATGCTCATCTTTTCTTGAGTAGTTCTCCTATTTCTGCCCTACTGCCAGCCTCGACCTGTCGGTCATTTTAATCTAATAGTTCTCTATTTTCACTTAAGCCTTGAACTTTGCACATTGATCCATCTGCTAGTTTACTCTGTGATGATTTTGATCGAATTTCCTGATGTTGGTGAAATTTTATAAATGAATAAATCACATTAAGGTAAATCTTACATTTGATTGGTGACTCGGTCTGTTAACTTGGAGCAAAATGTTAGCAAAACCATTTCTTGGGGGACTATATTTTCTTTTCTTTTAATTAGATTTATTTTGTGGCTTAAGGTTTCAGACATATAATAAGCACACTGTGAGAGAGGCAAGAACTTGAAATATTGTCATACATAGTTACTAAGGCAGGGAAGAGAAAGGGAGGGTTTATGATACCACAAAATAAAAGGAAATTTGAATCAAGTGTGGGGAAATGCTGTTGACATAAAAGGATTCGTTAAACCTAGTTTAACAAAAATGTTATTTTGGATTTTACCACCCACAGATGAAAACTAGTGCTTACAGAGACATAGTCATTCATTCATAGTTAGGATTGTATATTGAGAGTAGAGATGACAGTTTCAAGTTAATGAAACTTCGTCTACTTTTTAGAAATTGATGTGGTCCCCATGAGAGATGCACCATTGGGTTGGGGGGGGAACATGTGGGACTTATGTATGGACATATTGGAAAAAGGGAAGGAGGTAGGGTAAGTCTAGGGAGGGCAGGAAGACTTTATTCTATAACATTCTTCTTCTAAAACTAACTAACAGGACAGAATAAGGTGTTCTGGATTTAGCAACGAAACAGCAAATAGGAGCTAGTCCCATTTTTTTTCCATATCTTGGTTTATTATCTATAACAAAAAGACTACTTCGTACCATCTAGATCAGGGGTCCTCAAATTTTTTAAACAGGGGGCCAGTTCACTGTCCCTCAGACCGTTGGAGGGCCAGACTATAGTTTAAAAAAAACAAAAAAACTATGAACAAATTCCTATGCACAAAGCACATATCTTATTTTGAAGTAAACAAACAAAACGGGAACAAATACAATATTTGTATTTGCATGTGGCTCGCGGGCCATAGTTTGAGGACCCCAGATCTAGATGCTTTCAACCCCTATTTCTCTTTCAGCAGTATCTATTACTAGAGGCCCAGTGCACAAAAATTCATGCACTCGGAGGGGGGGGGGGTCCCTCAGGCTGACCTGTGCCCTCTCACAGTCCGAGACCCCTCCGGGGGATATCCACCTGCCAGCTTAGGCCTGCTCCCCAGGGGATTGGGCCTAAGCTGGCAGTCAGATATCCCTCTGGCAGCCTGGGAGCCCTTGGGGGATGTCCAACTGCAGCTTAGTCCCGCTCCCCCCTAGGACTGGGCCCAAGCTGGCAGTCAGACATCCTTAGTGCTGCCGAGGAGGCGGCACTCGCAGCCGTCAGCCTGGCTTGTGGCTGAGCGGAGCTCCCCCTGTGTGAGCACACTGACCACCAGGGGGTAGCTCCTGTGTTAAGCGTCTGCCCCCTGGTGGTCAGTGTGCATCATAGCAACTGGTCGTTCTGTTCATTCCGCCATTGGGGTCAATTTGCATATTACCCTTTTATTATATAGAATAAGAATATGCATACATGCCATTTGAGATGCTTTCAGAAACTTATTTTAAAAACAGGAGTTTCTGCCCTGGCTGGGTGGCTTATTTGGTTGGAGCATCATCTCGTGCATTAAAATGTTGTGGGTTTGATTCCCAGTCAGGGCACACCACTAGATTGCGGGTTCGATGCTGGTCGAGGTGCATATGGGAGGCAACCAATATTTCTCTCTCATTTTAATGTTTCCCTCCATCTATCTCTCCCCTTTCTCTCTCTAAAATCAATAAAAAACATATCCTTGAATGAGGGTTTAAAAAAGCACACACAGGAGTTTCTTATTCCTTATTAATAAAAGGAGAAACTGACGCTGTTATCAATGAAAGTGGAGGATCCCATTCCCCACTTGGTGCTGGGGGTTGGATCCTTAATATCTTGAGAAAAAGAATGTTCTGAGATTCACACAGGAGGATGAGTAATTTTTATTTGCATGGAATTATATCTCCTGGTTTCCAAAGGCCCATTTCCCTTAATCCAGTCCTGGAAGATGTGCAGCTGGGGAGTCAGCAAAGCCAATGTCCAAAGTTTCCCTTCCATGATGAAGCAGGGTCCAGTTTAGCATTGGGCTAGCTGCAGTCCATCAGTCCGGTGCATGTGGGCCTTGGGGGTGAATGCAAGGGAGCCAAGAGAACTTACTGCCTGCAACAAGAGTCCCAAGAGTCCCGAAAACAAAGTTCAAGAGCATGATCCAGGAGAGCGAACTCCTTTGTTTAGGAGATTAATTATCTTATATCTTCCCACGCTTGTAGTGGCCATGCCTACTCTGGCCAGTGACCTGTTCCCAGGTCTGACTCACAGACAAGTACCTTCCTTATTTCACCCAGAATTTACTGGGCATGAATCTACACTGCAGCTTCCTGGCAAAGCTTCACTAAGGGCTATAATGTTTGGCCTTCCCTTTGCTCTTTTGCATTTATTAGTAACTAAGCTAAATTACAACAGTATCAAAGCCATATCTTGTTCCTAAGGATACAAGCAGAACCCACACTGGTCGCAGGCCCCACATTTTCCCACTCTATTTTGCTGCCTTATATTAATAAACAGAGAACCTCCCTAACTGGTTTGGCTCAGTGGATAGAGCGTCAGCCTTCGGACTCAAGGATCCCAGGTTCGATTCCGGTCAAGGGCATGTACCTTGGTTGCGGGCACATCCCCAGTGGGGAATGTGCAGGAGGCAGCTGGTCGATGTTTCTCTCTCATCGATGTTTCTAACTCTCTATCCCTCTCCCTTCCTCTCTGTAAAAAAATCAATAAAATATTTTTTTAAAAAAAAATCATCATTCTCCTCTTAAATAAAATAAAATAAAATAAATAAAATAGAGAACCACAAAGCCCAAGAAACCTACGACCTTTTTAAAAAATATTGGCCAAGGATTTTAAAAAGCTCTGAGAAAGTGTCTCTAGTTGGTGGGGTCTCTATTCAAGACTCCCAATCTTTCTCAGTCTTTGACTGATGGCATCGTTATGTGGAGATGTCTTTTATTCATACAAAACTTCCCTTTCATCCATTCTTCACATTTTCTGACAGCCCCAAGGCTGCTTCATGATGATTATCCCACCCACTCCATGACTAAGAGTTTGGCCAAGCGACCGATTCACACATCACATCCCTTGTGGATATTTTGTGTGCTACTGCTCATGACCTTTGGGAAGTTGGGGAGGGCAGAGGGAAGGTCACAGATTTATAAACACTCATGGAACACTAGGTTTTCAGATCCACTTTGGTTCTGCTACTTCAAATTACTCATCTGAATCCTACTTTCAATCTAATTTTTTGTGCCTTCACTTCACTACCCCTAGTTTCCTGTGTGAAGGAGAAGACAGAGGTTAGAATGTGCTGTTTGCTAGAAGCAGGATTTAATAATTAAGGGCTGATAATGTAGCAAACAACAGCCAGAAATGCTTTCCTAAAGGCTGTAAGGGTTTCATATGGTGACTGCTTAGCCTAACCTGTGAGTCAACTAACAAAGCATGACATGGTTTCCTGACACATCCTCAACCTTATCAGCCTCTGTGAAAATGGGGGCAAGCCATCTCTCTCTAAAATACTTTCTCATATGAGTGGCTACGAGAATTAGGCTCTCAGAACCTCTAAGCTGGTGCTATTTCTGAAATATATGACTTTCAGTGTTTTAGTTGGTCACAGGAATTTGTATACTTTTTTCTATATCTCATTTGATCTTCACAATATCCCTGTAAGACAGTTTAAAATGCATTATTATATATAATTATTGAGGAAGCACACAGAGTTTTTAAAACTTGTTTAAGAACAAGACATGAATTAGCAGAGATTCTCATTTCAACAAAAACAAAAGATTTGGGGTAAATTGAAAGAAATAATATCAAAGGCATATTTGCGTCCAATTCTTGGGATCAAATCACATAGGTGGAACCATGGAAAGGTTGAAGAAATAGAGTGAAAAATAAATGTGAGGTGCCAAAATGTAGATTTACTTTGAGAATAACTATCATTTGTGTCTTTTATATGCTAAGTACTTTATGTATTATTTCTTATCTATCCCTATACAGCCATTATTACTTCAACTTCTAATGCGGTCTCTGTGGTCATTTGATTCATTGTTTTATATGTAATATGCCATTTTTCACTAACAGTTTTTAATATTTTATTTTTATCTTTAATTCTCAGCAGTGTGATTATGATGTGTCTAGGCATGGTTTTCTTTGAGTTTACCCTATTTTGGCTTTGCAGAGCTTCTCAAATCTATAAACTTATGTCTTTCATCAAATTTGGGGAATTTGTAGTCATTGTTTCTGCACTTGTCATTTTCTCCTCTCCTTCTGGGACTCCAGTGGCACAAAAGTTAGACCTTTTGATATTATTCCACATGCCCCTGTTCGGTTCTTCTTCAATCTTTCTGTTCTTCGGGTTACATCATTACCATTGATCTATCTTCATGTTCACTGACTCTCACCTCTGTCATCTCTATTCTGCCATTGAGCTCATCTATTACTGCAGATATTGTGTTTTTTAGTCCTAAAGTGTCTATTTTGTTTTATTTCTTGCTGAGAACTTTTATCTTTCTATTTATTTCATGTGTTTATCTTTACCTCATGCAACATAGTTATTATAACTGTTTTAAGTTATTTGTTAATTCTAATAGCTCAGATTTGCCATCTTAATTGTCTTTTCCCTTAAGAATTGGTCACATATTCTAGGTACTCTGTATGTGGAGTGATTTTAGATTATATCCTAGAAGTTTGTGATATTATGTTGTTTAGACTCTGAGTCATAGTCAAATCCTCTGGAGAATTTTTTGTTTGTTTGTTTGCTTAGTAAGAAATCACCCTGGCTGGGTTCAGACCACAAGTCCTATCACTTCTTCTGTGGGTGGTCGTTTTTATCTTGGTCCTATTTTCAAAGGCTTTGCTAAGCTGCACTGGGTCTATCCTCCACATGTGTCGTTCAAGATGAACCTGGGATTATATAACTTCATACACAAAAATAAAGGGACCCCCTTCTCCAGCTCTCTCCTCTCCAGCATTCTTCAATACTATCTTACCCACCAAGGCCCCTCTTTCCAAGTCATCTAGCAAGAAAAATGGGGTTTCTCCTGGCGTTTTGGCCACCACATTGCTTCATACAGTTCTCAACTTAGGCCAACCTTGGAGCAAAGCCAGGAGTAATAAAAAAAGGAGTAAAAATGGAGATTCCCTCTACATTCTTTTAGCCACAAGATGCCCTTTCATCAGCAGCCAGAAATATGGGGATTTTCTAGGTCTTTTAGGTAACATCCCAGGCCACTGCCATGTACTGAGACCCACAGTCAGATTAAAGGCATGAGAAAAAAGAGGAAAACAAATTGGGGCTCATGTTTGTGTGGGTTATTCCTCCAGGTTTTAACTGCTTTCCTCAATCCACCTGCTTTGTTTACTTTTCAGAGCCCTGGTGTGTTTGCTTTTTAATTCTGTTCAGAGTTTTGTTATAATCAGCAGGAGTGATAGTCAGGGGCAAGTTTGCTCCATCTTACCTGCTGTTACTTTAATTTTACTGGTAATGTCGCTGAGATTTAGAGAGTAGATAACTTGCTGAGGTTAAATAATAAAAATGGCAGAACTAGTACTCTGATTCTGGATTCTGGATTTGGTCCAACGCATGTGCTTTGCTCTTCCAAGATTTTTTAGCTTCATCAGTTTGCAAAGCAATTAACAAACTGTAACAAAATTTTTAGGCTTCTTCATTAGCATAATAAAGGATAGAATGTTAATTTAAGTACTATTAGAATTAATTATTTTAGTGTTAATTACTGCATATAATTTCTAAAAACTTTCTGGAATGTCTTTTCCTGATCTTCATTGAAATACTTTAAATGTTTCATTGGAAATGAAATCATGTCAAGGAAGTCCAACTCTTACTTTGAAAGAAATCAGGAATAGATATTAAATTTAATTAAATGCATTTTTGGCATCTATTGAGATGATCGTATTTTTCTTTGACCTACTAATACAGTGAAATGCATTAATAATATTTTTTAATATTGGGTCATTCTTGCGTTTATGGTTACACTTGGTTGTAATATGTTATTATTTTAATGTAGAGCTGAATTCTATTTCTGTGTTTTATTCAGAAATTTAGCACCATAATTGTGATTGGGCTGTTATTGTCCTTTTATGACTCTCTTTACTTATAGTATTTTCTATGATTTTTTTTACATTTAGATCTTTACCTCTTCTAGAATTTATTCTGATGTACAGTGTAATGCCAAGATGAATCATATTTCCTCCAAGTGTTTAGACAGTTTTTCCAATACCATTTTGCTGAATAATCATTTGCTACCAATGTGAAAAGTTAAGCACTTCTATAAACTTGGCTCCATTGCTAGGTTTTCTATTCTGATGCACCGCATTTCTGTCTGTTCCCATGTTAGAACAAAATTACATATTTTAATTAGTTTTAACATCTGGAAGACTAGTCATTCCTCACTTCTAATGTTGGGTGAAAATTTCCCTGGTGTTTAGAGTTTTGTTTTGTCTGTTGTGTTTTACAATGTGTATTTTAAATAATTTTTATCATGTTCCAAAATATTCGGGCGATTTTTCATTTGAATTGTATGAATAATGTTAGTGAAATGGCATTGCATTTTACTATATCTAGCTTGTTTAAGGATATATTACTTCTCATTTACGTCCCTCAGTAAGGTTTTGATATTTTCTTTAGATCAGAGTCATACAATGTTTCCTAAGTTTATTTCTAGGCACTTTAAAGTTCCCTCCCCCCCCACCCCCCCCGTGAATAATTTTTTTCTGTTGTATTTTTTAAATTACCACTTACTATAGAGCAATTAACCTGTAATGTGGGCGTCCATGGGCTTTTATTGAGCTCCATTAAATGATTTTTTAAAAAATTTGCAAGTCAGAGAGATTATAGTTTGTATCAGAAAAGGCTAATGATCCCAAAATTGTTAAGAAAAACTGGTTTGGGGAAAAACTATTGGTTTTATAAATTTATTTCTCATTCCATATTTTAAAAATGTTTTTATTGACTTCAGAGAGAAGAAGGGAGATGGAGAGAGAGAGAGAAATATCAATGATGACAGAATCATTGATAGGCTGCCTCTTTCACTCCCTCTACTGGGAATTGAGCCAGTATCCCAGGCATGTGCCCTGACCGAGAATTCAACTGTTGACCTCCTGGTTCATGGGTCCATGCTCAACCACTGAGCCACACCAGCCAGGCTTCCATCATTTTAATGAAACATTTTATTGATTCCAATACTTTCCGGTTAATTTTGGAATGGTTCTTAGGTAAAATAGTTGTACTATTTGTAATTAATAATAACTTCTATTCTCTTTTCCAATATTTATAGCTGTTATATCTTCTTGTGTGTCTTATTACAAATAAAATTTTCAAATTTTAATGGGAATGACTTGTATTTCATAATTATGTACTTCATTGGATATTGACTTCATAGGTATATTTTATCTACTATATTAAGGAATTATTCTTCCAATTTTATTTAATTTTTTGTATTAAATAAATGTTTTATTAAACGCCCTTTGGTCATATCAAGATAATTATAGCTTTCTTCTTTATTTATCTTTGTCCTTCCTGTCCATTTGAAAATTTTAAATCAAATGATTTTTTGGTGAAAAATTACATTCATGGAATAAATTTTATTTATTATGATTTATTTTTTCATTATATTTCTGGATTTGATTTAATATAAGCCTGAAGATATTGCTTATCAACACTTAATATTAAGAGTGTTCAGGAGTTTTATTTTATACTATCTTTGTCAGCCTACGGGTAAAAGGATTATGTGAGTTCGTTAACATGAATTGGCAGTCTTTCCATATGCTGTGGAATATCTTAATTAATATAGAAGTATGTGTTTTTTCAAGGTTTGATACCACTCAGAGGAAAACAATATAAGCCTAGATTATTATTAAAGAAGCTCTTTGACATTTATACTAAATTCTTATATGACCTATGTTACCATATTTTTCACCTTGAGAAGTGGTAGGAATTACCAATGTATTGATATTTTAACTCTATAACTCACTTTTTTAGTTTTCAAAATCTCTTATGTACCTGTGGTTATATTCCTTTTCCTACATTCATGTAAAGGTATTTATTTTCTCTTATTTGCCCATTCAAATTACTCAATGGTTTGTCTCTTAAATTTACTCATCAATTCTCTTATGTATTTGTTTTGTTTTGTGATTTATTATTTTATTCTTTTACTTCTATTAATTCCTTCTGCTTCTTATTTTTTTATTTCACCTGTTTTTCTGGCTCCTTGAATTGGAAGTTTATTCATTATATCATTTCTTGTTTAATAATAAAAGTTATTATTAATATAAATTATATTCTAAATCTCATTCTTGTTGAATATCACATACTCTGACATGTATTGTTCTCATTATGTTCTAAATAGTTTAAATTTATAATTTTATATTTGATTTAATGTGATTCACAAAGTATTTCACAATTTCACATAATTTTTAAAATATTTTTCTCAATTTCAAGAGTTATTGCATTTTTTTAGAAACTGTGACATATGATTTCTGCTTTTAAAATTTATTAATTTTGTTGGTGGACTAGTTTATGATTAAATTTTGTTTATCGTCCATGAATGTTAGAAAATATGCATACTTTGAATAAAAATTTTTATATAAAATCATATTAAATTTATCAAATATTTTATTTTTTTGTTTACTTGATCTGTGAAGACAGAAATAATTTTAAATTTTCCACTATGTTTCACTTGAGTATCCAACACATTGTTTTATAATTTATATTGAATTACTTAGCTAACATGTATTATCATTATCGAATATATTTCCAATCAACATAAAACAACCTGTTTTCCCTTTAATGCTTTCTGCTTCGTGTTATTTTCTCCTCCTGGATGCTTGTAAAAATTATTTTTCTTTATCTTTGGAATTTTTAAAAAGTCAAGAGAATATGTCTAGGTGTGGGTTCTCTTATTTTGTGTAATACTTTGTGTAGGACTTGAGCTATTTCATCTGACAATTTAATAAGTTTCTTCAGCTTAAGAAATTTTTCTATTATTTCTTTTATTATTACTTTTTCTTGTCTGTGCATTATAGTCTTGAATTTATCCAATAACTCTTTTATATTCTATAAAAAAATTTTAATCTCTAAAAATTAAATCTCTATAATTTTTAATCTCTATCATTTTTCTTTGAATTCTTGGCAAATAATTCACTCTGGTCCTGTAATTCTCCAATTTAAGTTTTGTTTTGTTTTTGTAGTATTCTACTTACTGTTCATGGCTTCACTGCATTTTTTTATTGTGGTAAAATTCTTGTATCATAAAACTTGCTATTTTAACTATTGTTAAGCATGCAATTCAGTGGTATTAAGTTGTGCGATTATCCATCTCCAGAACTTTTCCATCATCCTAAACTGAAACTCCCACCAGCCCCTGGCAACTTCTATTCTACTTTTTATGTCTATGGATTGCCTATTCTAGATTCCTCATATAAGAGGAATCATATCATATTTGTCCTTTTGTGTCCGGTTTATTTCACTTAGCATGTTTTCAAGTTTCATCCATATTGTGGCAGGAATTAGAATTTCATTCATTTTAAGGCAGAATAATATTCCATTGTTTGTGTCTACCACATTGTGTTTATCCATTCATCTGTCAATGGGCATTTGGGCTGTTTCCACCTTTTGTCTGTTGTGAATAATTTTGCTATGAACATTGGCATGTAAATATCTGTTCAGGTTTCTGTTTTCAATTCTTTTGGGATTATATGTAGAAATGAATTGCTGGATTATATGGTAATTCTATGTTTGATTTTTTTTTTTTTTGAGGAAGTGCCATCCTGTTTTTCACAATGGCTGCAACATTTTACATTTTACCAATAATCTACAAGGAATATCTCAACATCTTTTCTGACACTTGTTATTTTCTGGGTTTGTTTGTTTTTTTATAACAGCCATCCTAATGGGTGTGAAATGGTATCTCATTATGGTTTTGATATCTATTTCCTTAGTAAACAGTGATGCTGAATACCTTTTCATGTGATTATTGGAACATTTGTATATCTTCTTTGGAAAAATGTTTATTCAAGTCTTTTGCCCATTTTTATTGGGTTCTTTTTGTCATTGAGTTCTAAGAGTTCTTTATATAGCCTGGATATTAATCCCTTATCTAATATATTACTTGCAAATATTTTCTCTCATCCAACAGGTTACCTTTTCACTCTGTTGTTAGTGTCCTTTGATGCACAAAAGTTGTTAACTTTGATGGAGTCCAATTTATTTAATTTTTCTTTTGTTGCTTGTACTTGATGTCATATCCCAAGAAATCATTGCAAAATTCAGTGTCATAAAACTTTTGCCCTATTTTTTTCTAAGAGTTTTATAGTTTTATCTCTTACATTTAGGTTCTTGATTCATTGTGAGTTATTTATGTGGTTTAAAATAAGAGTCCAATTTTTTTCTGTTGCAAATGCATATCTAACTTTCCCAGCACCATTTGTTGAAAAGCTTGCCTTTTCCCCATTGGATAGTTGACACCTTGTCAGAATGACTTGACCAGATATGAAAAGTTTTATTTCTGGGTTCTCTATTCTATTCTATTGGTCTATTTGTCTCTCCTTATGCTGGTACCACACTGCTTTGATTACTATGGCTTTGTAGTAAGTTTTGAAATGAGAAAGTGTGAGCCTTTCAACTTTTCTTCTTTATCAAGATTGTTTTGGCTATTTAGGGTCCCTTAGGATTTCATATGAATTTAAGGATAAGTTTTTCTATTTCTGCAAAATGCTATTGGAATTTTGATAAGGATTGCATTAAATCTATAGATCACTTTGGGTCCTATTATCATCTTAATAGTATTAAGTCTTCTGATCCCATAACACAGGCTGTCTTTCCACTTATTTATGCCTTTCATTTCTTTCATCAATGTTTTGTATTTTTTTATTGCCATTTCAAATTTTTTAAGTGACAAATGTCTTTCAACCCTATGAATATTTTCCTGATTTTGAATTTTTCCTTTGTGTGTGTGTGTGTGTGTGTGTGTGTGTCCCTGATATTGTGTTAGAGATGGAATATCTTCATCATGAGTATGAATTAGAAATGTCGTATGTTTCTTACATTCGTTTATTTCAAAGGGGAAATTTTCTCAAATTCCTCAAATGGGTCCTCTTTTTCCCAACTTCTGAGATATTTCCTTAGTATAGTGACTCAAAAGAAAAACAACTACGTTTTTCAGTACCGGGTTTGGGGGTAAGTTCTGTCAGACATCATGTAAATCTTTGTTGAAAATGTGAAGATCCCAGGCTAAAGAAGACAGGAACATTTAGGTGTACATAATGTAGCTTTTTTTCCCTGGAAAGTCTGAAGACCCAGTAGTACATCCAAGGTAGGGAAGAAACAGAAGCCAACGGGCGATGGTCAGGTGCAGATGTTGGATCCCTATGTTAAGCACCTTTCCCATCACCAACCACAGGCTTTTCTTCTCATGTCCTGGAATTCCAGGCTGACAGGTCCTTCCCTCACCATGATGTCAGCAGCTCCAGTTTTGCAGGAATTCCTCCATGTGTCTGGCACGCATATGGCATCCTTACCTATTTTCCATCAGTGACAAACATTTTCTCCTATTATGTTAGTTTAGCTGTTTCTACATCATTTTGGACAGAAAAGGGGGACTTAAAATGTGTAGACCCAGAACACTATCTTTAACTGAAATTTTCACCTTTCTTATAAACTTTGCAAAATTATAAAACAAAGCATAACAAAACAACAAGTCAAACAATTATTATGTCTTATCCAACCCACTGGCCTCATTTCACTAAGGAAAATCATTCTCAGAGAGAGATGGAATTATTTGCCCAAATTCACATTAAGTAGTCAGTGGCAGTAGAATTTTTTTTTCTACTCACAAAATTAAAATATTTAAATTTAGTGATTTTTCCCACACTACATTAAATAATGTACCCAATTCACGGCACATGTATGCATGCTGCTATCTTGTTTCTTATCTGTGGAATACTTAAATGAAAGCAATTGCTAGGTATATGTGCAAATACATATGCATTTTTTAGTCTATATATAATCTTTTATTAATGGCTTCTTATGTACCAATATCTTAAAATATTTTTTTCAGCTATAATAAGAGAAAATGATAATCCCTACCCTGTGAGGTTGTTATGGGAACTATATTATTTATTGTATGTATTATACAGGTGGGGATACTGAGTCGGAGAAGGCTGAAGGCCACTCTGCTGTAAAAGTGTAGAAACCCAGGCATCATGACCCCAGTATCCACACCCTTAACCACTATACTATAGGGTTTCCCACAATTTTACTCTTATATATGGTTTTAAGTTTTAAAAAATCCAATTCACAATTCACTACCCTAAACCCTAGGGAAAACAGTTCCCCGAGAACATATGCCCTCTACACATTTTATCTTCATGGCCTTTTATCAGCTTCAGCTTGGAAATCGTCCTCACAAAGAGAGAGGTAAAGAGGCAGCATCAGCATTTCGCAGATGGGGTGAAGAGGTTAAGTGTCTTGCTTACTGCTTAAGAAGTTGCAGTGAGAGCCAAGAACGCTTGGCTCAAACTGCTGAGTGGAAACCAAGAGACCACACTTCTCTATCCCTCTCAGTCATCTTCTGGTTTGGTTGGGAGTGTGGTTTTGCCATTAGTGTCACAGGGGAAAATGACATATTCTGAACACACCGCTTGATTCCTGGAGCAGAATGATTATAGGCTGTTGTTACCAAGAGATGGTTCTAAAAGTCTTTTCTAAATATAAAAATAAAAGAGAAAAAGTCTTCAGATACTTTGTGCTTGAAAGACCTGGGATTCGTTCCATTTTGAGATATTCACTTTAATACAAGAAGCTTTGATGATAAAATTAAGAGAAATACAGCAGAGCATTTATTCTCTGGCCTGTTGATTGAAGGATAATATCATGGGGTCTGAGCCAGTTGCCTTTAGCCTTCTGTGACTCTGCGCCTTTGTTTCTTATCTGTAAAATCAATGTAATGGCCTGGCCAATGTGGCTCAGTGGTTGAGTATCAACCTATGAACCAGGAGGTCACAGTTCGATTCCCAGTCAGGGCACATGCCTGGGTTGCAGGCTCAAACCCCAGTAGGGAGCATGCAGAAGGCAGCTGATTGATAATTCACTCTCATCATTGATGTTTCTATCTCTCCCTCTCCCTTCTCTCTGAAATCAATAAAATCATATTTCTTTAAAAAAAAAAGAATATAATAATAGCCCTTACCTTATAGAACTGTTAGAAGAATTAACAATGCCAGGCATATAGTCAGTGTCCTTGTTATTATTGTCGTTGTTGCTGGGGTTTTGACAAACAGCTAAGGAATTACCCCAAATCCTCCTGGATACACCCCCACTCAAATCATCTGGATATCCAACAGTAATTCAAAGAGTGTGTCCCCGGCTCTGCCTGGCCTACCTCCTTCTCTGAAGTATTTAGCTTTTGGCTGTCCTGTCACTATATAGAAGCATACAGGTAGAACATTCTGCTCCAGCATGAGGCCACATAAAAGTTAGTGTTTCCTTTGTCTGATGGTTCTCAACCTTCCTAATGCTGCGACCCTTTAATACAGTTCTTCAGGTTGTGGTGATCCCCAATTTCATTGTTACAAATTGAACATAATTAAAGCATAGTGATTAATCACAAAAACAATGTGTAATTATATATGTGTTTTCCGATGGTCTTAGGCGACCCCTGTGAAAGGGTCGTTCGACCCCCAAAGGGGTCGCGACCCACAGGTTGAGAACCGCTGATCTAAAGAGACCTCTCCCACACAGGAGAGCCCAGGCAATATCTCTAGAAGCAATTGTTTAAGGGGGGGTGGGGAACCTTTTTACTGCCAAGGGCCATTTGGATATTTATAACATCATTCGCTTAATATAATTCACTTAATATAAATTTATGTTACTATGAAAAAAGCTTCTAGATTTATTGAACTTTGAGTCCCGTCTGCGGTTGCCTTGGCAGGGCCAGACCAAATGATTTCGTGGGCCTTATATTGCCTGCAGGCCAGGCGTTCCCACCCCTGAACCCAAAGGGCTACAGATACTGAGTCTCAATGATGGTAAAAACAAAAAACGAAAACATACCTTGAAGCAATTGAGCAGGTCGGGGAACAGATCGATTTGTGAGAGAAGAGTGGGCCAGTGCTTCTCACCCGCTTCCTCTGGCGTAGCCCTGCTAGTAAAAGAAAGTAAAAGTGGACCTGTGGGGTCCTCGGGTATAGTCTAAAGTGGTTTATTGAAAGCAAAAGAATTCTTTAACATCCTTTCACCTTAAAAATGTATGTGCATTTGTAGTCTATTCTACAATGTTAGATTTTATCTGAAAATCATGTTGAGTTCTTTCGCAAATTTTGGAGTACAATTTATGCTCCAGAAGATAGATAGATGATAGATAGATAGATAGATAGATAGATAGATAGATAGATAGATAGATGATAGATAGATAGATAGATAGATAGATAGATGTCTATGTATATTAGATAGGTTTTCTTTATCTTTGTGTATAGCACAGTGTCCTATGCCTACTTTGGACACCACAGATGTAATCGAAACCATGCAGGGTTTGTGCCAGGACCAGTCTGGGTTCCAGTCTGGGCTCCACGTTACTGCACTCCCCTGAATCTGTTTTCTCATATGTACAACCAAGATAGTAGTGCCAATCATATGGTGGCGTTGGGACACTTTTGTTAATTATCGCATAAAAAGTGCCCAGTAGAGACCCTGGCACAGCATAGAGACTCCAGAAATGTTGCCTCCCTTCCTCACCTACTATCTCTCATGTGGAAAATACATTTAAAGGCTAAAAATTGACAGAGCAAGGTTCAAAAATATTCTTCTCTGGATGAAGCCAGCAAGGCAAACTGCAGAAATAGCCAACAGAACCAAAAATTGGTAGGTAGAGTTCTGAAGCTACACAGCCAAAACTAATAGATTTTCTGTGACCCAACAAAATCATTTCCACAATTGGTCAACATCAGGTGGGTTCACACATGTCCCTCACCTAACTCAACCCCATGGTGTGGACTTGAACCTTAGACTTAACACTGCCTCTTCATGAACTGCATGTTTAGCCTTTGCTTCTCACCCTCAACAATTTTTTTTAATTAGCAATTATTTGCATGCAACAAAAGTGTACAAAAGATAATGAGCAGTTATGATCCACCACAATGCTAATGAAATAAAATTTACAGATATTAACATGCCCTGTATATACTCCCCTTTCTCTTTTTGCATCAGAGACAATCACTATCCTGAATTTTGAGTTTATCATTTTAATGGATGTTGTGTATTTTTATACAACTGTGACCAATATAGTATATATTTTTCATATTAAATTTTATAATTAACTAGAGGCCTGGTGCACAAAAATTTGTGCACTCAGAGGATGCGGGGGGGAAGGTCCCTCAGCCCGGCCTGTGCCCTCTTGCAGTCTGGGACCCCTCGGGGGATGACCACCTGCTGGGTTAGGCCTGCTCCCCAGGGGATTGGGCCTAAGCTGGCAATCAGACATCCCTCTGGCAGCCTGGCAGCCCTCAGGGGATGTCCACTTGCCAGTGGGGAGCAGACCTAAGCTGCAGTCAGACATCCTTAGCACTGCTGAGGAGGCAGGAGAGGCTCCCACCACCACCGCTGTACTGGCAACCATCAGCCTGGCTTGTGGCTGAGCAGAGCTCCCCCATGTGGGAGCATACTGACCACCAGAGGACAGCTCCTGCATTGAGCGTCTGCCCCCTGGTGGTCAGTATGTGTCATAGTGACCAGTCATTCCCAGTCTTTCTGCTGTTAGGGTCAGTTTACATATTACCCTTTTACTATATAGGATAGAGGCCTGGTGCACGGGTGGGGGCCAGCTGGTTTGCCCTGAAGGGTGTCCCGGATCAGGGTGGGGGTCCCGCTTGGGTGCCTGGCCAGCCTGGGTGATGGGCTGATGGCTGCTTGCAGCTGGTCACACCCCCTTCAGGGTGGGGGTCCCCACTGGGGTGCCTGGCCAGCCTGGATGAGGGGCTGATGGCTGTTTTCAGGCTGGCCACACCCCTTTAGGGTGGGGGTCCCCACTGGGGTGCCTGGCCATTCTGGGTGAGGGGCTGAGGGCCGTTTTCAGGCTGGTCGGCCACTTGAAGCTCCCAGCCTCTCCTTTTTTTCTTTTTTTTTTTATTCTGGGATTTATTTACCTTCTATAATTGAAACTTTGTTGCCGTCACTGGAACTGAGAGCCAGCTCCTGCTGGCTCCCAGCTCTGAGGCCACGGCCTGCTGAAAGCAGGTATCTGGGGTTTGTTTACCTTCTATAATTGAAACTTTGTTGCTTTCGGAGCTCAGAGCTGGGCTGTGGCAGGCAGGGAACCTTGGCTTCCTCCATCACTGGAGCAAGCAAGCCTCCTGCTCGCTTCAGCTGCATGGCTGTCGGCCGCCATCTTGGTTGGCAGTTAATTTGCATATCGCCCTGATTAGCCAATGAGAAGAATAGTGAAGGTATGGTCAATTACCCTTTTTGTCTTTTATTAGATAGGATGGTCATATTGTATTTTTCTTGAACTTGCTTTTTTATGCTTAACATTATGTTTCTGAGACTTTTTTTACATAGATACATGTAGCTGCATTTGGTTCATTTAAATGATTGTGCATTGGGTATTCTATTATAATAATGTACCATCATGTACTTATTTGTTCTCTTATTCATACAGTTAGTTTGCTTCTAATTTCTTTGCTGTTATAAACAAGGCTACAATGAACATTCTTGTACCTGTCTCCTGGGGGAGTAAGAAGCAAGAATTTCTTTATGATAATTCTAGGGATTGAATTGCTAGGTCTTACAATATGTGAATATGTAACTTCATTGGGCGTGATTTAGTCATTCTCCAAAGGGGCTGCACCAATTTATACTCCCACTAGTAGTTTATCAGAGTTGTCATTGCCTGACATTCTCCCAGTGTCTTGTATGTTTCCCAACACTTCTTCTCAGACTGTGTCCACATATGACTTGTGGGCTGGGTTATCTGGTATGGGCCTAGTGTACATCAACCTACTCCCACCTGCAGCCCAATATTGCTCCAAAGGCTGGTAGGGAAGTCCTTTGGCGAGAACTGCAGCCTCTGCCAGCCTATACTAAAAAGGTGTGATCTGACCAAAACAGATCATCTGCCCTAGGGCTACCCACTTTCTGCTTCCATCTAAGATAGTGGGCTCCACAGTCCCTGTTCACGGGACTTGGCAGAGTGCCACACTATCCTATGCCCCTCCAAACACTCATTGTGGTCAGTAGTACTGAGCTCACCTATATGAACCTGAACATTTTATATGTCATCAGCTCCAGGAGAGACCCAGTCCCTACTGAACTAAGAAGAGCATGAAACTGAAGGTTCTCATGGGGAAAAAAAGCTATATATTTGGGCAACCCTGGATATAGAGCCCACTTTCTACCACTTCCATCTCCTGCAAAATATGGTTCAACTGGGGGAAAATGTTAGTGATGGGGAATATCTTACAGGGATTTGTTTCAGAAGCCAAGTGGTGCCGTAGGAAATGCATGGTGAAAACCACTGCACAAATGAGTAACCAACCAAAATATAGGTGTATGAAGAGGAGTTTGGACAAATTAATCACATTGTCCTGTGATTAAACCATCACTCCTGTCCTTTATGCCAGCTTAGGCTGCAACCTTTGGAAATTACTTGATGGGCTCCTCTTCATGAAGTTCAGTTACTGGTTTGCACTTGACCCCGTGTCACATGGTGAACTACTCCTATCTTCCAAGTGGCCTCTCCATGTCTCAGCTGATACCCACATTCTGTTTCTACTCTCCCTTTGGTCCCCATATACAATCTGATGCACCATTCTGAGCTGGAAGGTAGCTGGTAGATCTGAACAGTTCAGGCCTTCATTTTATACTTAGAACTCTGAAGTTGAAATCCCTAGGAAGTGGCAGAACTAGAATTAAATTCCAAGTCTCTCTTCCTCCAAAGTCCATGAGCCATTGAATGGCACAGCAGTCTTGGAAAGAAAGAGATTACCTAGAAGAAAAAGCCTACACAGAAATATTAGGAAGAACAACAAATGAGGAAGTTGGAAAGAATATCCTGTAATGGAAATCAAAAGAAGAAAAGCATTTTAAATTGAGGGACAGGTTAACTGTGTCTGTTACCGTAAGGCTTTGAGTACTGAATCCAGAGATGTGACTATGGATTGGCAATGGGGAGATCACTTGTGACCTTGACAAAAGCAGATTCAGCAGGGTTGTGGAGACAAAAGGCAGAGCAGAATATGTTAAAAGGTGAAGGATTTCAATTTTGAAATGAAAGGTAGAGACATTTTTGGCCCTTTGTCTCACAAAGAGCACCCCAAACCAGGAGACTGTGAAACAAAACCACAAAGCCCATTATTGAGGACTCTAAGAAATAGTTCAACCACAAAACACTGTATCTGGGGAGAGGAAGAAGACATCGGAGTGGGAAATAATGTAAGCAGTGTGGAGAGAAGTCAGATACAGTCTTGCAGAAGAAGATAAGAGAAGCCTTCCAGAACCTCAGAAAGCTCAACAACTGAAGGTACAGATACTGTAAAAGTCAAAGAAGGACTACTTGATAAAAACTGGAATATTGTTTACAAGTTTATCTGGGGAGGGTATTCAACCTTCAGAACCACCCACCTCCACTATGTTCTGAAAACTATCTTTCTGTAGTATATTCTCTGGCAAAATTAAATAAGAGTGGTTTTACAGTCGGACACCAGACATGGGAGTTTATGGAGACATCTGCATAATAAACATTGTGACTTTCAGCTCTCCTCCTTGTCAATTCCAGACCGAACACCCAAGGTAAGAGTTTGAAAACTAATCATCTGTAGAAATAAATATCTCTGAGAGGGAAAAAGTTATATATGCTCCACAAAAAAGCTTGTGGACAAAAGCTGGTCATCAACCAATTAGCATGTCCCTACATGCATTCAGAGCTTCTAACAAATCTTATAATCTCGCTCATTCACTATGAAAGATAGCCAAAGATCACTCCACATTTGAAGAACTTCTCCACCAGGAAAGACAGTGGGGTGCAAAAGTGAGTACTCTTTCAAGAAATTGTGTAATGAAGAGGAATGCAAATAACTTGGTCAATAGCTGGAGGGAGATATGGGGTCAGAGAGGATTAATTTTTTTAAGATGAGAGATACTTGAGTAGCTATATATATAAAAGGATAATATGCAAAGTGTCCCCACGGGAGTTCGACCAGGAGTTCTATCACTCACTATGCTGTGTGCTGACCAACAGAGGGCGGCATGGAACAAAAGAAGGCCCTGGCAGAGAGCCTGCAGCTGGGAAAGGGAGGCCCCCAGCTGGCAGCCAGAAGGAAGGCCTGATCGGCCCTGATCACTGGCCAGGCCTAGGGACCTTACCTGTGCACGGATTTTGTGCACTGGGCCCCTAGTATTTATATGCCAGTCGTCAGTCAGTAGCATTTTTTTTCCTGATTTGAGACAAATGTGTAGTTAGAAACATTTAGAAAAAGACTTTATGGTATGCCTGCTTCTAGTTAGGATGTAAACAACCTTCATTTCCATGGTCAACCAGAAAAGTCCAGGCAAAATAGAATTCATATGTTTCTATGGGGCTAGTAGACAGAGGAAGCACTGATTAACTGAATTACAGAGAAATGAGCTGTTTAGAGCTGAGCAGAGATCTTTAGAAGCTTCCATTCTTGGGGTGGATGCCTGGTCTGGGTATGGGCAGTTGGAAAAGTGGGTCAGCCTTCAATAGAGACTCTGCAGAGAGGAGGAAAAGCCAGCTGAACATAGGACAACAATGTGTGCCGGAGGGATGGATTATGTGAAAGATCCCCGAATGAAAAAGAAATCTATCAGCGTTGCAATTCTTCTGCCTCACCCATACCTCTTTTCTGCATTGTTCCAAGAAATTAACACGGGAGAAGTTGCTGAAAAATAGAGAGAAATTGCATAATCTTGTGAATTCTTGTGTTGCTTGGATTCTGGATTCCTACCAAGGTTAAATCTAAAGGTCAAGCAAAAATCTATGAAGCTGTACCTAACCGCCTCCCAGCTCAAACACTGAACAGACTACAAGGGTAGGACAGGCAAAAGGCTGGGAGTTGGGTTAATAACAGGAAACACACTCTAATTACAGCTGTGGCCCTGCCCAAGCTCAGCCTAACTTAAGGAGGATCTAAATAATCAGTCCCTCATGATAAAAAGCTTACATTCTGCAGTAAGTAAATCAAGCAAATCAGTATTACACCTAAGTCTCCACTGCTTTGTTTCCTACATAATGTCTTAAATACAAATTAAGTGACTATAAAACATGGGGAAATGCAGGAAAATGTGACTCATAATCAAGAAAAACACAGCAATGGAAGCAAACCATGGATGACTCAATTATTGGAAGTAGCAGAGAGTTTAAAGCAACTATTATAGACTTTTTAAAGAATTTAACAACAAAAAAGGTGAATATAATGTAGGAAGACATGGGAAATCAGAAAAAAGAAATCACAAAGAACCAAGTGAAAACTGTGGAACTGAAAAATACAATATCAGCAGAAAAAATACAATATCAGCAGAAAAGGGATTAATGAACTTAAAAATAAGTTAATAGAAATTACCTAAACTGAAAGAGAGAAATAGAAAAGACCGGGAGGTGGGGAGTATGAACCAGTTCTATAATTTGTGGGATAATATCAAGTGGTCAAATGTATGTGTAATTGGAATATCAAACAGGTGTTCCACACAGAGATCCAAGAAGCTCAAAGAATCCCAAGCAGGACAAATACAATGAAAATATCATCTAAGTACATCTTAGTAAAATTTCTGAAAAGCAGAATAAAGAGATCATCTTAAAACCAGTCAGATGGGAAGAAGAAAAGGTATATTACAAAGAGAGGAACAACAATGAATACCACTTATTTTTCATCAGAAAAACAAAACAAAACATGTAGACTAGAAGATAAAATATTAATATCTTTGGGAAATAAAGTCAACTTAGAACTTTATATCCAGTGAAAATATCCTTAAAACTGAAGGCAAGATTAAAACACTTTCAGCCGAAACCGGTTTGGCTCAGTGGATAGAGCGTCAGCCTGCGGACTGAAAGGTCCCAGGTTCGATTCCGGTCAAGGGCATGTACCTGGGTTGCGGGCACATCCCCAGTAAGAGATGTGCAGGAGGCAGCTGATCGATGTTCCTCTCTCATCGATGTTTCTAACTCTCTATCTCTCTCCCTTCCGCTCTGTAAAAAATAAGTAAAATATATTTAAAAAAAAAAAAAAGCACTTTCAGAGAGGCGGGGGGAAAAAACTCTAAGGGAATCATCACCGATAAATCTGCACTACAAGAAAATAAATGCTAAAGGAAAATAAATTCTCAGGCTGAATGAAAATGATACCAGGTATAAACTAGATCTACAAAAAAAAAAAGGAAGAGTCACAGAAATGATAGTCATTTTCTGATTCTCATAAAAAGACAAATAACACTGTTTTGGAGTTTTCTACATACACAGAAGTACAATATATGGCAGCCATAGCACAAAGGATGAGAAAGGATTATGGGGAAGTATAATATTAAAACTTTCTTCCATTATATGAGAAGTGTTATAGTACAGTAAATCCTCAATTTTGCAGACTTTGATTTAACACACTTCAAATTTAATGGACAAAATTTCGGGTCTGTATGTCATATGTAAAAATTAACACCCTGTTAATTTTTTAAAATGCTTGTAACCAAGATTTGTTTATAATTAAATTAATAGGTTATTTTTTATTAATTCACTGCTATTTTTAGCAAATTTTAGCAAGTACACCATATGTTGGAAAAAAACACTAGTAATTTCATCAACATAAATAAATATTACATATCTACAACTATAGTCTACATATTTAAATCCAAGAGTCATCACTCGTAAACAATGTTTGGCAAATGATTAGCACGTGATCACACCGCATCCCACCAGGTAATTGGTTTTGCTGTCCCTTGGCATGACTTTCTGCAGCAGTTTTAACAGTGTGCTCAGCCACACCCCATTTGTGTGCATTTGTTACTTGTGGTGATGGGTGAATGTATGCATTTACTAAACCTATTCAGTATAAATTTAACATTCCTCTAACACCTAGAAAACTTTTCTGTGTAATTAAACTTTTCATACATACTTAATTTTAAGTACGCAGACGTGTCTGTATAAGTAAAAACAGGTAAACTAATTTGTCAATTTTTTAACATACGCATTTGAAAAACCTACTTTATTATATAACAGATCTTCGGCTCTGACGAATTTGTTCCTTATAGTGAGGTTTTACTGTATTAACTTATGGTAGACTATGATACAATAAGGATGAATATTGTAATCTATAAAGGTATTGCTAATATGGGCCCAAAGAGAGGATGTTACTATCGATCCTACAGTTAAAATATCATAAAGGGATATTATAAATAACTTTATAGGAATAAATTTAACAATTACAAAGGAAATGAATAAATATCTTTGCATGTTACTGTATATAAATTATACCTCACTTAATAATGTATAGAGCCCTGGGTGAGTGGCTGAGTAGGTTGGAGCGTCATCCCATACACCAAAAGGTTGCGAGGTTGATTCCCAGTCAGGGCACATACCAAGGTTTGGGGTTCAACCACTGGTTGGGGCACTTATGGGAGGCAACCACTCAATGTTTCTCACATCAATGTTTCACTCTCTCTCCGTTCCTCTCTTTCTAAAATTAATAAACATAGTCTCAGGTGAGAATACAAACATATTTTCAGGTGAGGATATATATATACATATATATATATAGATCATTGGTTCAATATGTACCTTCATGTCATTAATCATGTTGGCCTATTCTTAGGAAAAAGCCCAAGGAGGCTGATTTACATACATTATAAACAAATGATTACGGTCGGTTGTGGAATTTCATGACTCCAAAAGTAGCAGCAGCAGCAGCAGCAGCAGCAGCATGACTTTAATCAATCTGCGTTTTTGTTTGGTTCACTTCATGTTTTGGGGAGGCAACACCAGAGTCCTAGGCCATCTGGAAATGCGAATGCAGCGTTAGTGGTAATAAGCAGTGTTGTATGTTTACCGTATAAGTTGAGGCTGCAAAGGCAACAACTGCAGGGCATTTGGGGAAAGTCCAATTCCACAGGAGCTCTTTTATGGGAGGCAAGAAGTCAACAATGCAAAGCTGGTGTTGGGTTATTTGAGGGGGGTGGTTTTTATAGACTGAAAATGTGGTGGACATTGCATAACCCCAAGGAGGATTTTGCAGTAGGAGCATCACTGGGATACTTGGGATAAGTGATTATTGAAGTGCTTCTTGATGTGCTTATGTGTGTTCGTCCTTTCATCAGCAAATATGAAAATGTTGCAAGACAGCTGGAATCCCAAAAAGTAATCTTCATGAAGTGTAGAAAAACTCCCAGGGCCAACCAAAAGTCCAGCAGACACCATCCCACTTCTCCCCACCCCCCATCCCTACAAACCAGACTAGTGCTGGGTGCACAATGCATGATCAAATAGTTGTGGAAATGAATGAATGGATGAATGAATGTGCCCAAAACAGAATCATTCATTCAACAACATACAACCTACTCTAGGCCCATACTTAAGTGCTGCAGGGGTTGCAAGAGGAATACAAGACATGTGGCCTGAGAACCCTTAACTTCTAAGTAAGAACACTGGCAGACATGTGAAACCACCAAGGAAAACAGGAGACTCTTAATAGCAGCCTGTCTTCCTAGGATTCCCAGCCTCTCTCATTTCCCAGGAAGATAACATTTCATTTGGTAATAACCAAGTCTTCAGAGAGGTTCTTATCGCCCCCTTTAACAGATCTCTCTCCCAATTTCTTTCATTTCTAAGAGGGCATTAAAAAATGGACCTTTATTAATAGTTTTATTGTCCCAGAATTTAAATGGACCCACCATTCCCATGAAACCATCTGTTTCATTTGCTTTGATGTTGTGGGTGCTTAGAGACCGGGCAGGGCGCAGGGAGGTGGGGCATAAGTCATTTGGTCTTTGGAGAAGTAAGGGTGGTATCTGGGAGGTTGTGATCACTGCTTGGGATAGTGAATTTATCTTGCCAGACACAAAGCATCAAGGATAAGGATAGTTTCCAAACCAGCCTTTGCTTGTTCTGCTACCAAAAATATAGAAAGCTCAAGAAAATACTTGTAAAGAAAAGGAAATAGGCTTAGAGGAAACACCCCAGTTCCCAGACTTTATTTGGCAGGGAAAGAATACAGTGAAGCCAAGGAGCCTTTTCCATTCCCCTAATATGCCTTTTTTAACCTCTTTTTCAAGCTGCAGTCTTAACACACTATTCCAATTTTAGTGTTACCAATTTAGCCCAGTCCATGGCCAAAGAGTAAGACCACAATACTTTTTTTTCACATTTACTTTTAATGTCTAATCTCCTACCCCCTAAGTGTCAGAAACTAGCTCCCCCTCCCCCGTAGTGTCCCCCAGTGATTCTGAAGGTTCCATGGTACCACTGCTGTGTGCTCAAGAGCAAACCCTGATTTTCCTACCCCAGCCTCACCCTCATACTACCTGGTCCTTGCCATGACCCTCATGAAATTGCCAACCATTAAGGACAAAGCTGCTCTCGGCCAGATGGCTGCCAGGGCCTCCCTCTGCCCTCCCAACGGTGGCCTTGGAGGAGGACACTGCTCTCATCTTTGCCCTTCCTTCCACACCACCGATATATGCCTTTTTTCATTACTAAATAACAAGGGTTGAAATTAAATTATGCCTTTTGGTGGGATTTATTGAAATGCTTGGGTAATGTAAAGGAGTACAACATAGAGAATGGTTTAGAACCACCACATGGACACACACCTAAAGTCCATTACCAGGTCAGTCCCTGCCTGGCCTCCCTCCACATGCCAAGCGAAGCTAATCCCTGCCCCCAAGGTTGACCTCTTCACAGGATGATTAAAGTGGAGACATCTGTTCCCTCCGCTCACCTCTTCAGTATATATTTGTTGAATATCTAGAATGTTCCAGGAACTGTAGTAGATGTAGAAGATATAGTGGAGACCAAACCAGACATGTCTCAGCTCTCAAGGGGTTTGAGGTCCAAAACTGGGGGGAGGGGGGACCTAAACAAATAACTACACAATCAAATGTTATAAAATGTCCCACGTGCTATGAAGCAAAAGTTTGAGGTTCCGTGAGCAAATTTAATTGAGGGAGCCAATTTGAACTGGGGAAGTCTAACAAGACTACTTGGAGCAATTGACATTTAAGTTGGGACTGAAGGCTGGGGAAGAATTCGCCCGGTGCAGAGCTGGGCAAAAAGGCTCCCCAGCCCATGGCCAGCAGGGACTGCAGGTGGGAAGGGTCTGTTGGAGGAGGAGCTTAGGAAAGCCCATGGGGCTCCAGTGCAGAGAGGGGAGTGGAGTGGTGCCCATGCCGCTGTCCGGGGGGCACAGGAGCCATCATGTAGGCACTCGAAGGCCAGGGCAAGGATTTGGGGTTTATCCCAAGTGTAATTGTCTGCTATTGAAGGGTTTTGAGCAAGGGAGTGAGTAGCATGTTTTGATCAATATTTTAGAAACATTCCGGCAGCCATGTGGAGAATGAATGGAAAAGGGGCAAGAGGGCAGTCGAAAGGTAGCCAGTGACTTTCCCAGTGGTCTAAGCCAGAAATGATAGTGGCTCAGACCATGGCATTGGCAGAGGAGATAGAGAAGTTTCATGATAGGTTTAGAGTAGAACCAATGGAATTTGATGATAGATTATGTAGGGAAGCGTAAAGAGAGAGGAGAGACAAGGTAGAGGGTCAAGGAAGGGTTCCAGTTTTTTGACTTGCACAGTTGGGCATGTGGTCTGATATTTGGGCACTGATGAGACAATGAAACAATAGTCAGTACATTTCCCAGCGTCTGAATTACCTGGACTTCACTATTCCACCTGCGAAGCATCAGTAGTTTAGGCCAGGGGCAAGCTCAGGTTAACCCCTTTTCAGTTTGTCTTTTAAACCCTCCAACAGCCTGGAGATCCAGCCTCAGCCATGGCTACTCCATTATATGAGTTTTAACAAAAGGTTAATTTTGCATTAGGCTTCCTCCCAAGCAATTGCCAGAATAGACCAGCAATAAATGTCATTCACTCAAAAGAGAGACAGTTATCATGGTTATTAAGAACAGCGCCTTAAACACACAACACTGCTATACATTAAGAACGGGGTCTCTAGGTTCTAATCCTACCTCCGTCTTATAGGGCTTTGGGAAAGTTCCTTAGCCTCTCTGTGACTCAGTTTCCTTCTGTGTAGAATGGAAATAACAGTGCTATCTATTAAAAAGAGCTATTTTTTTATAAGGCATAAGTGAATTATTGTGTGTGGTATATTTCAAACAGAGCTTGGCACACTTTAAGTACTCAGATGGTGTTAGAAATTGCTAATGCTCTTCAGTAATTCAAGTGTTACTGAAAACTTCCCACTTCTCCAACACTGCTGTGTGCTAGCAGGCTGCTTGGCAGAATAGAACGCCTTTTTAAGTCAGTCAGGTTTGAATTCAAGTCTCTGAATCTTCTACCTAATCTCTAAACCCAAATTGTCTCACCTATCATATGCGGTCAATATTACCCACCTTGCATGGGCATTGTGAGGATGAAAACAAACCTTTGAGTAGGACCTTATACATAGTAGATGCCTAATAAATGTTAAGTTCTTTGTCTACTCAAAAGAAGCTTCCCTTCCTCATTTAAATAGTGCACCTCCACCCTCTGTCACTAAAGAGGCCCCAGTGAGAAGAAGGTAATTTCAAACTTTCCATAGGCTTACAGTTTATGAATAAAGCTAATGTTTTTTCAGAAATCACACTTTCTTGCCCTTTCGTTACAGTGTGGGGCTATTTAGAAAACAGGAACATATCTTACATCCCAGAGAAAATGGTCCACAAAGATTCCATTTGATCACCAGACCATTCATGTTTCCCACTTCCAGTCAGACCCTTTCCTAATGCCCTAACCCACTTCCTCTTCCTGCCCCAGGGCCACCCCGAGCAACCAGAGTAAGAAAACACAGGCATCAGCCACAGAAAACACTCTCCGTTGTCCTGGAAAGCAGAGATTGCCTAGACTTTTGTTTTCAAAGCTGGCTACACGGTTTCCTTTGGCCCAACGCTGCGGGTGGCAGAGTTCACGCCTGACGCTTGCCCCTCCCACCTGTGGTCCTTGTGGTGGCCTTGCCCTGGTTTCTTCATCCTGCCTCTTTCTGGTTCACAAGAGCCATTTGCATGTTGACATAAAGGTGCTGAAGTTGCCATGTGTCCCCTCAGGAGCAGTTGCATTTTAAGGCTCATTTCCAATGTAGAATGAAAACTTTGTCCATTTAAAGAAATAGAAGCCCTTCCTGGGTAGCTCAGTTGGATAGAGTGTCATCCCCATAGCCAAGGTTGCAGGTTTGATCCTCAGTCAGGACACATTCAGGAACCAATCAGTAAATGCATAACTAGGGGAAATGATGGAACAACAAATCTCTCTCTCTCTCTCTCTCTCTCTCTCTCTCTCTCCATTCCTCTCTCTTTAAAATTAATAATAATTAATAAAAGAAATGGAAGACTTTCTTGAGCAGATGGAGGAGATTCCTAAAGAAGGGTCTTTAAAATCTCACTCATCCTATGCTATGGCTGAAGGCTGACCCTGAATGGGTGATGTACTACAAAGACTCTACCCCTGACAGGCTTTTGGGGGACCATTGGGGCAGTATAGACTATCCACAGAGATAAGAAAAAGACTAATGCGCATGTACACAGCACAGTAAAAAATGCTCTAATAGGACTAATACGGTGTCTTTGGATTTCAGAGAACAGATTCGTCAAGGCCTTGAGGAATTGCAGAAGGTCCTGCCAGGAGGAGATACTTACATGCATGAAGGATTTCAAAGGGTAATTTTATAACAATTTTCAACTCCAAATGTAAAGTGTGACACGGAACATCCACCTAAGGGTGGCTGATGATGAGGCACATGCATTGAGGGAATGAATAACACCCAATGGCAAGAGAGTAAGAAAATTTCCCCGTAAACTTAGACGCTGATCACACTATCCAAAAGAATAGGGAGATTTCCTTGCTCCTTCCCTGACACTGGTGAAAGGTTTGTTGGCTGACGCTTGGCTGCCAGGAGTCACGCCACACGCAAGTGCTCCCATTCCCACGGTCACCTCTTCTACATGTTGCTTCAGTGATTGAGACAGAATGTCAGTGACTTCAATCTTGAAGAGAACAAATCCCAGTCTATGCGAAGTAAGACATCGAACCATGTTCACAAGTATATTGGTTACATGTCAGGGTGACTTTAGATGAAGGTGACCCATGGATATCTGTGTGAAGCATGGGTGGGTCACATGAAGAATCAAGACTGGGCCATGGCTGCGTACCCAACACCAGAGCCCACTGTCCAATGTTGGATTTGGAGGAGCAAACAGTGTCTGTCTGTCTAATGGCTCTTTCATATATGTTTTCCAGGCCAGCGAGCAGATTTATTATGAAAACAGTCAAGGTAAGACTATCTTGTGAACTACCATGATGAGCTGGTTAACTTTTTTCTGTGTTTACTTCTGGAAAAGTGCCTCCGTAATTTCTTGTTTCAAAAGACATATTTGATATTGCCTAGAATCCTTGGACACACACTTCATCATGAAGAAGGAATGCTTAGAAAGATGATACGTGCCAGGCCTAATGCTACTATCCTGTTGATGGCAAGAAAAGCGATATGAAAGTAATTAGATCCCATTATGGGCCACAGTCTGCAATGTCTGGGAACAGTTTTGCATGTTGAATTCATTAAATTAGTAAATACTTGGATGGGTTAGTGAAGTCTTGGATTTTTATGTCAACTGTAATTTTCATGTCTTCTCTGGGCTCCAAGCCCCTTCACCCCTTCATTACTGTGGTTGGATATGGTGTTAAGATTAAGATACCAGTTCAGTTTGAAATTTCCTTTTACTTAAATGAAAAAAGGCAAAAATTTTACTTAATAGAGTGCCTAGCACATAGAACTAATATTTATTATTATCATCATTATTAATATTTTGGCTATTATTACAATTACTATAGTGTCTTTTATGAATAGCCTTTCTTTATTTGAGGCAAATCTCTTTTAAAAGATTCAATATTGCATTGGGGATTTTTCTCCTAGGCCTGTAGAGATGTCCACTTCTGATTTCACTCTAAACTACAACAAATAAAACAGATCCAACATCAACACCAACACTTGTTAGTGTATTTCAACCATCAGCAATGTTACTAGATGCCTAACAATTACTGGAAGAACTCTAGTAGGTTTTGCCAACTGCTGTGATTCAGTCAGCTTGTAAATCACAATGACTAGAACTCTGCCCAGCTCTTCAAGGGCTGGTGCTTGTGTCAGCTACAGCCTCTGAGAAGGACTCCTGAACAGCCCAGGTGGTAGAGCTTGTCCCCAGAAATAAGAGTCACTGGAGTTATTCCTAGCTCAGTCCAGAGAGCATTTCACCAGCCATTGTTTTTGTTTGTTTGTTTGTTTTATATTTTATTGATTTTTTTTTTACAGAGAGGAATAGAGATAGAGAGTTAGAAACATCGATGAGAAACATCGATCAGCTGCCTCCTGCACATCTCCTACTGGGGATGTGCCCGCAACCCAGGTACATGCCCTTGACCGGAATCAAACCTGGGACCTTTCAGTCCGCAGGCCAACGCTCTATCCACAGAACCAAACCGGTTTCGGCAAGCCATTGTTTTAAGATAAGACTGAGAAACCCAGAAACAAAGCCTATTCCCTCTAGAGTCCGTCTCGGCACTCTTCTTCATGCTGGAATTGCTCCCAGTCCCAAAAGAGAAGTTGCTGATTCTCAAGATAATTGACCTTGGGTGGTTGAGCTTAGAGGAGACAGCCTCTCAGGGCAGAGAGAGGGTCCCCTTGGTGTGACAGGATGGACTGAGTGGTCTGTGTTGTGTTGAGCAGGATACAGGACAGCCAGCGTCATCATTGCTCTGACTGATGGAGAACTCCATGAAGATCTCTTTTACTATTCAGAGAGGGAGGTAAGCGACAGTCCGGCCTGTGTCTGTCTAAACAGACATGGAAAAGGGCTTCTTCCTTCTGAGATGGGCTGCAATCTTTCTACTTGGCCAAAATGATAGTTACTCTTGATTAAAAAAACAACGCCTGGATAAAATCGTGTCTTATACATTTAAAAAATAATAATTTATTTTTTAAAGTGAATTTTCATGTCTTATACACGATAGATATTTTTCCTCTTTAAATATTTCTTTTTTATTATTGCTTAAAGTATTACAAAGGGTATTACATATGTGTCCTTTTTTTCCCCCCGCCTAAAATATTTCTATATTACTCTCTGTTTGGGAGGGGTAAATATATCTAGCATAATTTTATTGAAAGCACTATATTGATCTAGCACTTTTGAAACACTATCATTTTTAACAAAAATGATTTTTTTCTGAAATTTTCCTCATATTTTCTACTAAAAACAGGAGGGGAAAGAATTACTTGACATATGTAAGAGCCAGTCCTGGCAGAATGGATTAGTCATTGAGATTCTCACTCTATGAATCAAAGTTGAATATTAATTAGAGGCAAAGTAAATTGTAATCTCTCCTTTGATATTTCTTTTTTCCTTTTATTTGTGTTCTCATAAAATACTCCTCAAAGCAAGTGAACGAATGCTCTTTAAATGAAACTTTCAGTTTGCATAAAGAGATTCAGGAAAGGGAATTTATTGAAAAATTAAAAAGTAGTCATTTATATTTAAGAAAACCTTTCCTTTCAAGTTGTAGATGTGAGAGCTAGATGTGTAAGTGGCCCAAGGAACCCAGTTAACCATGGGAATATATTAAAGCCTCATTAGTGACAAAGCCTTATTCAGGCCAAGTTAGAAAGCAACACAATTAGGCAGTGAGGGAGGGAGGTTCTGGCCTCCCAGGGAGGAGTTAATAAGAACAGTACACTTACCTCAAGCTCTTGACTATGATTTAATTTAGATTTAGCTTCCTTAGTGAGCAAGAAGTATATATTCATCTATTCATTCATTCATTCATTCATTCACTCACTCAGTGTTAAGCGAGACAGTAGCTGCCCTCATGGGCCTCATCATGTAATCATGTTCAGCTTGTTGAAGCCTCTGCTGGCAAAAGGCATGATCAGATTATGTAGGTGAGCATATGTGAACAATGGGAACCACACTGGGATAATTCACAATGGGAAACACACAGTAAATATGACAGGCACTCCCTTGAGCATTTGGGAAAGGATATAATTCCTATTCTCTAAAGTCAACACTATGTAATGGGAATGCAGAATGTCTTATCTGGGTGCCACACAACAGTCAAATGAAGTAAAAACCCTAATAAGGAAATAACTGAATATAAAATAAATGATAGTTGTCAGATGATTAAAATAGTGGTTAGTAGAAAAGAATTTTAGGTATGGCACATACAGACTTGGAAAAATAGTTGGAGTGCCAATACCAATAGAAAGGGAGTTTCTGAAAAAGAAAGATAAAATTCAAGATATATAACGAAAATGAACCTTTCCATTTTTGATAATTCTATATAAAGTCCAACTGGAGGAAAAGTGTCACAGAAGTTGTTGCAGATAAGACTGGGGCTAGACTGTGTCCAAAAGTTTGTTTTATCCTGAAAGCCTCAAGAAATATTTCTAACATGAAGGAAAAAAAGATGTGTTTCTGTCCCTTCTAAAATTCAATATTAGTCACAAGTGGGTTTGCATACTAACAGAGTGGGGGAAAGAACACAACTCAAATCAATATGCACATATTGAGCACCTAATATATCTTTACTATTGATTATTTATTAAGCACCTACTGTATATACCAAGGATTTCCAATTATTGTTTTCTGTTCTGAAATGCAGAAGAAGTTTGAAATCCGTTATCAGAGCCTTTCACAAATCAAATATAAAAATCAAGCCAAAACCTGAATGTTGTTTTTTATGTTGCCTTCTCCATACTTAATTGTTAAAAAAAGGTCATGGGTTCACCTACTCAAATATGGACCATAATTCCCATACCATGAAACCAATGTGTTCTATGGCAATGAAAATGGCTTTATTTCTAAAGGGGACTGACATTTATGAGCATCTGCATCGTCCTAGACCTTGCGTGAGGAGCTCTGCACTTATTATCTCATTTAGTCCCCCTCACACTTTCTAGAGCAAAGCCAAGTGTCAATCCCAGGTATACCAGATTCCAAAGGCCACATCCTTTCCATTATACCATGCTGCCATCACAGGGGAAGAAAAAATATGCCAAAAAAATTCATCAGAGAAATAGAAAAGATAATCATTTCCCCAGATTATTTCATAGGACTTACCCTAGCCTACAGTTTCCTTTTCTTCTCCTTGTCTTTCAAAGACTCTATTTATGTGGCTCTTTCTCCTCACTTCCCAATAGACTAATCACTTCCCTCATGCTCATAATGCATTAGGTTAGAGTGGGACATTCACTGGAGTATAAGCTTTTTGAGGACAGGGATTACCTTCTCCATTGTGGCATTTGACATACAGTAAGTAGGTCTCAGCAAATGCCTGATCATTGCAGTTAGTCCGACTAATCCAGAAGGAGTATGTTTGCCTCTGCTTCTCTCTCTAATGCCTTTTCTCTCTTTGCTCCAGGCTAACAGATCCCGAGACCTTGGTGCAATTGTTTACTGTGTCGGGGTAAAGGATTTCAACGAAACACAGGTATGCACTTGGTTGTCCTCCAGCTTTGGAGCGTACCAAGTTTGTGAATGATTCAGTGCAGAGGCTGCCGCAGCAACATAATGGAGTATTTTTCCAGAAATGCTAATAAGCAGGAAGGGAATTATTGGATGAGTAAGGAATGTAAAGCCATTTGCTGATGCACGAGGGGGCCTTTAACACAGACCATCCAGGCAGCATCTTTTTTGGTAGACGCTGAACAGTGAAGGTGTCAAAATAGACCTGAATTAACTTGGAAAACTTGTTGTTGTTTTTATTTAATGTGATGAATCTTTTTTTTAAATAGCAAACATCCCTTTCTTCCATTAAATATGCAGTGTGTTTTCAATACCAAAAAAGGAAATAATTAGCAAGTGGGGAAAAAAATATGTACAAGTATGTATAAGCAAATTGTGAAAATTTGCTAACAACCTAAATGAACGTTACTCAGTGTAGTTTGTAATTTCTTTTTGTTTTAATAACATGGGAAAGCGCTCATGATATGTTGTTAGGTAAATAAATTAGTATTGCAGAATATTGGGAATAGTGTGCAACCAGTGTTTAAATAAATATGTGTATATTGCCTAGAAAGCTATGAAAGACAATATATATCAAGTTAACAATAATAGAAATGTGATGGATGGAAGGATGAATGGATGAATCCATGGATTATAAGTAACTTTTTATAAATGTATTTTAACTCTCTTGGGTTTTCTGAAATTTCCCAATGACACTGTGGTGCTTGTGCAATCAGTAAACTTCCTGGCACCGACTGTCACTGTGGCAATTGCAGAAAAGTGCGAAGATGGGGCGGGGGTAGTAAAGCTCACCGAGAGGATTCTCCTTTCTCTAGTCCTCGGCTCCTTAAAGCAGGAGCAGCCAAACCATGGCCAGGGTCCTTTCCTCAGAGAGCAGGTTGGGTGAAGATAAGGGTCCCCATTCACTGGCCTTCCCCAACACCAAAGCTTGAATTTATTTGCAAAGTTGCTCTCAAAGGAAACGGGTTCGTTTGGTTCGAAAACAGTTGCCAACAGAAATTTGGGTGAATGGGAGAGAAATGAGCCCGTGCCCTGCCCCCAGATCCATAAATACAGCAACCCAGGCCAAATGTTCATCTAGCTGGGCAGTCTTACCTCTGCTCCCAAGGAAAGAAGTATTACAACAAATGTAAGAGCTGGCGCCAACCCCCCGGGCTCGCTCCAGGGAGGCCGCTGGTAAACTCATTATTACTGAGGGCTTTTCAGTGAGGCCCCTGAGCCCAGTCCTAGCCTCTCAAGTTCCTCTGGTTCTAAAAGTGGATGGAGTCCCCTAAACCCAGTGGCTTTCCTGCGTCCTCCATGTGTGTTTGTGTTTGTTCTCAGCTGGCCCGGATTGCGGACAGTAAGGATCACGTGTTTCCTGTAAATGACGGCTTTCAGGCTCTGCAAGGCATCATCCACTCAGTGAGTAGAGCACCTCCTTTGCGACTGGACATTCGAGCCCTTTCTGCCCCTGATCTGTTGTAAATATCCCGATCCCATCCTTCCGAGGCTGGCGTTTTCCTGCTTGAGGGAACATTCCTTTGCAGATCTTCGTATCGGTCATCTCCCACTTCTGCCTCCTGCCTTTCACACCTGTTTCTTTCTTCATTCTCTGTGCCAATTCTACCCTACAATGGGAAAGTCTACATGGACGGGAACCCTGCTCTGGCAGCCGGGGACCCCAGGCTGCCCCCAGACTGTGGCTGATGGTGCGCAGTTACAGGCCTCCGTTTTCCCAGCCATAAATGAGCACAAGCTGTCTTCAGAGAATCTGCAGGTTCCCCTGGTCTCACTCGGCCATGGGAGGCACTTTCAACCGGTGGTTCTCTACCGTGGCTGACCATTGAAATCACCGAGAGCAGCATTGTTTACGATCGTCCCAGGTGATTTTAATAGAACCACTGCTTGAGACCTATAATCCCCAAATATTAAGGCTTCACTGTTCTCCAGGGTTTGTACAATCACCACCTTTCCATCCCAACCTGGATTTTCACCACCCTTTCCTGTCAGGAAACAGGACTCTGGCTTCCAGGGCCTCTCCTTTCCAGCTTCCATACACGGGCCAGGCCCTTGGTCTACCTGGCATATTGGATGCCACTGGCCTCTAAAGCCTCGGCCAGAAGTCAGTGTGTGTGCTGCACCTGTAATGAAGGCCAGGGGCACTGCAGCCTGCCTTTAAGTTTGAGGACCAGGTAGACAGCCAGTGGTTTCTCCAGGTGGATCTCACCAGGCTCCAGCCTCAGGGTTTAGGATGTAAATTCAGAGCTCAGAGAATCACTGTCTTCTTAGATGGCAAGGAAGTTTGACACAGAGGTTATCGGCCACAGAGTCAGGACTTGCCCCGCTCCCCCAGACTGACCTAGGAAACCTCCAGCATGGATGTGTCTTCATGCTCCCTCTCCCTCCCTCCAGGGTGTGTTAGGGACTCCAGCAGAGTGAGAAGTGAGAACTTTGGAGCTGGTCAGCCCAGAGTTTAAATGCTGGCCCACCAAGTCACCCTTATAGATCCTTAGATGAGTTATTTCACTTATTTTCTTATTTGTTTAAGGGATTGATGATAAGACATATCATAGACTTGTTGAAAGATTGCAGAAGATAACACTGATGAAAATACTTAACAGTTGGTTCTCAAGGTATATGAATTATTTCCTCTTCCATGTCCCTTCACTATCATATGAGAGACATTAATGTGAGATTCCCCCATTCCTCTAGATTTTCTTGAATATATATATATATCCTATATAATAAAAGGCTAATATGCAAATCAACCAAATGGCAGAACGACTGGTTGCTATGATTCTCACTAACCACCAGGGGGCAGATGGTCAACACAGGAGCTGCCCCCTGGTAGTCAGTACACTCACACAGCGGGAGTGCTGCTCAGCCAGAAGCCGGGCTGATGGCTGGTGAGCACAGTGGCGGTGGCAGGAGCCTCTCCCGCCTCCACAGCAGAACTAAGAATGTCCACCAGCCATCAGTCAGACATCCCCCAAGGGCTCCCGGACTGTGAGAGGGTGCAGGCTGGGCTGAGGGATGCCCCGCGCCACCCCCCCCACCCCCCCCCCCCGCTGGAAGTGCACAAATTTTGTGCACTGGGCCTCTAGTATATATATATGTACTAGAGGCCCAGTGCACGGGATTCGTGCACTGGTGGGGGCGTGGCTTGCAGGGAGCAGCCTCTCATCCTGGTCAGCCAACCTGCTGTGGATACGCCATCTGAGTGGCTGCTCCTACTGTGGGAGCCCTGTTCATCCCAGTCAGCCGAGTGGCACTCTCACTGTGAGAGTGCATTGACCACCGGGAGGCAGCTACTGTGTTGAGCATCTGCCCCCTGGTGTCAGTGCTCATCATAGCGACTGGCCAAGTGGTTGTTCTGGTTGTTCTGCTGTTCAGTCGCTAGGCTTTTATTATATAGGATCACCTGAGAATCTTGTTTATAATACTCCCAGGCCCCATTCTAAAGGGCTACTTTTGTAATCAGTATAGAATGGAGCCTGGAATCTGCATCTTTTGAATCTTTACTTTTAAATAAATGCCTCAGATGTACTTTCAGAGCATTGATACATAAGACCTTAAGTTTTCAGATTTGTGAAAAATAACCTCTCCTCAGGCTGGGCATTCCTATCTTAAGCATGCACATATGACAGCCATCTCCTTCCAGATGTGTTTGTTTGCAAGGAACAGAAACTCACTCAAACTCCCTTAACCAGAAAGTGGAAATAATTGAAAGAATAAAAAAGTATCAGTTCCCATTAAGGATCCCCAGGTGAGGGGGCCCTGCTGTAAATAATTTCTGGGGTCAGGGTGGCACCCTTGACAATATGAACAACAAGAACTTCAATAACCATATAAAACAACATCCAAATGGTGCAAGACAGGATGAACAGCAGGATTTGGGTCTGACCATGAATCCTTTGGAAGCTCAGAGGTGGATGATTCTGGGCTGGAGCCTTCATGAGAAAGTGGGGCAGACTTGAACCCCTGAACCACCAAGGAGGGGTGATGGGTAGCACCAGAGAAGAGATGACAGGACCTCAGCCCAGAGCAATGCATTTTCCAAGGACAATAATAATGCCTGTCTGTCTGGAGGGAGAGTTTCGGTAAAGGAGTCAGGAGTGATGGGGCATAAGCCAAGACATTGGGTTGAAACTAGATTGACAAGAGCCTTGAAGAGGCTTTCACTTCAACTTAGAGGGTGTAAGTACTGAAACATTTTGAATGTCTAACAAGTGATGTTTAAGAAGAGAAGCTGATGGCAGTGTGTATCTAGATGGGAGACTGGGGGCAGCCAGAGGCAGGAGCTCTATCATGAGGCTACTGCAGAAGCCCTGCCCCCAGATGGCTGGGTTCTGAACAGGGACATGTGCCTACATCATGAGTTGGTTCCTCCCCAAGTACTTTGGATTATTTTTGTTATATAATAACAAGTATAATTTTTATTTGCATAAATCACTGTTGTCCTTAAATATTTCAACCTAACAACTCACCCAAGCTCAACTTGAGCCAGGATATTTATAAAGCTCTCCTTGCCCCCAAATGGAAATGACGCCAAAGATTTTTAAGAACTTTTAGCAAAAAATGTCTCCCCAAAAGGGAAAAAGAATAATAATTTGAGACTCCAAACTTTTAGCTGAATGATAGCATTCTTAGGGGCTTTTATCTGGGAGTTATGCTAGTGGTTTCGATCCTTCCAATACATGAAACCTGTATTTATGGTAGCTGTTAATTTGTTTCCTTGGACAGAGAAACAGGGACAAGCGCAGCAGGGCTCATCTTTCTCAAGTCAGACAGAAATAATTATGGCCTAAAAGTGGGCTATTTTTAAGAATTAGGTTCATTTATCCTTGTGGGTACTGAAAAGAAATTCTTGTTTTTCCCCCCATCTAAAGCTTCTAATGCAGCTTGTGCCCATGGAGGTTGCGTGGTGGCTGATTGTTTTCTCATAATAAAATAGGAATGGGCTTAATTATCCAAAATAAGAGTGCAGGGCAGCTTGCAATAAGATCAAGTGGTTTATAAAGGTCTCTGCCCAGAGTGACCTTATTTTTAAGAAGCAGGGGCTAGTATTTATTTACTCATCAAGTACTTATTGAAAACCTCTTATGGTGGACTCTGGCCATTCAATTATAAGTAAAGCAGACAGAGAGACTCTGCCCTAGTGGAGATTATCATCTAGAGCAGTGGTTCTCAACCTTCTGGCCCTTTAAATACAGTTCCTCATGTTGTGACCCAACCATCAAATTATTTTCATTGCTACTTCATAACTGTAATGTTGCTACTGTTATGAATCATAATGTAAATGTCTGATATGCAGGACATTTACCCCCCAAAGGGATCGTGACCCACAGGTTGAGAACTCCTGATCTAGAGGGAGGGACGCATAAAAACAAGCAAATCAATATGTATAATTAAAATTGTGATATGTGGTATAAAATAAATTACATACCACAGTTCTGAGATTAAGAGTGAAGGGGGTGACAAAGAATCCGGGCTCTTTTGAAGAGATGACCTGAAGGAAGAAATGGAACTATTCATTGAAGAGCATGGATAGAATATTCTTGGCAGAGCAAAGCCCTAGGATGACGCATAGCAGAATGTAAGAAGGGCGATACTTATGTGGAGAATGGCCGAAGATGAAGTGAAGAAGCAAGCAGAGGCTAAATCATAGGGAGCCTTGAAGGCCACGGTATTTTACTGTAGGGACTGTGGGAGACTGTAGTCAGACACAGTCTGACAATAGAACAATCACGCTTGAAATTAAAGCTCCCAGAGATCCTGAGACATCCATATCCCCTTTAGATAACAAATAAGTAAACACTGTAAAGAAGAAGAAAAATCATTAGGATTTATTGAGCATCTTCTGTGCACCAACTCCTCTGCTAGGCACTTCAAAAACCCCTCTCTGAAGAAGGATTCATTATCCCATTGTGCAGGTGAGGATACTGAGATGCAAGCGGGTTGGATAAACTGCCCCAAGTCTGCCTGCTCATAATGGTAGAATGGGGAATTTGAACCCAGGTCTAGCTGCAGAGATCCTGCTCTTTCCACAATACTTGGGCTGTGAATGTCTGAGGAAACGGAAAACTGCTACTGAATCCTAGAGCCAGGATTCATCAAGTCCCAGATCCTCTGCCTCCTCAGTCTGACTCCTGTTTTGGTCTTTTTGCTGCTCCTCAACCCTCTCTACTTTAAGGGAGAAGTCCTCATGTGTCAGATTTGTATAATGTGTTATTTTTCAAAGTGCTCTCACCTGTTTTTCACTTTAGTCTCTCATTGGTAGGACATAGGGAAAGACAGAAAGAAATCAACAGCTGTAGATAACTGATTTGGGAGCCAAATATTGTTCTTTCATCCCATTTAATATTATCTCATTTAAAAATCATAACAACCCTGTGAAGGAAATAACTCTTATTCCCATATTATAGGTGAAGGAACTGAAGCTCCGACATCCTACTCAAGGGCATATAGCTCTAACGGGGTGGATGGGGTTGGAACTCAACTCCATGACCCAAGAGTCTGTGCCCTCTCCCACCTCATTTCCTTAGGAAGGTAAAAATAAGAAATGCCACCATTTTTTGAGTTCTCATGTGCTAGATACCAGGCAAATCATTTTACACAATCATCAGATTCTCATGACCATGATTTAATGTAGATATTGTTACTCCCTCTACAGAAGCAGATAGTCTAAAGGACAGAGAGATTAGCTAACGTGTCCAAGGCCACCCATCCGTGAGCTGTGATCTGGAACAGACTCAAGTCTGTCTCTATGGCCATGAGGAGAATGACCACAGGACACTACTGAATAATGTGGCCAGGCCAGGAAGCAGCTCCACGTCCGAGAAGGAGGCACTGACAACCAAAATTGTGAAATGGCTTGATGCAGCTCGCCCAGTTACAGCAGAGGCAAGACCAGAACCCACATGGTCTGACAGGGCACCAGCGTGAGCCTTTCACTGCTCGGTGGACAGCATCTCTGAAAATCCCAAGTTCTGTTCAGCAGATGAATTTCCAACATCACAAGAAGCTGGAAGCCTGACACGGGCTGGGAGAAACATCTTTCCCTCACACTTGATCAGGATTCTATCTGTGAGGACAGTATTCCTACTTGCTTTTGCAGAATCTGGTTGATAAAATTATAAGACAAAAGTTGGTTGGTTGGAAGATTGCAGCCCTTTAAGCCAGTTAAGCTGGAAAAGAAGAAGCTATTCCTTTGCCTTCTGTCATTGTGGCTTCTTCGGAAAAATTCCAGGGACCACAACTGGTAAATGCAGCACCAGCCCTCAGGTTAGAGTATGTCTAACCAGGCTCCGGGGCTTGGTTTGTTTTATCAAAAGGGCTGCAGGCAGGGGAACGAGAACCTGCCTGGAAGCCGGGCTCAGATCACATTGAAATGGTCTGCAGTTTTGGATCCCAGCACTTGTCCTTTACTGAGATGCCAGCTTCTGCCCCCAGGTGCCCCCACTTAGTGTGCAATTGAGGGCGGTGCCTGGAACCACGCGCGCGCTGTCTATGAGAAGAAAAAAACAGTTCCTGGCACCAGGCCACCTCCATCTAGGAGCATTTCCCTGGAATAAATATTTGAACTTGCATCGGGCTTCCTATTAATAAGAGGGTGAGTCAGTGAACAGAGCTTCATGCGTGTTTGATCAAGTATTGAGCAAACAATTGTATTTGCAAGAGTTTCTTGCGAGTTTTGGCATGAACATCCTTGTTAACGAAGAAGCTGTAAGATCAGCAAAACTGAGGAGCCAATCTCTTCCATGGTGTATATGTATTTATTTTACTTATAAAACCAGACCCTGTGCTGACCTCCCCCTTCCGCTCATGGGAATGTGAAAGAAGCGTAGCCCCTAATATGGCCCAGGTCCTAGCAAAGCTATGACAAAAGGCAAAGCCCATCTTCAGGCCTTCCCTCCCACTTACCCTTCCAAGATCCCACGAAGAGCTGCCCTGGACTTCCCTCCAATCACAGTTTAGCACATCCCCGCAGTCCTGGAAAGTACCTGTCTTTACAGAACGAAGCCTCTTTCCAGACCTCACAGGTGGGGACAGGCGGAGACCACTTCTGCAGCAGCCACCCTCCTTTTAAGTCGGGCTTATTTGATTGGAGGAAGCCACTTTGCGACATCTGAATGTTGTCTCAAGTCCCTGCTTCAGTCTTCTGTTCGCCACGGAGCCTGCCCTGGCGGCTCCTCCACCAGGAACCCTTCCTGCCTCGAACTCCAGCAGCACCAGTTGGAACCACTTGCCTGGTTCTTGGGTCTTTTTCATGCCCTGTGCTGTTCCTCTGGGTCAGTGGTAAATCGTGTGATGACAGAGGCTGCCCCATTTGTCGTATTTCCCCTGGTGGCCAAGGTCGTGCTGTGCGTATTTACTCATTGTACAGCAGCCCAGAGGGTTGCATGCCCTTCGCAACCTACACTGCATGATGAGGCGGCATGTTTGTGGCTCTGTGTCATATAAAATCCTCGGTCCTTCCCCATCCTCTCTTCCAAGACCATATCTATAAAAGAGGGTATTTGGACTCCGTGCACATTTGCCTGGAAACAGAAATAGAATCAATTACAGTTTCTATAGTGAGCAGAAAATCTTTTTTTAAAAGTATTTGCCGCAGCAGTCATTAATTAGGCTCAGACTTTGCAGGCATTCAGGCCAGTCATTTCAACGAAGCTATTATTTCTGTTTGGCTTATTAATGAATCCAACGGTAATAAAAATAATAGCAGGAAGAGGCTACAAAGATCGCAGAGAGTAATCCTCAGGAACCATCCCACCAACTCCCCCCGCTCCTCCTCCTGTACCTAAGAATCTGTTAAGATCGATTACAAAAGCAACAGCAGAATTTAGAACGAAATCCAGTGAAACACTCGCTACAGGGGTCAGTTTTCAAGGAGAGCCGCTGCCTTTGCCAATATTCAGGTCAGCAAGCTCCTCTTACTAAATACACTACGTTTTGAAGTTCACAGTTATCTGAGCGTTCCTTCTGAAAACAGGAGAGGAAAGTGATTTCGTGGAAGAAAATAAAAGGATTTCCTCCTTTTCAGAACATTGTTTGTCCCATACTCCTTCAGAGTGAAGTTAACCAAGAGGAGAGGAGCATTTATTTCAGTGAGCTGGGTGCTCCCACCCAGACAGAAACTTTTGCTTTATTGTCCCACATTCAGCAAAGCCTTCAAAATGTTTCTTGCATGTTAGAGTATTTAGTTGGTATAATGTAAACATACATATATATATTTATATATATATATATGTATGTGTGTGTATATATATGTGTGTGTGTGTGTGTGTATGTGTATATATATATATATATATATATATATATATATATATATATATTCATATATGAATCCCAGAAAGATGTGTGCATAATAGTACATTTTTATTTTATTAATAGTAATTCAGATTCTGTAGAAAAGACATGGATCTAGGATAATGTCCATAGTTGATAATAAGTGTGATGATTGGTTTAAATTATGGAGTGGAATTTAGTTAGGAAAGGTGACTTCTACACTTGATCTTAGCCAAAAGGCCGAGAAGCGATAGAAAAGGTGACTTCTTTTTTTTTCCCATTTTATTAGAAATTAGATACAGCAAGTCCTCAATATTGTAAATAGGTTCTTAGAACTGCAGTGAAATGACATTACTGAAATCTATTTTACCATAGGTTAGCTGACATAAACGTCTCAAACATAATGAAATGATGTTAAATGAATCGATGTTATTAGAGGATCTCCTGTAGTTTTGAAATTCATGGGGGAAGCATTGACAATCCTGAAGGCTTGGAGGAGCTGGCTGTGTATCCCAAGCTGCCTGGCCTTTTAAACTAAACACAATGGTCCCCAGGCTTATCCAATGTGCATTCTGCCATAATAGTGCATATGGTCTTTCTGTCGGAGCCTGAGCCTCACCCCCTATACACAGATCTCTACATGTTTTTCCAAGTAAAGGCATCAAGGGCTTTTACAAAGCAGGCCAATCTTGGTCTTAGACATGATACACCCACAGTGTTTAAATAAGTACCCTGAGAAAATGGTCCCCAAAAATGGTGGCATGTAATAAGAAGTAGGTGTTAGAAGATGAGGAATAAAACCCTAAGATTATAACTACAGGGAAGAAGGAAGACCAATACATAATATGCTAGAATGCCAGTTTCTGAAGTCATGCAGAAATTGTCCCATTTATTCACATAGTTATTCAATAACTATTTACTTAGTGCCTACTATGTGCCAGGTTAGGTATTGTGGATATAGTGGTGGGTAAAAATAAGTCCATAGAATTTATAATCTAAAAGAGGAAGATAGACAATGAACAAACAATCCAAAATATTTAGATAATTACAAACCAAGACAAGTCCTCTGAAGGATGGTAATGTATACTAAAATGTAGGTGGGTGCAGAAATATTTCACTGGTAAAATCATTAGCACTTAGGTGGCAAAATCCACATTGGACCGAGAGAGTGAAATTAAGGAATACTGCTAGGTTTTATCTTAGAGAACTAGACAGATGGAATTGGTCAATAGATAGTTAACCACCCGTGGACTAACCTGTCCCAAGCCCCGGATGTCTTAAAAGCAGACTGTGCCCTTAACACCAAATAAGACACTAAGGAACATGCTCTGAAAGATGTGTGGAAGCAATGAATGAATAAAAGAGGCTGGTCTTTTATTCACACACACACACACACACACACACACACACACACACACACACACACCCTCTAACAGACAATGGCCAAGTAAATGAAAATTAAGGAGGCAGAGCAATTAGAAAAAAAATGAGGTGTGCCTATGGCAAAGGGAGTGTTCCTAATACTCCATGCCACATTTATAATCCTTTAAGGATTCTTGCAAAATCTCTGTATAAACTGAGAATTTTATGAAAAGGGACCTTGGGCTTTTAGAGTCCAAAAAAATAAACTCTTATATACAACCTGCACTGGTCCACAATGGATTTCACTTTAAATATACCGAGTAGCTTTTATTATTTGGCAAAGCTCTGCTGCCTCTCTTACTCTGCCAACAATCTAATGAGATGTGCAAAAGTAACTATACCAGTGGCAACACGTCGCATTTATATAGTTCTTTATGGATTTTAAACATGTTTCCCCATATAGCTCCTTTTTGAAATCTTTCCAAAAGTTGACAGGAAAGTATTATTCGCCATCCTTGTTTTTTGTGGTGGTTTTTTTTTTTTTTCAGCAAATTAAGCCTGAGGTCAGTGATGGGTGATGGGATGTAAGCTTCTATGAGCTACCATCTTGGCCCAACAGTAATAGCAGTAGTGGTGGTGATGAGAAAAGTAATAATAACAGCTATCATGGTTTGACGACCAAATGTATGGGGTGGGCAAGAGGTAGTTTTCAGTTGTTTATATGGAAAATAACACAATAATTAATAAATAATAATATAAGAATAAACTGTTTCACATACTCACAACTGTAAACCTACCTTTATTTGTCAGACATTCTCCTAAGTGCTTTACTACTAAAAATGTTCTGAAGACATTTCTCAGTGACTTTTTTTCATGAAGGGTACCTTATGGCTGGTGGCCCAAGGCTTGTTAATAGCTATGTATTGACCAATCACATCTGTTTGTTCTGTCCTTAAACAAAATCCTTATCAGATTTCCTTGAATTTCACTCTCTTCCTTACCCTCCAATCCAATATGAGTTTTGTCACCTAAGTCCAACTGACTTTACAAACTAAATATCTCTCCTTTCATGTCTGTTATCATTTTGCCATCATACAGCCCATTCAGGTCAGTGTTTTTCTTATCCATTTTATAGCAGAGGAAACTGAGGTTCAGAGTTTTAATAACTTGTCCAAGTCCACAAGGCCAGTACAGGCAGGGTGCAGCTTGGGGCCCAATAATAACAGCTACCATTAGTTGATTTCAGATTCTAAGCTGTTATTCAGTACGTGAAATTGCTCTCCAAAATTGGGGTTCAGAAAAGTTAAAGGGTTTGTCAAGGACCATAGGTCAGGTAAGTCCAGGACCAGGGCCAGGACCTAACTTCTCACAGGGATTATATCTGAGGCATGTAGCGGTCCTAACCAGTCTCCATTACAGGCCAATTATACTGTCAGCTCTGACATCACCACGACTCTGTGTGAGTCCCTCCCACTCCATCTAGTGATTTCACTCCAGCGATTCCCCAGTGCTGTGTCCACACCTCTTCCATGGCTACCACTGTGCTGAGGGGGGACGGATCCTTCACCTTCTCACCCTCATCTAGTCTCCAGCCCCTAAGCTGATCTGCTGTGTGTGGGAAGTTCAGACAGAGTGATTACCGTACAGTCTGGGCTGCTAATAAACAAGGAAACCCCCCAAATCTACCCAGTGCCATTGTGACTTCCTACCTTTTGAAACCAGACATTTCACAGTCATAGAAGCCACAGTGCCAGACAAATCCTGCCCATCCCCCCTCACTGATAAATTTACTCTGTTGGCGGCAATGCATTCCTTCCAGATGGTTTAGGTTAAGATTGGGAAAGTTGTGTTTTTACTGGATTGAATCACAGCGCTTGGCTGACATTTTTTGGCCCTTCTTACACTCCTTAGATTTATCAGCTAATTGCAGACACTTTGGGAGCATAATGCAGCATGTGTTTATGATGACAACCCCTGCTAGTGTGTCTTTGTGCTCAAAGATTCACGGGTGTTGCCTTTACTGACCCCTGGTTAAGTATTAGCGTTGGATCAAAAACATTGGTTCAAAGTCAAGAACTTACATGGGTGAAAATATTTCATTTATGTGTTTTGGTGGAGTTGGGGATGGGGACAAAGTAGATCCAATAGCCCAATCTTTATTCTTAAACTGTTTTGGAGATCTTTTGTTGTGGATGATAAAATGATTTATTAAGGGATGTCAAATGCCTTAGGAATTTTATTTAACACATCAAAAAATAGCTTCGTGGTTGTTTTAATGCCACTATTTAGTAAGTTTCTCCATGTGGGTGAATTGTTTCTTCCAATGTGGCCTGTTTGAAGACTTGCCTGAGGACATGTTGAAAGGGGTGGCTCCTGAGGTGGCCCTGCAGGCAGGAAGACCAATGATAGCAAATGGGGGGAGAGATTGAACAATCAGCACCATTCAAGTCAGACAGCTGTCACCTGGGATTTGAGTCCCTGCACATCAAGATTTTGGTAAGCCCCAATCCTGGGACATCACTGCATACATAAGAGACCCAGAGGACCAACCCCAGGAAAGGGGAGGACAGGGAAGCCAACAGGGAAACATGGACGCCCAGGATCGATTCTCGGGGCGCCTGGTCCCAAGTCAGAGTGACAATGAAGGGCCCTCAGGAGCTAGTGGTGACTCCAGGTCCCCAGGGCCGGCTGTGTGAGGACCACTGACTCTCACGGAGGTGGGCCCTGGATTGTGGGGGTTGGGGGCACACGAATCGTTCTCCAATTGGAACAGGTTTAGGGACTAGCAAGAACTGAGGCTGATCCTGTGTTTGGGGTTGGGAGCAGAGGTGGCTGGGGAAGCCAGAGACCCAGGAAAAAAGCAAACGCTGACAGAAAGACAAACTGTTTCCTACTGTGAAATCAGGGGAAAGCTGAAAACAAATAGCAGAATCAAAGGATCAAAATGCCTTTAAATTGCACAAGAGTGGGAAGGAATGTCAGGAAAAGTAGCTGGAAATCTGAAGTTTAGAACTGTCAAAAAAAGACATACTGCTTTTTATGACTTTCGGGTATATATTACCTAAAATACATGGTTGTGAGGGAGCTTGTTTCAGTGAATGCATTTTAATGTTTTGTCATCTGCCCATGAAATTTCTGAAGCGTGTTGTTCGTTTCCTTTCACAATGCTTCTCTATGCGGACGCCCAGCTTTCTCTCTGGAATGGGTAAATATTATCTCCTCAGAGAAACTAGCTTGTTTTCATTCTACAGCTTGAGAATCTCATAAATATTGTCTGTCCTTATTTGCTACTGGAAATCTTAGAACTAAATCCATGAGCCATTCCTAGCAAGGAAATAAACTCCGCACAGTATATTTTTCCTGTGATGTTCTCACTCCTTATTTCATCATCCTCTTATTTTCCCTTTAATCCATTTCCTCCCCTTTTGCAATTTGTGTATCTTCTATTTTATTATAACCCGTGATGTATGTTTTAGTTAAGCTGGAACAAAGTAGCACATGCAAATAAATACATCAACACAAGAGTGCTTCCCAATGCCAAAAGATGCTTTTCCTTTTATTGACTTAGTGTTATAATTTCACTGTCTATTCCTTTAACAAATGCTCCTTTCATAAATAGAAAAATGACTTCCTTCAGCCCTCTGAACCATCTCTATTTCCAAATTAAGGCCCAAATAAAGATGCTGCATTTGCTTGGTAAATTAATTCAGTATCCTATACGTGTTTAAAATGCTTAGTTGAAATTTTAAGAAACATGACTTAGAAATGATGGAGAGAAGCTTTGGCCAGAGAAGCCTTCTTTGCAGACTCCCTAAGTGGTCATGGGGTTCCACTATAACTCCTCCAACCGCACAAGACTCTTATTTGGTAGAAGACTACATTTCCACTTAAGGAAGGCATAGGGGTCCTGCTGAAGAGTGGGGTACAACAACCCAGCCCTCAAAACCTTCTTCCTCAACTTCTTGCTGGACTTTTCTAACAAAAAGGGAACTGAGTACGGTCATCTGAAAATGATCCTAGAGGGTTGGCATCTCCATCCTACTTCCAGCTTTATCTATTATCAATCTTTTATCAATTCTTCAAGTTGCTTATGTTCCAGCTAAAGAGATTTATGTATTTCTACTTTCTCCCTTTGTTAATGCCATTCCCTGCCTGGACCCCAACCTTCCCCTAACTCACTTCACTCCACTTCATTGAGTCCTACCCTCAGCACCCATGGCTTCCATGAAGTCCTTCCCAATATACCAGACCTCAGTGATCTCTCCCCATCACACCCACCCCAGTGAACTCCTTAGCTCCTTCTGTTTGCCCCTTCACACTGGCACGTACCACATATGACCGGCCATTGTTATTTATCTTTTCAATTGTAATTCTGTTTCCTCAATACATCTCCATAGCTAGGCCTGGCATATCATAGACTCAGGAAATATCTGCTGAAAGAAGCAATGAATGATTCCTATGGTTTTTGGGAAAGCATCTAACACAATATTGGCTCATTGCATGTTTGACATGAAGGGTACTAGTAAAGTACTTCCCAACCACCCACCCACTGCAACATAATGTTCTTGACTCTTCCTATCTTGGTAACTAAAAGCAAACCTTACTTCTCTCTTTTAACAAAATAAGCTGTGCTTTGACTTTTTTATTTCCTCTCCTTCTAGATTTTGAAGAAGTCCTGCATTGAAATTCTAGCAGCTGAACCATCCACCATATGTGCAGGAGGTAAATTGAGATTAAATGCTAATTGCTCTCATACAAATGATATTTTGAGCTCAAATCACATGTTGGTTTCATTGATAGGAGAGAAGGGAAGAAGGCAGGAAGAGGGAGGGTAGAGAGAGGAGTAAAAAATTGCTAAATACATTTGCTTTTAGGAAAAAAAGAAAAGAAAGAAGCAACATGTTAGTTGTTTGAAACTTTGAAAAAGTCTGTCCAAACTCTCTTTTCATGGGATTAATTACTCACACACATCACCAACAACAACCCTGCTTTGGAGAGAAATGGAGTCTAACCCTTTATACTCAGGGCAGCCCTGCAGATACCAGATGATCAGAGGATCATAGGCCACCTGTGAATGCTAATCTATTTAATTATTGAATTAGTGCTGGCCTCTCTTCACAGTTAATATATTGATCTTAATTAATTTCTCAATCTGCCAGTCCTCACAAAATAGTGTAGGCAACTCCAGTTGTCTTAGTAAAAGACCGTTATAATTCTATCCTTTATACAGGGAGTCTCTGCTTATACAAAGAATCAGCCTTTTGGGAATCACAGTATTTTCTCTAACTGATCCCAATTGGGGTCTCATTCTTGTCTTGTATTGTAACAGACTGCAAACTTCAGCCATACTGGCTCTTTTTGTATAATTGTTGAAGGTTTCCCTTCACTCTTATTTAAGCACCTACTGAATGCCAGGCACTGTCCTGGGTACTGAAGATACAAAAGGGTATAAACCAGGGGTGGGCAAACTTTTTGACTCGAGGGCCACAATGGGTTCTTAAACTGGACCGGAGGGCCGGAACAAAAGCATGGATGGAGTGTTTGTGTGAACTAATATAAATTCAAAGTAAACATCATTACATAAAAGGGTACAGTCTTTTTTTTTTTTTTTAGTTTTATTCATTTCAAACGGGCCGGATCCGGCCCACGGGCCGTAGTTTGCCCACGGCTGGTATAAACCCTCTCTGTGAAGACTGGTGCCCCAAGAGTTTGAGTCTTTCACCCTTGAGAGGTCACTGTTAGTGTCACCTTTCTAGTCTCCCAAATGCCAGTGCCAGTTATTATTTATCACAGAAAATGTGTTATATAATCCTATAAGCATTGAAGAACACCTTTCAGGCTTTGTCAAATACTGTACTTTTTTATTCTTTATGACATTGTATTGGTATAAATGAAATAATTCCTTACAGATTTCATTCCAGTTTGTTGGCTATATTTTAGAATAGATGAAAGACTTTCAAGGAATTAGAGGCCCTGAATAATATTTGCCAACAACAAAACATTAAAGATATATGTAAACATATAAAGTTGGTAATAATACTTGGTGACTATTCAGAGATATGTGTACATTTCCTAAAGAAAACAATCAATAAAGACTATCTACTGCCCTTTAAATAAATTGCTACCTGGTAGGACAGCCGGCAGGGACAATTGTGATTGCCACAGGGCCAGATCCAGGAGGACCTCTTTAAGAAAAAGAATTGAGGCCCTGGCCAGGTAGCTCAGTTGGTTAGAGTATTGTCCCCATATGTTAAGGTTACAGGTTTGATCCCCAGTCAGGGCACATACGACAATCAACTAATGAATACATAAATAAGTAGAACAACAAATTGAAGTTTCTCTCTCTTTCCCTCTCTCTCTCTCTAAAAAAAGAAATAAATAAAAGGAATTGAAAAACCTTACCTTTGAAAATTTGATAAAAGCGTATGTCCACATGAATCCAGTGCCAGAGCCTTGAAAGAGGTCTGTGGAGTAAGGAGCCCCCACCAGGGTTCATTAGCGTCAAGGCAAACCCACCTCCACAGTTCTTATACTTCCTTCTTTTAAAAATGATGGGAAAACAGGGGAGTTCCTTAATTGTACAATGATGCCATTCATGAGGAAAACCCAGACTTGTGGTTCCGCCATCCTACTGAATATGTTCCAACCTTGTAATGAATCAGAGAGTCTAACAACAATGAATACACTTCTATTAATTCACCAGCATAATCAGGTCCCCTCCTGCAGGGTTCTTGAGGACAAGTAAGGAATTTTATTTCTCTTCACTTCCTAATAGAGTACACAGCACTCAACAATTAGTCAATAAATCTTGACTGAATGTCTTGATTCCTGTGTTCCTTCAACAAACAATGCTCTGATTTTTGCCTATTTGACCCTTATGAACCCCTTTCACTTCACCTTAAGAAGTGATCATATCTTTGAACTATCTAATTAAAATGAAGAAAAATTAGAAAATAATAGCCAAAGACAGAAACAACAAGGACAAAATAAAATTTCAACTTGGATGATAGAAAAGTATCTTCCTAAGTAATTCTGGAATCAAAGATTGGGAATCGAAATCTCCTTTACATACCATTGAGATATTCAAGACAATAAAAGAGACCACATGTGTAAAATGAATATGGCACAGAAAGATCAGGGTCCACAAGAACTGAACTAGCAAGTGTATTGATTTCATTATATTATTAAGTAGAAAAGAAAAGTAAATTAGGAAAATACATTTTTTTAAAGTCAAAGAAAATATTAAAATGCATTAATAAAGTTAAACAAGTCAAAGCAATTCAAGTGGTAACTTTTCCAAGAGATGTTTCTTTGGTAGAATCAATAAAATAGACAATCTCTGGCACCTTACTTTAGACATTTTTTGAATCTCTGGCTTATGTGCAATATGACATATTTTATAGACAAACCATCATTCCGTATGTCGGAGTAAACTATCCAATTCTATTTCCTTTATTTCTTATAAAGAAAAAATTAAGCAAGACACAGAGTTTTGAAGAGCCAAGCTCCGATCTCTCTTGAATTAGAATCAAAATGGCTAAAACACGCTGGTTAGAGAATAACTTCACTAGGAAGAAAATGAACCTTTCAAAGGAAATCCTTACACCAGAAGTTCATCCATGGATTTCTTTCAAGGTCTGTTGCTGATCATCCCCTGGAGCCTATTTTATGGTTCATGACCAGGAACTCCTGTCAAGGAGCCCCAAGCAGAGCCCCTCTGTGATTTTCCTTAGGCTACTGCCAGCACTCGGCTTGTAGGCTGTGAGTTTATAACCTCTGACAGTGCTTTGGAAAGCATACACTGTTATACAAAGCAAGGGGCATAATTATCATCACTATCATTTTAATGCAGATTAAAGGTCAATGTGAGAATCTTAATGTTGATAACATTACACGTACATGAGAAAAACATGCTACAGAAAAAATATTGGGGAGAACTTTGATAGAGTTCAGAGTACCTGCAAAGTGATCAACTCATGTGCGAGAAGAGAAAGTAAAGAAGGAAAGAACTGCTTGTTCATATGTCTAAGTCCAATGGGGAGACAAAGCCCTAGACAGATTGGGCGGGGGGGCAGATAAGGTAGAATTTGCTTTCATTAAAAACCTTTTCTCTTAGCCCCCTCCCCTCTCTCTCTGTGAATAACTTCCCTGCCTTGGCCCCCAGAGCAGCCCCTGCTGAAGCCCCACTCAGGCTTGTCTACTCAGGACACTCATGCTGACTATTGCATCCCCCCAAGACAATGATCACAGCTCTTTAACCAACAACTCAACCACAGCCATAGTTCTGACAGCAAACTGTGCTCTGAGAGAGGCAGAGAGATAATGAACTGGATGGACAAGAAAACTGAGACCCAATGCAGATCTTTATTATGTTGGGCTGCAAATAACAGGGTGGCATTTAATGGAGCAAATATAAAATGCTGAACTTGGGTCCAAATAGCCAGTTTCACAATGAAGCAGGTATAGGGAAACCTGACTTAGTTCTTTAATATGAGGGAAAAGAAAAAATAAGAAGAATCATAGCTATCTTGATATCCAACAAGTTTGATAGCTATCTTGATATCCAACAACCCAAAAAAGGCTGATGTAGTCTTAGGGTGAATCAATAGTCATCCAGTGTCCAGGTCAAGAGAGCTAACTCCATGGCCTACTCTTCCAGGTTCAGACTATGGTTCCAAAACCCATATTTTCAGAATGGCATGACAAAGGCATGTCCATATGAGAAGAGGCGATCTGGAAACCACTGCCAGAGGTTATAAACTAGCAGCCTACAAACCCTGTCTGTTCTACACATATGTTCTTTTTTTACCCACACTATGTGTTTGTTTTAATATATTTTATTGATTTTTTACAGAGGGGAAGGGAGAGGGATAGAGAGTTAGAAACATCGATGAGAGAGAAACATCGAACAGCTGCCTCCTGCACGCCCCCTACTGGGGATGTGCCGGCAACCAAGGTACATGCCCTTGATCAGAATTGAACCCAGGACCCTTCAGTCTGCTGGCTGACACTATCCCAGCCGTGGGCAAACTCTGGCCTGCGGGCCGGATCCGGCCTGTTTGAAATGAATAAAACTAAAAAAAAAAAAAAGACCGTACCCTTTTATGTAATGATGTTTACTTTGAATTTATATTAGTTCACACAAACACTCCACCCATGCTTTTGTTCCGGCCCTCCGGTCCAGTTTAAGAACCCATTGTGGCCCTCGAGTCAAAAAATTTGCCTACCCCTGCTCTATCCACTGAGCCAAACCAGTTAAGGCCGCACTCTGTGTGTTTTTTTTTGTTGTTTGTTTGTTTGTTTTTTTAAGAAACGTTAAAATTTATTGCTAACATTTTAAAATCTGATTTTACCTAAAAATTCAGATTTTCATCTAGTTTTGAAAAATAAGATCTAGCAACATTGGGCTTGTATTTATTGCAAGATAATAATTACTGAATACTGAAAAACTTCGTTTAAAATAAGTATGTACTCTTTTCAGTTCACCATACTCCTCACCACTCCCTATTGTCACCTAATACTCAGGCCAAGTATGTGGTCACCATTTAGCATGGTGCTTCTGTCAATGTTTTACAGTCCCTGTTCTAAAACGTCAGAAGTCACCTGCTAGGTGGAGAGCCTTTATAGCACCTTTCACAGCACCTGCTTCCCTTCTCATACAGACTCTTTTAGAGTTCCTAATTAAATATTTTTGCAGATGAGTCTCTGTATAATTAGGAGAATCGACCCATTGTTGGATTGGCCCTGCCTAGTTTAGATCCTCTGTAGGGAATGCACCCTTTTGCCTAAGCACAACTTTTTTCAGGCCCCACTCAGTTGGCCGTAAATTGGACACTTCAGTGTACTATGTCAGCAAGTAGTCCAGGAAGGAGCTAATTGGAATCAAGTGTGCAACCTGCCAACTGCTCCACATTTAAGTTTTTCTTCTCCAGAAATGGAAGGAGGTTGTAATTAGCTCCTCATATTGTCATTTTAGAAGCAGTTGTATTATTCCTGCTGTGTTGTTTCCCACTGTTTGTAATAAAACTGGGTGGGGTAGCAGGAAAGGAAGGTAGTTTTAGGCTTCACGTTTACCATTTGGAAATTAGATGCTTAAAAACAGGCACATTTAAACAACGTCAAATAGTGGTTTCATTTCTTTCCCTTTTCATTGTTTTTCAAAGCACTCATGCCAGGCCCTTAGGCACCTCTCTGGATGGATTAATTCTCTGTTTCATCTTTCTTTTCATTTAAAGATATTTCTACCTGGAGGAGGGATTTTCATATACTGTTGGTGGGAATGTAAAATGGCAAAATAATTTTGGAAAACAGTTTTGACAGTTTATTAAAAAATTAAACACATACCTCCCATATGGCTTGGTCATTCTAGTCCTACATATTCACCCAGTAGAAAAGGAATTCTATATCCAGACACATACATGCATGCAAATGTCGAAAACTGCTCTATTTTAATAGCCAAAACTGTAAACAATTCAAATGTTTATTAGCAGGTAAATGTATATACAAATTGTGGTTTTTAATATACATTATATTATCTATATATATAAAAGGCTAATATGCAAAGTGTTACCTTGGGAGTTCAACCAGGAGACCAGGAGTTTGATCGCTCGCTTTGACATGCGCTGACCACCAGGGGGAGGCCCGGAATGAAGGAAGGCCCCAGCCAGCAGCTGGCAGCTGGGGAAGGAAAGCCCTGGCTAGCAGCCGGAAGGCCCCGATCTGCCCTGATTGCTGGTCAGGGTTAGGGACCCTACCCATGCACGAATTCTGTGCACTGAGCCTCTAGTGTCCATATAATGAACAATAGTCACCAATAAGTAGGGCTAGACTATGCATAAATATTCAAATAATTATGAATAAGTCTTAAGATAATTATGCCAAGTAAAAAGAAGTTAGACAAAAAAATAGTTACTGTATGAGCTCATTTACATAAAATTCTAGAAAATGCAGACAAATCTATAATAGAGATCTGATCAGTGGTTGCTTGGGAGTGGTGGTGGGGAGGAGAAGGAGGGAGAGATTACAAAGGGCACCTGGAAACTTTTGAGGTAATGGATGTGGTTACTACTTTGATTGTGGAATTGTCCGATGATTATGTACATATGTCAAAATTTATCAAGTTCTATACTTTATATGTGAGTTACTATATCAGTTACACCTCACTAAAGCTGTTATAAATAAATAAATAGCTATAGAATTTTAAGAGTTCTAGAATAATTTAGTCACTATGTTATATTTTAGATGTTACAGTAAGCATCGAATAGGAGAACAAATGCAAACTGACTCACAAGATGAAATATGACTAACAACAATTTTGCAGGAAAGTCTTGGGAGACCAGCACAAATGGAGAATATAGAAGTGTCTCATTTGCAGATACAGTGAATGAAAGTCAATCTTTATTAAGGTCATTTTAAATTTATGTGTTCCACATTTCAAAGAAAGAAAATATACAAAAGGAGAGAACAGAATGGAATAAGTGTATCAAACTATTCACTGACCTTAATTTTTTTTAATTGAGCTAAAATTCACATACCATAAAATTCATCCCTGTAAAAAGTACAGTTCAATGGTTTTTAATATATTCACAAAGGTGTACAAGCATAACTACTAATTACAGAATATTTCCATCACCCCAAAAAGAAACCCAAAGTAGTCACTACCTATTCCCCTCTCCCTCCAGCATTGGTAACACCAATCTATTTTATGTCTCTATGGATTTGCTAATCTGGATTTTTTTATAAATGGAATAATACAATATATGGCCTTTTGTGTCTAGTTTCTTTCATTTAGCATAATGTTTTCAAGATTCGTCCATGTCTTAACATGTCTTGGAACTTCATGGGTGAATAATATTCCCTTGTAAGAATAGTGTTGTCAGTCAGTTGATGGATATTTGGGTTTTTTCCATTTTTGGCTATTATGAATAATGTGAACATGTATAAGTTTTTGTGTAGACATACATTTTCAGTTCTCTTGGATAGAGATACCTAGGGGTGGAATTTCTGGGTCATGAGGTAACTCTATGTTTAATTTTTTGAGGAGCTACCAAACTATTTTACAAAGCACATACACTATGTTACATTCCCACCAGGAATGTATGAGGTTTCTAATTTCTTCACCAACACTCGTTGTTGTCCATCTCTTTTATTATAGCCATTCTAGCGAGTATGGAGTGATATTTCCTTGTGGTTTTGATTTGCATTCCCCTAAAAACTAATGACGTCTTTTCATTCATTGGTCTTATAAACCCTCAGAAAATAAACAGGATGAGACCTGACTGGTACCTGAATGAAGGACCACCTTGTCTTTCCTCTTTATTCCCTTTCTAAACCAAGATGTCATTTATTATTCATTCAATAAGTTTATACTGAGACTGACTCAGCCCTGAGTTAAATGCAGTCAAAACTTCTGAAGAAATAGAAATGATGGCCTCTACCATCACAAAACTTAAACAATTATAATTAAGAATAAGAGTGACTTGCCAAAACCGGTTTGGCTCTGTGGATAGAGCGTCGGCCTGCGGACTGAAAGGTCCCAGGTTCTGGGTTGCGGGCATATCCCCAGTAGGAGATGTGCAGGAGGCAGCTGATCGATGTTTCTCTCTCATCGATGTTTCTAACTCTCTATCTCTCTCCCTTCCTCTCTGTAAAAAAATCAATAAAATATATTTAAAAAAAAAAAAGAATAAGAGTGACAAAAGGATCATAATGAACATGTCTTAAAGATACCTTAAAAATCTGTATCTTAAAAGATTAGATCAAAGATCATTTTCAAGTAGAAATTCCTTCCTAAAGCCCTACAATCCTAAGCACTTCTTAAGAGCTGCAACCCAATGTGCACACTGCCTGAAAACACTCAGCTGTACATATTTGAAGAGCAGGTTCAGGGCTTTGTGGATAAATGGAGCTCAATCGCTATGCCCTGGTTCTCACTTGCTGGCGCATTCATTTGACAGGGTTTTGTTACGTAACTTGTGTGTGTGAAGAGCTGACATTCTCGTCGGGCTGCTGAGTCAGATGTTTGGGCTCTTCTGGAAACCACATGTGCGCACGAACACAGGAACTGCACCGGCGGGGTGGGAGCTCGCCTCTCTTCTCCTGTGTTTCCCGTAGCATCGCTTCCTCCATCTCCTCATGCCCAGGGGGTTAAATTGTTGGGTTTCCACCATGGCCACGTCATGGATTGCCGTTGTCTTTCTTCCTAAACACCGTGAGGTCAGGCCAAGCAGAGTGTGGGCAGCCTCTTTTATAGAGGACTCGGCAGCGGGGCTGGTAATGCTAGAACATGTTATGTTGTTGGAGAGGAGACCTCGGCGTGCAGCCTGCGTTGCCAGGGTCTCCTTTCTCTCCTGATCTTGGAGGAAACGAGAGAAGGGGGTACAGAAATGAGGCAGAAAACCTGTTGAATCAACAAAAGCGTTCAATGGCAGATTTCTGGAAGGCTAGCATTCAAACTAAAACCAGAAATAGGTTTCTATAGTTTTAACTTGAGTAACTAAGATACAAAAAGGTTCTTCCACAATGTTGTTGAACCATCGGCATCATAGGTCATGCACCAGGCAGTCATCTAAAGAAAACTGTTACATCCATCCATCTAAACTTAGCAATTGTGTATATGCACTAACATGCATGTATCAATAATTAATATTCATAGGACTAACAGTCCTGGAAAACCATGTGCCCATGACCTTAATTAATACAGTTTCAAACTAAGGCAGTGAACACTTGGATACAAGTCCCAGTTTTGCTGTTTACTAATTCCATGACCTTGGGCAAGTCATTTAAAATGTCAGAATATCAAGTTCCTTATTGTCATGGTTCATTATACTTGTAAAAGGCATTCTGTTCTGATTTGCGCTCTTTGTGGCACACGCAGTGCCTCGGGGTTCTTCTACTTCAGTTTTGGTTTCTTGCTTTCCAACCAGGCCAGCTCCACTTTTCTGCAAAATGGGCAAGCCTGCCTAAAATAAGCTTTTATAAATCACACCGTCAATCTCTAGCTTAGTCATATGTCACAAGACAATGAGGATGCAGTTTGGCCTGGTGGTCAAGAGCATCGTGGCAGAGCTCTGAGGACATGGTGTTGGATTCCGGTTCTGATTCTGACAGCTACTAGCTGTGTGACCGGGAGATGGTGTTGGATTCCGGTTCTGATTCTGACAGCTACTAGCTGTGTGACCTCGGACGGATGACTTAACCTCACCAACCTCAGTTTCTCACTTGTACCTCCCTGGGCTGTGGGGAGGTTTAAATCCCCACATTGTGTGTGACATCAGACACAGACAATGCTGAGCACAGGGCCTGGCACACACTGAGGGAGCAGTTAACATCCGTTATTATTCTCTTGGCAAACATCATCTCTAAATTAGTTTCCTAGGAATTAAAGTGACATACACTCATGACATTTATTAAAGTTTGGAACAGTCCCACATGCTAGTCTTCTAATTTCATTTTCCCTCCAACAAAAATCGCTACTTGGATAGCAATTTACAGTTTAAGATCCACTTTCGCAAATATTGCATTTTTTTCCTGTGACTTTTAGTTGAGTTCTTTTCTAATATGCCACGCGGCATTATCCCAAGCCCCAATTTTTTTACACACAGTAGGATGACAAAAATATAAAAGAAAGTGGAGCATTGACTATTAGCTACCATCAAACTTAAGCAACTATTCCTACACATTTAACTAATTAATTCTCAAGGGCTGTTTCCTCCCCCACCCCCCTCAGCAAGACTATTGTAAAAGGATTCTTATTTTTACTTCATAAGGATTTTTTACCATGAATTGATTCAACGTGCATTATTCTCATGCGAAGTTAATATGCAGGGCCAGAGACCTGTGACATGTATTCTCTATTCTATTCAGAGAGAAGTGAGTACTAACTACAGTAAGGGGCCAGCGTCAATTCCAACAGGTAATGCTTGACAACTGGTCACCGATAAGCAAGTTGTTGATGTTTTGCTAGCTATGATTACCACTACACACCATGAGGCATCAGGACTGTACGTCCAGCAGCGGCAGGAGGGCCAAAGCAGTACCAAACAGTTCTCCACCTAAAGGAATGTTCTTCTAGTTGAGGAAGAAAAGGCAAAAGAACAACGCCAGGTAGCACATAATCACATGCTACATTGTTCAGGACGGACTGGGAATGCCAATGCCATACGTTAGTGGTTTTCAAAAAATGTTCCGCACCTAGAGCTCTAAAGAAATCCTTTCAGGGGCATCCAGTGTGTAAAAGAGACGCGAGAATAAGAGTTGATGGAATGGAGAGCCCGTCCTTCCCCTGTGGCCCTCGGCTGCTGAGATCACAGTTTTCAAAGTTGCAGGGACTTGAGGGATGGGGAAGATTTGAATGACAGAGCTGGGAGGAAGGTGTTGCAGGTAGAAAGAACAAGAGCCAAGGCAAGAAGGGGAGAATTCAGAGTAAGAAGTCTTCCTTGTGGACATCTAGTAAGTGATAAAAGGCACCTACAAGGTCACTTTTGGTTTCCAACCTGAACCAATTTTCAAATATTTGAAGCCTGGTGAACTAGTTAACAAACACCCTAAATCAGAGAAGATGGGAAGCCCCAGGTTAATTAATGGCCTGCAGTCAAATAATGTGTCTTGTTGTTACTCTTGATTTCAGAATCATTTCAAGTAGTTGTGAGAGGAAATGGCTTTCGACACGCTCGCAACGTGGACAGGGTGCTCTGCAGCTTCAAGATCAACGAGTCGGTCACGCTCAGTAAGTCCTTAAGAGTTGGTGGGTTTCTTCGGGGAAGGGAATGCCAGCCCCATCTACCAGCAAGGCCTCACTGGGAAAACCGTGCAGAGACAGGTCTTCCCTGCAGTAAGCACATGGCAAACCCCTACACACCCTGGTTCTCATCGGGAAAGATGCACCCACATGAGTTACCCCTTCCCGGTTGTCCGTGGTGGTGCTGATTGGTGAAGGGATATGAAGCTTGACATTCCTTAACCAAGTATTAGGGCCTCTCAAGCATCAGAGTGAAAAACAGAGAGTCTAAACTTATTAATTCAGAATGAACCAAAAGCCAAACTGTAAGGCTTGCATGTGTAGATGCTGGAATTTTTTTCAGGCTGGATGATTCTGGCTTGGAGTTGCCAAGAAACTCATCGTGATGAATATCTGACATGAAATACAAGAATATGAAAGCAAAACTAAGTGCATTTCATGCAAAAATAAAAAATGAATTAGCATAACATTGGCACTCTCACAAGACATTTGTAGCAGGCAAGTTCTTAATTTAAAGACTGTCCGAGGACAGATGTCCAGGAAGCCTGGTTATTATTTGCACCTGGCATCCATCCCACAGTTAATTATTGATTCAGCATCTGCAGTAAAAATAGATTGCATTTTCCACAGTGCCGTGTCCTTTTAAATGTTTCACATCTTTTCGCCACAACAGCCCTGGGAGGTAGAAAGAGAATGGGGGCGGGCCAGGGAGACATCCACACTATTCTGTCCTCCTGTTCGCCTTATTGAGTAGGTACTGTCCTGTTTTTAAAAAGGAAGAATTGAAAGGTATGCCTTGTTTTTTTCACTTTACCATCTTAAAATCCGCTTGGATATTTAAACAGAGATATGCAATGGCTTCCTTACAGACATCTGGAATTCCTGGCCTTGGAATAATTCCAAACATTTGAAACATTCAGTTAGTTTTCTTAATACTTGGAAATACTTTCACGTCTCCAAAAAAATATTCACTATTCGAAAACATTTTGACATATCCCTGAGTAGTCACAGTGTGAAAGTTGGATGTGCGCCCCCTACAGAGTTCTTCCTTTTTGCTCCCTTTCGATGGTGATGTCACTCAAGTCCGCCTTCCCTCTCTCCTTAACCAAAATCTCAAACCCAAGACATCAACACCTTCCAGACTTCCCAGATTCGAGAGCCTTTGGACCAACCCCTCTCTGCAGATGAATGGGAATGGGGATAGTGTTGCCTTTGCTTGAAAGGTGACATGGGGGTGCTGCATTAGAATAACACGAAATGCAAATACACTATGGATTTGCAGAGTGATGTTTTGAAAGCCCGTTTTCCAGTTTCTCCGTGGAATTTTATTTCTTGGGAAATCAGCTCATTCTCTTTCTCCCTCTTCTCTTCCTTTCCTAACACCTGCATAGCCCTCCACCTCATTCTTATTAAAAAAAAAAAAAAAGAAAGGCTGTTGGGATAGGAATTTGGCTTAAACCACAAAGCTAACCGTGCTTCCAGCAGTGCTGAGAGTTTAGAGAAGAGGAAGGCAGTGACTCAATCATGTTATATGCTGCGAGCAACACTCCTAAACTCAGCCATATGGTTATTTAAAATAACTAAGGGGGAAGTATTGGAATTTGAAAAGTACCTGTCCTTTATTTATTAGTGGGCCCATTCCTTAATAATAAGAACAAGAAACTAGGAAGGACAGGGAAAGTAAATAAGTTTTTAAATGCAGCATATTCAATCTACATTTTTCCATCAACCTTATAAATATAAGTCCGTTGAGTTGTCACTGTAAAATAAAATAAATTTATGTTCCTTTACTTTACTTTTCCCATTCTCTTTTTCTACCTCTATATCCCAAGTTTTAAATTTTTATCTATTTTCATTTTTATACTATATATTTCCTCTTTCTAGAATTTTTTCTAAATGCTGCATTATGTATTATAATGATAATATGTTATTAATCAAAAGAAGACTAATTAAAGGCCCAATGATGAAGGTAAGGCTTCCGTGGCTCTCTAGCCTGTTCAAGCATGATACAGGCTTCAGAGTCATCAACAAATAATACAGTAGCAGATTATATGAAGCAAAACTGTTAAACATAAAAGAACAAGTTGACAAATAATATTTATAGTGGAAGATATTAACGTGAATTTCTGAGTATTTAAATGGGCAATAAAAAAATGAATACATATACCTTTTTAAATGGCTTAAACATTTATTATACTAAGACACAAATAAAATGCCAACATATTAATGCCAAAAATTTTAAATATATTCTTACATGATAAATATAAACAAAATAAAAACCATAGGATAATACCTACTTCTCCCCACTTTCCTTGCCTTTTCATAAAAATAAAATCAATGAATCAACCTCTTAGAAATCTAAAACAATTTCTGGACTTGTGGTTGATATAATAGGTCCTGAAATTCTGGATAAAATATGGTTTTAAAAATTGTAACTTGTGGCCTAGTTCTAAGGAATGAAGAGGAAACCCCCATGTATAGGAAACAAACATGGAATGCAATATCTAAGCAGAAAGCTAAGCTGTGTGAGTTCCAGGCCTGGGCGTCTTCAGATCATTCTCCTGATACTGATCCAAACACAGAACCCCAGCCTATGCCTGGCAGTTGGCAAGAGCAGAGCCCCCTACAGAAATTAGGCTCCAAAGAGCTGCACCACACATTAAATGGGGGCTGGAAAAGCTGCTCCGTGACTCAAGGCAAGAGAATGAAGGTAAGATATTATACCACCCAAAGTGTGTCCATGACCATCCTGATCCCTGCGGCCCTGGCAGAGGCAGTGAACATTCAACCCAACCTACAGCATTCCTGCAGTCAACAACGTCCTCTGAAGATGGGCTCATAGTACTGAGTGGCCAACAATATGAAGATGGATGAAAGAAACAGGAGAGCAAGCAAGGAAAGAGAACGAGAAGGAGAATGGATAATAAACACATTTAAAGGGTGTAAAGAGATCAAACATACCGAAGGGGAAGAATGTTCAACAAAGGCAGATTTGCAGAAGACCATAGTGTAAATTCTAGAATTGGAAAAGTTTAATCACTGGAATAAAACTTCATGGATGAATTAAGCAGAGTGATTAGACACAGATGAAGATGCAATGCATAAACTGGAAAGAGAGATATGAAGAAATCCTACCACCCCCAACCCCCAACCAAAGCACCAGACCCAGATTTTTTTCACCCATGTTTTACCAGACGTTAAGAGACAGATGGCCAGTATCTGATATGGGTCCAGCCATAAGCATCGTTGTTATAAATATCTTGACCACAAGCATTTTCATTGCAAACATCTTTGCTGCACAACTAATTGGCAGTAAGGCAATTTTTCTGTAAAAAATAGAATAGCTGGTTGATAGTGTTTTGTGCATTTGACAGACTTAATGTATTTAAGCTACTTGTCACTTAGTTTCATTTGTCCATTGGTGAAGTGCTTGCAGTTACTCCCACTGTTATATTATGTCTAAATTTTAGCCCTCATAAAGGTCTGTCCAGTGACGAGTAGACCTGGTCTTAAAATAATGAACAATAACTACTATGAAGCAGATTGCATACTATTCTAGAAAATGATCACACATCAGTTTGGAAATCCTTCAGGGAGCACAGCCATCCCTCCCATCCATCAAAATCAAAAGTTTGCCAAGCTACGGCAAATATAAAAGAGGCGGCTACTAATTCACAGTCTTCAAGATGTTAAAATCAACTATTTAGTTGGAAACTCATACCTTTCTTAATAAAGTAAGAAATTGCAGCAAAAAAAGAAAAATGCTATACCAAACAAGAAGACAAAACAACAAACAAAAAATGTATAACATGGTGAACAAAAGACATCAAAGACAATGTACTTTTACTTTTCACAGTAAAGTCTTTTTTATTTTGTTATTAACTCTTCATTTTTTATTATGTCTTTTTTAATTTTCCTTTTTAATTTTTCATTATTTTATCTTTTCTGGTGAAATTGCCAGAGGTCAATTAATTTTGCAGCAAAGATGTCTACAGCAAACATGCTTATGGCAAAAATACCAGACACGAGTATAAACACTGGAACCAAACCAACTAGGAAAAGAATCCTAGCTCTGTCTTAAAACTGTGTGACCATGGTATGTAACTGAACACCCTCATGCCTTAATTTCTCTACCTGTAAAATAATATGGAAATAATAGCAACTCTATTGTGTATTGTTAAGAGGTTTAATGTGGGAAGTGGGGCATAGAACAGGACTTGGTACATAGCAAACTGTCTATCAATGTTGGCTACTGGTATTAATTTATTATTATCATTATCACTATTATTAAATGGAGCAGCAGCTATTATAAAAACATCAATTGTCTTCAAATTAATATTTACTTTTAATACAATCCAATGGGATTGTATTGAAAGTCAACAAAGTAATTCTAAAGTTTATATGTAAGAATAAACATATAAGAATAGCCAAGAAAAATATGGAAACTTGCCCTAGCCAATTTTAAGATGTATACAAAAACCCTAGCCAATTTTAAGATGTATACAAAGTAATTGAAACAATGCATGGCTAGTGCCACAAAAGGCAAACTAAGCATTGGAACAGGAAAAGCAAAGTCCATAAACAGAGCCAAACACTTATGTTAGTTTAGCATAAAATAAAGCAGCTTTTCTAATCAGGGAGTGTGTGTGTATGTGTGTATGTGTGTGCGGGGGGTGGGGCAGTGTATTATTCAAAAAAATGATATTGAGACAACTAGCTAAGCACTTGGAAAAACAATTAAGTTCATTTTTATCTCACACCTTAAATCTAAACAAATTCCAGATGAAAAAGTAAAATGTGAACATAAAACTATAAAAATTCTAAAAGGAAACAAAATATTTACATAATTTACCAGTGGAAAAAGACTTTTTAAGCATAACACTGAAGGGAGATACCATAAAGGAAAACTTTGAAAGTTTGAGTACATTTTTTTTTTTTAATTTTTCCAGTTACCCTCCCTGCAAAATCTAAAGGGAAGCAGAATACTGGCAAAATATTTATAAGACATGTAACAAAGGGCCAATAACCTTCATACATAGGCAGCTCTTAAAAATCAGTAAAAAAAAAAAAAAAAAGTGACCACATGAATGGGTAAAAGATATGAAAATGGAATTTACAAGAAAAATAATGGTCAATAAGCATATAAAAAATGCTACCATAACCAAGTTGAAATAATCTATCAAACTAATAAAGATTAACAAAAATACAGTGCCCAGTATAGGCAAAGATATAGGGGGAACAAGTATTTTTATTCATCGTTAGTGAGAGACCATTAAATCTTTTGAAAGTCAATTCTTAAAATGAATCAACTGCTTTTATACACTTTTTTACCCAGAATTTCAACTTCATCAAAAGGAAATGATTGGGAATGTTTACAAAGACTTGGCTATAAAATGTTCATCATAATACCGCTTATGATAGCAAAAGGAGAGGAGAGTGAAAGAGAGGAAGGTAGGAAAGAAGGAAGGAAGGTAGAAAAGAAGGAGGGACGGAGGGAGGGAGGGAGGGAGGGAGGGAGGGAGGGAGGGAGGGAGGGAGGGAAAGAGAGAAAGAAAAGAAAGGAAAGAAAAAAAGAAAGAAAGAAAGAAAGAAAGAAAGAAAGAAAGAAAGAAAGAAAGAAAGAAAGAAAGAAAGAAAGAAAGAAAGAAAGAAAGAAAGAAAGAAAGAAAGAAAGGGAAAGAAAGGAAGATTGGTTTGTCAAAAAAAATTATACTTTATTCCTAAACAGTTAAATAGTATGGTGTGAAAGAAGAAGAATTACTCATGTGGGAAGATGTTAATGAAGTAGCTTCATGTGTTAATAAGTTACGAAAGGTATTTGGAGCTATTTCTGTTTCATACACAGACATTTGTATGCAGAGAGACTGAAAGACACACATGGAAATGTTAACACGAGTAACCTCTGACTGAGACCACTCTTCATTTTTGCTTTCTTCTTTCTATCTGCATTTTCTAAGCTTTCTACAATCACATGCCCTTGTGTAAGAAGAAAAAGCCCCACAACAGTTATTTAACATTTAATTTTAAATTTTTGTTAATGATTTAGGCCTAGTGCACATCTTACGTTGGCATTTGGTTGGTTCTCCAATGACCGGGCTGACCTCACTCCTGGCCAAGAAAATATCTTGGAAATCTTCACACAAACTTTATTTATTCTGGCTGCACTTTTCCTGCTCCAGTATTCAGTGTATTGTGCCAAGAAAAGATCCACTTTCAATTGGAAATCCATTTGCGAAGAGATTAGAATACTAAAAAGGAGACACGGGTATGAGCTGAGAAATGATCTGTTTTAATGAACAGTAAATTTTCACAAAATTGACTTTTTTACGAACACAATAATGAAAAACATGCTAGATTATTCCCCAGCCCTGGTGTTGTGTGGAGGCGTCTGAGATACAGCCATAAACCAAAGAAACTGGTTTTTAACAAACTCACTAATATTCAGTTCACAAGCCATGTGAGAAATCAGACTCCTGGATTTATAGGCACACTTCTTTTTCTGATGCGAAATGTTACTTCCCAGCTTGATCTCCAACAGTATTCACTGGGCATGGCTCTGGTTTGCTTTCTGTTCACTCTCAAAGGATGAAACTTGGCCCCTTTGAAGGTCATTTTGCAAACTGAACGTTAATCATGAAGGCAATTGTAGGAGTTCCAAAGAGCAGCTCAGCTCCCAGGAGGATAAGAGACAGCACTCACTCGCATGTACAATTCCCAGTGTGTTTGTTTTTAAAAATCTATACTTTATTATCCAGAAACTAGACTTTATCTTAGCAAACATCTGGGCCTGGGCTGCGGTGGGCACCCTAAGCAGATCACTGAAGTGCACCTATGGGGGCAGATGGGCAGGGAAGCAGAGAGAAGGAGAACACAAGACTTACCACACCAAAGCCTGCTGCTTCCTTTCTCGCTGGTCAGAGTGTCGCATCTATAGGTCAAAGGTGCGTCGTGCAATGTGGATGTATGCCTGGGAGTCTGGAGTCAAATGAAAATGATGGGATGTTGCTTTGTGCAACCTCATCTGTGGTTCCTAATTGGGCTGCCCATCGGAATCACTAGGGAGCTTTGTCCCAGTGAGAGCAGCCCCTGATTGTGGAGCACCTACCGCATGCCCTCCCCAACCTATCTATTCCATCCGTGCAGCAGCCCGGTGAAGAGGACTTATTTGTATCCACATTTTGCTGACGTGGGAACTGAAACTCAGAGAGATGAAGTGCCCAGTGTCACCCAGATGGCCGGAGGTGGAAGCCATTTGGATCCCAAATGGTCTACTTACCCAAGCTTTTGACCTCTTCCCTACATTGCTTCCAAAACACAAATCCCCATGGAGCCTTTGGTCCCCTGACCCTCAAATACCCATGTTACTCTGAGCACTGGTCCCTCACCAACCCCCCTTATTTTGCAGACAGGAACCTCAGCTCACAAAAAAAGAGTTTCTTCCTGAGGAAAGGGGGGCAAGTTTGCACAGACCAAAGTTAACTCAGCAGCAGACGGTCACCCTCTACTTTGCCGCTGCTCCATCAAGTATGCAATCGCTTCCAAGTGCAAATTTTAAGTTGCATGTGGACTCAGGCAAGCAATAGCTGGGGGAAGGATTTGCTTGTGAACTTCCTCAAAACTTATTTTCCCCAGCCCTGCTGTCCTGACAGGGAAAGCTGGACCCCCTCTACATCTGCACCACATGGCTGGGCTTTCAGGACTGTCCCTTCCTCATGTAATAGTGCTTCTCTGTCACTTCGATAGGATGATGGAGGAGAAAGTGATTAACACAGAGATGGGCCAGACTTGTGGGAACCCCAGGCAAGAGAAGTTAATAATCAATGCACCCTTATAACCAACCTTTTTTAAATATTTGCTCAACATTCATTTAGAAGAAAAATTGGGTACTGCTGAGGGAACAAAAGAAAAAGAGTGCTATCTGTGGCTTTCTCCTCCATGCAATTCAGCTCTGGCCCCCAACGTGCATGCCACAGCAGCTTAGTAACATCCACTGATGCTCCAGTGTGTCCATGGGGTCTCCATCCCAGCTCTCCTCTTAGTTTCCGTGTAGGTTTTCTTCTTTAAGAGCAGTCAGTGTTTGCTTAATTCATGGCCATGATTGTGTGGAAGGCTTCAGCCATCTTTGTAGACTTGCTCCTCAATCCCAATTTCAAGGTAAAATCCTTCCAAACCTAATTGTGCACAGCTGCAAGAGTTTGAGTGTCAGGAGACACATACCTTGTGCATGAATCCTGAATTCACTTCAACCAAGCAAAAACAAAGCTTTAAAAAGTATATTTACTCTTAGTCAATTGCAGCTGTCTTGAGTGCACCACTTATTCGGACCTCAAGCTCACAAAATTTTTAAAGGTTGATATTTTGCTTAGAAGATATAATTTGTAAGTTCTATAAATGTCAACAGTCAAGAATTTTTTGGCGTAGATTTATTGAGAGGATAAAGTATTTTGCAAGAGCCCTGAACCCCATTATCTTTATTTAGTTTCCTTGCAATACTTAAAACTGTCCCATTAATTTCAGATAGAGATGAATGCCATTTACCATGACATTTTGTATAATATGATTCAAATTATATTAAAAAAAATAATATGCATGGAAAAATTCTGAATAGTGTACCCCAAAGCATTAACAATGTTTATCACGGGAAGTTAGGATTGCCAAGGATTTTTGTTTCTTTTGGTATACTTCTCTGCATTTCTGATTTCTCACACTAAATGTGTATTACTTTTATAATTAATAAAGCCTTAGCTGGTTTTTCTCAGTGGATAGTGCTGGCCTGTGGTCTGAAGGGTCCTACATTCAATTCCAGTCAAGGGCACAGGCCTGGGTTGTGGGCTCAATCCCCAGTAGAGGGTGTGCGGGAGGCAGCCAATCAATGATTCTCTCTCATCATTGATGTTTCTATCTTTCTCTCCCTCTCCCTTCCTCTCTGAAATAAAAAAATATATATATTTTTTTAAAAAAATCAATAAATAACAGTAAGTAGGAGAAGCCAGATTAGCTGTACCGAGGACCAGTTCTAAAAGCTAGTTTGCCCAGAACCGGAGGGGTGGGGGCGGGAGATCACAACCTTCTGTGGGACTAGGGAATGTGTAAACCAGAAAAAGACAATCCAGAGACCGGCAGGGCTGCTGGATCCCCTCCCTGAGCTCCTCTGGGAATGGACTTTAGAAACCTTGTACTTTCTCTCCTGGGGTCACCATGTAATCTTGACCCTCACGGACACAGTGATCAAGATAACCCACTTTCCTTCTAAGGCTGTGCTCAGCTGAGTCCTATATTGCTATTTATAGATAAGGTATTCTGACTCGACAGCCTTCCCACCCACCGCAGCTTAGAACCACAGTAGCAATTTACGCCCCACTTCTGGAGTACACTATTTCAGTTATAAAGTCCCACCAAGCAGAGTGACTCAGGTGCTATGCCATAGGCAAACCAGGACCCATCGAAACCCACATACAGGAATTTACCAGCACTCTCTTTCTTACTCCAACCAGGTGTCTTCCAGTGGCCAGAGCTGTTACACCCTGTCCCTCCTCTACCCACCATCCTATAATACCTCTGAACTTTCCTGAACATTCTACCAGTACTGGGGGGGGGGGGGCTGTGAACCACCCCAAAATATTTGTAAGACCCTCTGTAAGGCGCAAAAGAAAGCTATAAAGCCATGGTAGACATTATACCAGGATTTCAAACCTTAACATTTTGGGCCAGATAATTCTTTGCTGGGGAAAGAGGGATGCCCTGTGAATTGAAGGGCATTTAACACTATCCCTGATCTCTACTTATTAAATGTCAATAACACTTCTCCCCCAGTTTGACAACCAAAACTGCCTCGCCATTGTCAATTGTCCCCTGAGGAACAAAATCACCCCCATTGGAGAACCACTGCACTATCTGCATGTCCACAGATCCTTCTGGATAGATGACTTTCTTCTTATCACACCTATGCCATGTAGCCCTGACACAACCCAGTTTATAAGTTGCAAGACCTACTCAGTTTGCACACACATTCACACCTTGTGTTTTATAGGTGCCTCAGACAATGAGCCCAGCAGTGCCCTGGTTTAGTAATAACGTTGACATGTGTCAAGTGCTTGTTAAGTGTTTAATCATCATCACCTCATTAAAATTTACAACCACCTATGAAATTAGTATTGTCCCCATCTTACAGGTGAGAGCTTTGGGTTATGGACAGGGTTACATAGCCTGTGGGTGGCAGAGTTGTGATGGGACTCCAGAGTCCAGGCTCTTAATGTGCTCATTGTTTTTCATCTTTCTCCAACCTGCCCCAAACAGGAAGGGAAACCAAAAGACATATCCCCAGTATCTATAATAAGTAGGAACTGGTGATATAGTTAGGTACAGGCCAGGGAACTTCCCTGGAACCCGTTGGCCAAGCTCATCACCTAATCTCCTAGTCACTAGCCAGTGACAACTTCCAGTGAAACCTGGCAACAACTTCAGGCCAGGAAAGGAGTGGGTAGGTGTGAATCGTATCTGTGGAAAAGGATGGTGGCCAGCTTGGTTCTTCCATGTTATAGGCATCCCTCTGGCTTCAGCTGGGCACGAGAGGACACTGCAATGGCTATGCTATGTTCTAAGGATTGTTCCCAACTTGGCTCCACCCACCTGGGCTTCACTACCATCTCTTCCCATTCTGTTTTGACTCTTGTTTCTCATTGCTCCAAACTCAGAACCACTATTTAGCCTTTCCAAGTAGAAGTCACTCTCTCCACTTTCATAACCTCAGCTTTGTCCCTTGGTTTAATCTCTTATAACAACAACAAAAATCCATAAGCTTATTATCTGACCATCTATGAAAACTTTCCAGACCAGAACCTGACACGTAGTACATGCCCAACAAATGTTAGTTTCTTTCTACTCTAAGCAATGAATCCCCTTTAGCTTTGCAGTAGATCCCTCCCCCATTTCCTCATGTTTGTGAATTGTCATTGCAGGAGCCCCAGTAGGGCAATCAACCATCTCTCATTTTGGCTGGGACTCCAGAAAGCTCAACCCAGATGCTTTAAATTTCAATATCATTTTATTTCAGGTTTTTGTACAATATTTGAAAAGCCTGACATTTTTTTAAGCTGCCTACTTTTGAAGTCAGTGAAAAGGTAGAAACATCTAGCCTAACTTTAGCCTGTCTGTTCTAATTCAGGGACACATTCCCAAACCAGCTGATAATTTAGTGCTGAACAGTTATACTTGGCTCAGGGATGCCATAAAAATGCTCCTTCGACCCAGGGGAGATTGGGAGAAAGAGCAGGGTGAGCTCATTTAGTCCCCAACCTCCACTATTTTGTTCACAGTAGGAATGTAAACTCTACTTTGGAGCTTACATCAGCTTTTGGAGAGTTTCAGCAAGCTCCCCCAGCTAAAACTAAGGGTTATTTTTCTTTGTCCGTTTGGTCAGAAATAAATATTTATATCAAGAAAAGATTGCCAAGACTTGGAAAGTATTTGAATTATTTAATCAGCCCTATAAAAGGATTCACTGTGATTGGTGTTTGAATTGGCTAATGAATTTTAATCCTGGTTTTATCCCACATCCATTAGACAGTCACCAATTGCAGTGAAGAATTCTGGGAAATTCTTACCAGTCTGAAAAGAATTGCATTGATCCAAAGTCAAAACCTGGGAATGTGCACGTTTGACTGTATGGTTCTGGAACATAGTTCATTATAGTAGGGCCTGGACCTCATCACAGAGCTTTTCAACCCTGGTCCCCTTTCATGGTAGATATACCTTCTACTACCCTAATCCCACTTTAACCTTGGAGAGTCTTGACCATTTGCCTCCAAAGTGGTCAGGTATAAATAGACTCAGCTCTAGGGTGCTTCAGGCTACATCATAAAACAAGTTGTGCAATTATGACAATATAAAAAGCTGACTAATTTAAGTTACATCTGTAGAAAAATTAGCTTTGTTGACCTTGGGCAAGTTGTTTCAATAAAACCTGAGTTTGAATTCCAGCTCTGGCATTTACAACTTATTCATTAACTAACCTCTCAGAGCCTGAGTTTCCCAAATTGTAAGTAATAAAAAAATAATAATGTCAAATGAGACCATGGGTATATAATATTAGACAAAATTGGTACGAGTATAAATCAGTGATTTTCAACCTTTTTCATCTCGTGGCACATATAAATTAATTACTAAAATTCTGTGTCAAACCAAAAAATATATTTTTTACTGATCTGATAAAAAAAATAGGTATAATTTTGATTCATTCACATTGGACAGCTATTGTTGTGTTGGCTGTTGTCATTTTTTTTTATTTGACAATCTAAGGGAAAAAGAGGTCAGTACCCTAGACTAAGTAGTCAGGTATTGTATATCTTTAAAATTCTTGTAGCATACCAGTTGAAAATCACTGATATAGATTATATAGATATAAATAGATATAGATATAGTTATAGTTATAGTTATAGATAATATAGATATAGGTATAGGTATACATAATGTATGGATATGGATGTATGTGTATATATATGTGTGTGTGTGTGTGTGTGTGTGTATATGTGTATACATATATATGTACACACATGTTCACTAAAACATTTCCTAGGAATTCATAATGTCTAAAAAGACGTTAGTTTTGATAAAACAATGTAATTAAGCAATCAGAGATTTTGGAAATTTTAATTCCTCTGATTTTAAAGCACACATTAATATAGGCCAGTGGTAGGCAAACTGCGGCCCCTTGGTGTGGCTCTTCCACAAAATACCACGTGCAGGCGGGCACGTACAGTGCAATTGAAACTTCATGGCCACACTGAAGGGGCCAAAGAGCCGCATATGGCTCGCGAGCCACGGTTTGCCGACCACGGATATAGGCTATTGTAAAGGTGTGGATGTTTGTGGAATAACATTTACTGAATGGTTATTAAGTGCCAAGTAACATGGTTTGCACTTTCATGCACTCCTATTTACTCCCTACACAACCCCATGTAATGATGTCATCATCACTGTTTACAGATGAACAACTTGTCCCCAGTCACCCACTAGTAAGAAGACCTGGGATTTGAACTCTGGTCTGACCTGCCCCATTCTATGCCTTCTGCATTCATCCTTGAGGATGCCCAGCTCTCAAACTTGGGGTGTTTGGCAGTTTAGCATAATGACATTCATAGTTCCCCAAATCCTTATTTAAATCAAGCTTCTGTCTGATTATCAGACTCTTATAGACAAATGCTTTAGGTTAACCTGTCATATGTATGCATTGAATTCTGAATATCTTTGGTAAAAGGCAAAAAAATTTACACATCATTTAAAAATTCCCTTAATTGCTGGTTTCCAACTCCTGCCCCTCCCTAATTTTCTCCCAGTTGCAAACAAGCCAGCACTGGTCTTAGCTCCCGGTCCCGTTTGCCCAGCCCACTTGGTGCTAATGCGCAATGAAATGGCTGCTGCCCGGTGGACAGGGGAGCTCAGGCCTCCGTCGTCCTCGGAGTGGATCACGTCCTCGTAAACATCACAGCACCACTGGCTTTGGCAGAGGTGGCAGCGAGGTTGGCCTGGCACCTGAACCAAGCGTGGTCCAGCCCGGGAGGAAGGCTTTATGCCCTGCTTCCCAAGTGGACGTTCCAGGAAGGAGTCAGATGATCTGAGTTATGGAAACCAAATGGCCCTCCTTTGTTTAGAGAGAGAGGGGGAAAAAGTCACTCATTTTTGTGGTGAAGTGAAAACAGGCTCCAAACCAAACAATCCCTCTCCGAGCAGAAAATGCCAGCTCCCCAGAGCAGGCCCACAGCTCGGAGGCTGATAAACTGATGCAAGGCTGCGTCAGGCCCGTCCTGCAGCCTCGGCAAAGCCCTCAGTTCCCCCAGCCAGTTTTTCCTCTGCTTTGCTCCAGAAATATTTGGACTCCCAGGCAGGAAAGGAAAAGGAAAGGAGGGAGAAAGAGAAATGTCTACTTGACTAGGTTAATCTCGCCCTTTCCCTCCTCTGCTGTGATGGAGAAAGGGAAAGGAGCTGTGCAGAGAATGAGCGTGGGCACTGACAGCACCTGGACATGCCCTGGCTTCTCCCTGGCATGTCACTGCAGGGCGCCAGCTCGAGACCTCCTCAGTGTGACCCAGCTCTTCCCACAGAATGCAGCCAGGAGTCATGGGGCCTGCTGTGGCCGCTCTGTGGCTGCTCCGCGGCTCTGTGGGCAGGCTCCGTGGGCAGCGATCTGCACTCCCAGGTATTACCAGTGCATGCACAGTAGGGTAAGCCATGGCCAAACGAAAATAAATGTAGGCTCTAGTCAGCCACGCCTGTCCTGATTTCAGTTTATTCTCTAATACAAGCCTTCCTGGGATGGAGAGGCTTGGCAAGGAAAGAACCACGGAGAATTCAGTTCTAGTCCTGGTGTTGCCTCTGACTTGCTGTGCTTCCCTGGGTCGGGGTTGCCTCTCTGAGCCTCCATTTTGCAACTGGAAAACGAGCCTAATGAACCCTGTCTTAGTTCACAAGGTCACCGTGAAGGAGATAATGCATGGCTCTTACCAAGCGGTGGCAATCGGACTGCCTGGATATGGATCCAAGCTCCCCTTTGTAACATTGGGCACGTTTCTTCCTGTGTCAGTTTCCTGCCTTTAAAATGAAGGGACTAACATTTTCCCTGATAGCACTCCAGGTTAAATTTGGTTATGTGGTGTATGCGAAGCACTTAGAGAGCATGTACACACAGCCTGCCCAGGGAGTATCACTGTCATTATTGACATCGTAGACGAGAAAACACCCTATGTAATAAAAGCCTATCATGCTAAATGTCTGACCATTCAACCATTCGACCAGTCGCTATGATGCACACTGAACACCAGGGGCAGACACTCTAACCAGTAGGTTAGCTTGCTGCTGGGGTCCACCGATCAGGACTGGGCGAGATGGGCTGGACATGCCCTGGAGCCAACCTCCTTTGGTCCCTCCCTGGCCTCTAAAATTTTCTTTTAATTAATTTCTTTTTAATGTGCACTAACTGTGCACTGGGCTTTTAGTCTTGAAAATAATAATGCTCAGTTCAGGCACTGGGTGACCTGCTGTCATAAGATTCATAATTTCATTCAACATACCCTCACTATTCTGGCAACATTCTGAATCTGCCAGTGCTGATCCCAAATTGGAGGGGAACCTCCAAGAGCTTCCTATTTCTCATAGGAAAAATCCCCAAAGCCCCACCATGGCCTACATGGCCTCGGTCATTTGGTCCTGCTGCCTTTCCTAGCCTCGTGTTGAGCTGTCATCTCACTCCAATGCCACAGCCTTGTTGGCCCTCTTTCAGCTCTCCGGAGTCCTGGGCTCCTTCCTGCCCAGGATCTCTGCAGTGCCGCCTCTCTCCCACTCCATCTACCCTCCCCCAGACCTCCAGCCTCAACAGCCTTTCCTCAGGGAGGCAGCTCCTGACCTTCCAGATGAGAGCCAGCCCCCTCCTTCTTCTTTGGTGTCACCACAATTATAATTAAACTAGAGGCCCAGTGCATTTGTGCACTGGTGGGGTCCCTCAGCCTGGCCCGCAGGGGTTGGGCCAAAACCGGCTCTCTGCCATACCCCGAGGGGTCCCAGATTGCAAGAGGGGAGGGCAGTTCTCAGGGCATGCACATCAGAATCGGGCTCCCTCTTCTCTGGTTCCAGGTACATCACCCAAGAACCACAGCTGCCAAGTCACTACAGCTCGGCAGCTCCTTTGTAGAGTGTCTGCCCCCTGGCCGTCATTGTGCATCATAGCTACTGGTCAGATGGTCGAACAGTCAGATGGTCGCTTAGGCTTTTATATATATAGTAATTTGCGTAATTACCAGCAGGTCAGCTCCTTGAGTGAGATGCTTCATCTCTTTTGTTCAGTGTGAGGCCTAGCACAGTGTCTGGCTAATGGTAAATATTCAAAAGAATATTTTTTAATAAAAATGAATGTGTTTAGCCCTAGCCGGTTTGACTCAGTGGATAGAGCATCGGCCTGTGGACTAAAGGGTCCCAGGTTTGATTCTGGTTGAGGGCACATGCCCAGTTTGTGGGCTCGATCCCCAGTGGGGGGCATGCAGGAGGCAGCCAATCAATGATTCTCTCTCCTCATTGATGTTTCTATCTCTCTCTTCCTCTCCCTTCCTCTCTGAAATCAATAAAAATATATTTTTAAAAAATGAACGTGGCCCTAACCGGTTTGGCTCAGTGGATAGAGCATCGGCCTGCAGACTCAAGGGTCCCGGGTTCGATTCCGGTCAAGGGCATGTACCTTGGTTGCAGGCACATCCCCAGTGGGGAGTGTGCAGGAGGCAGCTGATGGATGTTTCTCTCTCATCGATGTTTCTAATTCTCTATCCCTCTCCCTTCCTCTCTGTAAAAAATCAATAAAATATATTTTTAAAAATGAATGTGTTTAAAAACTATCTTTCCTGCAACTCCTATAAAGTCCATAACAACGGAGACCGTGTTTCTCTCCTCAAAAGCCTGCATTTCTAGCACAATAAATATTTGCAGGATGGGTGGGTGGATGGATGGATGAGTAAATGAGATGGAATAACTTCCCTAGCTTTTCATATTGATAATTTCCCTAGACATCAGGGGGATACTGTAATTGACCACTTCCTCTTCCTTCCATGAGGACATAGTGCTTAGAACTCAGACATGTCCTCTAACTCCCATCCCAGGTGTGTCTGCTCCTCAAATCCAGGCATGGAAGGCATGGGGCTTACTAATCTCCACTTGGGCGAGTGTTTAGTGTCAGCCACATAAAATGTCACTAAGAGACTTCAATTTCACAACAAATGCCAATAGTAGAGTATCGTCTTGCAATTAAACCTATGCCCAAATCCCTATGTCTAACTCAACTTGGACCAAACTTCTTCCTATACAGATCTTTTAAAATCCTATTTATGACCTACCCTTGAACATACTTTTCATTTGTTCTGCTTTTGCTCATGTCATTCCTCCCACCAGAAATTCCTCTTCCCTATCTCTCCCTGGAACTCAGCTCAAGTTTTGTGTTCCCTGTGACCTCACCACCTCACTTACTAAATGGAGCTCTCTGTCTTCTGAAGCCAAATGCTATTCTGGCTTAACCACTTTTTGTGTTTGTCAGTGCACTTTCTGGCTTTTCTCTCAAACTAGACTTGGACCCAAAGGGACCCAAAGCTCCCTTAGGACAAGTCTAATATTTTCTTATTTCTTTTCAGTTATGCTTGGTCTGTGCTAAGAACTTGGTCTCTATTTGCTCATTGATTGACTCGACTGGACATACAGAGTCAGAGACTAATATTTAGGAAGGAGACCTTGAGTTCACTCTAGTGAATTTTACAGCTCAAGATGAGTTTCTATTTCATAGAGTCCTTGCTTTTCTAGTGTCTCCCAGGACTTGGCTAATAGTCCTTGGGAGTCACAGAACTTGAAGTTATAAACTTGCCTCACTCCTCTTAATCCAGTGACTTGCCTTTTACAGATGAGAAGCCCTTTGCTGTGGAAGATACTTATTTGCTGTGCCCAGCACCCATCTTAAAAGAAGTTGGCATGTAAGTTTCCACCAGCAACTAAAGCTCAGAGAGGAGAGAGGAGATAGAGGGGACAAAGGGAACAGAAAGAAGTATCTATCTTCGTTATTATAATGGGTCTTTCTCTAGACCTCTCCAAGTAATGATGATGAATGATGCTTCCAGTGAGCCAGGCTTCAGGATACATGTTTTACAAAGGGTGTCTCATTCCATCTTCCCAAATTTCTGACAAGATACTTGTCATCTTGAAGATGCTCAGATCTTCCCAGTTTTACAGATGTAGAATCAGTGGCTGAGAGAATTTAAGTAGCTCGCCCAAGGTCACACAGCAGTAAATGAAAGAGTTGGGGCTCCAGCCAAGGTCTGTCTGGCTTCATCACAACTACCTTCCAGAAAGCTCTCACACACATTACTTTGCCCTTCATGACGATTGCCCTACCAGATGGTTATCACCCCTGCAGAGATAAGGAAGTTCAGAAAAGCTAGGTGGGTCCATAGATGGTCAAGGCCCAGATTCAGACCATCCAAGGCCAAGCTCAGTGCTCCTTCCTCTATGCCCCTGTGGCGCATACGGTCCACAGAGGCGCAGTCACCCAGGCTGCCGGAGGCTCCCTGAACTAACTTATGGGGGAAATGCCGTGATGGTGCAATTATAATAAGTGCTAGTGAAATGTGATTAGGAAATAGTCACTGGAGAAAGAAGGAGAATTAGCACCCTGAACAGGAAAGGAAATCTGTGGGGACCAGAGAAGCAATGTCTGTGAGAGAAGACAAAGCCTCTCCGTGAACGTGTCTGTAACAGGCTGAAGACAGAACGGTGGCTTTAAGGGGGAAATGCTAACCTGGTTCATCTGAATTCTGCCTTAAATCATTGGTTCAAATGGTAAGGCTCCAACACTGGTTGCCTGACATTGGCCTGTGATTCATAAATTCTGTTGATTCCACAAATACCCCTGTGCCCATCCTGCAAAATGCATGCTCCTGATTCAGTGAGTCTCATATAGATAAGGAGGTAGAAGACAACTTTGTTCACCTATTACTGCGCTTCTGAGTTAGTAGTAACAAAACCGCCCCCACCAGAATCAAATCACTGAGAATCCAGATAACAACAACAGAACGTTAGGTTTACAGGTTGATCACGTTAGCCCCACTGATTTGGACCATTTTTTAAGAATCCTTCATCTTACTACAATGAGACAAGTAAATTAAATGGAAGCAGGCTTTGACCATTCGATGCAATTTGCTGTAATGCAACAAGGGCTGAATGCACTGCCTTGATACGGCAGCCAGATGGTTAGTGTATCCTGACATCTCCCTGGAGTTTCAGAGGTGGGAACGGCCCTAGAGACCATGCTCCACATTTTACAAAGGACACAGCTTAGGCCCCAGGGGAAGAGACTACAGTCCAAAGAGTAGTTGCGAACAGAGCCCATAGGGGGCCAACGTGTCCAGTTCTTGGTCCCTTGCACCCCATGCTGAGTATCTCCGGTTCCTTGCTGTCTTTGCAGGAAAGCCGCACTCCAGGTCAGCATGAACGATGGCCTGTCTTTCATCTCCAGCTCTGTCATCATCACCACCACACACTGTGTAAGTCATCACCTGTCCTTTAACCAAAGGCTTCATTGTCATTCTCATGTCCCTGGAAAGTTGTCTGGTTTGCATTCTGTTCTCTGAGTTTTCATCCCAACACTGCTAGGCCAGCTATGGGCTGGGTGAGGGGTATGCTGCACCCCGGAGTGTGTCAGGAACCCCTGTGTCTGGTTTCTCCAGGCTCCCCATTTCTGTGACTGTGGGTGAGACCTGAAGGCACTGGCATGACCAGATGACAAGACAGGCCAGTGTCTGTGCAGTAGTGAGGGGAGATGTCTGGATGGAGTGGGTTTAGGCGAAAATGCACAGAAAGAAATTGGACAGCATATACAGAAAGCTTGTCTGAAGGAGTTTTTCACTAAAAGGGAACAGGAAAAGGGGCAGTAACTGAAGAAAGATGTATAAAGAGTATAAAGAGAGTCTTTTATTTAGAATGGGAGAAATTGCAGCTTGTTTATATGGTTATGGAAACAATCCAGGAGAAAATGGAAAATTGATGAAGCAGGAAAGAGCAAGAAAGAGGCCCTATGCCACAGGGATTGGGAGGCAACAGTAGGGACTGCGTCCTCCCTGTCAGCCCCTCCAATGCCCCTTCTCTGGATCCTGCTGTCAGGTAGCTTTGGTTTCTGGCTACACATAAAGTCACTGGGAGAACTTTTAAAAAGCATTGCTGCCCTGGCCTCATGCCGGACCCATCAAAACAGTCTGGGGCTGGGCCCGAGGCTATGGTTGGGAACACCTGGGCCTGTGTAGTTGCTCCCGCCCACTGTCAGCGTCTGAAGAGTTCAGCCCGTCAGAGGACAATCTGGGTGTGATCAGCTTGAATACAGATCTCAGCCCCTGACATGAGCATTTCCCAAATGACCTTTGTCTGAATATTCAGATTCTGCAGCCAAATATGCTTTATCCTTCAGGGGAGGGCAAACTTTTTGACTCGAGGGCCACAATGGGTTCTTAAACTGGACCGGAGGGCCAGAACAAAAGCATGGATGGAGTGTTTGTGTGAACTAATATAAATTCAAAGTAAACATCATTACATAAAAGGGTATGGTCTTTTTTTTTTTTTAGTTTTATTCATTTCAAACGGGCCGGATTCGGCCCGCGGCCCTAGTTTGCCCATGGCTGCTTTAGATCATTTTAGAGAAGAATGAGTTTGACCTGTTGGTCAGCTTGGGCAGATGCTCTGATCGATTCCTGGCCGGCCTTTGAAGGACATGTTTGAACCCCCTCAATAATTGGGGTTCATGTCCTTCACACCATCACAGGTGGAAGAGAGCGAGCAGGCAAGGTTAATGAGCAGGAAGCCGGGCCTTGTGATAGACAGCACTCCCTTCCAACCCGTGCCTCCCCACTCCCACACACACACTTTTCAGCCTATGTTAGGAGCAAACCAGTTTTCCTGATAGCAGTGTAAGCCAGTGCAATGGATACAGACAACAGAAAAGTTTTACTTGACCAAAGGGACTAGAGTTGTCACAAAGAAGTGTCTGAGAAATGTCTACGTCTCAAGGATCTGTCAGTAGAACATCAAATCTGGAGACCAAATATGAAAACTGTGTGCACAAGCAGTGAAATTTCAAGTGTGTCCTGCCTGATTCTTTTAGAAATTGACCCTTTTGGAACCTGCCAACTTGCAGGAAATGATTAAAATACCCCAAATCTAACAACTTCATTCCAGATTCCTCCCTACTCTAAATGATCCAACAATGTGGGCCTGTATTTCTCATTTTGTCTGATCATACCAGAGAAATAGCCATGACCTTGAGGCTGTGTGGGCAGGGAAATGAGAAGGGGAAACATCTCAACCAAACCTGTAGTATGGTAAATATAAATCTGATTTAAGTCCTGGGCCTCTAAGCCAAGAAGAAAGGGTGTCCTTACTAATATACTGCAAAATGAAAAGAACTCCCAGTAAAGTCCCTCTGTACCTTCCTGACTCATTCCAGAGTACACTTACACCTTACATCTTCATCTGGGCGCATGTTTCTAAGCTTTCTGATCAACACCACCTCATAACACTTCTGCATTATTCCCTTTTTCATTTGAGAATGCTGTATGTCTACAGCAAAGTTATAGCCACCCTATGATTTGAGATCCAGGTCCATTCGTTCATTTACTCAACAAATATTCATTGATTGTGCACAATATGCTGGGCACTGCCCTAGGTGCTTGGGATACATCAGAGAACACAACAGACAGAAACCTAGCGGAGAGGGTGACGAGAAAGAAGGCAGATAATAAATAAGAAACATAATAAAGGAATCACACACTATGTTAAAAGATAATATGTTCTATTAAAAAAAATAGAGCAGAGTAAGAGGATTTGGTACTTCTTGAGTGAGTATAATGTAAATAGAGATATATTGAGAAGGTGGCATTTGAGTAGAGACTTTGAAGTTGGCTGTGAGACTACTGGGGGAAGAACATATCAATTAGAAAGCCACAGTGCTTAGATCCCCAAGACCAGACACCTGGTATGTTCTGGGAAGAGCAAGAAGGCTGGTGATCAGTCGCTGGAAGAGAGCAAGTGAGGAGACAGTGACAGGGAGGTGACAGGGAGGTAAAAGAGTGGAGGGTCTGGTGAGAACTTTGGCTTTTGTACAGAGGTACAACATGATCAGATTTATATTTGAAAGATCACTCTGGCTGCTGGACCAGCCTATGGGAAGACAAGGATGGAAGGACTGTCACTAGTTAGGAGGGTTATGGCAATATTTCAGGCCAGGGATGATGCTGGCTTGATTCAGGAGGGAGCAAAGGACATAAGAGAAGAGGTCAGCATCCGATATATTGTTAAGATAAAGCTAATGGATTTCCCAAAGCATTGGATGTAGGGCTTAAGTGAGAAGAATCAAGAATGGCCCCAAAGTGAATTTTACCAAACATTCAAAGAACTAACACCTATCCTTTTCGAACTATTCCAAAAAATTCAAGAAGAGGGAAGACTCCCAAGCTCATTTTATGAGGCCAGAATTATCCCAATTCCAAAACCAGATGAAGACTTTACAAAGAAAGAAAATTATAGTCCAGTATCCCTGATGAACATAGATGCTAAAAATTTTCAACAAAATGTTAGCAAACTGGATCCCACAATACATTTAAAAGATGTACCACGACCAAGTGGGATTTATTCCACAGTTACGAGGTTGATACAATAGTCACAAATCAATAAACGTGGTATATCACATAAACAAAATGAAGGATAAAAATCACATGATCCTATCAATAGATTCAGAAAAAGCATTTAATAAAATCCAGCACCCATATATGATAAAAGCTCTCAGCAAAGTGGAACTAGAAGGATCATACCTCAAGGTATAGCCAACATCATACTCAAGGAGCAAAAACTAAAAGTGTTTCTCTTAAGAACAGGAACAAGACAAAGATTTCTGCCTTCACCATTTTTATTCAGCATAAGAAATAAAGGGGGAAAAATAAACAAGTGGGACTATATCAAACTAAAAAGCCTCTGCACAGCAAAAGAAACCATCAACAAAATGAAAATATGGGAGGACATATTTGCCAATGATACATCTGTTAAGGGGTTAATTTCTAAAATATATAAAGAACTTATACAACTCAACAAAAGGAAGACAAACAATCCAATTAAAAAATGGGCAAAGGATCTGAATAGATACTTCTCCAAAGAGGACATACAGATGGCCAAGAGACATGAAAAAATGCTCAAAGTCACTAATCATCAGAGAGATGCAAATTAAAACCACGATGAGATATCACTTCACACCTGACAGAATGGCTATCATCAATAAAGCAACAAACAACAGTGCTGGCAAGGTTGTAGAGAAAAGGGAACCCTCATGCACTGTTGATGGGAATGCAGACTGGTGCAGGCATTGTGGGTAATGGTATGGAGTTTCCTCAAAACAATTAAAAATGGAACTGTATTTTTACCCCATGATTCTACTTCTAGGAATATATTCAAAGAAACCTGAAACACTAATTTGAAAGAATATATGCACCCCTGTGTTCATTGCAGTGGTATTTACAATAGCCAAGATCTAGAAACAGCCCAAATGCCCATCAGTAGATGAGTGGATATAAAAGCCACAGTACATTTATACAATGGAATACTACTTAACCATAAAAAAAGATTAAAATTCTACCTTTTGCAACAGCATGAATGGACCTGGAGAATGTTATTCTAAGTGAAATAAGCCAGTCAGAGAAAGACAAATACCATATGATCTCACTTATATGTGGGATTTAATGAATGAAATAATTTAACAAACAAAATAAAAACAAAAGCATAGATATATAGAACAGACTGACAGCTATCAGAGGGGAGGAGAGTTGGGATGCTGGGTAAAATAAAAAAGGTGAATGGATTAAGCAAAAAAAAAAATAGACAATAAGATGATGATGATGATGATGATGATGAAGATGGAAAGATAGATACATGGAGAGAGAGAGAGAGAGAGAGAGAGAGAGAGAGAGAGAGAGAGATGGTGATAGCTATAGGGAAAAGGGGGTGGGGAGAGGTGGAAGAGAGCCAAGAGGGATGGATAAATGAGGACAGAAAGGGACTTTACTTCAGGCAATGGGCACAGGATGCAGTGTGCAGATGATGTTTTGTTGAGTTGTACACTTGAAACGTGCATGTTAATCAATGTCGCCCCAATAAACTCAATAAATAAATTAATTAATTTTTTAAAAGCCCTGGCCAGGTGGCTCAGTTGATTGGAGCCTTATACCATACACCAAAAGAGTTGCAAGTTCAATTCCTAGTCAGAGCACATACCTAAATTGCAGATTCAGTCCCCAGTCAGGGTGCCTACGGGAAGCAACTGATCTATGTTTCTCTCACATCGATGTTTCTCTCTCTCTCTCTCTCTCTCTCTCTCTCTCTCTCTCCCTTTCTCTCTCTCTAAAAAAATGAAAATCAGTAAAAGCATATTCTTGGTTTTGGATTAAGTAAAAAAAGAATGGCCCCAAAGGGTTTTGGCCTAAGTAACTGAAAGGATGAAATTGCCCTCAGCTGACAGGAGGAAGATTGAAGAGGGAAAGGTGGAAAGTCTGGAGATCAGTTTTGCTGTTGACTAGTTGCATGGCCTTGACCAAGTTGTGTTAGCCCCTTTGTGCCTCAATTTTCTCATCTGTAAAATTTGAATAATAATACTCTACATCTCCTAGCAGTGCTCTCCATATGAAATGAAATAGCATGTGTAAAGTGCTTGGCAGAAGGCCTGGCAGGTAGTAAGAGCCCAATAAATATTAGCTATTATCATAGTAGAAGCTTAGTCAAAATTACTGAACTGGTTGGAGATCCTTCCCAAAGAATTAGCTCCTCACTTCAGAGTCCGGTTATCACAAAGGAACTCTTCTGAGACAAGAAGTATCCTTAGAAGTACATGTTTGTCACTCAACCAACCCCAGGTGACTAAAGGAGACAGACAAGATGTCCAAATTCACCCAGACAGAGGAACCGATATTCAAACATAAAGCTCCAGTCCCCAGCAGGGCCCTGCACAGAAGCTCAAATAAACAAGACTGAAGCCATCGCTGGGCTAAACAGAGAAGCAGGTGGGATGTGTGGTCATCCAGGATGTGAAGCGAGGTCTTGGACTTGCGTTTGGTTCTTGGGCAGCAGCTGGTCTGGAGGACAGGTTTTTAGATCAAAAAAGATCCCCTGGGTCTGAGTAAAGGGTTAGTCTTGTCAATGCCAGTTGCAGCCTGCCCAGTCCATCAACTGGAACCAAAGGTAATTTTAAAATATGTAGTCGAGCCTTTTCTTTCCTCGCTTTATTTGGTGCCCATTTGGACAACCATGTCGTCAGTTTTCAAGATGCAGAACGAATAACTGTTGCCCCTGCCAGGAGCAGAAATTCCGTGAAGTTTTACAGGAAAAAAGATTTTTCCATCCAAGAGCTAAAAGATTCCTATACAAATGGTAAACTGTGGTGAGCTCCATGACTATAGAAAGTGGTCAAACAGCCAAAGTCCTCTCTTCCAGCATATTTAAATGCCTCCCACCTCCCTAGTCTTTTCTCTTTTTTCCTTTCTTTTTTTTTCTTTTTCGGTTTTTGTAATCCACACCGAAGGACTTTTTCCCATTGATTTTTAGAGAGAGTGGAAGGGAGGGGGAGAGACAGAGAGAAACATCGATGTGATAGAGACACATCGATTGGTTACCTCTAGCATGCGCCCTTGCAACCCAGGTTTCTGCCCTTGTCTGGAATCGAACTGGGGATCCTTCAAACCTCAGGCCAACGCTCTATCCACTGAGCCAAACCAGCTATCTCCGTAGTCTTAACTGGCCTCCTGTTCTTCCCAGCCTCTAGCAATGGGTGAGAAAGATCATTAATATGGTGCCATTTTAAGGGAAAGAGCAAAAAGTTTTTCCTTTTAAGAACAAAGCAAGCAAATTTCATGCTTTAAAGAATTTTTCATGAAAGGTTGTCTTCTTTTAGATAAAAACTTTAAATTCTATCATTTCCCACCCAAAGTGTACAAAAACCAGGGAATCGTTCAACAAGGACTTCTCAAACTCCTACTGTGTATCCGGTGCTCTATTTACTACATTTTATAAGTCACTATCCTTAAGGAGCTGAAAATCCAATTGGAGAAGAGAGTCTAACAATCCTATAAAAAACATAAAGCACAAGACTGTGCAACCCAGGCGTAAATGCGGTAGCATTTCAGAGAAGGGAAGGAGGAGTGAATGCAGGAAGTCACAGGGCTTCCTGGAGGAGATAAAACCCAAGTGGTGATCTGAAAAACAGTAATTACAGGTGGAGAAGTGGGAGGAGGCCCTCCCCTGAAGAGAAACCAACCTGAGCAAGGACTGGGTGTGTTCATGAGCATCCCTTCCAGGGTCCATGAGTCCTTTCTTTTCCTCTCGTTTGGTACCAATCTCTGGTGCCTTCTCACCTGGGACCATTTCTCGGGTTAACAACCACTCTCCTAAGATGTGCACATCACATCCTTGATCACCCCCCATATGTAACAATGAGGCCCAGCTGATGCACCTCCCTGTTAACTGTGATCAGGATTTGATTTGTATTGGTTTCCAGGTTTGGGAACCACCATCTTTGAAGAAAGGAAAGAAATCTAAAGTTAATCATGAGGGTCTAAAGTCAACAGTAAATCAGTGAGGAAACTTCTCTTTCTCCCCTAACTTATATGCAAAACAGCCTGGCTACAAGCAGTAACAAGATCCAATAAATTTGAGTGAAACCATGTAAAGTCACTATTCATAGAAACTCCTTTTGAACGAAAATAAAAATGTAACAATCTCAGCCCTGGTCACCAAAACAAGAACTACCCTATAATTACAGCATAAGGACGGAATTAAGAAAATAGGATATGGAGTCAAATATTCTAATTTCAAATGCTAGCCCCTCCTCTTTTCAGGGTGATCTTGGGCAAGTTAACCTGAGTCTATCTCAGAGCCTGTCTTATATGATCTTTGCAAAGATGAAAGGTAAAGTATAGAAGGGACTGGAACGATGTGGTAGCTCTTCACTAGTACATCGACATTCTCTTTTCTTGCCAAGTAAAAGTCGAATGGCCTGTCTCATGAAAAGCTTTGCTATTTACTAACCTAGATTGTAAACAGGAAGTGTTTCCTTGATTGAGAGGTAAGCTTCCTTTTGAGTCCACGATAAGGCTAGGAACAGCCTGGGGGAAACTTTGGAGATGTTGCCTGCAGGATAGCGAAGGAAAATAACGCCTATAAATTAGGTCTGGTGAGAAGCCAACTGGGATTAGATAGCAGTTTCTTCACTATTTTTTCCCCAATTTTACTTGAAGTTCAATATTACATTAGTTTCAGGTGTGTAGCATAGTGGTTAGACACTTAAAAAGTGACCCCCCCCCATAAGCCTAGGGGCACCATAGATAGTTATTACAATATTATTGACTATATTCCCTATGCTGAACTGTACATCCCCATGACTATTTGTAACTGCTAGTCTGTACTTCTAATCCCTTCACCTCTCTCACCCAGTCGCCCAACCCACCTCCCTCTTCACTATTTTGAAAAAAGTTTTTCCTAGTAAATGAATTAAGTAAAGAGCAACATAAGGAGAATATTTAGACTATTTATATGAATGAATTAAAACAAGTGCTTACTAAAGTTGATGCATGGCTACCACATGGACATTTTCTATTGTTATTTAAAGTATTATATCATGCCCAGAACGTCTGTGGGCATTTTATCAGAGGAAGCACCGTGTCAGGCAGATGAGAGCGCAGCCTCAGAGAAGAGAGTCCTCTGTTGTGCCCTGAAAGAGCCACGACTCACTGTGGTTTTGGAGTATGATTTGATTTCTATGGGGATGAACATGGTGCCAACTATTTTACCAAGGATTTTTTAACCATTTTATCCTTCAAGTTTTTATGAATTTAGACTATTCTTTTTCTGAGCTAGTGGTATTTTCTATAGATTTTTGAGAGAGAAAGAGAGAAAACATACAATGTACAAGGAAGAATCCCCCCACACACACACATTACGAAGAATTATCTAGTCCAAAATGTCAATAGTACCAAGATTGCAAAACCCAAATGAATCAGAATTTTTTGGGTAAGGAGCCCAGGATTTTGCTCTTTAGTAAGTCTGCCAAGTAAGTCATAAACATTCAGATCTCTTATCATTCTACTTACCTGACTCTAATTGTCCTCCAAAATTTAGAAAAAACATTATTAAAATCTATTTAAGAAAAATGAATTTTCTCTCTTGATTTATTCCTAATTCCATTCATTTAAGAATTCCAAGATTCTAAAATCAGAAACCTCTCTTTTATATTCTTACTTTGGGATCATATTTTCTGCTATAAAACTAGGAATTTGCCTAAAAAAATAATTTTGGCCCATATGTCCAGTCTAGGGACCTTCCCTTTTTGTGTTGCCAGACAAAGACTGCAAAACTTTCTCTCCAAATGCCTCGTTTCCATAGTCCAAGTCGCTCCTTCCCTTCCTCCACTCATTGTTTCAGGAAGAGTGAGCCCGAGTATCATCTGCATTGTTTTTAAGGTGTCATAGTTCCCAATGTCTCACAAGAATGTGGGTCTCCAGCTGCCACGCAGAGGTAGGTTATAAGTTTGGAAACAGCTGGAGACGGCGTAAAGAAAGCACAGACAATGGAAAGATTAATTGCCTCTCATGTACAGTGTAGCCCATATGCTTCTGGAGGAAAAACGAAGGCTTGTCATGTTCACCATTGCAACCCAGCACCTGGCACAATGCCTGTGGATAGTAGTTAGTAGATAGCTGGTGACTGAGAGAATGAAGGAATAGATTTATTCAAGGATCATACTGAGACCATGATGGCACTTGCTGGTAGGAGGAGAAGAAAGCCAGGATGAAGTAGGATTAAAACACACTGAGCTGCTTGAAGTAGAGGCTTCCAGAGAAGATGGTCAGTAATCCAATATGCACATACAAGAAGCATGGGGAGCTTGTGCATAATTTAAGGAGAAAAAAATCTCCCAGTTGGGAAATAACAACCAGTGATCCCAGGCAGGGCAGTAGTCAGCAACCTCTGCAGAGCAGCACCAGCTCCTGTAGCAGCATACCCTTGTCAGGGGTGCATACCTGGAGAAGGGAGTCTGCAAATAGCCCACTCCACTGGGTCAAGATTCAGGGCAGGCCCCTTGGATATGAAAATCTACAGCACAAGGCCGGATACTAGGTGGAACCATAGAAACTTATACAGAATCTAAGGTACTCATTTTGCTAAGTCCAAGGAACACATAGATATAAACACATGGGAAACAAAGAAGTACTCCAAGGATTTGTAATTTAATGCGGCAAGTGCTTTAATAGAGAAATGAACAATGCTCAGCCCAGTGATACCAGGAAGTGGAGTATCTGGGGAATCAAAGAAGAGTTCACAAAAGACATGATAAGTGAACTGGGTCATGGAGAAAGTCCTGGGGTTACCTAAGGGTGTGGCCTGGGTAAAGGCATGTTCTGGGCCACTTTGGCTGTAATTGGTTGGATTTGGCAACAGCAGGGATCAGAGACAAGACAGTTGGGATCAGTTGGAAAAGCCCTCTTTATCTACCACGTTTTGGAATTTCTTTAATATTTAATGTAAACATAATGCAGTTTTGATGATAACTTACAATTTCTCCTCATTGATGAAATAAACATCTTTTGTCTAAAAAATAATAAATAAATAAATAAATCTAGGTAACCTCAGAAAAGCTTGGGGATCAATGTCATGGCCTGAGCTCACCCTGGAATACTAGAAACTTAGGCTATGGAAGTTCTAGTACTGTGGCCAGCCAAGGCTGAGGGGCCATGAACTGCCTTGATCAGGGCTGGCTCAGAAGCGGGTGTTCTGGAGCCCAGAGATGAAGGCTACAGTGGCTGCAGCTAAGACCGACTGCAAAGGGAGGGCAGGGACATATCCCAGAACTGTCTGCAAACTTCTGTCCTAGGCAACTTCCTGGGTCTGTTTTGTAAGCCAGTTAAATTCTGTTACTGATTGTTTTGAAATAAACCTAGAAAAATACAAACCCAGCCCAGTTTTGTAGTCATAAGGCTATCTAGGTAAACAGAGAGTTGGCATGTCTGCCCTTGCCAAAATTTCTTGAATTTCACCAGCCTGTTAGGGAGTGAATCCAGTAGCCTGTGCGGAGAGGTGGCAATCTTGCCTTCCAACATAATAAAAAATTATTGCATGCTTTTCAGAAAAAGTGGAAATCAGAGAAGGCATTTCTCTTCCAAGGTCAGCAAAACAGTCCATCAATCAAAATAGGTAGCTATCTTTGGGATGGATAATTCATGCCAACAGCTATAAGCGTGTGGGTCTCTTCATTAAGGAAAGAAGTATAGGGAAGAGGTTGCTGCTAGCAAATGGGACCAAAGAGCAAGACCCATATGTATTTAAATAGGACTATGGGCAAGTGTTAGGAACTCAAAAAATACCTAGGCCTTGACCTCCAGAATCCTATAGCATAGCTTACAAGGCAGGATGTATACTCCAAGAGGTAAATATTATACACTTTGGGGTATAAAAGACAAATATCACACAGGCATCCAGAAATGCCCCCATCTGTTCCAGATCCACAAGCCTCCATGCAAGCCTTTGGATAAGTAAATTGACACAAGCAAGTGCATCCTCAGGACCGTCCCTTTTATGGTCCAGTGGATTACTTCCCAGTTACCCAAGAAGGTGTTCACCTTCTTGCAAGGGGAGCTGGACTAATCATTCTGGACATTCAGGAATAACATGAGCAGCTCATGATTTGCTCAGCCCAAAAAGTCTTCCCCAAAAAGACCCTCCCTCAACTGTTGGTGCAATTTTAAGAAACGACCCTTGGAGAAGACAAGCTCCTTCCCAACAACTAATCTAGGAGGACAGGACCAGGGCCCACACCCTGACTTTCCCCTATAGATTCCTTCACCCTAACATTATCCCACTTCCTGGCCAACTTGCTCCCAGGCCCACCTGTCCCTTTTTCACATGGCCTGGAAGAGTAAGGGGAGACTGGAATGGAGGGGAAATAGGAGGCAGACCTTGCAGAGGATTTGAATGACAAGATGGAGTTTGGGTGATGGGAAGCCATTCAAAGAAAGCACAAAGCAAAATCTTAGGAAGATGAATCTGGCACTTGTATGTTCCAAGTATATTAACAAACTAACATTAGTTTGGATACCACTGATTTATAAATTCGGTCATGGAAGGGGAATAGGCTCCAGTGTGCTTTTACATTTTGGGGGCTGACGGGAACTTTGCACCAAATGTTACCAATCCACAACCCTAGGGCTACAAGTGACTCATCAATGTTTCATACTCGGCCCTCAAAAAAGGATGGCCTTTATTATTGCTATAATTATAGGTGATATGTCCTTTGAAAGATGTAGCTTAGCAAAGCACAGGGGAAAGACTTAGTCGGAGAAGAACAGTGGGAACAAAGATGAGCTTTGGGATCAGTTCATTGTGGCTAAAATCCTGGTCTTTAAAGAGTTGGCACAGGGCCTGGTACATAGTAAGTACTCGGTGTGAGTCTCCTTGCATGGATGGTGTGGGCTCTGTAAGAATCGGTTCAGTAATGTGTTTCCGAAGAGACTCGGACTTCTGGTTGGATTAACAGCAGTTGGTATCTCAGTCTAAAGAAGTCATGGAACCTTTCAACTTGGTGAAGCAAAATATCCACTCAAGTATTGTATTAAATAAAAGAACACATCAGAGAGAGCCGAGAGAAACTTAATAATTGAGAAATAATGCCAAATATGGTAGATTATATAGGATATTCTATAGAAGTGGAACTCTAGCCTGGAGGCATGAGGAAAGGCTTAGTGGTCATTTTCAATATTTGAAAGGCTATCCTGAAACTTGTACACCTGCCTTGACTGTATAGATCCAAGGAGTAGAATAGGCCAATAGACACAAGTCTTTCTAAATGGTTCCCGGAGGGAGGGAGCTCCCTGGTATGGTTGTATTCAAACACAGGCAACTTGACAACTTGGCAGAATTATGTAAACGACATTCATGCATCAGATAGGCAATTGAACTAGAAAAGCTTTCAGACTCCTTCCTATGCCGAGAGTCTGTAATTCTAGAACAAAAAGTATGCTAGTGAAGGAGTAAGGCAAATACGACCCGTCCTATAGAGCGTAACAAATGAGTGTACCTTTGATATTTTGAAAATAAATATGAGAACCTTTTGTTGGGAACACTGGAGACGGCTTCTCTTAGTGAGATTCAGATTGGCCAACCTCCACCTAATACAAAGGAGATGATATTTCAGACCAGAGGGTGCTTAAAACTCCTCCTGAGAACAATTTGTTGTCAAGTAACCTCAAAGCACAACCTTCCGTTTACAAACAATTGTTATACCGCTCACAAATCATTCTCGCCTATTTATTAGCTGATCTCAGTAGAGCCATCCAAATTCAAGGTCTTTTTACAATGTTCTAGTATTTTTTTATTATTATTTTAACAAGATGACCTGTGGTTTTTTGTACTGTCATTAGGAAAAGCAAAAGACCACGGGAATATTAAAATGCAAAACTCAGCTCTCAGATGTTGTTTATGAACTGAAATATCAATAGTTTGCCAACATCTCTATTTTGATAACCCTTGTATGCATAAAAATATCTTTTCAAATATGTTTTGAAGGATTCGTGCTGATTTGTTTTTCTTGGATGTTGGAGCAATTGACTTTCAGTATTTTAATCGCTAAGTATTTTAAAGAATGTTTCCCCTAAGTTTGAAATTTCCTTGTTTTGAGAGTAAGTGAGAACAAAAACAAAAACAATTTTTCTGAATCTATGCCTCAGAAAACGCTGTGATAAGCACATAGTGAGATGGTAATATTTATTTTTAGAAATAAAAGTTAAATCCAAATAATCCATAACCAAGATAAATGTAATGGACCAAACTCAGCAGTTAGAAAACACAGAATAACAAATTGTGTTTTAAAAAAAACAATAGCCACTATATGCTATTTACAATAAAATATACATTCAAAAATATAAAAACATAGAAAGGTTGAAAATAAAAGTATGAGAAAAATTATGTCAGGCAAATATCAAAATAAAACTAGTGTAGCTATATTAATATCAGGTAAAATATACTTTATGGTTGAACAAAACCATTATTGGTATAAAGAAGACCATTACACAATGTTAAAAGAGCAGTTAACCTAGAAGTTATAATTCTAGTCTGCATTCATTTAATGACATATCCTCAGCATATATGAAGCAAATGTTGCCAAGAAATTGATGAATCCACCATTACAGGAGATTTAACTACAGTTTTCTCAGTAATTAATAGATCAAGCAGCCAAAAATTTAATAAAATATATTTGGATAATGTAATTACACGTGATCTAGTGGCCACACAATAAGGCTACAGCAAAATGTTCTAGGTAGGGTCCAGAATTTTTGTTTGAATTAAATGGGGGTTATGCAATTATAAGGTTAATGAAAAAAGTACCATTATTTCATCAATCTAAGGCACAATTTTTTCACATTTTAACCACTGAAATATATGTTTCATATAATCAATAATGTAGCATAATTTAATTGACATTGTTTGTTCCTCGTGGCTCATAATGAGCTATCCTGCTATAAATGCATCTTAAATTCAGTGAAATCTTTCCCGTCACTCTGTACTGTACCAAAAGTAAAGTAATGAAATGCATGCTGAACATCACGTATCAGTCACTTCCTCTCCACTTCCCACCCCTATCCACAATAGAAAATAAGAACTCTGGCTTTTCTCCTTTGGAGAGTGGCGGACAGGGTAGGAGCTGATCATCAACCACATTACAGCCGCCTTTGTGAGATGGCCCGGAGCGCTATGCAGGGCTTACCGTCTACAGGAAACCTGCATCTTGAAAGAATTCCTTTTCAAGCGCACTTTGAGTATTTACAAAAAGTAGCTATGTATTAGACCTTGAGTCAAAGTCTCAACAAATTCAAAAAAATCCATGTCATATGGACCATGTTTTGTGACCAGAAAGGTCCACTAAAAATTGATTGCAAATCAATATTGAAAATCTCATGTGTTTGGAAATTTCAAACACACATCTGAATCTTTTATAAGTCAAAGTAACATTATACTGGAAATTGGGAAATAACATTATGAAGATGCCACATAAAATTTGTGGAATGTGGCCAAAGTGGTCTGAGAGGGAAATTTGTAGCCTTAAATGTTTATATTAGAAAAGAAGAAAAGTTAGCAAAACATGGACAACCTCAAGATGGTAGAGAAGAGCAACAGAGTAAACCCCTCTAAAAAAAAACAAAAACAAACAACAACAAAAAGAATATAACAAAACACTGATTGCCCTTAATGACCTTGTTATTCTTTCATTAAATGTATTATGAAAACTGAAAAAAAAAGACAAAAATAATTTTTTAAAAAAAGACAGAATAGAAAACAAGATAGGTAAAGAAAACTATCAGGTGGGGCAGGAGTGGTGAAAAAGAGAAATAGACATGTATCTAAAGGACTGTGTTTTCACTAGTCAGTTCTGGATGGGAGGGGGGACCAACTCATTGTCTCAGGTTGGGGGGTGGGGGGGGGGCGTGGAGTGAGATCATTAACCTAGGGAACCAGGGAAACGCCTGCAAATTGAGTTCATTCCCATCTACTCCTAGGTCTTTCCTGCTATGGAAACCTTTACACTCAAAATGAATGTCATGAAATATTGTACAATGTTTACATCTTACTTTCTGCCATTGCTATCATGAACTAAAATTTGGCAAAATACTATGAAACCCTCCATTTTTTAGGCTGTTTGTTCCTAGAGTGGCCTTCTTACTGATCATTATGTTTTTTAAGTTTATGGTTCTGCTTCTCCTGGCCTCTCACTTCTAGGTATCATACATGTGTCTTCCATTCAAGGTGCACCCTCCCTTTCTAATTTGATAGTTTATGCTTCTGGGAGCCCAGGTATCAGATAACCAGACAATTGTGTCTCAAGTTCTTACGCAGAGATAAGAATTATTATTTTATATATTTATAAATATATAAATATATGCCCTGAGTACACAAGCTTTAGTGAATGACCAATGTGTCCATTAATGCCTACTCCTGGGTTATTGGGGCTGTTTCAAACAGCTGAATCTTTTGGGTTGAGCATTATGGATTAGTGAATTCCACTGAAAGATAAACAATTGTAGGAAGAAGTGCACACACAATTTAAAGAGACTCCAAAAAGTGGGTGCAGAGGGGAGACCGAGAGACTGAGAGAGGGTGGGAGGTGGGGAGATGGGAAGAGAGAAGAGATGAACAGTTTGGGAAACAGGAAAGCAGGACCATAAAGCAGAGAACCTAAGAGGACCTACTTTCTACCAACACTAAAATAATTGCCAACTCTTTAAATGGTAAAAAATTGGCTAACTCAGTGGACTAGACTGTCACAGAGCTGGAGGTGAGAGCAGCCTGCCTCAGACCATATTGTCTTAGTTGGCATTTTATAGTCACACTAGAGGCCCGGTGCACAAAAATTTGTGCACTCGGGGGGAGGTGGGGTCCCTCAGCCTGGCCTGTGCCCTCTCGCACTCTGGGACCCCTCGGGAGATAACGACCTGCTGGCTTAGGCCTGCTCCCGGGTGGCAGAGGGCAGGCCCAATCCCTAGGTGCAGCCCCTGGTCGGGCTCAGAAAAGGGCTGATTGGGGAGTTGGGGGGCCGCCCCCTGACATGCACAGAGCAGGGCAGATCTGGAGGTTGCAATGCCACCCTCAGTCACGCTCAGGGTAGGGCCGATTGGGGGGTTGGGGCACCACCCCCTGTCACACTCAAGGCAGGGTCGATGGGGAGGTTGTGGCGCCACCCGCTGTCAATCACAGAGCAGGGCCCATCAGGGGGGTTGGGGCTCCGTACCCTGTCACGCACAGAGCAGGGCCGATCAGGAGGTTGAGGAGCTCCCCCCTGTCACTCACAGAGTAGGGCCGATAGGGGAGTTGGGGCACCACCCCCTGTCACACACAGAGCAGGGCAGATCAGGGGTTTGGGGCACCGCACCCTGTCACACTCAGGGCAGGGCCGATCAGCGGGTTGGGGCGCTGCCACTGTCACACTCAGGGCAGGGCCAATGGGGAGGTTATGGCTCTACCCCGTCACACACAGAGCAGGGCCAATCAGGGGGTTGGGGCGCCACACCCTGTCACACACAGAGCCGCAGGGTGATCAGGGGGTTTGAGCGCTACCCCCTGTCACGCTGATCCTGGTGCCGGGAGGCCTCACGGCTCCGCTGATCCCGGTGCTGGGAGGCATATTACCCTTTTACTATATAGGATAGAGGCCTGGTGCACGGGTGGGGGCCGGCTGGTTTGCCCTGAATGGTGTCCTGGATCAGGGTGGAGGTCCCCACTGGGGTGCCTGGCCAGCCTGAATGAGGGGATGATGGCTGTTTGCAGCTGGTCACACACCCTTCAGGGTGGGGGTCCCCACTGGGGTGCCTGGCCAGTCTGGATGAGGGGCTAAGGGCCGTTTTCAGGCTGGCGGGTGACTGAAGCTCCCAACTGCTCCTTTTTTTCTTTTTTTCTTTTTATTCTGGGCCAGCTTTAGCTCTGAGGCTTGGCTCCAGCTCTTAGGCCTTGGCTGCTGAAAGCAGGTATCTGGTTTGTTTGGGTTCTATAATTGAAGCACTGTTTCAACTCCAGCTCTGAGATCCCAGCTGGCTGAAAGCAGGTTTCTGGGGTTTTGTTTAGCTTCTATATTTGTAACAATGTTTCAAACTGCAAGCTCAGAGGCCGGCAGCGGCAGGCGGGGAACACTGGAGTCCTCCATCACTGAAGCAAGCAAGCCTCATGTTCACTTCAAGCTGCCTGGCTGCCGGCTGCCATCTTGGCTGGCAGTTAATTTGCATATCGCCCTGATTAGACAATGGGAAGGGTAGCGGAGGTACGGCTAATTACCATGTTTCTCTTTTATTAGATAGGGTTGCACCAAATCACAGCCTCCCCCGGGTTCATTACATGTAGCTTGTAATCAGGATATTATTTGGGATCGGCATAATTTGTATTGCTTGTACTCCCACAAGAGGCCAACTTCCCTCTGCTCCCTATAGAATGACAAAGTCACATGAAAGTATTTAAACACTTTTCCTTCTGCAAAGCAACCAGCTTCTTACCTATTCATTAGGGCACCAAGGAAATTCAAAAATTAGTAATTTAATTTATATATTCCTAAAAGAAGATTCCATGCCACAAGCTATACATAACTAGCACCCTTTTGCCACTGCTGTGGTTGCTAAAACAGATTTTAGTTTAGTCAGTGCCCAAAGCAGAGAGCTTAAAGTTTTGTTCCTGTGTTTTGTTTTGTTTTTAATTAAAAAGCACTTGCATAATTGACAACTGAAACATTTCTGGGTCTCTTTTACACACAACCAAGCATCAGGAAAACCGCTTCATTTGTAGGCCAAGGAAGTATGAAGGACAATTTTATTTTCCCTGCGTGGCTGAAATTCATGGTCTTAGCAAAGGTATCTATAAAGCTTGAGATTGTTTGTATATAAAAGGAACAAATGCAACCAAAATAAATATCTAACAAATGCTGCATGATAGAATCCAACCCGGCAGCCTCAGTTGACCCTGAATTGCTGGCCTTAAAGTTTGTGAATTTACTGAACCCTAATAAAAATCTTTGCTGGTGATCCAACATTTTCATTTTATATACCCTCACCCTAAATAAAATTATGTTCATTCCTACCTCTGTGCCTTTGATCACACTTTACTTTCCTTCTGGCATGCCCTCTCATCTTCTCTCCACCTCCCCAAATCTCACCGTGGCTTCAAGGCCGGCCAAGTGCTTCCTGGACCTGTCCCAGGATGCCTCACTGACCTTGGCAAGCCTCCTGAACTCCCTGTGCTCTGAGCTCAAGCACTGTGGGTTGTAGCATCATTTCGAGTTTAACAACACAGTTCTGAGCTGCTTCTAAACGAGCCCTGTGAGTCAGCCCTCACTTCCTAACTGGACTGTGATAACATCTTCCAGGATTGGAGGAAGACTTTTTCATCTTTCTGTGTCTCCTATTGCCAAGCGTGTGTTAGAAACGCAATAGAAAATGATTTGTTGGTTTCCTGATAACCTATTACACAATTTCGAGACATTGTTTTAAGGAATCGTTCATCATGTAATCACTGGTAGCATCTGTCTCTATGAAGCGCCACCCATAGGCATGAACCTTCTTGAGTTCATAATCTAAAGCAAGAGCCAACAGTATGCAGTAGGCATGCTTACTTACTGGAAACAAGTAATAATGATGCTGACCAATATGAAAGGGATGATCAATAAGACCAATTGAGCATATACTAGTACATTAAATAAATAGCTACACTAAGGGCAAGTAGGCAAATCCCTGTTTCTAATGGAGCAAAAAATGAAAACAAGAAATTAGCCTTTCTCTTCCAGTATCAGTGTTTGAAATTACTAAATAACTTTTCTTAGTAATCCTATTTCAGCAACCTACTCACAGGAAATAAGGCATTCTGAGTACTAACGAGCTACATCTTGTCTGCATTATTTTCTAAAAACTGGTTTTGATTAACAAGCCCTATGCATTTTATGGAGAGAAAAGAAAGTACTGAATGAATCCAAGATTTACTTATGACCACTTTCGCCATTATGAACAACGTGAAAAGTCTCTAATAAGTCAAGGTGACAACAGGATCGAGATGATGCTGGACAACCTTGATACAGAGGACCTCAAAGCTTGCCTTTGTACGAGTGTGGCATCAATCTTCCCCTTAATCGCATATGAATGGTGACTTATCTACGTCCTTCTGGTAATGAGATTTATAGCGAACTAGAATTTATATACAAATTATTGCCACTCCTTTAAAATATTTACCTTGGAAGGTCATGCCCTTTCTACAACAACACTGTCACTATTACAACTATCTTCTGAACTCCTGCTCTGAAATGGCCATAACTTTGAAGGCACAGTATTTGAATATCCTCCTTAGGGAAATAGGAGAACGTCCTCATCATTTGATTTCAAAACAACCCAGAAGTTGTAGGCATGATGAATGATGAATGGTGGGTTATCGATCTGGGAACCTCCTTGGTGAAAAACAAAGCATGACTCAGAAGGTGCAAGATTTTCTTTTTGTGGCCTATAAAGTGGTTTCAAAAACAGTTCCAAGGGAGGCGTTTCAGAATGCTTTGAGCAATGGCAACATCATTGGAGAGTCTCCAGCATCCAAAGCCACTGGTTTGGAATTAGATTCATGTGGGTGCCGGAGTTCTGCCATATGCACCACGTGGACAGCCTCACTGCTTTAGCCATGCTTTGCAGAGTTCCACAAAGGCATAGGTAATTCTCACCTTGTAGTTTTTCTGTACAGCCTACTTTATGGGTTAAGGAACCCAATATCTATCAATTTCATTCTCATTTCTCACCCAGATTACCTCTCAGGTAGCAAGAACGACTCATAATGTTTGATTATGTTTCACTCTCATTAATGTTTGATCAACTTTACTATAATGAGGGATATTAAATTTAGCATTGGAAAACCCATTTGGTTTTCCCTTTCCTTGACACTGTGATAACAATCTGAGGGCCTGTGGTTTCCCAAATATGTAACCTGGTATCACCCATCAACACCATAGCTCCAGTCAGAATCAGCATGATGTTCACAAGAATATAATTCGTTTACATAGGCCAAGCCTTGGCACCTCACCAGGATCATGGCCTGGGCAGGGGAGAATGGAAAGGGAAGTCACATTTATTGAAGGATGGCCATGTGCCAGGACCTTTACGCATAGAAGTAAATACCAAATTAATTCTGAAAATAGAAATATCTCAATTTCATATATGTAGAGAAAAGGAAGGTTAAGAGAATTTGGGTAACTTACCCAAAATCTACATATTAATAAGTGGAAAAATTCAAATTTAGATCATCTTTTCCTGACTCCAAAGCCCAAGCTCTTTGTAGTGAGAGTGGTGAGCTGTGTCTAATGATGGGGCCATGGAGGGGGAGGTGAGCCGCCTCAGGCAACATTGACTCCAGTGCCATTTCTGCCCCCCACTAGCTGTAGAAGGTGTTAACCTGCTAAATTCTCATTCCCCTCAATTTAATAAATAAGTTGAGTGACTATTTAGTCCTATATTGAAAATACTCTACTACATCTCAAAGTTATAAAGATGAGTAAAGTCAGATATATGTCCTCTAGGGGCATATGTCTGAGACAGGCAAGCACATAATAATATAATAAAAGGCTAATATGCAAATTGACCAAACAGTGGAAGGACCGGTCGCTATGATGCGCACTGACCACCAGGGGGCACATGCTCAATGCAGAAACTGCCCCCTGGTGGTCAGGGCTCTCCCACAGGGGAAGCATTGCTCAGCCAGAAGCCAGGCTCATAGCTGGCGAGTGCAGTGGCAGTGGTGGGGAGTGAGCCTAAGCTGACAGTTGGACATTCCCTGAGGGTTCCCAGACTACAAGAGGGCACAGGCTGGGTTGAGAGACACCCCCCCACCCCCGCCCCCCGAGTGCATAAATTGCATGCATTAGGCCTCTAGTTTCTATGATATATAATAGAAGCTAAGATAGAGACATAATAAAAAATGAGAGCACAAACTCTGAGTTGAGTGGTGGTATTTACTTGTCTGTTCCCCACTCAACTATAAGGTCTGTGACTGGAGAGACCATGTTCATCTTTAATGTTAGTGCTGTAGAAGACTTAGCCTATAATAGGTTTTCAATAAATATGTAAAGTATGAATGAGTCAGGTGGTGCCTGATCGAAGAGTTGAAGATGAGAAACAGTTAACCAAGCAATAAAAAGAAGAAAGGGTGTTTCGGGGAGAACATGAGAGCAGCAAGGTGTATACAGGGAAGTATATGCAGTTTAGTTTAGTCAAAGCACAAAGTATAAGGAAGGAAGTGGTGGGAGAGGAGGTTGGAGAAATAAGAGAGGTTTGGTTGTGAAGGACCTTGTGTGGCCTAAGGACTCTTGGACCTAGAGGTCCATAAATGGATTCTGGGGATTTGATGAATCCTAACCCCCTGAAATTGTTATCAAAGTTTATAAGCTTGTGTGTAAATGTGAATGTGTACATTCTGAGGGAGAAGTGTGTCACTTTAATCAAATTCTCAAATGTGAAGAACTCATACAGACAGGGAAGAGCTGTTAAAGAGTTCCTGGGTAGGCAGAGCTGTCAGAATAACATTCTAGATAGATGACTGTAGATTTACAAAGAATGGAAGTCAGGGCAGCAAGAATGGTGGTGGAGAAACCTGTGAAGAGATAACTGCAACTATTCAGGAAAGAAATCTTAGGTTTCAACACCTAATCAATGGTGTTGGAGATGGAGTAGACAGGGGTGGATTCAAGGTGGAGTTGGGGGGGGGTGGGTGGAGAGAGATTAACCAAAGAACTTATATACATACTAGAAGCTTGGTGCATGGATTTGTGCACTGGCGGGGTCCCTCAGCCTGTCCTGCACCCTCTCACAATCCGAGACCCCTCAAAGGATGTTGGAGAGCCAGTTTCAGCCCAATCCCCACAGGCCAGGCAGAGGGACCCCACCAGTGCACGAATCCATGCACTAGGCCTCTAGTATGAGTATAAGATCTTTGGTTAATCTCTTCCCGCCCTCCCCCCCACCCCCTTCCCTCTGAGATTCGTCAGTCTGTTCCATGTTTCCATGCCTGTGGTTTCTGCTCCTGCATTGAGTGTCTGCCCTGTGGTGGTCAGTACACATCATAGCTACCAGCTGGTTGGCTGATTGGCTGGTCATTTAGGCTTTTATATAGAGAGACATGCGTAACTCGTGGACACGATTGAGGTAGCAATAGGACTTACAAGACAGTTGAATGACCCCAACTCTGACCTAAAGCATGAGGAGAGATCAAGGCTAGAGATAAAGATTTAAGTCATCAATATCTAGATGAGAGTTTAAACTATGAAAGAAAATGAAAGCCCATGGAAAGTTTTAGAAAGAAAAGACAGGATGGACAAGATTGCGTCCATGACTTGTACAACACCATAAATATACTAAATGCCACTGAACTGTACACTTAAAAGTGGTTTAAAAGGCAAATTATATATATCTTACAATTTTTAAAGTGTAAGAAAGTAGATAAACACTTCAGGCAAAGTAAATGGTATATACATTTTTAAAAAATGGATCCATGGGGCATGCCAACATTTGAAGAACTACATACAAAGAGAAGCCCACAGGGAAGGTAAATAAGGGATAATCAGAGATAGAAGAAAGGGGGCTTAGGAGAATACTGTTACAGATGCCAGGGGAATAGAATTCCAATAAAATACAGGATGGGGTGTGCAGAGAAGTTAGAATTGCTAAGGCCACTTCCAGAAATAACAGTCAGAATATATGAGCTCTGGGAGAGAGAGAGAATTCTGGTCTCTGGACTTGCCCATCCAGAACTTCTCAGCAGCAGTCAAACGACTTAAATTTCGTCTTTCAAAATAAAACTTGCCCATGCTCTGCCAGTTTTGTCTGGGCAGGAAGCAGAGCTCAGACCAGCTGCTGAGGATGGTTCTAAATTCCACTTCAGAGCCCTGGAATGTGATGCCTCCGGAGTGCCAGCCTCTGCCCTGGGAGGGAGGGAAGCAGCCTGGAGCAGAGGGAGGCACAGCGGGGCTCTCCACCCTCCCTCCTCCCCAGGCTGACACTCCTCTGACTGCTCACAGGGTCTCCCATCTGAGCAGGACAAGTCAGGACTTTCCTCATTCCTCATTCCCTTATCTCTGCATATTTCCCTCTCACCAGGATGGCTTCTTTGGTATTTAGACCAAACAGGTTGCTATGAAATCACAAGGTCATAGACAGGAGCTGCCTCTGGCTAAAAGGTCTCTTTCCCTTGAGGACTTCAAAGACAACCTCATCTGATACCAGAGAGAGGGGGACAGGGACAAGCACAGGAGGGAGGAAGATGGACCACTGGGCAGCATCTCCCCATAGCAAACCCGCCTTGGGTCTTCCTGGGGTGCCCTGTACCATCATCATTTACTAGCTGAATCCAGGAACACGGTATTGCCAGCTTTACGAAGCTCTAATGGATCATCAGCTAATCTCCTGTCATCATTTTGGCAGAGTTTGTCTAATATTCCTTCAATGTGGCAGGTTAAGCCTGCTAACGCGTTCTTTCACATTACATGTTTAAAAGATAGTCTAATATCTTTTAAAAAGTAAAAAACAACTCTGAGTATCTTCAGTAACTCAGTGTTAATACTCAGAATCTGCAAACTGAGCCTAGAACTACGACAAACCCACCACTAACAGTGAGGGCTCTAGTAACACCTTTGTTGATCATTTGTGTCCTCTGTTGTCAAAAAGGTAATCGTTACAATGACCAGGACCCATCCTGGGGTAAGTTAAACTAAGAGGTATTGGGGGTCACTGTACCGGGGGGGGAGGCAATAAAGCCTGTGACAAACAGAAATGGTAGATGAAAGTCACGATATTGCCTTTATTATTGTGGGCTGGAGCCTATGCTGAGTGTGGCAGCAAGTGGGCTGCAAACCGAAGCCCAGAATTAAATAGATTTCCCAGCCTCGTCAATGGGCACGGGGCCTGCCTGGGGAAGACTTACAGCCAGGGGCACTGTTAGCAGGAGGCTGGTGAAGCTTAGCTTCAGGGATCCCCATTTGAAAGGGTTCCTTCTAGACTCCTCTAAGGGCCAGGGAGGAGCCCTTAGTATTTTACTTTTGTATTTTTATGTTCTCTTTCTTTAAAAGGCCCCCCAAATTGTATAAGCATCAAGTCCCCCCAAAATCTGCCTGCATGGGACAGAAGAGGACAGTCCTGCTCCTTGGAGCGGCGTGCTTGGCAGACTCCAGCCTTATTTACGGAATAAATAGAAGGGAAGAGAAAGTCCTGGGGATACACGGGGTGCCCCCTCAATGGAAGGGGGGGCGGGAGGCCCCCGGGCTGGACCGCAGACCCTTCGTTGGCTCTGTGATGGCCCCGTGCCTGGCATCAGGCAGGGTGTCCCTCCAGACTTTGAGATGGAGGATTTCACAAAGTTGCTTTCAGCTGATTCCCCCAGTCTCCCACTAATTCCCCTCCATTGCATGCTTCTCCCTTGGCCATGGCAACCCACAACCCAGCCGGAAAGAGCAGCAGCGCTCAGTGCTCTGGTGTCAGGAGGCCGGCCTGTCTCTGTCCCACCGCAGGCAGGCCCAGGCAAGCCCTCTCCCGCCAAGCCATGTGTCAGAAATCCAAAGTTACTGAGAAACCTCCCAAGTAAGAGGCGCTTTCATTATTCAAGTTTCCAAATCCGAACCCTTGACCACAATGCCTCCTTGTCTTAGAAGGCATGTCCTTGCTTGGTGAGCTGGAGACAGAGGCTTCGAAGAAAGCCAGGATGCAGAGATTTGGCCTTTCAGGCCAGACAGCCTTGTGGAAGGCCATCCTAACAACAAACGCCCCGGGAGGAGCAGCGCCCGGGAGTCCTGCCCTCATAGTCAGGATGACACGTCTGCATGCCCACAGAGGCCTCTGTGAGAGCGTCTGACCCTGCAGCCTTGGCCAGGGGGACAGGCATAAAACTCTTCATTGAAGAAAGCAGTGATCCCCGCCCCCACTAGAAGGTGCAGCACCCGAGGCTGCGTGTGTACCACATGCTTTCTGTCGGCTCCAGTCACACACCTTAGAGCCCTCCAGCTCTTGCCAAAATTATTTTTTTTAATTAAAGGGCTATGCTGATTTTTAAACTTTGTTTTTACTTTTTTATTTATTTTATTTTTAAATAAACTTTTTATTGTTGATAGTATTACAGATATCTCCCCTTCCCCCCGCCCCCCATTAACCCATCCTTCCAGCCCCTTCCCACTCCATTGTGTCTTCACTACTCTATTGCCCATGTCCATGGTGTTTTTACTTTTTTAAATAAATAAAATAAGAATTTAACTTGTGTTGCTATTTAGGCTGTTGGGAAAATAACAACGGTAGGAATCAATCTTGGGCTATTCGTCTGCAGCTTCTTGCTCCCTCAGAAATCTTTTTCGAAGGTTTCTGGTGAATGGCATGCAGGACTGCCCAGCCCTGAGGGTGTCAGACTGAGAATTTGCTGGGCAAGTCAGCTTCTGTTCTGGCTCTGTGTCCTAAAGTCAGGCCGGTGCAGGTCCCAGCCTCAGGCTCCTCCTCCAGAGCCTGGAGTGGGGAGGGGTCCGTTTCCAGGCCTGTGGGCAGGCTCAGGAAAGACAGGCGGGCAGAACGAGAGTGAGTTCTCGGGGCCACCTCGCCCCTGCCCACTGGCCACCCGAGACAAGGCCTGAGCAATTCCATGCGAGGGACACTGACCTCCATGGCTGCACTCAGCCTGTGGTGACCCTGTGGCCCTGGGGGCTCTCCAGTCCTGGCCAGCCTTTGCCCCAGTAAAGGGGACATCAGAGGCCGAGCCACACACGGGTCCTGAGTCAGGCTGAGAGCAGCAGGGAGCCCATAACCCTCCTGGGCTCTGACCCGGGAAGAAGCTTTTGGGACCGGGTGGCAGTGAGCACTGGGTGTGCCGACACACAGTGAGCTGGGACCCGGGAGGGCAGTCAGAGGCCCGAGGCCAAGGAGCCAAGGCCATGTGCACCAGAGCAGGGAACGGTGCCCAGGGCGGAGCCGGGTTTTGGGGTGCCAGGCCGTGCTGCGTGGGCTCGGGAACACCCCACATGCCTCCCCGCAACTGGCAAAACCTACTTCTCAGAACCCAAGGGTGGGGGGTCTTCATCTTGGAACTTGGAGAAGATTCGAAGGGCCTGGTTGAGAATAACTGAACGGTGTTCCTGAATGAAGCAAATACCATTTACTAAACGGTGCAGAGGTGTATGTGTTCCCACACTACCTGCCGATGTATATTCAAGGGGTCACACAGAGTCCCCCTCACATGCGTGGTCAGTGCCTCTTCCTTAGGTTACTGGTTGACTCTAAGCTGAGCTTATGTTTTAGGGGAAAGCAGTTTCTGCTGTGGTCTCTGCCCCTTTCCAACTTCGCTCTGCAGCACACTGTCTCCCGTGGGACACCTGACCCACCCTGGGCCACATGGGTGAGCTTCCTTCCATCAGAGAGGAGGCAGCAATTACAAACTCAGCCTCAATCTCTCATACAGCTGCTCAAAGTTTTGTCTTTAAAGTACAGATGATTTCTGAAGTGAATTCTTAGAAATCTGACATAATCGTGTAACAGTTAAATGGGAGGGAGGCAAGGTTCCAAAATCAAACTATAACGGTTCAGTTCCCAGTTTTGCAACATTAAAACTCTAGGCATATAAATGTGTCCGTAAGTGGTGTGTGGTGAGTTACAGACCTTCACTGAGGCTCCATTTTCCTAAACCTGCAAAGAGGGGACGACAGACCCTACAACAAGGCCGCTTCCACAAGGCTCATTTAATTAAATGAGACGATGTGTGTGCAGTACTTAGCATAGTCCCAGGAAGGTGGATACACACACTAACAGTCAGCCATGTTAGTGAAGTCAGTACTGAACACAGCCAGGACAGACGACCCTGGAAAATGGCGTCCTAAGAGAACTGGGCAGAAATGCAGCAGCCCTCTGCCTGGCCTTACACTCCCAGTACTTCCCTCCTCAGCTCCATACTCTACAGTCTCCACAGCTGCTTCCCAAGAAACAAACCCTATTACAGTGCCCTGAGGTAAATCCATCAAGGATCCCCTGGCTCAGGATGGAAGCCATGCTGCCCGGCTTGGCTTGCACGGCCTCTCACAGTGGAAACCCCATCTCCCTTGCACTTGGTGCTTGCCTTTCTGTGCAGGAATGCCAACCCCTCCTTGGCCCTGCGCGCAAGCTCCAGTGTCACCTCCTCTATGGAGTGCTAGTTCCCTAGCACTTGCTAAGGGCAGGAGTCTGCTGGTTAAACCTGTGAGCTGTGGAACCACACTGCCCAGGTTTAAGTTCCGGCTTCTCCTTGTGACCTTGGGCAAGTTCCTTCACCTGTCCTTGCCTCGGTATTTTTATCTGTAAGAATGAAAAATAATATTGTTGAATCTATAAATTTATTAAAGAGAATTAAATAAGCCAATACATAGGAAGCAGGTGAGTGCATAGAAAGAACAGTCCCTGACACATAGTAAGTGCTCAGTAAATATTAACTATACCAGTAACAGTTACTACTATCATCATCATCATTATTCTTATTCCACCAAAACAGAAGCTCTCTAGTGGCTATTTTGTTCACTGCCTGGCACATAAGAGGTGCTGGGTATACAGCGGTTGACTAACACACAGCCCCTTGCCTGTGGTGACTTGTTGATACATCCTCCTCAGCAGGCCGTGAGCACCTCAGTTCTTCTAATCAATCCTGTGCGCCAGAGGTCTGCTCAGTGGGCACAGAACAGAAGCTCAGTGAGCATTTGCTGAACGAATGCACGAACAAACCTCCTCAGAGGTTGTGTGCACATGTTATCTCCTAGTAACACATTAGCCTCAGGTCTAAGGTTATCAAAAAAGTGTGTCCTTTGCTTGATGGTGCTCTTTTGCAGTTCCTGTGTAATGGTGGCTACAAGATCTTGAGTACCAGGCAGTGCATTTGGGGGCTTTATGGGGGAGGGGGCCTGTCTGTAGAGCAGGAAAAGGTTCTTCCGGAAGCTCCTGCTCCCAGGCACTTCCACTCCCTAGTGCCCCTCACTGCACCTGCCCCTTCTGAGTCCCACATGTCCTCCGACAACACAACCAAAGAGAACTGTGGTTCATGAGGGGCAGATTAAATCTGGACAGAGAAAGTTCAAGGTATCTTTATCCGAATCCAGGAGGTCTTCCTCTTCTCTCCCTTGTGAGCCAGGTCCTTCACCGTCCCCACTTCACAAGAAACCTTCTCCTTCTTCCAGAAGGAAATGTAAATATTTTCGCACAATACATCAGCCTTTCTGCCTCTCTGTCTAAAGGGAAATAGAGATCAGGGGAGGGGAGATGAGTATATAATGTGAATAAATGTAGTCTATGGTCTTCACTTAATTATAAGTCAACACTAAAAGACCACTGTTTATAAGCTTCTTGGTAACCAAAACCACTTCATATTCCAAGTGCAAACAGATTTATGACCCAGCATACCCACCATGTTTTCTGTCGTGGGGACATAAAGGGAGGGTGACTCGATGTTTGAACATGATAGCTTTCATCCCAATTGCCCGGCCATAGCTGCTTCCATCTCACTGCTCATTTATCCTCACGTCAGTGCAATAAGGCAGGTGAAGTTCAGCATCTCCATTGTATGGGCATGGAATATAGAAACTGAGCGATCTAGGGAAAGGTCCTTAACTAACAACAAGCTTGGGAAACACATATGATTGTGTCGTCCCCAAGAGTATCGCTCTCTGCCGTGGCTCATGCATAAACGCTGTGGGTCCAGGGGCATCCTCTCTACCACGGCATGTCCATGGCTGGCCCCTGCGCTCTCTCCCCTCCCACTGCCCAGCCCTGCACCTGCACCTGTAAGGCTGCAGCTCCCTCGGGGCAGTCAGGCATTCCCAAGTCTTGGCTGGATGCTGGATGTTTAGTTCCCTGGCCTTTTGGTCAAAGACATTCCAGGGAGTAAGAGCTGCCTTTAAACAGCTTCCAGTCACCCCCGCTGAGCACTCAGAGTGGGAGTGAGTCGTGCCCTGGCTCTGCCATTACCAGCTGTGTCACCCTGCACAGGCCACCCCCCTCCTCTGTAAATGGGCGGAGGCGTGGCTTTGAGAAACTGACCGTGCTGTGAATGGCCTCCTCTGAAGACACAGGCACCAAAAATCCTGTCATTTCAGGAGGGTCACAGCCTTCTGTCCGTTTGAGCCCATTTGGATACCACATTGGTCCACTGACCCTGGGTAAGAACCCGAGAGGGACCCTAAATGCAGATTTGTAAAGTAGTTTATTTTCTCATAATATGGTGTGTGTGTTTTCTAAAGAAAGAATGGCTTTTACAAAAAGAAAGAAGAAAAATACCATAAAAATACTACCAGCAAAATTATCAATATTTTAGTAAATATTCCTCAATCTTTCTTTCTCATTTAAAAATTCATTAATTATACCAGGAATGTTTCTCGTGTCATTTAAATAATATTTGAAACAAAATGTGTGCATGGTAATTGGCTGCATGGTGGTTCTATAGTGCATAATTAGCCCTTCCCTAATTGTTAAACGTTTAGGTTTTCCCTTTATTATTATTATTATCTGTGCAGACATTCCTGACTGTTTTCTTGGGCTAAATGTGGAATTGCCAGCTTTACTTAGAAGGAGTACCTGTAACAATTAATACCTACCTAAGGGGAAGCCCCTTGCCATCTGCCCTCCTGAAAGTCGCACCCATTTCCACTCCCAGTAGCCAGGAGGGAGGCAGAGTGGAGGAGACTTAATCTGCTTCTTGAGCCAGCAACCCCAGAATCCCAACACTGAGTAGAATCTCTGTTTACTAAAAGTTAACAACTATCTCAGGCCACAACGATCGTGTCTATTTTCAGGGCTGGCCTAGGCACGTTTTGAAGTGGTTGGAATTCGCCTTGGGTGCCTGCCTCACTCCCTGGCCCTCAGCCCTCACATAACCTTGGCAGCCAGCGTTGACTCAGCCACCACACCCTCCCCTCCCAGGTTCAGCAGCAGCTGTTCCACCCTCCGCTCCCTGCCATCCCTCTGCCCTTTATTGCTTTCTATCGGCAGCCCCAGACTTTCCATTCACAGGATGTGGGAGGCTGTCACTGGGCAGAGAGTGATGGCCCAAAGTGATGGGCAGGGGTAGGCCACCTCCACCCCCAGGTGCCTGGGCTGCAACTGCTCTGTCTCTTGCAGGGCTGGTCCTTCAGTATGTTGCTCAAAGAGAAGAGCAGCGCCTCATTAAAAAAACAACAAATATTGTTCTCATGAGAATTGGCTACATGGAGTGAGTGTTTGCCCAGAATGATGGGCAGTTTCAACAATTTGCTTAATAAACTGTGCTCTTCTCGGGGCCTTAAATCTGCAAATTGGTGATGGGAGGGGGAGAGCACAGGTGTTGCCTTGCCCCGCCCTGAGCTCACCGACTTGTTGCACACATGGCCTGCCCATGGCTGACCCACTTTCTCTTGGCCCTGCAGTCCGATGGCTCCATCCTGGCGATCGCCCTGCTGATCCTGTTCCTGCTCCTGGCCCTGGCTCTCCTCTGGTGGTTCTGGCCCCTCTGCTGCACTGTGGTAAGTGCCCAAAGCTCCTCCTCCTTCCTCAGGCCTCGGGCCACTCAAAGCTAAGGGTGACACAAAGTTAACAGGACCATGAGAAGGATAGGGTGACAAGACTCTGCAAACACTGAGGACAAGTCTTGCATTGTTTATACAATTTATACAAACCCGATGAAAATGGCATTGTTCAATGGAACCAGGAATGGTGAGGAGTCCATATGGGTTAAGGAAGTGGGACAGCCCATGGACACAGCCTTTAGGTAGGCACCTGAGGTGGCTGCTCTGGCTCTGGTGCTTAGAAGGATCCACAGAAGACTGCAATTGATGAGTGGTATTTGACATGTCCTAAGCATATATGCATGTGTATGCATGGTGCGCGCGCACACACACACACACACACACACACACACACACACTTGTTGAGTTGCCCTTGCTGATGCTCTCCCAAGGCCACCTGGTCTTAGCAACCAGTCAGCCCATCTGAAAGAACACCTCAGGGCTCTTTACTTTTAACAATAAAGAGTGGCGCCTACCTGTGTTTCTTTCCTTGTAGCTAACACTTACAGAGCGCACCTACTGTATGCCCTGCACTGGTCTAAGCACTTTGGCTCCGAGGTCAATAAGAACCTGCCTCCGCATCTGGAGCCACCGCATAGCTCAGACCAGTGTCTCCATGAATAGCTTAGGGCAGCGGTTCTCAACCTGTGGGTCGCGACCCCTTTGGTGGTCAAACGACCCTTTCACAGGGGTTGCCTAAGACCATCCTGCATATCAGATATTTACATTACGATTCATAACAGTAGCAACATTACAGTTATGAAATAGCAATGAAAATAATTTTATGGTTGGGTCACAACATGAGGAACTGTATTTAAAGGGCCAGAAGGTTGAGAACCACTGGCTTAGGGCCTGGAGAAAGCTATCTTCCCCTGCCACACCCAAATGATATTGCCTGTTTACCAATTTCTATTCCCTGGCCCCTAGACTAGGAAAAGCCCAAACAGAGTAATAACCAAATGTGTGTGGGGGGGGGCGGGGATGGTGGGCTCAAAGCGAGCACTGCCCAGCTGCCATGGCACCTTCCACTTCCTGTGTCTTAGTGCTTCCCAGGAGGGTCCTGCGGGGGGATCCACAGTGAGCCTTTCTAGCCAAGAGCTTGTCACATGTTACCTCTGAAACACCAGCACTCAGCACACAGTGCAAGGAGACTCGCGTCTGTATGGAGAACTGAGCTTAACCAAGACCATAACCTCGGAACGCTAGGTGTGAGGAGGAGGGGAAGGACCTTTGAGTAACAGTTTAAAGAAGAGGAATGAAGGAGATGAGACACTCAGCCAGAAGGTGCATCCTTGTGGCAGGAGCTTGTGGAGAGAGAGAGGCTCTTGCATCAACAGAAGCCGCTGGGTGTTGAGGGAAGGAGATGACTTACAGCAGACAAGAGTGGGTGTGTGCAGGGAGGGGCTCAGGACCGGTGGGAGTCTCGGATCAACTAGTGTAACCCAGACTGGCCTGATCTCACCAACAGGTTAAACTGATTCCTACCATAGTAGCGCCAAGAGTTAGGTGTTGTTTTAAATACCTGCAGCTGCACAGCCATTTTAGCTGGGGGAGGGGAATCATGAGTTAGCCAGAGTGCTTTCTATAGTGATTCAAAAAAATTTTTTAAAGGCACATTTTCAGGTCTGGAAGTGGGGAGGGAGAACTTTGCAGTGGGCTCTTAAAGAAGCAAGTAGCCGGGATTGCTGATGCTGGCAGCAGGCAGTGAAACCAGGGCTTCTGTTGTAGTGGGCATCACTCTTGTTCACCTTGTCCCTTTGATTATTAAAAACAGTTACCTCTGGGCCAGGACAGCTAGAAACAATAAAACAGCCAAGCAAGGCTTCACCACGTAACTAGCTGTGTGATCACTGACGAGTTACTTGACCTCTCTGTGCCTCAGTTTCCTCATTTGTATAGTAAGGACAATAAGAACACCAATCTTACAGGTAGATGATGCAGAGTTTATATATATATCAGAGGCCCAATGCACGAAATTCATGCAAGAGTAGGCCTTTGCAACCCCAGCTGCCTCGGCAGCCTTCGAAGCCCTGGCTTCGTCCGGAAGGTCATCCAGAAGGTTGCCGGGGTCCAACCCCAGCGGGTCCAGGGGTCCCCAAAGGTGTGGACGGAGTCAGCGAAGAAGAAAGGACACAGAGACAGGGTTCAGTTGATCAGCAGCCTAGCCAGGATCTCCAGCCAAGTTCTGGTCCAGATCTCCAGAGAGGTTCTGCTTAGGATCTCCAGCCAGGTTCTGTACAGGTTCTCCAGCCAGGTTCAGTCACCAGGTTCTAGTCAGGTTCTCTTGCCAATTTTTGTAGTCAGGTTCAGTCCAGGATCTATTGCCATGTTCTCTCCAATGAAGTTCTTCTATCTCCAGGTTCCGTGTAGGTTCTGTCTTCTGAATTCTGTTCTAAGCTCTGTCTCTTTCTGTCTTGTTACATCTGTATTTATACCAGTTGATTCAATCCCATCAATCTCTATTCCAAAGGTTAGGGCGTTTCTTATCTCCATTCCAGGGAGTAACGATTATGTAGCTTAAGCATGATTGTTCGTAGTTAAAATGATTAATTACCCGCCTGGCACTTAGTTAAGGGGTTTTATTCCCTCCCTAACTTCAGGGGAAAATCCCTACCTGGGGAAACAACCTTTCTCAGAGGTGACCTTGGTTAAAACACATAGTGCCAAGAAGGTGAGCAAACATATTAAGAAAAGTATGCCATATATGCCAGGTCCCTTGAAACAGCAAGCATGGACCGGCTCCCGGCAAATTCCCCCTTTTTTATTTTTTAAAAGCAGGCATTAAAAAGAAAAACCTGAAATGCTCTCTTATATCCATTTTAAGAGTAGGATTGGCGCTTTCCGCTATTACCTGAGTCCTGATCTATCACCCCAGGGAGAGCTTGCCAATCCTGCACTTTCCCAGGGTAGAAAGGCTGCAGTGGGGTTAAGGATAAGGCTCCTTGGGCCTACCTTCTCCCATGCCATTACATTTACCTTTCCTTCCTCAGAAAAGCATGGACATACTTCTTGTATAAAACGTTCTGTCTGACTGGGAGTAACCTTAATTCCTCTGCTAGCAAGCACATATGTTAAAAGATCAATACAGAGTCTTTTTTCTTTAGACTCAGTATGGCACATCTTCTTAATCTAAAGATCAATACAGAGTCTTCTTTCTTTGGACTCAGTATGGCACATCTTCTCAATCTAAGGATCAATACAGAGTCTTCTTTCTTTGGACTCAGTATGGCACATCTTCTCAATCTAAGTTCTGTACTATCCACCTTCTTACCCTACTTATCCTCTATAGGGGGGTCTGTAGCACCCTGGTGGAGTCCTATCCGTCCCGAGTGTGGGGTTCTCAATGGGGGGGGGCTTACCTAAGGGAATCCTGTTCCAGGGGTTCCCAAAGGTGTGGACGGAGTCGGCGAAGACTATCCACCCTCTTCCTACGGTGGAGTCTGATCCGTCCCGAGTGTGGAGGTTCTCAATGGGGCGGCTTACCTAAGGGAATCCTGTTCCAGGGGTTCCCAAAGGTGTGGACGGAGTCGGCGAAGACTATCCACCCTCTTCCTACGGTGGAGTCCGATCCGTCCCGAGTGTGGGGCGCTTACCTAGGGGTCCCTGTTCGGGCGCCAGATGCCGGGGTCCAACCCCAGCGGGTCCAGGGGTCCCCAAAGGTGTGGACGGAGTCAGCGAAGAAGAAAGGACACAGAGACAGGGTTCAGTTGATCAGCAGCCTAGCCAGGATCTCCAGCCAAGTTCTGGTCCAGATCTCCAGAGAGGTTCTGCTTAGGATCTCCAGCCAGGTTCTGTACAGGTTCTCCAGCCAGGTTCAGTCACCAGGTTCTAGTCAGGTTCTCTTGCCAATTTTTGTAGTCAGGTTCAGTCCAGGATCTATTGCCATGTTCTCTCCAATGAAGTTCTTCTATCTCCAGGTTCCGTGTAGGTTCTGTCTTCTGAATTCTGTTCTAAGCTCTGTCTCTTTCTGTCTTGTTACATCTGTATTTATACCAGTTGATTCAATCCCATCAATCTCTATTCCAAAGGTTAGGGCGTTTCTTATCTCCATTCCAGGGAGTAACGATTATGTAGCTTAAGCATGATTGTTCGTAGTTAAAATGATTAATTACCCGCCTGGCACTTAGTTAAGGGGTTTTATTCCCTCCCTAACTTCAGGGGAAAATCCCTACCTGGGGAAACAACCTTTCTCAGAGGTGACCTTGGTTAAAACACATAGTGCCAAGAAGGTGAGCAAACATATTAAGAAAAGTATGCCATATATGCCAGGTCCCTTGAAACAGCAAGCATGGACCGGCTCCCGGCAGAAGGTCATCTGGACGGTCATTCCACTGTTCAGCCATTCGGTTGATTTGCATATTAAGCTTTTATTATTATAGATACACACACACATATGTACACAATATGTGTGTGTATGTATTACTTAGAAAGAGCACCTGGCACATAGTTAAGTTCTGTGTACTACCATTAATACTTAAAAAATATTTACTATAATAGGAATATTTTACTGTATTGTGTGTCATTCAATTTATATTAGTGGCAAATCTTTTTTCCAGTTCTGTTGAGATATAATTGACATATAACATTGTACGAGTTGTACAACATAACATAATGATATATGTTATATTGCAAAATGATCACCACAGTAAGTTTAATTAATATCCATCACCTCAGTTACAAATTTATTTCCTTGTGATGAAAACTTTTAATGAGTTACTCTCAGCAACTGTCAAATAATACAGTATATTAACTAAAGTCATCATGTTGTGCATTACACCCCAGAACTTATTTATAATGGAAGTTCCTATCTTTTTATCACCTTCACCCAGTACCCACACCTTCCATCCTCCTGCCTCTGGCAACCACAAACCTGGTCTCTGTTCCTCTGACTTCATTCTTTTTTTTTTTTTTTTTTAGATTCACATATAAGTGAGATCATACAGTATTTGTATTTGTCTTTCTCTGCCTGACTTATTTCACTTAACATAATGCCCTCGGGGTCTATCCATGTTGTGACAAATGGCTGGATTTCTTCTGTTTTTATGGCTTAGTAGTATGATATTGTTTATATATATATTACATATAGGCAATATTGATAATAGTGTTACATTGTTAATATATAATGTTATATATAAATCACATCTCCTTTATCCAGTCATCTGTTCAACACTTAGGTTGTTTTCCTGTCTTGGGTAATGCTGCAACTATCTCTTTAGGATAGTGATTTTATTTCTTTTGGATAAAAACCCAGAAGTGGAAATACTGGGTCATATGGTAGCTCTATTTTTAATTTTTCGAGGAACCTCCTTACTGTTTTCCATAGTAGCTGCACCGATTTACTACGTTCCCACCAACAGTGCACAAGGGTTCCCTTCCCTCCACATCCTCGCCAGCACGTTACCTCTTGTCTTTGCAATGAGGTGATATCTCATTATGGTTTTTATTTGCAGGGAAATGTCTCTAAATTCATGTCTTTCATTGTTGGAAGCAGTGTCATCCAAGGCCATATTATTTTGCAATATTCAAAATACTTTTCAATGAATGTATCTGGTTAAGTCCATGTTGCTTTGGAAGGCAGCCAGAATGTCTTAATGTCTGATTTTTTAAATCCTGAAAGATTTCTTTCCAAGGAAAGATCCTGGAGATTAACTTTCCTGCTTATGATGTCTATAAAAACTGTCTTCACCCTTATTTCTGATGCTTGATGTGACCCCAAACCAAATTTATCACAAATTTATCACTCACTTCCCTGATGAGTAATGATGCTCTGAAGGGGACAAGATACAGTCGTGTGTTTTCTAGAAAGAGCATGCAGGGAAGAGGCCAAATATCACCTCCCACCCTCACCCACCCCCTCACCACAATGTTGGGACTAGCTGAAGGTGTCCTTGTAAATGATGGCCTGAAACCTTCCTCCTCACCCTCCCCGCCCTGCCCCAAGGGTGGGAAATGCCCCATGACCTGGCACCATGGCTGCCTCTTGAGGATGGGAATGAGCCAGAGAGCAGAAAGGGCCTACAAAATGTGGGGTACAGGAGGCGCATCTCTGCTGAGCCCCTTCCTTCGGTTTCTGCAAAGTTCTCTCCAGGAGTGATATTCAAATTATTTAACAACTCCAGTTGCTAATTATTTAACAACCCCAACTCCAATCCCACCTGAACCAAATATTATCTTTTTAATTGCTGTATGATGAGACACGAAGGGCAGGGCTGTCCAAGAAGCCCCAGTGGGCGGCCAGAGTAGAAGGGCAGGTCCTCAGGTCCCTATTTACTAAACATAAAGAGCATTTTTACATGTAATGACCAGACCAGGCGTAGTGCTTATGGGCAGGCCTGCCCTCTGGCTTTCTCTGGCTCTGTCTGGAAGAAGAAATCTGATGGGTGAGAGCGACTGCTGCTATTCATTGCCTTTCCTAAAGGACCCCACTCCCACCTAGGTTCTTATCTTCTGACCAGATGGAACCTGGGATAACTTACTACCTGCATAGAGGAGTATAATCTTTCATTAATGATCAAAGGAGAGAGAGAGAGAAAGAAAGAGAGAGAGAGAGAGAGAGAGAGAGAGAGAGGCCAGATTCTAGTTCAAAACCTTTCGGTGATTTCCACCTTGGCCCTTGGTGTCCTTGGGTAAACCTTTGGCTTCTAAGATTCCTGCATTTATTCATTGGCACAAAAGCGCCACATTGAAAGGGAGAGAGGCACTGGACTAGGCCCCCTGGGCTTATTTGCATTTTCAAAAAGGGAATTCAAGGGGCTCAATATTTTGCCTAAACAAATAAATAAATAAAGCCCTGCCTCAGTTCCACAGGGGCCTTGCCGGACCCTCTAAGTCACGCCATGGCCACTCCATCTACTCGTAAGTTTGGTCCAGTATGACTGAAATCTCTAAATTGAGCTTTAAAAAGAGGAAGACTAGGAAATCTGAATTAGATGAGAACCCTGAAAAAAGAGTTGGAATGTATTAGGAGAGTAAATGTACGAATGGCTTGAATGTGTATACACTGAGTGGCCAGATTATTATGACCACCTGGGATATATATACATATAGTATACCTCTATATAGTATATACTATATATATATACTAGATACTAGATACTAGAAGGGTGGGCAAACTTGACTCGAGGGCCACAATGGGTTCTTAAACTGGACTCAGAAGAAGGAGCTGTGGCCGTGTTTCCCAACGTTGCCATGTTAACACTGCTGCTGGTGAGGGAGCGGAGGGGAGAGCAAGAGAACCCTCCGCTCTTTCGGCTCCGCGGGCCGGATAGAACAGCCGAATGGGCCGGATCCGGCCCTCGGGCCGTAGTTTGCCCACGGCTGTATAAACTAGATACTATATATCCCACGTTCAAAGGCTGTTAAATCGCGTTGTTTGCCCATGTTTTCAGAAAAAATCACTTCTACTGTCGTGGTAAACAACCTGCTTCCCTATTTATAATGGTCTGGCCCTCTAGCAACTTCAGCACGAAATTATAGCTAATTTGCCTACAAACATCAGGTGGTCATAATAATCTGGCCACTCAGTGTATAGAGAGAAAATTAACACTGAATCAGTGATGTTAGAGCACTAAACTTTTCCAAAAAATTCAGGCAGCCCTGAGGGTGTAGTAGACCATCCCAGCCAAGAGGCGATGCCTGCTGTGAGCCTGCAGCCCAGCTAGCTGGTAGCTTTATGTGCACAACAAAGACCATCACATCTGCCTACATTTCAGCAGGTAGCAAGACACTGATAGATTCTGATAGACAGTGGGGACTGGCTCCTCCAAATCAAAAATCTGGGGATGGAATAAATGCCTGCAGGGTCTTTCAATCTACTGAATGCTCTCATGAACACCCTCAACTCCCTAACTCCCACCTCACCTGCCCTGCCCACCCCTACACCTAGATCTAGCAATGGTTTGTCTCTCCTCTTCACTCCCAGGAGGCTGATCACGTCTGAAGAGAACTGCCAACCAAGTATGCTGGTGAGGCCACTGCACACTCAGGAGGCCTTCAGCGTGCTTAGCAAATTTTATCTCATCTTTCTGGAGCCTCAGATTTCATCCTCACACTACCTCTCCCAAACGCTTGCCACTGTCCCAGAGATCCCCGTCCTACCTCTGACTTTTCTATTCTCCATAGACAAGCTGCTCCTCTGTCTCAGTGAAAAAGCAGAGGCTGTCCTGTGAGAAACCCTTCCACTTCGGGTAACACGTGCGCTGATGTCCTCCTCCAACACCCTCTCTCCGAAGCAGCTGCCCCTTCTCCCTCTCTTTCCTCTGTGTTCTTCATTTTGTGTCCCCTCTCACTTCATCTCTGCCTCTGGTATCTTTCCTTGCCACGGTCTTCCTCCCCTCTGCCTACAAAAGTATGCCAGCCTCCTTCAACCTTCAAAATGGCTCAGACTTCCTTTCTCCTTCAAGCTACTCGCTTCTTTCTCCTTTCCTTTCATCTGCAAACTTCTTTGTAGGCACTCCACAATTCCTCCCATTCACTTCAACCTGCTGCCCTCTGACCTCCAACCCCATGATTTCTCCAGTCTATCTCTTGCAAATGAATTCCCTGGGCAGTGGTTTCTGCTCATGCCTCATTCTATAACAGCTGTAGGCACTGCTGACTCCTCTCTCCCACAACACTACTAGACTACATGCTTAAAAATGATGGAGATGATAAATTTTGTTATGTGTTTTTTCCACAAGTAAAAGGGGGGAGGGGAAGATCTTGCAGTAAAGCTGCAATTCTCTGCAATCCCACTAGTAAATCACACTAAGTCAAATCAAATCATCACATTCCTGTTCAAATAATGGCAACTATTTTTATTCGGTTCGTTGGGACAGGATAATGTGCGTGCACTCACAAGTTCTCCCCATATAAACAGAGGTCTATTCTTTGTTTTGTTTGTAATGGCCTTGTAGGTCTCTTAGGAACAGTTCGTTTTTAAAGAATTTATGTAGAAGATCATGTTTAACTCACTATTGAATTTCAAGGATAGTTCAACATATAAGCCCGTTGGACATCGCCAATGACAAATTGCAAAGGGCAAAAATGAATCAAGACGTTGATGTGCCTTAAATGAAATAAAAATAAAGTCTTCAGGTAATGTTCCCCACATCTTTAAGCATAACATTTAATTTTCAGGGCCAGACAACCAAGCCTAACATCACCAAACGGGTTTACTGACAGTGTGTTTAATAGCAACCTGACTCGTACAAGCAGCTCCTTAGCCTGGACCCGTCATGCTCCCTGGAGTCCTTTCCAGCCTCCACCCATTCCCACTTGGACACTCCTCACCCTGCAGCTGACAAGATTATTTCTCACTGACACACTGAGCTCTGCCATGGCCTGCCCTCACCTCTGGAGTTCCGCAGCCCACGCCCCACACACCAGTCTGTGCTCACGTTCACCTTGCCCTCATGGCTTCCCTCATTCCCATCCACCTGGCCTCACAGCTTGCCTTATAGCCTACCACCACATCCTCACCCCTGCTGGTGAACTGGAAAGGCGTGAGCTATCATTAAAGACAAATGGGTTCCACCCTACCTGGTTGCTCCATGGTTAGAGTGTTGGCCCACAGACTAAAGGGTCTCAAGTTCAATTCCTGGTCAAGGGCACATACCTCAGTTGCAGGCTCAATCTCCAGCCCAGGTCAGGGCATGTGTGGGAGGCAACCAACCGATGTGTCTCTCTCCACATCGATGTTTCTCTCCCTTTCGCTCCCCCTTCTCCCTTCCTTTCACCCTCTCTCTAACAACAACAACAAAAATCAATAGAAATATATACTTGGGTAAGGATTAAAAAGAATAATAATTAATTAAAAAATAAAGATAAGTGGGTTCCCATAGAGATCTTCCTCTATCAATTCAAGGTAAATCCTTTGAACCTTAATTTCCTTACATGAAAAATTATGAAATTGGGATCATATTGTCTCTAAGGTTACCTTATATTCATACCTCTGTAAGTGAGTCTACTCTTTTCTTTCCAGACCAAGATTCCCTGGTCTGTAATTCTCAATCCTGGTTACATATCAAAACCACAAGGGGTTTAGACAATAAGTTTGAAAGAGACCATTAAACTCAATCTTCACTGTAGGACTTCTCAGAGCCTTTAGTAGGATAATTTGCATTGTGAATTTCTAAGCTTATTTTTACCTTTGAACTCTTCCTTGGACTATCCCTACCCCCACCCACTGACATACAGACATCTGAAAGGACATTTGTATTCTGCCAAAAACTGTGTAGGAAACATAACCCTAGAGAATGTTAAAGCAACTGATTCCCGAGTTCTGAGGTGCAACATTTTCCCTGCCCTAAAGCAGTGATGGCGAACCTTTTGAGCTCGGCGTGTCAGCATTTTAAAAAACCCTAACTTAACTCTGGTGCCATGTCACATATAGAATTTTTTTGATATTTGCAACCATAGTAAAAAAAAGACTTATATTTTTTATATTTATTTTATATATTTAAATGCCATTTAACAAAGAAAAATCAACCAAAAAAATGAGTTTGCGTGTCACCTCTGACACGTGTGTCATAGGTTCACCATCACTGCCCTAAAGCAATAGCAGTCCTAGGAGAGATATTCTGATCTTAATTGCCCAGACATTTGGTCTAATAGCCTTGCATAGATAAGCCCACAAAAGTTTGGGAGTTGGAATTGAGTCTTCTGCCTAAAATTGGGCCTTAAGTGAAAGAATCGGCTATGAGTTTGGGGTGTGTGTGTGTGTGTAAGAATTCAGAACCATAACCTCTCAGTTTTAAAGTTCAAATATGTACGTACTACTTGGAGTTCTGTAAATTACAAGCTGAGAAGGTCACAGTGTGGAAGTGTTTAGGAATCTGCAGAAGGAAACTTGAGTCCTCTCTGGCAGGTTGATCCCGCAATCCAGTCCTCATAGGATTCCCATAGGTAAATGCAAACTACACATGAGCTCATAATCCAAAATTACCAAAAACACAAGAAGTATGATTACTCAGGCTCCTTGGGGTTTTACTAAACATGGAAAGTACAAAAGACCAGAAATCAGATGAGGAACTCAGGCCCAGCCAACTGTCTCTCCTTTCTTGTCTCCAAAGTTAACACTAGTTGTTAAGTAGCAGATGCACCAAAAGTTCTCTAGATATCATCATTTTTCCTATAAAATGAAGGCTGTCCCTAAAAATATCGCTGCATATGGAATTCCAGCCCCATGAAAATAACTGGACTAGTGGGGAGGATGGGGTTCAGAGCAGATCATTCAAAACGGTGCAATCTATTAAAATAAACTAAAAATCTCACCATTTGAAGCATCTTACATTTTTAATTAAAATAATACAACAGTGAATGTAGCACTTTTCCTTGATTTAAAAAAAAATAAACACAAACTCTCCTGGTGGGTGAGGATGATGTAGCACTGCGGCTTTGAGTTACGGAGGCAGGACGGAAGGAAGGGCATTCTTAGATCCAAGTGTCACGACAGAGGTGGATGGCTGTGACTCATTGTCTTGTTATTCCTCTGCACCGGCTTAAAATAGAAATCCAGCCTTTGTTGTTTTGCCAAGTTTCTCTTTTCATAACAACAAAAAAAAGCTATTTGTGTGGTTCCAAATAAGACCAAATGCCAGGAAAGTACCGTTCTGCTGTTGTCAGCAGTATAGCCTTTTCTTTGACCCGTGCTGCGTGCTTCTGATGCAGCATGTTGTCCTCACTCGTGACTTTAAATGCAACGCCTAGGGAGCCAGGGTGGCTATCGCCTGGAGGAGGAAGAGGGTAGACTGTTCTATATTCCATTGCCCAGGACTGTCGCAGCAGAGTTATAGCAAGAACGAGTCAAGTGGCCAGGATCAAATCCTACAAAGTAGGAGCTGAATTTGGATACTTCTGGAGAAAAAGAAACAAGTGTAATAAACTCACTATGTGCTTAATTTCACCTTCACATTTTATAAAATAAATTTTAAGAAAGAGCTTTATGGAGACTTAAATAGTTGAACTTGACTCGTAAAACCAGAATAAGTTCCCAGGTGTCAAGCAGGACCTGGGCATGTGTGATCTTTCTACTGTATTTATGCCAACCTAACGATATCTCCACGTCTTCCATCATGACTATTTCCAGCAGCCAAACTAAGAGGCATACATGAAAGCTTGATTTTGTTTTGACTTAACAGTGGCCAGTAAGATTTCAATTTAATAAGCTTCTACCTGGTCTTTTCTGGCTCTCTTTCCTTACCTATATAACATTCATTGTCAAATCTGATGCCACCTCACGTCTACCTAAACAAAGGTGGCTAAAACCAGGGCTAAAAGCACGGATAAGTGGGGAGAGGAGGCATATCTCCCAATGCACAGCAGAGACAGTTTCAAGAAATTCTCAGGTAGCCAAGAAACATTACTAGAATTCAGAAGTTCCATATCCCACCTCATTTTTCATACCCCCATTTACTTCACCAGTCCACCCACTAATGCCAAACGGACTCCAGGGCAGCTACGCCAAGGAGGCAAATGGTCACTTTCTGCCCATCCACGATACGTAAGCTGAAGACAGCAGTAAGTGGTGGGGTGGGGTGGGCCTCAAGAGGAGAAATAAGAAAAATGTCGCCGGATCCCTCCCCGCCCCCCCCACCCCGCACTGCCATTTGGTTCTACCATGTTGTGTTTATAGATACGTTTGTTGAGGAATTTTCTTTTTACACATTTGATTAAGGATCCTTTCAAGCTTATCTATCTTTAAGTTGTTCCTTCTAATGAGAAAAGAGCTGAGGAGCCCACTCCCAACCAAGAGGAAGCTCCTAGAACCTTCTGAGGAAGGAGTGGGCCAAGTTGAGCCTACACTTGGTCGTGCTCAGCAGAATCTAGTTTGCATTCATGATGGAAATACTTTCTAGTCATACTACTTGGAAGCAGAGAATGATGCAATTAATCTTTTAATTACCATTGAAAGTGCTATTAAAAAACCATCGGGTTACCTGAGACCCCATGAACAGGAACTTGCCTGTTCTGTGAGGTCACAGACTTCCTGGGGAGGTGTACTTATTGGTGATCTGCTGAATGAATAGGTGTTAACGGGGGTATATACAGGGGTGCGATAAAGCAGGAAGGGATAACAAGCATTTAGGCAGATGCTGCAAGTGAGAATCAGCAGGATGCGTGGAAGGAACAAGAAGGTGACCCGGAGGCTGAAGTGCAGGGGAGAGTGGAGAGGAGTCAGGTGGACAAGTGGTAGGGCCACATCATGCAGGCCTATGGGGGTGGGGCAGTTAGCATTTTATCCCGTGAGCCCTGGGCCACTACACAGCAAGGAGGCAGCGGCGCTGATTCAATAGCTGCCCACCTGCTCCTTCAGGCGACGTGCACTCTGGACGGGGGGGTGGGGGGCGGGGGGGGGTAAGGTGGAGAAGGCTGACATGTCCCTGTGCTTAGGTCACTTCTTTGGGTGGCCCATATGCTGGTCTTGGCAGGAGGTTTTGGCTCATTTGGAGACAGTCTATTCAGTTTCAAGGCTTGGAAAAATCATCTCATGACTTCAATTTAGCCTGTCTAGATCACACTTTGAAATACTCCCCTGCCCTCCTATGGGCGAGCTGCTCCCTGAGCCCAGTGAAAGGCTGGTGATGGGGGGGCGGGTAGTTGAGAGGGTAGTTGGGAGGGGTGCTTTGAAGCACTAGGAAATTAGGAAGACTTCTTCCTCCTTCCTGCTGAATATAGTCAGACACCCCACCAATGAGACCACATTGGAGGTGCCTAAATCCTGTTTGCCTGAACATGGTGGCATTTTTCCAGAAGCTCAGGTGCACAGTTTACGGCATGTCAGCATGAAATCTGGGTTGTAAATTAGTCCACCTTTGATTAATACTAAATTGAGTATTTTGGCACTGTCTTTTGGTTTCCCCTTGGGACATTGCTTGAATGGTTTGGCTGGAGTGGTGGGCCACTTGCTGCGGCCCTCCCCCGCTGATGGCATGTGCCCACACATATGTGGTGAAACATGCTGTTGCTGACCTCCTGTAGCCCCTGGCCGCTGCCTGAACACCAGCCTCCTTCGCTCATTTATGAAGCGCTGGCCTCTAGGCTGCTCCATCTGGAAACGACCATACATAGCCTTTTAGTTCACACAGGGGTTAAGTGAAACCTTTGTTAAAGATGCAATAAAGACAAGACACAGAGACGGCAAGAAAGGAAAAGGAGAATAATAATAACAGTCTGCGCCATCCATTGAGCACCCACTGTATACCAGGTGTTTTACAAGTATGATTGCTCATCGTGACTCAATTCCTGCCAGGTTAATGTTTGGCAGATGAGGACAGTGGAGCTCAGGGAGGTTCAAGGACTTGTCAAATCCTCAGTGAGAGAAGGGCAGGTCTGGGGTTGCAGTGAGGGAGGAAGCTGGTAGCCTTGTCAAGACAGAAGCTCAGCCGCTCTGCACCCAACCTCCAGATACCCACGGTCCTTCCCATGCACATTGCCACAGCACCCTGTCATCATCTGTCTGTCTTCCCAAATATCCTGCCCCCTCTCCCTCCCCTCCCTAACCCTGCCCAAAGAGGAAAGACACATTCTAGATGGCTGTCCCCAGCCTCCCACCCTCCCTCCCATTCCCAGGCATTTCCTGTTTTTAAATCATCAGTGCCTCTGGGACGATGGGAAATCAGCTCTGGGCAGGAATGGCCCTCCCCAGAGATTTTCTTAGTTGAGTGGGTGAGCAAAATCATGGCTTCATGCTTTCCAGAGACCTTCAGCAGGCTTCCCACAATGGCCAGGAAGTGGAGGCAGATGAAATGATAGTTTGAAACCCCCGAGACCTTAACCTCTGCTGTTCTTAATTAATTGAATGCTGTCCTTTTCAATGAGTGGAGTCTCAATCCCCAGGCTGGTGTTAATAGAGCCTCAAGCCAGTAGCCTGTCTCAACATAGAGGGATGACACGACAGATAATGGTAGCCCGGATGATAACAGTGGGAATCAGAGCCCAAATGAGATCCCAGAATACTCGTTAAGTCAGAAGAGATGTGTGCTTAGTAGGCAAGAGCTCGATGCCTACTATGCAGTCTGCTCTGCAGCTAGGAGAGCTCTCCAACTGGATCAAGGAACTGGTCCGGTGGGCAGTGCCCAAGCACCCATCCACAAGTGGTCCACACCAGCCCTGGCACTAAAACATCAAAAGACATATAATGAGCTTTGTATTTACCTGAATTCCTTAAGGAAAAGGACTGCCTTGTATGTAGCTGGCCCAAAATTCCATTAATAAGCTTGAGATGAGAAGAGGGAGCTACCAAAGGACATGGTAGAGTCACCGTGATGATGACCAAACTGCCTTGTAAAAGACTAATGAACTGCAAGGGCTTTTCTTTTGTGAAGCGAGTGTGCAAATTGGGGACACGAGTAAGGAGAGGTCGCTTACTGCCACCCAGCTGTCCTCCTTCCCTGTCCTTCTCCCATGTGTCACTCATCCTCTCATTGGATGGAAGGGGCCCCCAATTGCTGCCTGCCCAGAGTGTCCACATGTCTCTCTTCAGCCCCAGTGACAGGACAACTGCAAAATACAATCTTATAATGTTGCTATGTAAACCTTTGTACCCCTTTAAGTTCAGGGCCCTGAAAAAATCCATGGCTACCCCTTCTTTGCTGCCCACTGTTGGGAATCCATCTGCCTGACATTCACACCCTACACCCTCCCTGGATGGGTACTCCTTGGGACCAGTGACAGTTAACAGAACTAAAAACAGCTCGTGTGGTCCTTACCTGACTCCTCTCTGCAGCACCATCTTAACCTCTGTCGTGTACAATGGTTTGTTAAATATGTAGTTGTTTGAATGGATGGGTAAATGATTTCATGCATGAATGACTGGATGGATTAATGAGTGAATAAATTTGCACAATAGCTACCTGGGATAAGAGATGAAACTGTTATCTATGAAATATTTTTTCCTTTACACAAAACTACAACAAAACACCATTATGAACAGAACCCTCAGCCTAGACCATACTTTCACTAACTGAGCTACTCTGCCCACAGAAACATCATGGCATTGATTAAGCCTGTCTTGCTTGGGCCTGCTTCAATGGCAATTATGGCCACACTACCCAGACACCTCTTGAGAGCAGGCCTCTTGAAGAGCAGGTGGCTGGAGATTTCCACTGACTTGTTCTTTATTTTTTCTTTTCAGATTATCAAGGAGATGCCTCCACCTCCTGCTGAGGAAAGTGAGGTGAGTGACCAGAGCCGGGTGTAGCCAGAGGGGCGGGGTGTGGGAGTAGGGTGGAGTCAAGGCACAGAGACCGCAAAGCACTAAGTCAAGGCAAAGCCTCTAGAGCTAAGTCAGGCCCAGGCTCCCAGTGCATGTGAAGCAGCAGGCAGGGAGGTCTTTGGCTCTTTCCCAACCAAAGATGAAGATGAATGAACTAAACTGGCAGTTACAGACAGAGGCTTGGGAAGGTTTCTCCTTGCACAGATCAAATTTGAGATGCAAACAGAAACGTTTTTATCAATACAATTATTTTTCCTCTAAAAGAGACACTTTAGGGATCTCTTCTCCCTGCAGAGACTTATGCTTTATGTGTGCAGATGAGGGAAAATCAGTGATTCTAGGAACCGCCTGTTCTTTAATTTAAAACAATGTTACCTAAAGATTTGCCAGGAAGTAATGAAAATATTTTGAAAGGGGATATGCTAATATCCTGGCCATACTCTCAAATCCTCATCGTTTGAAGGAAGAAAAAATATCTTAGGCTCCACCATAAGTTGGCCAGTGAGCAGTTTGCCTGGGGTAGAATAGAGTGGAGGCATTGAAGGCTGGTGGTGAGAAGGAGCATATTGGGGGAGAGAGGGCAGGAGTGCCCGGCCAGTGGATTTCCTGGTCCTCTGATCACTTCCGGGAGAGCTGGCCAACCTGGAAGCAATGCTCACCAATTTATAAACCAGGGTACAGGTCTGAAAACCCAGGGGGACCAAAGGCTATAATGATGAAGTTTCTAGTTCATGGTCCTTAATCCCTAAGGTCTGTTGTGTGCAAACCGTGCACCACCCCCTCATCATTCCTCCTCCCAATGTCTTTGTCAAGTTTCCTACATACAGAAAGAATCGTGATTGCATTTAAAATTCCATGTGGCTCTTATATCCTGAACCATATGCATGTAAGCCAAGGGATTTAATAGCTGCCATCAATTAAAGCACATCTTGTTGGAATGCTAACTTCCTGCCCAGAAATCAGGGGAGGAAATTACATTGCCGTGCAAAGAGGAGGGAGGGGAAAAATAACACCCTCTTTACATCCACAAAAGCCTTTTCCTAATCCTTCAAGAGAAAGCACGGTGGTTAGTTCCCGCAAGTTCCAGTTTGGCAGCGCTTCTGCTGTGTGCAGCTGTCTCTTGTACTTCCAAAGAAAAATAGGTCACGACACTCTCTTGATGAGGTTGGTCTGTTTGCCCTGTTCCCTCCCCTCATTATTTTCAATTAGAGGAGTCGTTGCCCTTCCTCTGGTGCTGGCTCTACATTTGTCTTTGGAAGGTGATGTGGCAGCTACTGTGGCCAAACTATGCCAGAAGACTTAGGTGTAAGACTGTGGAGTATGGCTTACCCCAGACTCCATCATCTAGCAAAGGACTGCACACAGATAACAGTTTAATAAGTATGTGTAGCATGAACTACCATTTTGGAGGGGGAGTGGGGCTCAAACCCGAAAAATACAAAGAAAGAATAGCTGAAAGCAAGAGAAGTAATTGAGTTTTTCCAGTTTCATCTAACATTCTTAGACAAGTCTCATCTGAAGAAGGCAGACCTGGTTTCTGACACAGAAAGACAACCTCGAGAGGCCTGAGGTTTAAAGGGCTGTGCCGGACCTAAGCGAGTTTCGTGCTGGCGAGCGGGCTGCAGGCGGTGCTGATGACCTTAGCATGCATCTTGGCCATGAGAGTCCCTTGGCCCTGGGTGTTAAGCAGCCCTAATCTCCCACCTAATGTGTTTTGGCAGAAATAATAATGAAGAAATCCCACAAAAACAGAGAATATAACGTAGCCCACACAGAGTATTTTACACAATGCCCTGAAAATCATAGTCAGAACCCAGACAACCTTCTCCACTCCAGCCCCCTGTGTTCAAATCCCACCAGCCCTTCAGGCACAGCTCATGTGCTACTATCTCTGAAACCACACTTTAATTCCTCCTGTCACAATTCAGTTCTCATTTCTCCCTTTTCTGCATTCCCAGGGTGTTTCATTGACTCTTCCTTCTGCATCAATGTTTAAGATCATTAGCTAGTTAACGATGAAGATCTATATCTAATTAATCCTTGATTTATCCCCAGAGAGCTTAGCCCGTTGTCTAACACTCAATTACTAGCCATATGAAGTCACTCTCTGCCATCCATATATCAGCAAGTCAAGGATCTGTTATCCCAACTTTCATCAGATCTATTAGCATCATATCCCAAGAGACAAATATCTATTTAAATAATGAACTTTAAGAATGAACACAACTTTATAATGCGCTCCACAGTGATTCTCTTTAATAAGGAACATCAGTATGCACAACATAAAAAGCCATGACTTTTTGAGATTCCATGCAACTAACAGTGATACTTCTGTATAAAGAGAGGGTCAAAGAAAAACTAATTGAAATGTCAAGATCTCAGCAAAAGCAAGGAAGCTCCATTTTAACAACTGAGAGGGGCATTTCTGCTCTAATTGGCAGCAGAGTGAGGTTTCCTCACTGGGTTTCTAGTTATTCCCAATAATTGACAGTTTATGGGAGAAACCAATAATAGAGCACTTCAGCTGCTGGTTCCGTTCTAAGTAGTTCCGTGGATTTTCTGACTGTGTGAGAGGGAGGGGGATGTGTATTGAAGGCATTGACACTGGATGGGCATCCAGTTAACAACAAGCACCTGCCTTTGAATGATGAACTTATTTTTAGGTTTGTTATCATGCTTACTGATCCCGACAATTTCTCCGAGGCAAGAATTTTTTAGATGTCAATAACTAAGTGATGGGAAAATTATACAAGTTGTCTAGGACCAACTAGCAGTCCTGGGGTCCCTCACAGCTATGTGTACACAGACAGCCAGAATAGCCTCCCCTTCTGGAGGGGTGAAGGGCTAATCTACTGCCGGTGGACATCAACTGCACACCGATACACACTCACACACGCACACACATGTGCACATGCCAAACAGGAGTACTAGAACAGGCCCAGAATTCAGTATTCAATATTTCAGTAGTTAAAAAAAAGCACATTGCTTCTAAAAAAAAATGAATACACTATATTTTTTATTGAAGAATACAAGAAAATCCTTGCATCATCCTTAGTCATGGTGTGTATGTGAAGTGTATGTTGGTGCCATGACATGTTCTACAGCTCAGAACAAGGAGATCTTAGGTCATTTGGAATTTTTATATTTGCAAACAAAGGGGTTGCTGGATTTTTTTCAGTTCACTCCTAGGAATTCATCTCCAAGACTGACATCGAGGATGACTTCTCTGGCTTATCCCCAAAGACTTCAGATGACATAAGCAGCCAGTTCTACTTTAGGTTCAGCCCTTCAGAGCCTCCTGGGCCTGGGAGTTCCTGGGGCCTTTGCCCTTTACATACTTCATGTCATCACCCTCACAAAACTTACTCCTCTATAAATGTGAACAATCGTGTTGACAGCTGTATCCTCCTTATTTTTCTCAAAATATCACACTGCACTGGCTGAGGGGGCTCAGCCACAGTGGCCAGGTGAGTGAAAGATGGAATGGACAAATAGAGGTTCTTATATGGAACAATCAGGGCTTATCACAAGGATTTAAGATGGGTTATGGTTCATCGAAATTTAAATGGATTCAAAGGCTGATTTAAAACTATTTCCTTGGGCTCAATTCTGTTTCTGTTACATTTTCCTTTCCATAGATAGTTCCCTCTGGCACCTGCAATGAATCTGGGTTTGAGAGCCTATTTAAGTCAAGCTGGCCATCTAGATATCAGAGAAGCAGGAATGTTAAAGAACTTGTAGCTTGAGTCTAAGAGGGCCACCATCTATATACACAACTCCAGGGGGCGCTGTGCACATCAAGACTGTGGTGTTGTCCGGGGCATGGAGCCGTACAAAAGCCTGACATGATTGGAAAGACAGAAAAGTTCAGTGTCTGAGGGCAGCACGGACTAAGCCAATTTGGGGCTAACCCAATGTGTGCGTCTGACCTCAGAGTCTACAGCTATTTCTTTCTAGAGCAGGACTGACTGAGGACATGCCCAGGTCTGCCTGAGGACAAGCAGATGGTCCTCTACCATCTGAGAAATGTGACCTGAACATCAGCCAACTGGATATCTGGGGCCACCACATCCTTTAAGATTTAAACATAACTTCCCCTGATGGGAAACCAGCACTCCCCAAGCTCTGTGGTTTCTCCAGGCACCACTAACTCCTACTTCTTGCCTCTCCTCTGATAACTCCCCTTCTTCATTTGCTGGACACCACCTAACAAACTCGATTTCCACACTCCCCCAAAGGCACCGCTGGCACAAGGCCATCTGCATAGGGACTTTTGCTGAAGGATTAAACGTATGTGGTTGCAGCACAGTGCAGCCAATGAATACCTCCTGACAGAATATTAAGCAGCCTCTTCTGTAGCATCACTGTCATTCTGTCTGCTGAGGGTCCCAGCCATCACCTCAGGTGGGTACTGGTAGCTCAGTTCCACTCTTTCCTGCTCATCTTCTGCCGACTGCCCACCAACCCCTGATTCCTACTGCTTTGCTCAGACAAAGCAAATCAGCTTATCCATCTGTCATCCAATAATCATAGAGTATTTCTACATTGGCGGTTTCCCCTCCCTGCTACATCCTTGAAGAGCAGTGTGAGGGCAACTTGCCAAGAGCCCTTGTACTTCATTAGATGTGAGGGTCACCCCGGGTGCTGCCGGTTTTCTTAGTGGAATTGCTGGGCACTGTGATTTTAATCCACCAACTTTTGGCCAAAGACACATCAAAGATTCCCTTCTCATCCGAAGATTGCAAAACCCTCCGGTCTCTAGAATGTATAAACAGAGCCATGGTAACTGCAGGGAAATTCCAACTCCCTCATTGGTCAAAGCTTGGGCCTTTGTGTTGTCTTCTGCTGTTGTTTGACTTTGGCAGGCAAGCTCGGGTCAGGGGATTAAACGGCAGGCTTAGTGGATCAGGAGCACGTGGAGCTGATTTAAGTGTTGGCATTTCCTGTTGTGGAAACACGGGTCCCTGCACATGCGCAGGAGGCTGGCCCCGCCTCCTCACTCAGGCACAGCCCAGAAATAGAGGGACAGCAAGTCCTCTAGGCAAGGCAGGAAGAGATGAGAGTGAGGGCAGCTGGGTGTGCAAGTGTGGGGGAAAGATCCTGGGACAAGGCATCAGGAAACCTGACTGGAACTTGAGTTCCATTGATGTCTTCATATCTCTGAATCCGACTGTCCTCTTCTGGGCGATGGAAAGGCTCAATTAGGTGCTCTCTCCTGGTTGTCCCCTTGTCATTTAAAAACTCAGGAGACTCATCAAGCCATTTCCGTTTCCTATTGAGTAAAGCAGCTTTATTATTGGAGTTTCTTGTGTTCTTGGTGCTGCTATGTTCAGTTTTGGATGATAACATTTTAGGTTCTCCTTTGGAAAATGGCACTAGGCCAGGGAAGCCCTATTTCATAGATGAGACACAGACACATGCATATCCGCCTCCAGCTGTAAAGTTTAACCATATATGTAAGATGGCTAAGGTTCCTGGTTTGACATCACAAGCCTTCTGAAACTATATCATGGGGGGAAATACTGTGAATTACTTTGTTATTGGAGGTTTCTGTTTTTATTTTATCATCTCACCCAGACAGTCTCCTTTTGTCCATGTTGCCACCATGGACACATACCTACAGCGTGTGCTCTGCTTCCTTCATGTCCACACTCTCTCTGCAGGAGGAAGATGATGATGGTCTGCCTAAGAAAAAGTGGCCTACGGTGGATGCCTCTTATTACGGTGGGCGAGGTGTTGGAGGCATTAAAAGGATGGAGGTAAGAGAACAGCTTAATGTACAGTAGTCCCTTCCCCCCTTATCTGTGGTTTCGCTTTCCACAATTTCAGTTACCTGCAGTCAACCATGGTCCAAAAATTCCAGAAATAAACAGTTCTTAAATTTTAAGTTACACGCCATTCTGAGTAGCATGATGAAATCTCGAACCATCCCGCTCCTCCCTCCTAGGACGTGAATCACCCCTTTATCCCATGTATCCACACTGTAGATGCTCCTCGTCCCCGGTTAGTCAGTTAGTAGCCCTCTTAGTTATCAGGCCATCTGGCGAGGCGATGCAGTGCTGGTGTTCAGGTAACCGGTTTTACTTCATAGTGGCCCCAAAGCCCAAGAGCAGTGATGCTGGCAGGTTGCACCTGCCAAAGAGAAGCCATAAAATGTTACCTTTGAGTAAAAAGGTGAAAATTCTAGACTTACCAAGAAAGAAAAAAAAAATCATATGTGGAGGTTGCTAAGATCTAGAATGAGAACAAATCTTCAATCCATGAAATTTGTGAAGAAGGAAAAAGAAATCCATGCTAGTTTCCTGAGAAAGATAACTTTTATAATGGTATATTGTTATATTGTTGTATTTTATTAGTGGTTATCACTGTTAATCTCTTACTGTGCCTAATTTCTAAATTAAACTCTAGCATAGGTACGTGTGTATAGGAAAGTCGGTAGCATATATAGGGTTTGGTCTATTCATAGTTTCAGGCATCCACTTGGAACGCATCCCCCAGGGATAAGGGAGGACTGCTGTGCTCATATCTATGTGCTGACTACTCACTGATGGAAAACCCAAGCAAACTGATGAAAACTCATACTTGGGATCTGGTAGGGATGTAAATTGTGAGGCATTAGATGGAGAAATGGAAGGCACAGCCTTTTAACTGTGCACCCCATATCTTGCCCACCATGAGTTGAAGCAGTTCGCTCACCTGCTCAAACCCCCAGTGGTTTCTTCTCTCCCTGGAATAAAATCCAAGTCCGTGCCTGCGCCTGAAAAGCCTTTGCACCTGCTGCCCCCACGGCCCGGACAGTTCCACCCCTCAATATCCATCCACGTGGTTTGCTCTCTCCGCTCCTTCAGCCTCGCCCTTCCCCTTTCCCACACCTCCCTCTTCCCCGGCCCTCAAAGCCCAAAGGAATTGAGGAGGGGGGAGCACCTGCGCTGCCTATCACGTTTGTGTTTGTGATCCCCATCCTCTGGGGCATCATATTTTATTTTGTCATTTTGGTCTTTTCTATGTTATTGAATTCAGGTCCGTTGGGGAGAAAAGGGCTCCACAGAAGAAGGTGCTAAGTTGGAAAAGGCAAAGAATGCGAGAGTCAAAATGCCAGAGCAAGAGTACGAGTTCCCTGAGCCGCGAAACCTCAACAACAACATGCGGCGGCCCTCCTCGCCCCCGAAGTGGTACTCCCCCATCAAGGTGGGTCTCTTTCTACTTACAAATCCATCCTCACTCCTGCTAACGCACTTTTAGTGACAACCAGACTCTTTGACGTGGTGAAATATCAAACCAAATTCCAGATTATCACAATGGAACGACTTTCTCAACTCGTGGACTTAAACGTGCAGGTGCTTACTTTTTCTCAATTTCTGCATTACCAAGGCTGAGAACTAGGCTTTTCTAAACCATCATAGCAAAGTAGCGAATGAAGGTGGGCTTGGATAGTAACCCCAGAGGACCTTTATAAATTGTATAACATCTCATTTCATTGGTAAGCAATTCCTCTTGCCGTAACATAAGCCCATTCCCCTCCTGCTACACTGGTGGGTTGCGTTGGCCATCAATCTAGGACTCACTCTCTCTGGCTTCGAGCAAAACCCCTTTTTTCTCGACCATCTCTCTTCCCCCCACAGCTTCAAATCTTAAAATCTCTCTGGCTTATTAGGAACTTTAAACTATAGGAGGCAGTTCATGCTTCCTGAAGGCCTCTTTTCTCTCGCTCTGGGGTACAAATGTCTTGGAATATACGTGATTCATTCAATACCCTTGCTCGTCAGGCTTGCCCATTAACATCTGCACTATGCCAATTGTCAAAGAGCGTGAGAAAATCATAGCTGAAAAGACTCTGAGTGAGTACCCATTTCTTCATTTCATAAAACTCCTTCAGAAAACTGAGGTAAGTAAAGTCCTCGCTCAACCCAGGTCCGGAGCCCAAGACCCCCAGCTCAGGTCTATAGCCTCTACTTCTGTGCTCCAAACAGAACTGAACCAACTCCAAGGCCTCAAGTGAAAGATTCAGTAAAAGAGCCTGCTCTCTTCACAAACACACACGCACACAACCACACACACAAACACATAGCCTTACGCCTCTTCCAATGACAGTAAAAATAACATTCATTATTCTCTGAGTTATTTGCTCAGCATATCCCATCTCCTATGAAATCAAAGGAATAAGCATTTTAAACAGCAAGTGACACTTTATTGGTACTTGTCTTTTCCCAGCCGAGCCAGCTTATGCCCACACTAATTGCAAGGTATTTACATTTTGGCTCGCCTGTGTTTAAAGCAGTGAGATTCTTTTTTAAGATAAAACCCCTGGGGCAGTGGGTTGAACTCTAGAAAGATGTGGGTGAAATGTAGCTGCTTGGCTAACAGCTGTTTGCTTGTAGTTGTTTTCTAATGTGGAACGCACAGTGGTGTGCATGCGTGCACAGACAGGAAGGAGCCGCAGAGGAGCTCAGAGATGAAGACGAAAGGGGTTTTTCTCTGATGTCGTTTGCAGCCATCTATACCTTCTGACTAACACAACATATTTGGTGACAGCCAGGTTTTTATTTCTGTATTCTTAGACATTGAGAGAATATGCATTCTGTTTGAAGAATCTAAGTTGTGCTTGACAGCACATTATTCCTTTATCAACTGGGGGTTTAAGACTGAGTTTTATGAAAAAAAAGAAGGACATGGACAACTAGGTTTAGGAATCTAAAAGCATTCCCAACACCCACTTGGAATTAGTAGCAATTCATTGAGTGTTTGTTGTGCATCTACTATGTGCCAGGCACTGCTGGATACGGGGCGTACAGAGATTCTCCAACCTAGCTGAGTATCAGAAGCACCTGGGAAAGCTTTAAAAATACATATTCCCAGGCCCAGCGTCTCAAACCTAATGACTCGGAGTCTCACAAAAGGCTTTCAAAGATATACCGTCCATCACAACTTGCTCACTTATTTTCATCAAGTAAAAATCCCCCCCCCCAAGCTTCCCTTTTCAAATTTCACATCTAAACTCCCCAAGTGATAACCTTTTGTTGCCCCGTTACTGCTCCCTCCGCAGTCCCTGCTCTTGAGCCTCCTACTCTGTCCTTGTGTTAAATCATTGGTTCTCACAGTGGCCCCTGGACCAGCAGCATCAGCATCCCCCAGGAATTGTTAGAAATGCACATTCTCAGGCCCCAACCTAGATTCACTGAATCAACATCATAGGGGATGGGACCTCAGCAACCTGGGTTTTAACAAGCCCAATTAAGAACTTGTCACGGAAGGTCCCAGCCAGCCTTCCAATGGAGGTTCCCTGAGGTGTCTGGCAAAGAGCCCCTGATCACAGCTCGTGGGTTTGTCAGGAGTCTCAGTAAGGAGACCCACACTGGATTTCACAGTCCATTTTCCCACAAACACAACTATTGGATTCATACCAAGTGGCTGGGAATCTGAGTCTCAAAGAACCACCCAAACGGCCAGGCGGGAAAGACCTGTGATGCCGGTGGACTGGCTAAGTGCCTCTCCGGACTCCCTCGTTAGGACCTGAGAAAGGGTGACTGCCCTCTTGCTGGCGGAGCAGCTCATGCCCGCGCTTCTCAGTGCACATCGCTAGGTGGGAGAGATGCAGTTGCCCTTGTGTGACTGAGCATGTTTATGAGTCTTCTCTCCTCCAGAGCTGACCCCTGGAAGGCACCAATTATGCTTACCTGACCTTAGACCTGGCAGTGAACAGCACTGTACCTGGCACAGAGTAGGGTCTCCACCTTCTGGTGTTACAGAGCTGGGGCACAGGATGTAATTATGGAACCATTCCCAGAGCTTCGTGCCGGTTAGAGTCTCCTGGAGTACACGGATCGCTTTGGTACCCTCCGTTCCAAGAAAGTGACACTGTTCTCGCTATCTCTTCAAAGGAAGGAGAGAAAAAGAGAGGTCATCTTATGCATATCTGGGCTGAATGGGGTGAGGAATGGGCCGGGACAAGGAAGTTTGAAAATAGAAGCACAGAAAGGAATTCAAAAGTCAAAATGTATACTGTTTGTCCAGAAGACGGGCAGACTTCCTACCAGAAAGTCAGTGTTTATCCTATTGAACATGCTGCATGCTCCAGGATGAGCCCCACTCCAGCCACAGGGCCTGTGGGCATCGCCAGGCCTTGGACAAAGCATTTAGCCTCATGAAGTACCGTAAACTCTGCTTCCCTTTCCTGGACCATCTCACTGGATTTGTCACACTCCTGGCAGGAAGCAGAAGGCACACAAAAGGGTTAAATGAGCACAGGTGTGGGCAGGGCTAAGGGAGGGACCCAAGCTGTTACACCCCTCCCCTGGGCCTGCCCTGCAGGCAAGGAGGAGAGATGGGGTCAGTGGAGCCAGTTTTCTAGAGCTGAAGCCACCCAATGGGAACTGTGGCCATAGAGAGGGGTCAGCAATCTAAGCCTGGCCTGCCACCTGCTTGTATAGGGCCCACAGGCTAAGAATGGTTTCTACATTTTTAAATGGCTATATAAGTACCTACATAATATCCTTGCGTTTGCCTGTTGACCCACGAAGCCTAAAATATTTACTCTATGGCCCTTCTCAAAAAGTAAATAAATACCATATGATTTCACTCATATATGGAATTTAATGAACAAACTGAACTACCAAGGAAAATAGAGACAGACTCATAGATAGAGAGCAGGCAGATAGCTCTGATTGGGCGGGGGCAGGGGGGGTGGTAATTGGGAGAGGTGGGGGCATTGAACAAAACAGAAAAAGAGAGAACTCATGGCCATGGACAACAGTGTGGTGATTGCAGGGGAGGGGCGGGGGCAGCTGGAGAGGGCATAGAGGGGATAAATGGAAAACAAGAAAAATATGTTTGCAGAGCCCTGCCTTATAAGAATGCAGCCACTGTTGGAGCCAGGGGGTCAGGGAAGGAGTAGAAGGGATAAATACCCCAGCCTCTCCCTAATCTTGCCCTCTCATCTCTTTCTGTTGCCTCTTATTGGCCAAACCCAAGGGAAACCAGATGATGCCATCTGAAGGGGTCAGGTTTCCAAGGCACAGAGCCAGGAAGGCAGAGAAACACAGGGATGGAGGGGGGCAGGCAGCTCATGGAGACAAACCAGTCTCCTCCGCCCCTACTATACACAGGGAGAATACCCCCACCCAGTGCAAAACTTTCAGGGGGTCCTGGGGAGTCTTTTAGCGCCCCAGTGAAAGTGATCGAAATCATATACATCTTTTAATGTATTGCATCTGACTCACTTTTTTCATGCATTTCATAAAATAGATCTGAGAAGCAGGTGAGCACACTTGCTAAGCAAACCCAGTGGGAATTCACCAAGCGAAGGAGTCCACAGTGGGCTTCTCTCCACCATCCCTCGTCTAATTTAAGGCACTGACCACACTGACCACACTTCACCCTTTCCTCATTCCAGGCCCATGACTATTTGGCCTGAGTTTTCCTTTGCTTGGTTTCCACCCCCTGGATTTACAGCACCCCATGTTTCTCATTAAATTGGGACTGACCATTTCAGACAAGTTAAGTCATGCCCAGATATATGGCCACCAGATAGATTAAAACCAGGACTGTGTTCAGGTTCGCTGGAAGGCTTGCAGCCTTCAGAGAAACCATTCTTCTTGTTTTCCAGTAGCTCCTCCACATGACTGGAAATGACAGAAATGACAGCCGCAGGACAAAAGCCAGACCCTGGCGGGCCAGGCAGCCTGGCTGATCCCTTTAAGAGCCAGAGTGGCCTGTGCTGCTTGCAGGGCCTGGGAGGGGGCAACCTTCTGTTCATTTTCTGTTAGGCCCACCTGTTGTCCTTGGTTTTGAGCCCCTTGACCTTGTAATCAAGCAGCTTTCAGTCATGAAACTATCCGGAATGAAGCTGTATGTAGCTCAGTAAAACACCCTGGAGCTTTAAATGGTGTCAGATGTGCGGTTGACATTGAACAGACTTTTATTGTCCCTCTTCAGCTACTTTTCAGAAAGGTTCCCAACATTTTTTTTTAACAAAGACCCACAGAAGAAGGAGCAAAGTGCAGTTACTGTGTGTGTATGTTTGCATGTGTGGATGTGAGTGTGTATATGGGGGGGGGAGGAAAGGGGTGTAGGAAAAGTTTCCAACTTTATGCATTAATTTATTTCAAGGGAAGCATGGGGCACGATATTTACCATATATTTTAAGGTGCAAAAATTCCAGTGTTAGTCTATAATGGCCCTATAAGTAGAACCACTCTCAAAATTCTCAGCCTCTGACTAACTTCCGCTGAGGCAGACGAGCCAGCAAAGAAGACACAGCTGCTGCTCGCCAAAATAGATAAATAAATAAAAAAGGAAAGAAAAACCCAGCCACACATGCCATGCACCACGTGCTTTGAGTGCCAGTGGCATAAGCCTCCCTGGTGCAATCTTATCATTTAGGAAGAAACAAAGCTCGCGTTGACATAGGACCTCTGGTTTGTCTGACTTCGTGGATCGGAAGTTTTTGCCGAGGCTGAGATGCGTTGGGAGCCTGGAATGGTAAATTTCTCATTTTATAATCAACGTGTCTCAAATGAAAGAAAGCTATTTTTAACCGTCAGCTAATACAGTCTGGTGGGGGCGGGGGGGGGGGGGCCCAGAGGGTTGGGCGAATCTCTTAGCTCACTGAAGCAGCTGGACATTTCTCCTGGGGAGTGAGGACCAGCATCTTGCAAGTGTCCTGTGGAGAAGCCTGCGCGTGGTGGACGCTCAAAGCTAGAATAAGTGGTGGAGCCAACCCGAAGGGTCCTCCCAGGCTTGGCATGAGGCCCGGGGACTGGTTGAAAAAATCCCCTGAGGCTCTTCTGGCCCCAAGGGGATGCTACTAATAAGCACATTAGCTACCGTCTTGGATGACAGGCTTCTGCCTACATTCAGAAATCAAGGCTCCACGAGCTTTGCTAGGCATTTCTCTTTGACTTTACAGAGTTATTCTTTACTCTCTTCCTGGTTATAATACTTGTTCTACAGCTTACTTCGGCTCTTGCCTAAAAAGCTACCTGATATAGGCATAGAAAGAGGTATTGAATGTATGGATTAATAAGATGGTTTTCGATGCCAAAGAATGGGGGCTTTCGGGTCATGTGTGGGACAGCCAGACTTTGGCATACTGAGGATATAATTAGAGCCAGCGAATCTCACCTGGGCCAGGAGAGTCCAGCAACAGCAACTCACCTGGCTGAAGCTCTCACCTGGAGGAAGCCTGTACCATAAGTCAGGCCCAGATCCAGGCCCTTCCATGCACTCGCTCCTTTATTTCTCATAGCAACCCTTCAAAAGAAAAACTAATACGACTCCCATTGTACACATGGGAAGACCAAGGCACAGAGAGGCTTGGTAACTTGCCCAAATACATACCTTTAGTAAGAGGTTTATTGTTTTATTTTATTAACTGCAATGCATTCATTTAAACTAGCAATGAAATCTGTTAGTACTCAAGTAGGAGAGAAGACAGGGAGTATAAAAGTTAAAGACTAATCAGGAAACTGTTACAACAGTGAGTGGCAAGATAAGAGCCTGGGCCAAGGCAGCACCCTGGAGACGGTGGGTCAGGAGTGGACAGGAGGAGACGGCTGGAAAGCTGTTACAGAGAGAACATTCACAAGGTGTGGTGGGATTCAGACATGAGGAGGTGCGGGAGGGCAGGAGAGGGGCTCAGCTTGCCCATCTAGATGGATGGTGCCGTGAACCAAGGCAGGGTTTACAAAAGGAGGAGCACGTTTAGAGAAAGAAAGTTCAATTTGTGGCGTTTGGTTTTCAATACCTGTGCTATGTCTAGGTTACAACTGAGATTTGATAAGTCACTGGATACCCAGATCGAGAACTGAAGAGTAGACAAAGCTGAAGATAGGATTTGTGAGGCATCAGCAGAAAGGGGGGAAGTGAGACTGGCTGAGAGTAGTCAGGGTGAGCCTCAGCCTGGGGGTGAGACTAGAAGAGGATCCAGGGGAACACCAGAGTGTAGGCAGAGGGAGGAGCAGTCAGAGGCTGATGGCACAAGAGCCCAGGGCCTGTGCAAAGGGAGAGGCCCAGCATGTCAGATCTCTCAGAAGAATCCAGTAAAAGAGGAACAAAGGTGGCCGAGACATTTGGCCCTCGGGCTGCCATGGGTGGCCTTAGCAAGAGCAGCTTCGGTGGAGTGTTGGGGCCACTGAGCACTGCTAGAGAAGCCCGACACTGTCACGCTGAAAATGAAGTGTGGCTCAAGAGAAAGGGGGAAAAAGGTTGAAAAAGCACAGAAGAGAGGATGGGGAGGTACATGCTAATAAAGTTCAAATTATTGGATCCTTACACTCTGCATTACATTCTTTTCTGTCTTTCTACAGAGGCTCCCAAATGGTCATCGTAATGGCGTTACCATGATCATAGATAACATTTAATGAATACTTTCTATGAGACGAGTGCCTGTCTAATTGTAAGCCTCATACCACGTCTATGGGACAGACAGTATTATTATCGTCATTTTAAAGATGAGACCAGTAAGCATTAGGGAGATGAACCAACTTGTCCGAGGCCACAGAGCCAGTGAGGGATAGTCCCAGAATACAAACTCAGGCAGTCTGAATTCCGTCATTTTGTGCTTAAATATTACACTATGATCTGTTGACACAAAGAAAAACGTAATTTACGACCCGTTTCCTGGGTTTATACATCTAGGTGGCTTCTGCAATTTTGCTCTTCATGTAGCTTTTAATGTCTGCTGGGTTAATTAATATGCTTCAACAGCCCAATTTTCTTTCAGCCTTACCTCATCGCCCCTCATTTGTCAAGAAGTTGAGTGACTAGCGCCCAGAGTGCTGTGGGTGGGCTGATTTACAAAACCAAATACTGTTAGTCACCAAAAAAAGGGGGGGAAAGAAAAAGAAAAAGAGGCTTTCTTCCAGGAAACCCACCTGGTTATAGGCTGAAATATAAATGCTTATCCCAAAGAACCCTAAAGGAAAACATGCAACTGCTGATTGAGACGGGCTGAATGCAGAAAACCATGCTGAACACAGCATTCTAAAGTCATTTCAAAATATTTTCAGAGGCTTTCGTAAATACTTTGCCAAAAGAGATGAGAAACACTGCACTTAGCGAGGCAAAGTTAACCCACAAGAACTTGAGCCACAGTTGATAAAGGTTCAAGAGCATATTTTTGGTATCTGAATATAACCCACCAGAAAATCATTTCAGAACAGGAAGTCTTCAATGTGGTATTCTTCAGTTAACATTGCCACTCTGAGAGCTTTGTGTCACAGAACTTGAACTCTCTAGACACCCCCAGCCTTCCCAGCACCATCCCTCAGAGACTCTTCCAGACCCCTGTTCTCCAGCATGTCTGACTGAGACCCAGGTGGGAAATACATGTTGGCTCAGTATTTGCCTATGTGTGTCCATTTGTGCACACATGTACACTCATACCCACACCCGCCCACATTTAACTGAAACATTTTTCACAAAATAATACTTATCCTCACCATGTGCAATTAACTCTAATCTTTTCTTTTCTATCCTATTTTATTTCTTAAAAAATTCTGTTCCTAACATACAAAATTGTTTCATAAGCACTTAAAGACTTGCAACCTACAGTTTAGAAACTCTATTCTAAAGGATCTAAACTCAGGTGCTCCAGCCAGAATTGTCCGAGGAAAAATCTGCCATCGGTATAGTAGAAAGTATATGGGCTTTAGAATTAGACAGACATGGGGTCCAACCGCACCTTTCCAGTGAACAAGCTGTGCCTTTGGGCAGGTTAATTGATCTCTCTGGTCGTCTATTTTCTCTCCATAAACCTTTGGGGCTGCTGGGAGAATGAAATGAGAGGACACATGTAAAACACTGAGCCCAGCACCTAGTAGCACTGAATACATTCATTCACCCAGCAAATATTTATTGAGCATTAGATGCTGTCCTCAGGGCTAGGCACACAGCAGTTCCCAAAACCAGTGACACCTCTGCTTTCACCTCTGCTGGCATTCCAGCTGGCAAACACAGATGATAAGCAAATAAACATAGAATGTGTCAGGGAGTGATAAGGGCTGTATGTGTTTCCCATTGCTGCTGTAACAAATCACCATAAATTTAGTGACTTAACACAACACAAATTTATTATCTTACAGTTCTGGAGGTCAGGAACCTAAAATGGGTCTCATTGAGCTAAAATCAAGGTGAGGCCAGGGCTGCATTTTGTTTTGGGGTTTTTTTTGGAAGCTTTAGAAGAAAAATTCACCTCTTTGTCTTTTCCAGATTCTAGAGGCAGATCCACTCACTGGCTTATAGCCCCTTCCCAATTAACCTGCCCAAAGGCACACGGCTTGTTCACTGGAGAGCTGGGATTGGACCCCAGGTCTGTCTAATTCTTAGCCAGCAGCAGTGGGTTGAGTCTTGTCACTTGGATCACTTTGTGCCTCAGCAGGCACATCTCCTTCTCTGACTCTGACACTCCTTCTCTTTTAAGGACCCATGTGGTCAGACGGAGGCCACTCGGCTAACTCAGAATAATCTCCCCAGCTCAAGTTCCTTAATTTAATCACATTTACAAAGTTATTGTTGTCATGGAAGGCAACATGTTCACAGGTTTTAGAGAATAGGATGCCATCAGTAAAGGTGGAAGGAGAGGATTTTTCCGCCTACCATGAGGGCAATGACAAAAAAATGAGGCAAAGTAAAGGGGACTGCTGCCTGTTGATGGAGTCACCAACCAGGGGTAATACTAAGAACAAAGCTAAATAAATGTCTTTTTGTTTGTTTTGTATTTGCAATGGCAGAAACCAGCCTCCATAAAGCGTGTCTTGGGCACTAGAATGGCCAGAGGCCTGAGACTGCCTTCATCATATACTGGGGAGACACTCTTCTCAGATTCAACCAGTTACCCACAACTACAAAGAGGTTGTGATTTCAGGCCATCTGTGATTTTTGGTAAAATATCCCTTGAGCCATGGATTCCTGAACAAGTCATTCCTGCCTAGTGAGCCTAGGGGACAGCCAGGTATCTGCACCCTAAGGGCCATTCATTGGTCTTGCCCTTAAACACTTCTGTTTAGTAATTTTCATGTATCTATCATCACTGTTTCATTTGTGAACTCTGGGTACTAAGGGAGGGAAAAAAAACTCTAATGGAAGCTGAAAAGATAGACTTGTATTAGTATATGCCCAGGAATGTGAAAGGGCAAAAGCCAACAGCCTGAATGAACTTCTCTGTGTTTGTAACCTTGGGGCTGCACTGAAATCTCAAGTGTATCCTGCATGAGCATCAGGTCCTCTGGTAGGTGTCTCTTCTTCGCTTCTGAATTCAGGGACTAAAGTGTCCCTTACCCTGTCACAACCACGTTGCCGGTGCTGTGTTCTCACATGACCGAAGGAGCATGGAAACTGCACAGGTCTGTGCTGGCCACTGGTCTGCTTTCCTATGTAATCTTGGTGCTTTCTTTTTATTTCAGGGAAAACTCGATGCCTTGTGGGTCCTACTAAGGAAAGGATATGACCGCGTGTCCGTGATGCGTCCACAGCCAGGAGACACGGTAGGACTCAGAAATGGTGTCACACACACAGTCATTTTCTGTCTCCCTCTGTGTTTGTAGAGCTAGAATAACTCCAGGTAAACAAATCCAGCTATTATCTCATGCAATGACAAATCAGATACTAGTTTACAAAATTTTGGGTTTTATAAGACATTGACTTTTGACTTGCTTTTCTGAAAAGGATTTTGTTAGACTAGGTTGGGTTTAGCTTCCTAGGACCCAAACTTAAGTTATAAGTACAGTAAGTGAATAAAGGGGGGCTGGTTCTGATGTTGGGCCATCGCAGGAGCGAGGCCTGCTGTTCCTCACCACCCTGGGCAGTGACGACAAACAGGATGCCAGAGCCACAAGATGGGGCAAGGGAACAGGGACCACAGAAGAGTCCCCCCATCTTCCAGCAGCAGGTTTTGGGCCCAAATGGTCCAAAAGCAAAGAGTACTTTCCGTCCAGGTAAGGATTTGCCCCAGAAGTGTCCAGACCAAACTTAGAGCATCTCCAACTAAGAGGAGTTAGAAAGGGAGGAGCCAGCAGAGACCTGAGAAACTATCTGCCTGTGTCTTCGTTTCGTAAATGAGGGAGCTGAGGAGCTGAATCACTTGCCCTGTTCAGATCATAGCAACACTGGAAACAACCTCAATTCTGTTGAAATCACATCATTGCCATGTCTCCTTGTAAAAGATGGTCTCTCCTCCATAAGTTTAACAGAGCAAAAGCTTGGGACAAAATTCTCCCTCAACTATCAGCAGTCTGCATCTTCTATTTCTTCTCAAGAAATTAGGTACATTCACCCAAAAGCACAATGAAATGTCTGACTCAGCGCTCCCTTCAAGTCAGGTGGAGCTGGGCTTGAATCTCCCTTCCTTCCTGACTGGAAGTTAACTCCAGGCAAGTCACTTAACCTCTCCGAACTTCATCTTTATAAAGTAGATGATAACTACTTCATAGTGTGATTGATTGGAGAAGGCAATGTTTGTGAAGCATTTGACCAACACTGAACACATAGTCATTTATTATGATTATTTACTTTATGCTTTTCTACTATCCGTGGAGGGTTGGTGCAAAAATTCAAACCAAATTGCAACCAATGTGTATCAAATATGCCCATATATTTGCCCTGCCCACCCTTCAGCATGACACAACTAATAAAACGTGAGAGTAGAACCTGTTAGGCAGGTTCCTCTCCTTCTCACCTGGTGACAATGGATGGTGTGTGGCTGAGGGGATATGGTCTAGCAGTGGTTCTCAACCTTCCTAATGCCGCAACCCTTTAATACAGTTCCTCATGTTGTGGTGACTTCCAACCATAAAATTATTTTCGCTGCTATTTCATAACTGTAATTTTGCTACTGTTATGAATGGTAATGTAAATATCTGATATGTGGGATGTATTTTCAGGGATCTCGACCCACAGGTTGAGAACCGCTAAAGAGTCATCGTTTGTGCAAGCTACTGCCCACTTAGCTGTTCTTGCTCTAGGTTGTGGCCAGGACGGCAGGCAAGTATGGCATGAAAGAAACCAAGTCGTAGAAATACTTGGCCACCTTGGCCCTTGTGGCATATGAAATATGTATTTTGTCTATGAAGGGCTTCAAAAACACACTGCTAGAGCAAACTTTGCAGTATGAGCCTAGGCCGTAAACTTGACACTCAGGGTCGTATTTGACTTATAAGCTATACATCCGGTTTCTGTGGAAAATTAAAAACATTTTAGCATACATGAGACTCATCTAACAGATTAAGAAAAAAACAGTAAGCAACCTACACTCAGGGTCAGAAGTGCTATCTTTTGTGACAGAATATGCTGGTACAAGCCCATTTCAGAGCAACTGAAAAACATCTCCACTGACCATTCTGGCCAAAACAAATTCATAAACTGGTGCTGGAAGCTGGTCCATCCTTGCTGCTTGACACAGTCGCTGCAGGGAAGAAACATCTGCACATGTTTCATCCCATATGTTTCAAGGGACCTGGTGTATATGGCATACTGTTCTTACTATGCTTGCTCCCCTTCTTAGCGCTATGTGTTTTAACCAAAGTCACCTCTCTGAGAAAGGTTGTTTCCCCAGGTGGGAATTTTTCCCTGGAGTTAGGGATTAACAGGACTAAGGAAGGGAATAGATCAGTAAAACTCCTTAACTAAGTGCCAGGCGGGTAGTTAATCACTTTAACTATGAACAATCACGCTTAAGCTACATAATCTTTACTTAGGCTAATCTCCTTCAGTTACTTCCTTGTAGCTTAACAGAACAATAGAGTAGTGACCTTGGAATGGAGATAACAAACGCCCTACCTTTGGAATAGAATGGATAGGATAAAAATCAACTGGTATAAATACAGATGTAACAGGAGAATAAACACAAAAATCTGGCAAGAGAACCTGGCTAAACTGCTGATCAACTGAACGCTGTCTTCATGTCATTCCTTCTTCGCCAACTCTGTCCACATCTTTGGGAACCTCTGGACAGAGAGAGAACCTGGCTATTCCTGATTCTATCGTGGCAGGAAGTTCCCTATGCTGCAACATTTCCGATTTCAAGCTGGTAATGTGAGCTATTTAAAGGAGACTTCCTCCAACTTTCTTCATATCTGTTTTGTGTGTGTTTTTAACCGGGATATGACACACTAAAGGACCAGACGGAAATAGAACTGAAAGCATTCTAAAATGGCGAACCGCACGGTGAAGGATGCCCACAGCATTCACGGTACCAACCCGCAGTATCTGGTGGAGAAGATCATTCGGACTCGAATCTATGAGTCCAAGTACTGAAAAGAGGAGTGCTTTGGACTTATGGCTGAATTTGTAGTTGATAAAGCCATGGAGTTAAGGTTTGTCGGTGGCGTCTATGGTGGCAACATAAAGCCAACTCCATTTCTGGGTTTGACCTTGAAGATGCTTCAGATTCAACCAGAGAAGGAGATCATTGTTGAGTTTATAAAAAATGAAGATTTCAAGTATGTACACATGTTGGGAGCACTTTATACGAGGCTGACAGGCACTGCAATTGATTGCTAAAAATACTTGGAGCCTCTGTACAATGATTATAGAAAAATTAAGAGCCAGAACCTAAATGGAGAGTTTGAACTGATGCAAGTAGATGAGTTCATTGATGAACTACTACACAGTGAGAGAGTCTGTGATATCATTCGGCCCCGGCTACAGAAACACTATGTGCTAGAGGAATTGGAGCCTCGGGTTAGCACTCTAGAAGAGGACATGGATGATGTCGAGTCCAGTGAAGAAGAAGAAGAAGAGGATGAGAAGTTGGAGAGAGTACCATCACCTGATCACCGCCGGAGAAGCTACCGAGACTTGGACAAGCCCTGTCGCTCTCCCACACTGCACTACAGGAGAAGTAGGAGCCAGTCTCCCAGAAGGCAGAGTCAGTCTCCAAAAAGGAGGAACCCTTCCCCTCACTGAGAGAGGCATCGGAGCAAGAGTCCAAGACGTTGCTGCAGCAGGTCCCGAGATAGAGGGCACAGATCCCGCTCCAAGTCCCCAGGTCATCACCGTAGTCATAGACACAGGAGCCACTCAAAATCTCCTGAAAGATCTAAGAAAAGCCACAAGAAGAGCCGGAAAGGAAATGAGTAATGGACTCAGTTTAGGTTTAGTCCAAAGAGCTTCCTGCAAATATGAAGTCATCTCTCTATGTGGAAGGACTAAGATCTACTCCCATGGCAGCTATAAGAATATTTTAGGGTGTTTTTGTTTTTTAACCTTACAGTAGAGTAGTGACCTTGGAGTGGAGATAACAAACATCCTAACCTTTGGAATAGAATGGATAGGATTAAAATCAAATGGTATAAATACAGATGTAACAGGAGAATAAATAGAACCTGGCTTGAGAACCTGACTAGAGAACCTGGCTAGGTTGCTGATCAACTGAACGCTGTCTCCGTGTCATTCCTTCTTCGCCGACTCCGTCCACACCTTTGGGAACCCCTGGACCTGCTGGGGTTGGACCCCAACAAACTGGGTCAATCTGAGAAGTGGGAGGGTTTGGAAAAAGGAGGGATGGAAAGATATATTATCATATGTAAGATATAAGAACCAACTGGGCGGGGGGGGGGGGGGGGAGGCTGATGGATTAAATCCAGCAACAATGAATTTCCCCTAATGCATCACACCTAAATTGAATCACGTATTTACTACTTTTGAATGAAAGTTTGTGTTAACATGTGAAGATATTCTGTGTGCTTTTAAGAAACACAATACCACCTTGAATTTTCATTATCCAATCACATGAAACAATAGATTTGAAGTCCAGGTGGTCAAAGAATTAGGACACCATTGACCTAGGTCTGCCACGAAATTATTATGGTTGTCCAGCCTACTTTCAGGTGGGCTTTCTTTACAGCACTCCTGCTAAAATTTTAAGACACACAGGAGAAATAGGTGCAGAGAATTTTGTCCCTATAGTTATGATGATGGCCACAAACATCTTGATGTACATGCAGAGTTACACAAGATAGGTCACAGATTAGTTACGAACAAGAATTCAAAATTGCCCCGTGGCAACTCACAGGCGAATTCCAGGGAAGGGAGGACTGTATTGTAGCTCTGTCTATATGCTTTTTCTGTTTTGTTTTGCTTTACCTTAAGAGACTCTCAACAAACCTACATTACTTACATGGTGATGACTCTTGAGAATTCCTCGGCACTGATTTATGGGACTGACCACATTTTCCATAAACCCAAAATGACTACATCCAGGCATGTGCTCATGAACAAGAGTCACAGGTTCTGAATTTAAAACAAAAACAAACAAAAATCACCTAATTACATTCTCAATTGATTTCTAAATTCTTTCAAATGCACATAGACCTCACAGAAACCTGGCAATTCCTCCTTCTCAGTTCCTGTCTCTCCCACTCCCCCCATTAACTCACTCCAACCCTACAGATGCAGACTCTGTCTGACCAACAAAGCTTTGAGGCTGCTGAAAGGGCTGAGCACCTACAGGACCCACCGCAGAGCAGATGGCTGGGGGAGGCCTGAGCACAGAGCCACACCCTTTCCTGGGATGGGTGCCCACCTCCTCAGAGCTGTCCAAGCCCCAGGTCAGGGAAAACATGAATGGGACCACAGCGGAAGACCTGAATGTTTTCTGTCCACCACCACCACCCATCTTGCTCTTTCTGCCTGGGATGGGCTCACAATCCTGTTTTTCCTTAGAGCCCATCAGGAAGTCCTGGGCCAACATATAAGAGGATGTGCCAGCAGAAACCACTTAACTAGCAAACCAGCAACACATCTGATCCTAAAATTCAAAGAGTGCGCTAAGCATATGGTATCCTTTGCTTAAACCATCCCTCACAACATGCCTCCAGTACTTCGCCACCGCTGTGCTCTTTCTAAAACAGATCTCAACATGCCATTCCAAGGCTTTAGATCTGCAAAGATGAAGGAAAAGCACAGAATCCTTAGCTTGAGTTAGAAAGGCCTCTCTTTCCACTTCATCTGCTACTTACCCCAGGTTCCCTCATCACTCCATATTGGCCCTGGTCTCCTGGAATTGCTCACCATTCCCTAAACATGCTTCTGAGTCTCTGTGCCTTTACATATTCTAATTTGTCTGCTGGAAATGCCTTTCCCATCATCTCTGCCCAATAAATCATCACCTTGGCAATACTCATTGTCCCCCGTAAACACAAAGAGTTGCTGTTCAGACCCAGGCTGTCCAGAGGCATTGCCAATGCAGAATGCATTTGAAGACTAAGCAAAGTGTGGAAATTAGAGTCTGTGTCCTGTGAGCATTTGCAGGGATGGCCCCCAAGCCTTCCCACACACCTGGGCCACTCCAGATTCAGAAGATGTGCTCACCTTCCAAGGAGAAATGGCAGAAGGGGTTGAGAATGTCTATCTGAGAAAGACTTAAAGGCACCCTCAGAGCTTTTACTAGTAACTTGGTCATTTCTTAGTCATCACATTATGTGTCCCATTTGGTAATCCTGTTTTTTAAATCACTTAGCCATATTCAAGAAATTATCTTTCCTTGTCACCACATATCCTGATAAAATATCATTTTCATGACCATGTCATTTTCTATTGTCTATCTGTGACATAATATTTCTGCTGTCTTCTCTTTTTTGGACATTTATTTCTAAATGTTTATTGTATAAATGAAGCTCTAATCAGTAAACTTGTGGTCAAATAATGTGCACATTCACGAATGTTTCCTTAGAATAAGTGTCCAAAACAAGACAACATGCAGAACTTTAAAGCTTTGATAATATTTCCAGGATGCCCTCCTGAAACATGGGTTAACCCTCATATCCGCATCTATCAAATGCCCATCTCCCCAGATGTTCACCAATATTATTAAATTTAGCCATTTGATTGGTGCTAATTTAATTTGCACCTAATTTATCATTGAGGTGGAACAATTTTTTAAATGTTTATTTTCTCTTTTGTCAATTGCGTATACATACCTTTGGCCTATTTTTTATTAGCTATTTTAGAATTGGTTTTTATATGTTCATTCGCTTAACCCATCTTTGTACATTTATTACTCAACTAGAGGCCCAGTGCACGAATTCATGCATGGGTGGGGTCCCTCTGCCTGGCCAGGGATTGGGGCTGATTGAGGCCAGCCAGCCTAGGGAAGGGACCGCTGGAGGTTGGCCAGCCTTGGAGGGTTGTCTGTGGGAGTGCACTGACCACCAGGGGGCAGCTCCTGACATTGAGCACCTGCCCCATAGTGGTCAGTGCACATCATAGCTACTGGCCAGTCATCTGGTCATAACGATTGCTTAGGCTTTTATATATATAGAATGTTTTGAGAACTTACTATGTGTCAGAGCTTGTGCCATGCATTAAGTATACGGTGCTTACCTTATGAAAGTTAAAGTCTAACATTATATAGAAAGCCAACATTTTTCCTAGTTTGTCATTTACCTTTTAACTTTTAAAACATATTTTTAAGTTGTCTATAATTTCATAGTCTAATCTATTGACACAATTGGGGAATAACTGGCCTAACTTAAATCTAAATATTAAGCCCCAACCAGTTGTAGAGACATCCTTTCAACTGCAGACAGTTCTGTTCCTGGATTACTAATTACAAATGCAGAAACGTAAGGAACTGCACAATCCATGGAATCCAGTGAGTCTCCACCAGGTTGCAGGGTGTGGTCACCTGGGAGTTTTAAAGCACTGATGCCAGGGCCCCACCCCTAAAGTTCTATTAAATTTGTCTGAGATGAGGTCTGGACATTGGAGGCTTTTAAAACCTCCCCAGGTGATTCTAATGGGCAGCCAAGGGTAAGAAGCAATGATCTGGTCCAATTCCTTGTTTTTCATCCAGGGCAGCATCTTCTCTTTCCTTCTGGAAATAATTTGAAGGCACCTCCCCATACTCTTTAGAAACTCTATGCTTCACAAGCATACGGGAAATGGATGATTACGATCTCCATGTACTTTCAAGTCCCTCTCCTGGTTAACATAGCTTCTGGCTGCTATATTATTGCTGTTCCTTAGGTAAATAGGATGGAAATGAGAACATATACCTCTGTCGTGTAGGTCTTTTCAGTCAATATATTAACCAGTTCAAACCCTCTCCGATCATTTTTACCCCAACTCAAACCCCACTTCACATCATGAGCTCTGGGAGAAAGCCACTGGGGTTGGATGTCTTCTTTGTTTTCCACTCCTGGGTCTCTTCCAGATCTGGAACCGGGAGACTGGTACATTCCATCACTATCAGCACAAACAAAATACTAAGGCACACAGCTTGTTTTGCAAAGCTGGGCCTCCTTGCAATCAGAAGAGACCCAGGAAACACACACATACGTGTACGTAAACAATGTTTGAAGCTTGTCTGAAGCACAGAGGTTGTGAAATCCTCTCCCAGAGCTCAGCCCCAGGGCTACTGCCTTCTGCACAGCTGCTTCCAATAAGGGAGCTTCCAGTCACATGGGTACCAAGTCCTCCTACTCTCACAGAAGTGATCTGGGCAAGTTACCTCTAGGGGGAGAGAGCGTCCTCAGCCCGGTCCTTCAAAAGCAGATGAGACTTCTGTCACATAAGTGGACTCAGAGAAAGAGCCCTCTGTTTCTCTCTTTCTCTTTTCTTACTCCACATTCTCTGCATTACCCCTTTCTCCTTCCTCCTTGACCTTGGCTGCCTTCCCTCAGACAACTTTCATCAAACATCTATTGTGGCTCCCAGTAAGAGCCCATCACTGGGCCGGGCACTAGGGACACCAATGAGGATAGGACTTAAATTTTGGCTTCCTGGAGCTCAGTGTATGATCTGGAAGAGAAGCAGGTTGTTATAGAAGCACCAACCCATTCACAATAACTTTGAGAGTAACTATGATCTCCACTGTACAGAGCAGAAACTGAGGCTCAAGGGAGGTTACTAACATTCTCAAGGACACACACTGGTAAGGGGTGAAGCTGAGGCTTTAAATCAGGACTTTGAGGCTTGAATTCAGGACTCTCAGACTTGAAAGTGCACACTAGAGATTCCTTAAGTCCTTCATGTATTCAATAAATAACTTGTTGAGCATTTTACTGTAAGCCTAGCACCCTGTTGTTACTGGATGCTCACCGATTAATTAGCTGTACCCTTGCCCTTATGAAGCAGGAACAAATGGGCAAGTCCACAAGCACAACCCCATGTGAACAGCTGTGCTGGAGCTGAATATGTGAGATGTTGGGGATATGCCCAGGAAGGGCATGTCACCAGTCTTGGCTTCTGGAAGTGACTTACGCTGAAACCAGAAGAGTTGTGGAAAGAGGGTATTCTAGTGAGAGGGAAGATTGAGCAAGGATCCAGAGTGGATCCTTTCGGGATAGGCCAAGTGCTGAACCCCCAGGTCACATCCTTTAAGTTAGGGTGGGGGAATAAAAAGGGAAACAGGAAGGAAACATAGGAGGAGCAGCCCGATGTATAGAAGACAGAGTGAGAGGCAGTGAGAGGAGGGAGTATGGAGAGGAGGCAGTATGGGGAGCTGGTCACGGGAGCCTACTCTAGGACAGTGGAGAATTACTGCAGGTGCTTTCAGTAGGAGTGTGTCAGATGTGTGTTTTAGAAAAGTCACTCTGACTGCAGTGTGGAGATGGTGGCAACCTGAACGGAAGCCATGGTGGGCAAGGAGGAAAAGAGTCTGGATTCAAGAGATGTTGAGGAGGCAGAATGAGTGGATGTGGAGGATGAGTGAGAGGGGGGTGTTGAAAAGGAGCTCCAGGGTTTGGCCTAAGTGACTGACCTGGCTGTGACACTATTCACCAAGATGAGGGCACAGGAAGAGGACAGCTCTGGGAGGGAAGATGAGGAAGTAGCTTTTTAACTTAGCAAGTTTGAGGTACCAATGGGGCATCTGAGCAGAGATGCCAGGAGCAGGGCTAGGGTGAGGCAAGGGAGGCATCTCAGGCACAAACTTGGAGGAGGGCCTCTCTCTCAGGATCATGCACGTGCAGGGTGGGCACCTGCAGGCACCTGAGAGTGAGCATCTTTTTAGAGTTTGGCCCTAGATGCCTCCCTTGCCTCACCCTAGTCCTGACCTGTGTATGAGGCAGTTTGCTCTGGTGAGAGTCCCGAGTTGGAGGAAGATTTGGGAGTCATTACCATGGTAGGTAAGACCACTGTGACTAGATGGGAAACCAAGAGAGAGCGTGTACAGAAAAAAGAGAAATAGGCCAAGTGCTGAACCCCCAGGTCACATCCTTTAAGTTAGGGTGGGGAAAGAAAAAGGGAAACAAGAAAGAAACATAGGAGGAGCAGCCTGAGAAAGAGATGATGTGACAGGAGAGTCTGGAGTCCTGGAAACCGAGAGGAGATGACACTTCATGGAGGAGGTAGGGTCAACAGTGTCAACTGATGGAAAATTTAGATGCAAGCTGACACCAGTCTTTTATAGACTAGTAGTTAGAAGGTCATGGCAACCTTGGTGACCGAGGTTCACCCAGTGGAATGATGGGGGCAGGAGAGAAGCTTAGAAGAGAATGGGAGGTGGTGGAGTTGAAAGGGGCTCTTTGTTTTTTAAAATAGGGACTTGAGCACTATTAAGCACTCATGATAGAGGCCTAGGAGAGGAAGAGGAAGAGAAGAGCTCATTGATAGAGTGCAGGAGCCCTGTGGAGAAGGGCTTAGAGGATCTAGAGGCCAGAAGTGTCCCTCTTCCTTAGTGGCATGAGTGTCAGAACCCAAAATGGGCTCTCAGGTATGGGTGAGAGGGCAGGAAGCTGAGGAACCTATTTCTGTCTTGCCGGTGATGAGGCTGGCAGAGTGGGGCAGATGGGAGTAGAGCTCCAAAGGAGAGAGGATGAGGAGGAGACCAGTCACTTCTTCAGAATCCCATGGCTCCTCTGTGTCAGCATTTACTTTAGGTTTAGATGGATGTCTCCGTTTCATGTAAGAAACATGGGTAATATAGGATGCAATGTTATAAGCAGTTCACTTCAAAATTCCACCACCAAGAGGTTCCTTGAATATATTGCTACTAGACTCTAGTGCACGGATTCGTGCACTGGTGGGGTCCCTCGGCCAGGCCTGCAAGGATCGGGCTGAAACCAACAGTCCAACATCCCCCAAGGGGTCCTGGATTGTGAGAGGGCACAGGCCAGGCTGAGGGACCCCACCAGTGCATGAATCCGTGCACCAGGCCTCTAGTATGCATATAAGATCTTTGGTTAATCTCTTCCCGCCCGCCCCCTCCCCCCTACCCTCTGAGATTCATCAGTCTCTTCCATGTTTCCGTGCCTGTGCTTGAGCATCTGCCCTCTGGTGGCATTCTACCTAGGAGGGTAGATGGTTCACACAAAGGTACCACATGGGTTAGCAAAGGTCTCATCATTTGAAAATGGAAAGCAGTTCTCCCCGAGGATTGCTTTAGATACGTTTGAAAATACTGCTCAATCAATCCAAAGGGTTCTCCCAATTTTACCATCCCTGTAACAATTTTCTCACCATTTCTTATAGTCACCAAGAAAGCATTTTCTTGGTTAATGGAGTTTTTACCTTTATTATCTTTTTTCTCTACCAAGTTTTGATCATACTGCATATCACTTACTGCCTAATTCTTTCATTTCATTTAATAATAATTTTTAAGTCACTTTTTGTTTACTAGGCAATTAAAATAATTAAAACCAGTTTTATGTGAGCTGATAAGACATTGTGTGTGTGTGTGTGTGTGTGTGTGTGTGTGTGTGTGTGTGTGTGTGTGTGTAAAGAAACAAACATTCACATTTGAACAGCTCGTTGGTGAAACAACTTACACCTGGCCTAAGTACCAGCACATCAGCTTCCCAACACCACCAAACTATGTGGTGCGAAGTGATCATTTGAGCATCCAGAATACACGAAGCTGGTTGACATTCCATAGGAACTGAACCCACCAGAGATAAGAATTCAGAAAGCACATTTTGCCCTGGCCAGTGTGACTCAGTTGGTTGAGCGTCGTCCTGTGCACAGAGAGGTTGCCAGTTCGATTCCAGTCAGGGCACATGCCTGGGTTGTGAGCTCCATCCCCAGTAAGGGGCGTGCACGAGGCAGCCGATCGATGTTTCTATCTCCCTCTCCCTTCCTCTCTCTCTAAAAAAAATAAAAATCAATAAAAACATTTAAATCATTGGTGATTAAAAGAACCAAGTTATCTACAAATTGAAGTCTTTATGTGAAGATCAGTCTTTCCTTTTGCAATAGACAGTAAGCTTTATATTGACTTTTTACATTGAGGAAATAGAGATCTTCAAAGTGTCTATTAGTATCTGATCCCAGGTTGTAATTCCCCAACGAATCCAGAGAGAAAGTCTAATTTGCTGGCCACTGTCTCCTGACCTTTTATAAATGTTTGTCAGAGTAGGTCATTTTTTAAAGGGGAAAAAAAAAGCAAATTGTAGGAAATGTTCCTAGAGGGTGTGATGTATTTTGGCACAGCACCTTCTTGGATGTTTGAATTCCCAGTAGAATTTATTTGGTTCTCACCCTTGGAAACCTTTCCTCCACTATCTCATTGGAGAGTGAAATGAGTTTTTTAGAATTCTTGGCTTATTTTCCTGAACTCAAAAAATAAAAAGTTCAAGGCATCCTCTGTTCACAGCAAAAACCAAACTGTACCCAAAACCTGCCAAGTTAATTTTCTTCAGAGAAGCCAAATCTAAAGTTGATGATGCAAAATATACCATCTTGAGATTTTTTTATTGCACCAAATTCTTTCCCCCTCAGTAGGAGGTCTCTTTAAATAAATAAATGTGGAGGCAATTGATGTGGTTGAGGGCTCTTCCTCTTCCTTCCCTCCCTCTGCCTTCGAATCCTTCACATGCATACACATTCACACACTCATCATTATCATCATCATCATCACCATCATCGTAGTCGTCATTTTATACTTTTTCTTTGGACTTACACCCTTGAATTGCTTCATCTCTCAAACAGCTGCAGCAACAGAAGGTCAAATCCTAGTACCAAACTGCAAATAGCAAACAGAGGAGAAATAGAGGCTGAATGAGACAGAGCTGGGTAATAAAGACATCGCTGTTCAAATTCACTTACCTCATTTTTTCCTTCCAAACAGAATCAGGATTGAGGGAGGTAGGGCTTGGTTCTAGGGTAAAATTCACCCAAGTGCATAACATTTTGGGAAGTTTGCTACTTTGTTCAAATGTGGTGTTTATGTCTAGCCACTTGGCTGCAGTGGGCCTGTCCTCCAGCTGAGAGCACTGGGAAAGATCATCTCTAGGGACAGCCCACGACTCTGGGATGGGACTCAATTGAGAATCACCTTTCCCCAGCCTGGCAGGAAGTTCCTTTCTGGCCTGAAAGTGTCTGTTTGAATCATAGGTAGCAAAATCTGACCTAGGAGATGGCCTCCCAGAATTCACAGTGTGGAAAAGAGCCAGCCCTGCTATAGACCATCTATATGTCCCCCTATCTTTTCTCAGCATCTCCATGACCATCCCACCTCAACCTGACATTCGGTGTCAGGAATGGATTGGTATTTCCACATAATTCCAGTCCCTTCGTTTTACAGGTAAGGAAATTGAGGTCTAGAAAGGTGATGGGGAGACTTGGAAGTACTTCCGAGTACATTTTCCCCTTTTTTCCCATCACCACCTTATACTCTTTTTGTATGTTAGGAATATGAGGCTAAAATAATAAGGCCCCTGTTCTGTTCAAGCTCACAAAGGAAATTAGTGGAAGTGGCAAGACCAAAACCCACCAGCCCTACACTGCCTGGCTCTCCTTGAGTCCTACCCCCAGGCCAGGAGAAGAGGGTGGGCATTGTGAAAGGGTTTGATCTCTCAAGGAGAAGGTAGGACCACACACACCCAGCTTTGGAAGACAGAGTTAGTTCCTGCTACCCAGCCACCTCCGTTTCTGTCCTCCTACCTGCTGGTACCTCTCAACATCTTTGCATTTTCATACCCTGCCCAGGATGACGTCATCACTGACACCCCCCACTCTGGCCTGGCTTCCTGCACAGTGTGCTGTGCTCTCCAATTACCTCACGTGCTTGTTATCTCCCTGATTCCACCTTTCCCTGCCTTCTCCTTAATTGCCAAAAATGTGTCTAGGACAAGGTATACCCTCTCTTTCAAAAAATAGGTTTTGAGCTCCTACTCTGCAGCAGACACCAGGTAGGCAGGCAGTAGGGGTTTAGCATGAATGAGGCAAGGTCCTGGACCTTATGCACATAACATTGGAGCACTCAGAAAGGTGCTAAATTGCAACTCGATGTGGTGAGTGGTAGGGAGGAGGAATTTAGGGTTCCCTGGGTACATAGAGCAAGATTTAACCCAGACTAGGGGATCAGGGAAGACTGCCAAAAAGAAGAGATCATTTGGCTGAGAGCTGGAGAATGAGCTCTCGTGGTGAAGTGAGGAAAGGCCTTCTGGTGGGAAGGAATGGCAGATGTGATGGCCCAGATGGGAGAGGAAGTGACGCAGAAGGCCCAGGCTGACAGTGGAGAGAAAGAGAGGGGAGCGCACTGACACACCACTTTCTCACTCTGCCTTCTCCAATCTTTTATCTACTCACAGCCTTCATCCTTCCCGTACCCAGAAGTCCCACTTCCTCCTAGGCCAGCCGTGGGCAAACTACGGCCCGCGGGCCGGATCCGGCCTCTTTGAAATGAATAAAACTAAAAAAAAAAAAAGACCGTACCCTTTTATGTAATGATGTTTACTTTGAATTTATATTAGTTCACACAAACACTCCATCCATGCTTTTGTTCCGGCCCTCCGGTCCAGTTTAAGAAACCATTGTGGCCCTCAAGTCAAAAAGTTTGCCCACCCCTGTCCTAGGCCCTCCCGTAACCGCTGCTCACCATCCAGCCCCTCATTCTTTCCGTGCTTACAGCTATTGCCACAAAGTTTAGCACCATTTTTGTTTAAAGTCAATACTGACTTTTCACTCCATGAACAAGCTGTAAGTGACTTGAAGAAAGGGACCATCGCTCATACTTTCTTACCGTCACTCACAGCACTGAAGACATGGCTTCATTTGTTTCCTTGTCCCAGGAATTATCACTTCTTCTGCAACTCCCAGGTGGTCTCATCTGCTTGTGAACTTTTATAATGTTCCCTTCATTGGCAACCGCTTGTTAGTAGTGGGCAAGGATGTCTCACTAAACCCTCACCTCTTAGTAACAAGAGAGCTCGCAAAGTCTTCCTGGGGCATCTCTAGGTAAAATGAGGCTGATTAAGAGTTATCAACGAGCTAAACATTTATTTCAATTGCTATTTGCACTTTTTATCTTTGCCATTTATTATTAACTTTGACTTTAAAAAATTGTTTGAAAATAGAAAGTGTGATAGAAAAACAACTGTCTAAGACTTTACTAGTCTCACTTTACAAATTCATCCTTATGGCATTTGTTTAATATTTCAGTGTTTTTCCATCTTTTCTTTTTGGCTAATAGCATCAAGAGCAAAGTGCTCAGAACCCACAGTGATGGCTGAGTTAGCTTTGGGCGTGTTCACTCCTCTAGCCTTCAGCACCTCTGCATTCCTGTGTTTCCCCCCAACATCTGGATTGAGTTGAATGGTGTGGCCCTGGCAGCTGGCATCTAGGCATTGCCCTCCACCCATTGGCATAGCTACTTTTCAAGGACTCTGTGGCTCTGACTTGGATACAAACTCTAAATGAGAGTAAATCTTGTGTGAGCTTTTCCATATTCTGTACTGCTCACTAAAGGTGATTTGTAATGGGAAACTCTTAAATGTCACAGAGCCTGGAAAATTATACATCATAACAGACATCCATTCCCCATAGTGATATAACTAATAAAAATGGGCCCACTGCAAAGTCCACTGTGGAAGCATCCCTCTGGTGTGCGAGGCAGACAGTGTTCCCCTTTTTTCTCTTTCTAGGAAGGGAAGGAGTTTTGATCAAGCAAGGCCGGGTGTCTTAGGCACGGAGGTAGAGAGAAATGGAAGGAGAATGTTTGTCCGTTGATGGTGGGAGCAAGCTTAGCAGAGGTCATGAGGCCATTGCCTCGAGGCCCCACCACATTTACAGGCCAACAAGATGCCGTGTGGTCCTCCAGATATGGCCAAGGTAACTTGTGCTTATAAACAATGAGCACCTCTCCAAACCAAGAATAAGTACATGGGAACTCCCCATAGCCCATGGGCCCCACAGCAGCCCATCAGCTGCCTTTTGTTCGGCACTCCTCTGCTGGTGGCCTCAGGTTGCAAATATGCCTGCTAATGGGTCAAAAAAGAATCTCCTGGCATCAAGCCAACAACCGCATGTCTACATCTACACTAGGCCACTCGTAAGCAACATGGAGGGGCACTTCCAAAGATTCCCCTACCTTTGTGAAAACTCCAGTGTCATTCAGCAGCCTGGCTGTGCCTTTACATTGCTCTAGACTCTGATGCTGGAATGAATGTTCTGTCCCTGAGTGTCATCCACAGCCAGGCTCTGATGTCTGCCCTTTATAAAATTCATCCAATCCATGCTCAAAACCTCCCAGACTAGGTAATATATTTAAGTGCCAAAAAAACGAGCAATAATTTTGGAGTAAAATTGACTCTGTAATAATTTTCCTGCTCTCTCTGGATAACGTGTTTAGTACTAGTCCATTTTCAAGTTTGATGTTTACATTATGGCAACAATTTGATCACTGAAATTCTCTGGCTTTGTAAACCCTCCCTACAGAAACACAGCTTCCTGTAGATCTTCCCCCGAAACAACAGGGATAGAGAAGGGCCTATCCTCTACTGCTACTTTCTCCTCACCTTGCCCCGTCAAAACATCATGATGATGATTTTAAATGCGTAATCTTCCCATCACTTCCAGAAAATAGATGATAGATAGATAGATAGATAGATAGATAGATAGATAGATAGATGATAGATAGATAGATAGATAGATAGATAGATAGATAGATAGATAGATAGAAGCAATTTCAAATAGTTTTACATGTCCTTGAAAGTCCATGAGATCAAAAGATAAAAGTACTTTCGTGACAGGAGTTTAAATTAGTCTTAAAAGAACTTTCTTTTAGGCTCTTCAGTGGCCAATAGAAGAGTCAACTTTCCTCCATGTACAGAATAACAAACTCTAGGCAAGTTGGTGGGATTACAGATGGAGTCACATTTTTTAAAATTACTTTTGGCCTCTTATTTTTTACTCCCAAAAGTAACAAAAGATGGTTTTACATCTTGAACACCTCAAAAGTAAAGTCTACACTTCCCAGTAAGGCAGCCACTAGCCACAGGTGAGTCTGGAGGATTTGAAATGTGCTGGTTAGAAATGGCATGTGCCATAAGTACAAAATACACTGTGGGTTTTCAAACATGTAGTATGAAGGAACAGATGTGAAATATCTTTTTTAGTAATGTTTATATTAGGTACATGTTGAAATTTTGTGGATATATTGGGTTAAATTAGACATATGATTAAAATTAATTTCACCCATTTCTTTTTACATTTACAAATATGGCTACTCGAAAACTGAACATCACCCAGGTGGTTACATTTCTATTGGACTGTGCTGGTCTAGAGTACTGGCCACTTGTGGGAAGAGGGACAGCATGATTTTATTCAGGCCTTGAGTCCTCCAACCATTTTTATTTTGTGGACACAATGAAAATTTCAGAAATTATAGGTCTCTGTACTCTTTTCTGGTTTTCTATTAGGTCAGCTATGATTTTGCCTTTCTGGGTCAGTTCTGATCAGAAACTTTGTATTCTCAGCTAGAAGTCTTGCATGCTAGAGGTGATTATTAAAAGTTGGGGAATGGCCCTGGCCAGTTTTCTCAGTGGTTAGAGCTTTGGTCCATGGAACAAAGGGCTGCAGGTTTGTCCCGGCCAAAGGCATGTACCTTGGTTGCAGGTTAAATCCCTGACCCCAGTTGGGACACATGCAGGAAACAATCAATCGATGTGTCTGTGTCTCTCTCATATCAATGTTTCTCTCTCTCTCTCTCTCTCTCTCTCTCTCTCTCTCTCTCTCTCTCTCCCTTCCCAGCCCTCCTCCTTCCCTTTCACTCTCTCTAAAATTCAATGGAAAATATATCCTCAGGTAAGGATTTAAAAAAAAAAAAAGGTTAGGGAATGGATGCCAAGTCAGTTTAAGGAGCAAATTACTTAGAAGACTGCACCAGCCTTCCTTGCTGGTTTACTGTTTTTCTAATCCTGCTGATCATATTATTGTTTGCTTCACCTACTTACACACTGTGCCTCCAGAAGAGCAGAAAATATCATAATTTTTGAGCATCCAGAAGGTTATGCTAATCAGACAATCAGAAAAGAAATATTGTCATATGGATCTCTTAACTCTCTATGACCTGTTTACCGACCCCCACCCAGGGGTACTGATTGCTCCTTTTTCTGAACCCATATGGTTCTCGTAGACAGCACACAATTTAGTGATGACTACTAAGCTTCTTTCTTCCCTCCAAGATAACTTTCCTCCAAGATATCTGGCAGAAAATCAGAGATAGACAACTTGGCCCAGTCTTTTCAGTTTCTGCTTCCCCAAATCCATTATGCTCCCAGAAGTTATGTGGGAGGTAGGAGTGCATGCTTCCTTTTATAAAAGACTAGAGGCAAAATCACACGAGACCCAGACCTGCCGCACCAGCGGGACCCAGACCCTCAGTACCATGAGACCAAGACCCACCACGCAGCGAGACCCATCAATGCACCTCCTGGTGACCGGTCACTAGCTTTTTATAATATAGATTCAGGAACCTAGCCTCTTTCAGAAATCCCAAATCAATCAAAATAGCCCAACATTGAATAGTCAGAGACATACTTGATTGTTATCTAAGCCTCTAAGAAGGTCTTTTTTAATCTAAGTCTCTACTTTAAATGGTTCTTGTTGACTCATCTAAGTTGTAAACAATTCAAGAGTGGAGAAAGCAGAGGCCAGAGCCTGCCCACAAATGTTACTTGCTTGGTTGACTCAAACAGGTTTCAAAATTCTATTAAATTTAATCATATTGCTCAACGTCTTTTGGGTTGCAATTTAGCAACACAAGTCTATTAATGGTCTGTTGTCTACTTTGTTATGGCCATTCATCTTTTTCAACTAATGATTCTAGTCTACCTTCCCCTTCTTGCATTAGGAAGATTATCCTGCTGAGTTGTTGTTGTTTTGAAAAGGAAAGAATATTGTGATTTGAAAAATAGGACATTTTTATCAGCGTTTCTTGTATTATAAGAGCTATAGTTAATGAACAGGCAGTAGAAATCAATGATTAGTGTGCACTAGACTTGGGTAGGTGTTGAAATGTTAGCTAGCATTTCAAGCTGCATTACTTATTGATTGGGAGCTGCCTTAAGACTGAAACGTAATGTTTGCTACCAGAGTTCTAGAAATCACAATATATAAAACCATGTTCAGAGTCACTACAATAGCTGAGGTCTAGTTAGAAGCGGAAAGGCAACTCAATGGAAAATAAGGAAGGTGGGAATTTGGATTGAGTCCATGACCAATTTAAAATATACAAGCCTGCCTCTGGAGATAGTGAAATCCTCAGCATCGTATTGGAAATATGTTCAGAATGTTTCATAACACAAGGTAAATGAAAGTCTAATTTTAAGAAAACTTAAAAAGCAGGAGTACATTGCAGAGTGGAGGCTGCCAGACTTTAGAATTTATGGATCACTACATTAAAGATAATAAATAATTGAATAACTGATTTTTTTAAATATGCATGTTAGGCTTTATTTTATTTTTTCCTAGCTATTAAGCATTTAAAGAAGTCTCTCTACTGCTTCTTCCCTCCTCTGTCATCACAGGGAAAGACAGACTTGTAGGATTTTAACTTTGTTCTAAGTTTTTGTACATTTATTGGATACTCTACTTTATCTTTGAAAAATTCCTGGAAAACATATGTTATCTCCATTTTACCAAAAAGGAAACTGACTTCACTTGAGCAATACTATTATTTGCCAAGAATCTTGTAATTTGCAAGTATTTTTACTGCTTTTCCTCCAATAACCCTTGGATGTAGGTGTTCTCATTTCCGTTTTAAAGATGAGGAGGTTCTCTTTTCAGAGGTCTCAAGATAAGTGGGAAAACTGTCATTTATTCATTCAAGACATGTATTTGTTGTACTAAGCACTAGTGAGCCAGGAGGCCATGTCCATTCATGAACCTTGCACTGAAGGGCTCCCAGCACCCAAGTGCTAAGTGCTATGCTGAGGAATAAATAGAGTGGTGGGATAGAAAGAGAAAGGATGATTAGCCCGTGAGGTCAGAAGCCCTCTCTTCAGAGAGGTTGACATTGAAAAGTTGACATGGAAGGTGAGATCTGAATGATAAGAAAGGACTGGCCACCTCAGGACCAGAGGACAAACAACTAGTGCAAAACCCACAAGGCTGAGTGGAGGAAGTCAGCACAGTGGAGGAAGTCAGAAGCCAGCACTGGGCAAGCACAGTGGGAGATGGGAGGGCTGTGGGGCCAGAGAGAAAAGCAGGGGTCATGCAGGCAGGGCTCTAACCCAGGGATCGGATTTTACTCTCAGCGTAACATAAAGGATTCATGGAGTGGCGGTTAGAGGTGGAACGTGATCCAACTGGCGCTCTACAAAGACTGCGCTTGGTGCGGTGGAAGAATCAACTGTAGGGAGGCCAGAGTGGAAGCCAGATCAGTGAGGTGGTCTCAGTGAGATGGTCATTGCAACAGTCCTGGGTGGCCGCGCGAGGACAGAGCAGAAATGGCGAGGAGTGGGTAGATTCTGGAATATTGTGGAGCTAGAGCCCTGGAGACTGGCTGATGGAGTCCTTAGCCCTCCTTTGGCCTGATTGTTCCTCCAGCCCCGTCCACCTCCTGCAGTGTCCTTCCCCACACACTCTGCCCTGGGAAGTCTAATCCCTCTGAATAATGCCCAGAAAGAAGAATGAAAGTGGCAGATGGCCACTGTTTGTGGCCCCATTGTTTGGCCTTGTTAACTCATCGCCTGCCTAGCTATTAGCCTCTTGATTGTCCATGCTGACCCTTAGGAAGACAACATGATGAATGACGAGCCTCTAGCCTCGCTGTACTCCACAGTCACTGCAGTGGAAAGAAAAGTGAAGTGGCATTCTATGTCATTTTGAGGCTGGCAGAACGACTAGTCCATTGCATATTTATTTGCCCTGAAAAGCAGAAGAATGTAATGTCATATATGCCAGAAATCAGCGTATGCGCCATGCACTCTGGGGCATGGCATGGGACAGGCCCTCCTGAGTAGGGGACAAGGAGATGGGGAAGGAAAATTGTATTTAAGAACCAGATGGTGTGTCATAAAGTGCTGGTTTGCTGCTGACAGTAAGATGAATAAGAGAGAGGTCATGGATGGAGGGGGCAAGCTGGAGGCCAGGGTTGGCCCAAATAGACTGGGGAGAGGAGGCCTGACTGAAGCTTTTCCTTAGAGGATGCTCAGGCTTTGTCTAAACAAAGAGGAGGAGGGAGGATATGAGATCCGAAAGGGTTGCCAGTCAGCAGAAGTTTACATGTGCATGCATATGGATACGCAACTCCTTCTCCGGCCAGAGAAAACATTTTCTTGGCCTGTGCACTGAGCTTTCGCTAATACCCAAGGGCAATAAATGCTCTCAGTGCTCAGGAATGAGAACGCGCCCTTCTTCACCTACCAACACAGCCAGTCTCTTCCCAGGAAAACAGAGGGGAATCAACCGCGGAGCAGGTGTTTGGCACGTCAGCACACACGCTCCACACCCACCTCTCAGACGTGCGGTGGATTTTTCTTCTCCAGAGCAATGAACTCTGCCCCCTCAGAATCCTTCACTGCCTCCCACTGTCTGCCCACACAAGGTGTGTTTTGCCGAACACTAATTCCACATCTGCTCATAGGCATCATACGTTTGGAAAATACCACGCTTACCAATGTTAAACAGGTGTTTTTTCTCTCTGTGGGACTTCCAAGATGCTTTAATAAGCTGGTGGTCCTTTGGAGAAAGGGGGATTTATTATACAGCATTTCCCAAACTTGAAAATGACCCATCTGATTATATAGAGCATCACTGGGTACTGGTGCTCTAAGAAGGCACTTCGGGAAATGCTGGGCTAAGCAGGACTTCTCCCACCGCCATGCACAGTCCATCAGACCCTGCCTGGCTCTCCGTGAGTCCCGCACGAAGCAGCCTGCCCTCTGAGGCGCTGTCTCAGCAGATGTGCCTTTTGTATTCCTGCCTCTAGACCTCTGCTCACGCCATGCTCTTACCCAAATTATCCTGGCCTTTCCTCTCCTCTCGCTGTAATTCAACCCAAGTCCTATCTCCTCCGGAAGCTCTGGAGATGCCTCTGAACCATCATCACATGCTTCTTGTCTCACTCGTTGAGCGTTTCAGCACTGGTTTCCACCCCTTCTGTCTCTTAATGCCTGGCATGTGGCAGGTATTAAAGACAAGGAGAGGCAGGAAGGAGATAAAGCAGGAGGGTGGGAAGAAGGAGGGAGAGGAAGAGGAGAGAGAGCATGGAGGTGACAAAGGGAAGGAGAACCCCCAGGATCGGCGACATGGTGCTTTGGTTGGATGTAGACGGGTGGCCAAACCCGGGGAAAGCCCCTTGATCTCCTTGTGGGAAACAATGCATGAGGTGCTCCTTCCATGACCCGCGGAGGTGACCCTGGGTCTGGCCCACTGTGCTGAAGGCCTTTTGTGGGCCATCGGTTTCAACTGGAGGTAGCATACCTAAGCCTGGGCACCCGCTGTGACCCCTCGACCTCAGCTGGTTTAGTAACATAATCATTAGTATAATGATGACACTAGTAAGAAAACAGCATATGCATCCAATTCTTTGCTGTTTTGTAGTACAAAATAAAGTACAAATTAAATAACCCTAAGCTAGTGCTGTAAGAGGCCCGTGCCTGCCTTTTACACGGGAGGGGCCTCAAACCACCGATCAGCTTGAGCTGGGGCTGCAACCTCAACTTTGCAGCCCGGCTTTTTCACCGGCTACAGTTCTAAGCGCTGCTTCTCGTGGCCAGGCGGTCTGTGATCGCTCCACCAGCCAAATGGCCAACTGCCTGAGACGGAGACACAAGAAACATTCCCACGTCTGCCTCATGCTTCCAACGCATTACAAAAGTGGCCCCCTGTTAATAAACCTGCTTCCTAAAGGGACCAGACCTTTTACCTTTTCCTGTGCATTTTAAAAATGGCAAACGTGTGGCATATGTTGTCAACAAGGTTAAACACACATCTTCCCAAAGAGCTAGCTCGTCCTTTGTAAAATGTCAGTCCGTTTCCATGGACACAGTCACTTTTGGCAGAGGCCAGTGGCCCCGCCAGCATTCCACCCTGGAAAAGCTCATCCTATGGAAACCCAGCTTGGCAGGTTCGCAGACCCCACCTCTGACACTCCGTGAAGTGCCCAGATGTACGTCATTCGTGCTTGTGCATAAATTCCACGTCAGAGTGTCAGGGCAACACCTCACTCAGGCTCCCGATGCGGTTCATGGAAGGAGCCTGCAGGCCAAGAGGCTGGGTTCCCGTCAACATATCCTTGGGCTTTTACAAGTTACCAACAGATGACGCTGCCCCAGGTGCCAACAGCCTTGGGATGTGGGTGGGGGCACTGAACACTGGGCATAATGGGCCGACGTGGGTGTGGGAGAGAGGGTGGCCCTGCTTCTCCGGTCCCAGAGGACCCGTTGTCTGGGGGGTGAGGCCCAGGCAGGGCTGAGGCCGAGTGAGAGCCGTCTGCACACTAAGTCATGGCCAGCCCCATAAGAGAAAAAGAGCTGAGTGTGGGCAGGACCTGCGGATCTGCAATAGCCAAGCCCAGGGCAGATTCCTGAGGCCTGTGAGGAGGAGGAAGAGAAAATGATACTGGCGTTCCCACGCTCAGGGCGACCACTTTCTCCCATTCTGAGCTCTGGCACCTGGTACGGGGAACAAGATGACTTGTGACGTGATGGAAATAAAACATTGGTTCGTATTTCCCTTTCCTATTGCCACCAGATACAAACTAGTTAGGCCCCATTAATGTTTGTCCCTCTCTTAGGTTATAGGCAGGTTTGCGATCAAAATCACACTCAAATTCAGTAGTTAGGAAGTCCAATATAAGAGAAGATTTAAAACCTCAAACCTGACCCAGTTAAATCTCCCTCCTCCCAGAGCTGGGCTGAACCCCGTGGAAAGGAGGAGTGTGGCTGTCTTTCCTCTATTCCTCCACTTCACTCTTCTCCCTCCCACCCCCCATCTCAGCTTCTCAGCCAATTCCTTATGCCTCCTTGGCAGGGACAAGTGACAGGAGTAGGAGAACAGGTAGATCTTCCTTGAGCTGTGACCATTAAGCTGGCTTGATGCTCTGTGGGCCCGGCATGGGTTTAATGCTGACTCTTTTTCCCTGTGGGGTGTTCTTTGGAGCTTCCCTCTGGATCCTCTCTCCTGCCATTTCCTTGACATGGGCCACATGTCCTTTTCCATTGCTTTCTCTTCCATTGGGGGCGGGGGGGGGGCGGAGAGGAGAGGAACATTGATGTGAAAGATACATCAATTGCTTGCCTCCTGTAATCACCCCAACCGGGGCTGGGAACAAACTTGCAACCCATGACCCTTCAGTGCGAGGTCTGGCGCTCTAACCACTGAGCACACCAGCCAGGGTTCCACTTACTTTTTAGAGCTAGAAAGTATCTTAGATATCACCAGAGTCTCTGGTTTTCAAATAATTTTTTTAAATATATTTTATTGATTTTTTACAGAGAGGAAGGGAGAGAGATAGAGAGCTAGAAACATCGATGAGAGAGAAACATCGATCAGCTGCCTCCTGCACATCTCCTACTGGGGATGTGCCCGCAACCCAGGTACATGCCCTTGGCCGGAATCGAACCTGGGACCTTTCAGTCCGCAGGCCGACGCTCCATCCACCGAGCCAAACCGGTTTCGGCGGTTTTCAAATAATTTTGAGCTAGAAAGAGAATGCCTTTAAAAAACAGTCTTACCAGAAGCCCAATATGCAGAACAGATAAGTGAAGCTGATCTGGTTGTAGATGGGCAGTGGACCAGGAGGCCAAACACACACACACACAGTTTCCCCACAGTCGTCTCTGAACCTCCCCGTCGGAATTCCTAAGTGCTTATGGACCACCGTGTGTCCAAACACCAGAAAGACCCGTGGTTGTCCTCAATCAACACCATGGCTGAGGGCTGGGCTCCAGAGGTCAAAAGAAAATGGACAGAACTAGACCCTCCCTCCACCGAGGATCCGACCTCATTCCCTCCACTTCCCTAACTCCTCATCTATTCTGTCAATGTTTGCTAAATCAAAGAAAGAGCCCTTTCATGGGGCCACTAACGACTTCCCGTGAGCTTAAGACGACCAACAGATATTTACTAAATGCTTGCTATATCCTTGACCCTGTTGTCATTGCTACATTAATCAGCACTTTGGTTGCTGTTTGTTCAGCCTTCTCTGAACCATCTAAATTGCAATTGCACAACCCACCCACACCCGCATCTGTCCATCTTTCCTCTAAACGTGCTATGAGAGGTTGTGTGAAGTGATTTGCTGAAATGCAGATAAACTACATCTGTCAGCCCCCATCTATGAATTATTAGGACTTGGAAAAAAAAGGAGGTTTGGCACAGTTCATTCCCTGCAAACCTTTGCTCGCAAGGGTGACCACTGTTTCCTGTCTTTGGAACTTATAAGCCATCTGTTTAATAATCTGCTCGAGCGTCCTGCCAAGGACGGAGTCCCATCGCACCAGTCAGCAGTTCCCACCAAAAGTGCTTCGGCTCTCCCGCCCCTGCTGCTGGCCGATGTTCAGGACACAGAAATGGTCCTTTGTCCCTAATCTCTCTAGGTTTTCTCGGAGAGGATGGGCCACCGGCGTGTTACAAGAGCACAATGTGGAGTATGGAGAGATCGATTTAGTGTAGTCATTCCTGTATCAGCAACACCGATTCAGGGCTCAGCGTCGCTTTGCTGCGAGTGTAAGAACAGAGACTTTACCATGAAGCACAGCTCGGTTTCGAACTCAGCTCCCCACACACTGTGTGATGTTGGTTAATTGCCCTCTCTGAGCCTGCACCATGGGGCCATGGGAAGGTTGTGAGGGTTCAACGCAATATTGTACGCAAAGCGCTCAGCACAGGGGCTGGCATGTGCCATCATTATTGTTATTAAGAGAAAATAACCCTATTGATCCACTGCTGCAGGTCAGGGGTAGTGACAGGGCAAGGAACTGGCCTAGAGGGAGGGTCTATGTGAGGGGCATACTTATAGGTTCAGAATTTACTTATTTTTCTAGGCATTGTGAGGTACTCAGAAAGACCCTCCTCCTCTAAAGTTTGGATTCTTCTAGAGAAGAAATCATGAGAAAATATCTGTCCCCTTTTAGTCGCATGCTTGTGCACTTGCTTTCCTCGGGTCAGACTGAGGTCAAGAGGACTGACTCCAGGCCAGTTCCTACAGCTACTTTTCAAAGGCCACACAGGTTATCTTGTGGGCAAGTTCTTCAGGGCGACTTCTAACCCGGAGCGACTCAGTCTCTGAGCACTCTGAAGGAGACAAAGAGGAACCAGGAGGCAAAGGTTATCACAGTCTATGCACCCAGCCCTCATGGGAAAACTGCAGAAAGGTCAGGCTTTGTGGATTAAAATTAAGCTAACAGGATTCAGCTACAGTGCATTTTAGAAATCCTGGGGCAATTTCTAGAGCAAATTTATTTTAAAAGTCCTTGAGCTAAAAGCAATAGTAATAAATGACAACTGGGAATTTTAACTTTTATTTTCTGCTCTGAAAAAAATAAGGGGGTTGGGCATCCTGTCATTATTTTTAAACTATTTTTAATTGCTTGTCTTTTAAAGAAAGAGGAGGGGAGAAGGATAGAGAGTTAAAAACATCAATGAGAGAGAAACATCAATTGGCTGCCTCCTGCACTCCCCCTATCAGTGCCCCAACCAGACATCAAACCATGACCTCCGGGTCCATGGGTCAACACTCAACCACTGAGCCACTCCAGCCGGGCTTGGGTGTCCTTTTATATTTTCATGTAAGTCAATAGGGTAAGTCAATAGGAAGATTTAATTGTCAGTTCAGTGTGCCATAGTCATGGGTTCAAACTGCTTAGGAAAGTCAGGATAATTTAGCCCTGCCCACTGGGTAACAGGAAAGTCCATGGGTAGGTTAAGGTCCTAGGAGAGGGAAATGGTGCCTCCAGGTTGCTTTTTCATAAAGCACCTACTCCAGCCTGCCGGGGGGAGCCTGCAGCTCTTCTAGGAGGGGTGGTACTTCCAGCCTTGACTTTGACTAACTTTGATCAGGAGTCAGAAACCATAGCGGGTACAAAACCACAATGGCCAGGCCCCGGGCACCAGAAGGTGAAACCCAGCAGAGAGCCTCTGACCACTGTTACTTGCAGCATTAATAAAAGACTAACAAAAAACCAAAGGCCTATTAAATATCCCAGCCCCACCTGGACTCACCACTTAATTGGGGTGTGGGCCCTGAAGGCAGATGGAATATAGATGGTTCCAAAGGTTGGAGAGAGATGGTCTGAATGGCCCTAGTCCAATTAAAATAAGCCAGAGCCTTAACAGCTACCTGATTTTGGCATCAGGAAACCCATTCTTAGTTCTGCCAATGGCTATGATATTATTATTTTCTTTATTTCATGGGCTTAATTAATGCTTGAAATAATTAAAGCAATAAGACCTCAGGCCAGAACTTCCTCAGCCAGCACAAATGGGCTACTTTTCCCAGAGCCTGCCTCTTTAGGGAAGAAGTCCCCACATTCCTTACCAGGATTCTGGTGGTCCTGTTATTTGATTTGGGGCTTAGTCAGAACATACATGAGCACGTAGGCTCCTGCTGTGATTAGAACACTAATCTGTGCATATGTATATCCCCAACTTACCTGCCAAAAATTCTTCAAAAGGAGAAAGGTTCATCTCTTTGTTTTAAAGACCTTGAACCTAATTAACATCCCGGTGTCTACTAGCGCACACACACCATGGATGAAAATTAGGGTATCAGCCTCCCTTTACCAACTGGCTAAAGTAGATCGTGTTCTTTTATGGAATCACCATATATTTTTATTTCTAATCATTGGATCCTTTACCACGAGAAAGGCACTATGCTACATGCTTAATAAATTCATTATCTTCATGTATCACAAAACTTTCTGATTATAACTACTTTCAGAGTGTGTTTGAAAATGAGACTCCCTTGGTAATACCCAGGCAGTACGCCTAGGGCAGGGTTTTGGCACCCGTGTTTTTAACAAGGAGCTAGATGATGCTTGCGATCAAGTAGTTCTCCTGGGAGGCTTCCCAGTTTTCCCACAGCCCCCTCGGACTGAGGCGCTCCCAATTTCTCAGCAGGTGTGATTCATTACCGCAGAGCACAATGGAGGAGGCAGTTACCTGGCCTCCTCGTGTGGCCTGAGGATCCATTCGCTCTCCCTGGGCCGTCACACAGCTGCCTCATGTGGACCAGACAGTCGGAAACCCCCAGACGCTCCTCTCCAGACTGTGACTGGGCCAGGGGTCCTGTGTGCCAGAACTGATTTTCTCCGCTTCAGTGCTAGACCTGGCTTTTAATTATAAACACTGTCTTGTTGAATGTAGCCTATCGCTCCAGCATGTCCAGTTCTCTCCCATCCTCCCAGGCCTCAGGCACCCTTCCCAGCCGGGGTCATCAGCATATGTGGTGGAAAGTGCCCGTGTACCCTGTTCATCTGAGGCCGGAGCTGCCCCAGACCAGCAGCTCTGAACTTGGCCACAGCCTCCTCCACCATCCGGAAGTTCCCTGCCCTTCCAGAAGCATCTCTATGCGTCAGTGTAGTTTTTAAATAGGCTTGAAGCTATTGAAAACCAACATAGTACACTGTAAGGGATTTTTCTTGGAGAGAAACCATTTGTTAAATTCTCAGAGCTAGAGCCATGATTTAAAGAAATGGGAGGCCAACTAACATGGAGTCTGTTTTAGTTAACATTTACATTTCCGATGGTTTCACCTATTGAATAGGCAAAAATATGTGACAGAAATAGCCACATAGGAAGCCAAGCAGTCTCATGGCTGCCGAGCAACCTTGGAGCTGTGCCCTGACCTTCCTCTCTGTGGCTCAGTTTTTCCAACCATATTAGGCACGATGCTTCCTGCGGCCTCCTCCACACAGACCCACAGAGGGACCCCTAGAGGACGCTGGCTGGGCTTGGGTTTCCAGAGCAAATCTAACAGTTGAATATCATCCTTTGAAACTAGGTTTCCTCACCCACCACTATTCGCTGCGCTCCACTGCCTGGAAGGATGAGAAACGCTTACATGGAGGTGAATAGACAATTCACTGAGGGTTTTCCCATGTGTTATTGATGGAGCAACAAGCCATTGCTTTGAAACCTCTGGGTCTGTGACACGAGGAAAATTACAGCTTGTGTATATCACACCAAGGCCTCCCTGTACTACATAATAATTATAAATTCTAATAATTGCTCTTATAGCAGTGTGTATTTTCTTTATTTTTTTAAAGACAACTTCTCAAAACATACATTCCATGTCTTCGCTTCAGTTGAATGTACTTCTTAGGAAGGATGTATGGGACAAGTGGTTGGCTCTCGGTAAACTGTAAAGACAGGATCCATTGTCCTCTCACAAGCAGAGCTGGCCGGGGGCCAGTCCTCACTAACTATGAAACTGAAGGATGGAGCCTTTGACCCCTGGAGGCCCCTGCTTGCGCGCCAATGATTCCTCTTCCCTGTGTCAAAATTTGTTTTGAGACTCGCGGTGATGATTGCCTCAAACACAAAGGGCGGTTTTATTTGGTATGTCCCATATGAACCGTCGTAATAAAATGAAGGTCTGTTAAGTAAAACATCATTTCCAGAACAGAGATGGAAACATCTAAGCAATATTGTTTTCTACGCTGAGAAGAGGGGACATGCAGGAAGATGTTTTGTTTTTGTTGCAATAGTGTGGGGCTTTTGAATGACACTACATTTATAGCAGCTGCTTGCTGGCCAGGAGCTATAAAGGGACCCTCCAATTACAGAGGACCGGAACCCAGCGGGCATTCTTCCCCAGAATAGTCATGTCCATTGAGGCCCACTTACAGACACCTTTCAAAAAGTACCTACATAACCTTATGTGCCTAAAACACATATGGTAATAGAGTTTGGGGTTTTATTAGCTTGTATATCAATATGACAGGCTATTTCTTTTCAATTCTCTAGATAAAGCTCCATCTTTTCCCTGTATCATAACTGAACCTTTAACGTGAGTGAGAGTAAAAGGGATCTAAAAGTAAAGTAAAATGCATTCCGTGGGGTCTCAGTTCTAATCATGGGGCAGTGCATCTAAGAGAGACTATCAGTGAGTCCATTAAAGTTTGCCTGGGCTATTTTCCCCTCTAGGAAAAAAAAAAAATCTGGTTCTGTTGCTTCACCCAAAAAGGGGATGCATTAAGATGTAAAATGGTGATTCCCTGACCGGTTTGGCTCAGCGGATAGAGCGTTGGTCTGCAGACTGAAGGGTCCCAGGTTCGATTCCAGTGAAGGGCATGTACCTTGGTTGTGGACACATCCCCAGTAGGGGGTGTGCAGGAGGCAGCTGATCGATGTTTCTCTCTCATCGATGTTTCTAACTCTCTATTCCTCTCCCTTCCTCTCTGTGAAAAGTCAATAAAATATATATTTTTTAAAAAGAGATGTAAAATGGTGAAATGTAGAAGAAAACAAATAGGTCCCAAATATTAAGAGTGCTCATGTTGGGATAGTGAGCCTCTGGGGGATTTCTTCCTCTTTTTTTCTATAAAGTTTTTAATGCCCTTAATTGCTTTTATTTAATGAAACAAAAGGTAATTGAAGAAAAGAGAAGGAAGCAGATGTGAGCTTTATGGGATGATTGTAGAACTGGATCTGTGATGTCTGAGCTGGACTCCCTGGTGGGTAGAAGAATGTCCCAGCCCAATGCATCAAAGCCCTGGTGAGAAGCTGTGAGCAACTGATCACACTGGGACACAGTGGTTCTCTGCCGTGGCCACCTGTTTCCATTGCACCCAGCACCACCTTCGCTTCTGTGGCCCAGTTCTCCCAGGCACTCATTGGCAAGATCGCCATCATTACAAATCATTCTCTGCTCTTCTTGTCATTCTGTTTGTCTAATGATCCCCCAAGGTTTTGAACTCAGAGCTTTGGTATGAAATTCAATCTTCATTTAGTTCACAGTTTTTGTGTTACCCAATGACGGAGTATGATGAGGTAATGTTTTCTGGCAGTCTGGCCCAAGATTTGAACCCTTAAAAATGAAAAACATTGAGAGCTCAAAAAGCCAGCGTTCAATATTCTGACAATGGTCTTAAGTGGACAATGATGTTTTCCTAGTGTTAATTCCAGAGTGACAATACATCATTGTCCTCTCTGCAAAATTGTAATTAGTCATTCTCTGTAGCAGTAGTAATGAACTCTAGCAATTTAAAAAAAAAAAAAGGTGGGGGGAACTATCTTTCCATCAGAGACTACTTGGTGGGCTAAGTTTCTCCATCAGTCAGAGCAACAGCAGGCCAGAGGGGTGGGAATGACCCAGAATTACTGGCTAGAGAGGAAGGGGGTGGAGAGTGAAAGGTGCTGGAGGAGGAGGCATCTTTATCTAGGTTTCCGTAGACTGAGGCAGGACAGGATCAGGGTCCCAGCACCAACATATTCAAATAAACTTTTCAAAGGATTCTCCTGATTCACAGGAAGAACTGTGTTCCGAAGCAGTGGGAGACTGACATGTCTGGTCTATAAATCACGCCTGGCCCAGAACCTTCTCAAAGTTTATCTTGCATTAATTATACTTGTATAATCTCTTTCTAAAACTGCTCCTTTTGAACTCTTTAAGGCACTTTCAGATATAAATGTAAAGAATGCATACATTTGTGATTTGCCTTCAGAAAGAGCCCCTTCATATCATCATATTCCACACTTTGGGGGTTCCTGGTGGTCCCAGAGAAACAAGGAAAGGAAGGGCTCTCTTCCAGCCCAGAGCAGCTCTGAGCAGACCTCGGGTCACCTCAGCTCAGAAGCCCCAGAGGCTGTGCTGATGGGACCATGGTCCCCTGGGGAGATCGCTTCAGGCTGCAGGAATGGGGGGAAAAGTCCAGACAAGAGTGACTCGGGGGCCAACAACTTGGACACTGGCAGGCCAGAGGCAGTGCCATGTCCTACTCAGCCAGCTCCTCTTCATAGGAGAGGTTACAAGCAGCCTCCTATGTCACTCTCAGGCAAATAGTGTCTGTGACTCTTCAGCTGGTATGTGACCGATTTCCCTTTCTAAGTCCCGGACACTTTCCCTTCCCATTGTTTTCTGTCTCTGGTGCATTGTTTTCCCTCCTACTCATTCACCAACCTGGAGAGAGGGAGGTTCTGAGTTTTCTCACACAATGAAACTATAAGGAGCGCTACCTACGGGAGCAAAATAACTCAAGATTGTCCCCTTTAGTTCCTCTAAGGCTGAATCAAGCTCCCAGGTCATCATTGAAACTCAGTTCTAACAAGGGCCAGTACTTGGGAAACATCATCACCATCATCGTGACTAAAATGACCCCCAAAAAAAGTTTTAATTTTTTTAGGAAGTTTGCCTAGAGTTAAAAAAAAAAAAATACTTTCATTGAGTGTTGGCTCTGTTTAATCAAATGGAGGTGTTAAAAGAAAGAATATCTGTAAATCAAGCAAGACCATGCCTCGGGAAACCAATATGAAGTCCCTAAAGGAGGAAATGTATAAAAGTAGAGTATGCCAGATAATCGGTGTAATCTCAAATGTAGCTGTAAACCCAATTTTAGTTAACCATTGGGCTCCTGAATGTCAACAAAAACCACACCTCCACCAGTGCCCTTTGAGATTTAGACTCTGGTGCATAAACTATGTTCGTATCCCCACTTGGTCCTGCCAACAGCCAGGCCGGGTGCCGCCCACTGTAACAGCATGGCCAGAGCCCCCGCCCCGGAGCAGCATTTACAGTGATAGAAAAACAACGACTGTGTCAGTGGCCTTCGAAAGATGACTTATGTCGATATAAATTCCTGATTATCTCTGGCATGAGCAAGTCAAAGAAACAAGTAGGATCCTCTTTTTCAAGGCATGAACTTTGGAGACTTTGCTTATAATCCCTCTAAGACAGTGGTTCTCAACCTGTGGGTCGCGACCCCTTTGGTGGTCGAATGACCCTTTCACAGGGGTCGCCTAAGACCATCCTGCATATCAGATATTTACATGACGATTCATAACAGTAGCAACATTACAGTTATGAAGTAGCAACGAAAATAATTTCATGGTTGGGTCACAACATGAGGAACTGTATTTAAAGGGCCAGAAGGTTGAGAACCACTGCATCTAAGCGCTATCAGCCTTTTGGCCAGGTGGTGTATGATAATTTGGCAGAAGCTTAAAGAAGAGGTCATGTTTCCATGACTGACAACTTCCCTGAAAGTAGCAGGACTGAAATCTGTTGGTTTTTATTGACTGAAGATTGGGTCGATACACTTTGAAAATGGGCTGAAGTGATCCAGAGAGGAATGGGCCTCTGATTTAGGCTACAGCTCCTCCTAGAATAGCTCTGTTCCTGCGAAGAATGAAGTGCCGGGTCCCTTTGCGGCTCTTCGCTTTAGCTCCACCACCTTTTTCCCTCCCTATTTCTCTCTCTCCTGCCCCAAACCCCCAGCTAGGCCAGTAAATGCCCTCCCGACTTCAAAGGTTCAGAAAATGGGCTTGCATTCCATTCTATCAGGAAGTGCCTAGCAAGCCCCGCCCTTAGCTCAGGCGCCCTCTTCACAAGCACACACAGGATTGTCTGACATCCTTGCACCGTCCTGCATAGCAGGCCTCGGACACGTGCATCTCTTGGTTCAGATCCTGCTCTTTCTTCCCAAAACATGTAAATTCGACAGCTTTCAAAAAAATGTTGTTTTCCTCTGAAAATGATGCAAAGAGCGGAGGAGTTCAAGCCCGCTCCCTTTTGTGAAAATATTCCTAAACTAGTACAACCCTGTGGCCAGGCCACCTCATACCAGGTGACTAGCATATGAAAGAAATCTCCTTGGAGATTAAACCATCTCTCTTGTGTTCCTTGCTCACATTTGGGAAGGGAAGTGCTAGGTCAGAGACCCATGGACATATCTGTGGTGCTGCCTCCCCTCCCTTTTCTGTGGTTCCCCAGCCAAAGGGGATGAGCTCATGTGCTAACATACCGGCCAGCGGCCAGCTCGCATCCTTTCTCTTTAGCGCTCTGCACACTTTTATCCTTTCGCCTCCCCCACTCCCACCAAAATTTGGCCTTCCTGTGTCCCTTTCTTTTTTTAAAAAAAATATATTGTATTGATTTTGCATAGAGAGGAAGGGAGAGGGATAGAGAGTTAGAAACATCGATGAGAGAGAAACATCAATCAGCTGCCTCCTGCACACCTCCTACTGGGTCTGTGCCCGCAACCAAGGTACATACCCTTGGCCAGAATCGAACCTGGGACCTTTCAGTCCACAGGCCGATGCTCTATCCACTGAGCCAAACCGGTTAGGGCTCCTGTGTCCCTTTCTCCAGACCACCAGCACCCAGACTTAATAATCCTGAGTGCCCTCTCCCTGGCCTCAAAAGGTTAGGTAATTGTGCTGATAAACCCACATGTTGCCGGGTGCCAATGTTCAGGGAATTTCCCTCCCGGTAACAGTTCGGCATTTTAAGAGGGATCTCTGTGAGATGCCCACAGAGGGCTCTTAAGTTTGAGAATATCAAACCCAGCGGTAGGCTGGACATGCCTGGGTGTAGGGGTGGGAAGGGGATGTCTCAGACAAAGCAGTTTTGGAGTTCTACTCAGTTCACCCCACAGGCATTAACATCTTCGGTTGGGAGGAAGCAAAGAAGGAGGTAAGATGAAGGAGACAGTTGAGTTGAGAAAGAAGAACGGAGTTCGGAGATTGACATTGCCCACTCCACAGCTCCCTCTCCAGCAATGTGACCCTTCAACCCCTTTCCGCAGCTCATTGATTGAAATATTGAGTGTCTAGTGCTCTTCCTGAAGCTTGTTTTAGACCAAGTAATATGACAAAGTCCCTGCCCTCAAAGAAAGAAGGGTAGAAAACATGGAAGGACCCGGTGGAAATTGTGACGGCCAGAAAAGGGCAAAAAGCATTGCTACTCCCATGGGGTTTCTTCCTTAGTCATGATTATGCCCCTTCACGGCAGAAGCTACCGGAGAAGCAGAGTGAGCCGTTCAGAATCGGGGTGCGTCCCCACATGGCCTCGCCACTGCATTCCTCTGCCCCGTCCCAACCACATCTCTCAGCCTCAAGAATCCTCCTCCTTGGTGAACTGGGAGCGGGTTGGTGGCTGTGGCACCAGAAAAGGGAATGGGCCAAACCACTAGCACTCCCCCTCCCCCACTGCAGGTCTTCAGACAAAGAGCAAAGACTGCTCTTACTAAGCATGAGGTCACCTTTCTGTACCCTGGTTTCACAGTGTTTATTTGGGTTCTCCGGCCGAATTCACTCCAGAGTTCATCTCTGTGACCAGAACCCAGGACCCAGCTTGGAGAGGCCCCTCCAGGCTTCCGCCAACCCCCACAGCCTCTAATGCCTGGAGGCTGGGGGAATCCTACAGAACCCCGTTCAAAGGCAACAGCATTGAAGGAAAAGCTCATCAGCTTCAAAGTCAGACCAAGCTAGGTTTAAATCCTGACCATGCAACCTACTATTTGTGTGGCCCTGGAGAATGGTCCTAGGAGCCTCTAGCCAGTTGTTTGTCTGTAATAGGGATAGTAATACCTACTTTACACGGTGGTGGTGAGATTTTAGAATAACATACGTAAGGCTTGGATCACTCCTGGCTATTACAGTTATAACACGATGACCACCCGTGCCCATTAGATGGGCTTTTAAGCTTATTCACAGGGGACAAACATTCTCATAATGTTCGCAGGGCTTAATGTGGCATTTGACAAATGTTTCACCATCTTCCTAGAAAGCAGAGTCTGCTTCTTCATTCTTTTACTTTGTAACTACTGTGGCAGCCCTCTGTGTGCCAGCTCTGGGCGGGGAAGGAATACAGTCGGCAACAAAGAGCTTGCCGTACAGTGACAGACAGTTAACGACAGAGTTTGATAAGGAAAGAGGCAGGAAACCATGAAAGAAATTAGCAGGTGGGCCTCATTGAGATTGGGTACCAGCAGGGAAAATCTCTCTGACAGGTGACTTTGAGCTGAGACATGAGATGTGAACTGAGTTTAGCCCAGCAAGCTTGGTAGGAAAGCATGTTCCAGGCAGGACACATACAAAGGTCTTGAAGTAGAGATGACCATGGAGTTGAAAGGAGGTGTGACGCTGGCAGGTGGGGAGAAAGGGGAGCTGGCGGGAGGTGAAGCTGATCGCGTGGGGCCTTATTGGCCACGTCGATATTTGGGATCTTAGTCGTATGGAAGCTGGGGAAGGAGTCTAGGATGTGGCATGATCCTGAGATGTGAGGCTCATGTGGCTGCCTTGTGGATGTATTGGAAAGGGCACCAGCTTCAGAGACTAGTTAGGAGGCAGGAGGCGTGACAGGCTGCCCTGCCTGGAGGAAGACCTTTGCCCTTGGCGCATGGTCAGTGTGGACCAGAGCCCCTTAGGAAAACGTGCCTTCCTCATACTCCTTAGAGGCAAAGATCTTGGTGTTGCACAAAGGCAGCACCTTAGAGGCCTTTGCATCCAGGCCTCTTATTGAGTCAGAGAACCCGATTAGAAGATGGAGCCTTTCTGCACGTTTTCTGTTTCCTGTGGTCCACGCAGCTTCCCAGCCCCAAACTCTCAGACCTGCCAAATCAGAAGGACAAAGGCTTTTTCCCAAAAATCAACTTACATTCCCAAACTGCCCTCGATAAGCCAGCAAATAGAGCTACAGTTCACTTGTCCTTAGGTGTCTGTAGGGGATGCGTTCCCAAACCCCAAGCAGATACCAAAATCCGAGGATGCTCAAGTCCCTTCTATAAAATGGCATGGCATTGGCATATAGCCTACACACATCCCCCTGTGTACTTTAAAAACCATCTCTAGAGCACATGTAATACCCAATACGGTGGAAATGCTGTATAGATCATTGTTATACTGTATTGTATTGGGAATCAGGACAAAATGGGTCTGTACATATCCCATCGCGGGCCTAACTACACAGCACACGTCAGCAACAACGTAACTTTTTTCTAATATTTCGATCTGCTGTTTTTGAGTCTGCAGATGTGGGGCTCACTGATGTGGAGGGCCAACTGTATAGCCTTACTGAGTTAGATTTAAACGGTAGTAAGGGGAGAGGAAGCACCAGGCAAATCAGTAGGAAGCCTGTCTTTTTCAGTATTGTTCTGTATCAATACAGTGGCTTCAAACAACCATTTGCTACTTTCTCTCACAGTTCTGTGGGTTGGCCTGCTTGGCTGTGTGATGCTCTCACGCAGTTGCAGTCAGATAGTGGCTAGAGCTGGAGTCATCCCACGGTTGATTGGACTGGTCGTCCAAGAGGCCTTCGTCATCCAAGCTTCTGGGTGTCCTCAGTCTCCTCGGCATGGCCTCTCCCCACAGCGAAGTGGCCTAGACTTCTCCCAGGGCAGCTCGGGGCACCAAAAACAGGGAGCAGAAGCTTCCAGGGCTCTTAATATCAGACACAGCATCACTTCCATCCTATTCCGTTATTCAAAACTACCACAGACTGCTCCTGGCCGTGAGGGGGGACCCACGCATGCGGGAGGGAAGGGATGGATGCAGCCGCCTTTCAGACCAGCTACCGCCAGGCAGGGAGAGAGAATTGTTTGGAACCAAAGAGAGCCTCTCTGCCCAGACTGCTGAGCAAGGCCCCTCCCTGCTGCTCTTGGGTGGCCCGATTACCAAAGCAGCAAAGTCAAATTTGAGTAAATATCATTATTTGAAGTATTTGAGCAAATGTCATTATTTGAATAAGGGTGGAAACCCATACCACCCTTAGACTCAATAGATCAAGCAGTTGAAAAAATATATGTAGAGAGAGAGAGAGAGGCTTTAAATAATCTGCTAAAAATAATTAGTGGATATTAATTTAACAGTGCATCCATAAAATAGAAAATTCCTATTATGTTTTAAATTTGTAAAAACTGACTATAACTTGGGCAACAAAGAAAACCTGAAGAAGAAAAAAGGCAGTATTTTTACAGGCCACATTTTCCCACCACACACACACTCAAAAATCTGGAATTTAGCAATAAGGGATTAAACTTTTTAAAAAAATAAAAGCACTTAGGAGTTTTAAAACATGCTCATAAATTACTGTTCAGTTGAAGAGAAATCAAAATTATAATTATTGGTATTCTAGAAAAGTGCTAATTGGGAATGCCACAATAAAAACTTACGGGGTTTGGAAAAATCATAGACTTAAATTTTATTATTAAATAAGAAAAAAATGAAAACAAATGAGCTAAGCATTTAGTTAAAACTTGGAAAAGAATCTAAAACAATCGACAGAAAACAGAAACAAGGACTCTAATAATATAAAAACAAATGAATGCCCTGGCCGGTTTGATTCTGGTCAAGGGCACATGCCCCTGTTGCGGGCTCAATCCCCAGTGTGGGGCGTGCAGGAGGCAGCCGATCAATGATTCTCTCTCACTGATGTTTCTATCTCTCTCTCCCTCTTCCTTCTGCTCTAAAATCAATAAAAATATTTTTAAAAAGAAAATATAAAAAAGAACAAATTAATTAAAACAAAGCAAAATCAATAAAACTGAAAAATGAATCTTAAAAATTTGCTTTGGCAATGCCAATTTTATTGACAAATTTTTGAAAGTCAAAAAAGTCATAACATATAAATATGTATAATAATAATACTATTCTAATATTAATAATATAAGAGATGTCACTGTAAGAATTTTCTGTATACAAAGTACACATCTGTAAAAATGCTTTTAAAAATCTTGATGAAATGAATGATTTTCTAAGAAAGGATAAATTTGGAAGTGGATTCAAGAAAAGGTACAAAATCTGTGGTACAAAACATTTTAAATTATCAAAGATCTGCACTCTAGAAAAACAGCATATTCAGAAAGATTTTGAGAGAATTTTCTGTTTTTGATTAACTAATTATTTCATGCTATTTCAGAAATATAGAACACATAAAAAATAAAAACCTTCCCAATTTCTCTCATGAAGTTAATATAACCTTGATGACAAAAGAGTAAACAACAAAAGAAAAATGGTCAATCTCACATATGAAATTGGATGCAAAAATCCTAAGTCAAAGATTAATAATTGATTCTAGAACTTTTCAGAAGTTTATTTTAGAAATGTAGTGATAATTAGAAGTTAGTTGGACTCCTAATGCACGATAAAGAATTAATAACTGCATTTGTGATAGAAGATTATGCAACCATTGAAAATGTCAGTGGAGAAATGGCCACAGCGTGTTATTTAAAAAATTTGTATAGGACAATTCCATTTTTGTAACTATATGCACCTGTGTGTGTGTGTGTGTGTGTGTGTGTGTAAAAGAGTGAGATCTGCAAGAATAAACACAAACTACTAACTCTCTGAGTATTATAATTTAAAACTCTAATCTTTTTTTCCCTTCTTTTGTGCATTTTACAAATTTTCTACAAAGAAAATGTAAAACTTTGTAATCAGATGAAAAAACACACCAGTGAATTTTATTGTTAAATAAGCCTTATCTCAGTAGTAATCCTTAACAAACCCTATGTTTGCACATGTCCCACTAAAGATGTACCCTTTTTATTTCTACCCTTCCACTTTTCTTGTTTCCTCTTGTTACCAAATATTTCACTTTGCACTTTCATCTAACTCTCAGTTTGGCATCTGAAGAAGTTATTAGACAGAGCGTGCCAGCATGTGTGTCAGCAAAATGAATCAACTGGAAGAATTGACCTTGGCTCCTTTTCCATGCGCAGCACATAAAAGGCAGTCTATTATATGAAATTTATAGACAGGGCAAGTTCAAGGTGGAGAGAAGGGAACTGAGAAGGATCCTGGCCTCTCCACTCACAACACACCCTTCTCTTTGCCCCCAGCTCAGGCTTTGAGAAAGAGGAAAAAGCAAGACAGGTTCTCTGTGCCACTTTGTCCCTGTGATAGCACTGGGCCTATGACTGAAAGCTGCTAAATGAAAAGCCGGAGTATGGTGGCTTCATTCCAAATGATGGGCCAAAGCTGGAGTGTAGGAAAGGAAAGGGGTGGGATGGCAGAAAGAAATGCAAAGGGGCCAGGGCCAGGGGCCAGTTCCTGCTCAGGAACTTGGATATTTTCCCTGAGAAGGTGGGGAGGCACTGAAGAGTTTAAGCAGGAAGACAATGTAGAATGTGGGTCAATGTGTATGTATATATTTATATGTGTAAATATATAAGATTTTATGTACATAGGTAAATATACATCTTGTATATACATCTTGTATATACATCTTGTATATATATGTGCATACATATATATGTGTGTGTATGTGCATAAACACTTTTATTTCCATATAAATTTTATGTGGAAACCAAAATATCACTGGAAAAGAGAAAGGCTGAAGGCAGGAAGACTGGCTTACTTAGTGGGCCAAGTTATAGAAGATGAGCAATAGTGAGGGTAGGGAGGAATGCATGGGTGTGAAGGATTTTTAAGAGATAGAAGCAGAACTCTGCTTCTCCCTGAATGTGGCAGAAGAGGGCCACCCCCCCCCCCCCAGTTCCCACGCCCTCTATGCAAGGGATCAACCGTAACTGATTGATTGCCTATAAACTCAAGAAGAGAGAATCTGATTGGCCTAGGTCAGGGTAGGTGTCCACCTCTGGTTCAATCGACTATGACCAAGAAGGCCAGTGTCACAGAGCACAAATAAATTATGATTGTTTGTGGGATCATCACCTGCTGTCTCTCTCCCCCTGTGGACAGTGTGCATGCAGGCAGAGGCTGCTTTTGGTTGCTTGGCACTGTCAGCAGCACCTCAGAAGGTGTCCAGGACACAGTGAGCACTCAGAAACCATTTGTCAAAAGGATGAATGCACAAAGGACTTAACAAATGAAGAGAATCGTGGGATAGAAAACTGTGAAGTCATCCAATCCAGCCTCCATCCATTCATTGCTCATGTGTCTCATTTATCGTTAGAGCACCGACTTCAGCAGGATTACATCAATTGCCTTCAATAGGCCAATGAGCTTTTGTGGTCTAGCCTGAGAACCAATCTCCATTTACAAGAGTGACTTAAGTTAGAAATTATGCTCCTAATTCTAAACAAATGACTTAAAACAAATTTTAGAAACCCAATCCATTTGTAACTTGAGAAATACCTACAGTCCTCCAAACAAGATAATTAATGAACTGGGCCAGAGAGAAAAGGTATTTGTCAGAAGAAACTTGGCATACATGTTATACTTTTTCCATCTGATTATTTTCGTATTCTTCCTGTGAAACCCAATTTCCTTAAGTGACCTCTGTTCATAGGGAACTATTTTGTTTAATCTGTGGGAGCGTGGCATATTTTTAATGATCTCCAAAGGCCAGCTCCCTCTGCACTGATCGTGCCTGATACCTAAGTGAATGTTTTATAACACTCAGCACACATGAGATCACCGCTGGCAAGTCATTGACACACAATCAGCCCACAGTTCTCACATTCCCCTTCATCTGCAAATTCAAATTCAGAACTCACAGTCAAGCTTGAGTCCTTATTTAAAATATGTTTTTATTGACTTTAGAGAAGGAAAGAGAGATAGAAACATCAATGAGAGAGAAACATCCATCAGCTGCCTCCTACATGCACCCTACTGGAGAGCAAGCCTGCAACCCGGACATGTGCCCTGGCTGGGAATTGAACCAGTGATCTCTCCGTGTCTGGGACGATACTCAACCAACTGAGCCACACCATCCAGGGCTATGCTTGAGTGTTTACCATGGTAACTAACAAAAGAGCAGACGATGAAGAGTCTAATTTTGAAATTCAATTTATCAATATTTTATAAATCTGATAACCAACTGGAAAACATGCAATGCAAAGTGTTAGCCAAACTAAGTAGTATAAAAAAATGTGCAAACTGCCACAAAAGAATTCAGATTAAAATATTTGAGTAAAGGGCTCCAAAACAACTGGAATGTTGATTTAATCATAAATATTCGGGCTGAAAGACCCTTGGATGTCATCTAGCTAGCACAACTCTGTTTTACAAATGAAGAAGCCGAGGTCCGTAGAGAGAAAGGGACATCGAAGTGAGTGCATTAGGGGCAGAACAGGAGGTAGAACTGCCTTCCAGGCCTGGCCCGCAGGGCAGACCCCAGCCCACACCTCCAGCTTCCTGTCTCTGTCCTCCTTGGGCCATCCGTGTCTGCAGTTCAAAACTTGGAAAAAGCCAGAACCTGGTCCACACGACCTGTCTACGCCATGATTTTATCAGAGTGTGTCACCTCCAAAGGGTTTTGTTGAGGGACAATTTTCTTTGATAAATCAATTAAAAGTAGCTATTTGTGAAGGCAACATGTTAGCATGTCTACTGCGGTGGAAATCAAGGGGAGCACATAGGATGCTTACCAACCTTCCCCCGAGAGCCTAGATGTCCAGAGACCATGATGGACCAAGGAGACCTAGATGCACAGCTGTGAGTTCATGGACCTTGGATCCTCTGAGAACCTAAACTTGCAGGGAAAATCTGAGCTTTCAACAAAGGCTCACTCCACCTCGGAAACCCTCAGGGGAATGAGCAGTATTTGTGGAGTGCCAACTGGACCTTGAACCTAGTGCTGCTTTAAAGATCTCAGGGAAAAGACCCAGGTGCTGCCTCAGAGACGCTCACCCGCCAGCTAGAGAGAGATCTTCATTCTGAGAAGAGTACCAAGTGGCATAGTATATCTTTTCATGGAACAAATATCTGTGGAGGGCTTGGGATGGACCAACCTGGACATCCTGCAATAAAAGAGCAAGAAATGAATTGAAAGATGGAAGTCAGGACCCTCCCCCTTTTAAAAAAAATAAATAAATCACTGACAAGTGTGGGGGAAAAAAGAAAGATGGAAGTCAGGACCAGATCACAAAAGGGCTGAAATGCTATCAGGGGGGTTTGGATTTTATTCTCAAGACGATGGAGAGCCATTGAAGGCTCTTGAGCTGGGCAGTGAACTGGCCAGACTCATATTCTGGAAAGCTCTCTACATAGCTAGGTTAAGAGCAGATGGATTGTGGCCAAGGCCTACTTTGTGTGATACCATCTACAAGGGCTTCAAGAGATTATTTGTGCTTTTAGTCTATCTTCAGGATAATCCAATGAAAAGAGGAGTAGTGCCTATAGCAAGCAGAGCTGGTTCAATCCAACTTTTATCAGTCCCCGACTATAATGTTGGGCACATTATTTAAATAAAGCTCAGCTCTCCATCTTTTTTTCTACACAGTGAAGCTGATAATACTTAGCTCATAGGGTTTTGATAATAAAGAAGATGACGTGCCTGAACATTTCCAATAATCCCCCCAACACCATCAGGCTCAGTCTGATAAAAGTGGCATTTCCCAGCCTAGGAGGGATGCCACCTTGCATCCTGCCAAGCTGCCACTTAGCAGAAGATATAATTGCATTTTCTCCTTGGAATTTATCCAGAGCATTTTGTTGCTAATGTGTGAAAATAATTGCCATTCATTCTTCGTCAGTGAGCAACCCCGAGGTAAACTGAGATCAAAGCTCAATCTTAGATCTGAATCAAACCACCCCAAAACAATACTGCAAAGAATTAAACTGGGTTACACAGACCAGTGCTCCAATCGTCCTAGCAACGTTTTAAGCAAACACTGGTGCAGATTTGCTGGCATACACGACACTGAGAACATCTGGCCTTTCTATTATCCTCTCGCAAGCAAAAAATGATGTCGTGTAAACTGATCTTCAGGCCAATTATATGGTCTAAGTGTTACAGTGTTTGTATTGGCTCCTCAGGCTGCAGGTTTTAAGAACTTAATTTTAGCCACACCCCTCCCTGAAGCCCTAACTGCGTCTTACTGTAACGGACCCCAGGGATTTGTTTATGCGGAATCTGCACCTTTTTTCAGGATGGTCAGTATGCGTAAATGCATCATCAGTCAACTGGGTGTGCAAAGCACTGTGGGAGGTCCTATACAAATAAGTTACAGGAGTTACGTGGCAATGAGACGACAGAAGATGGTGCAGATGAGGGTGGGCTCTGGGGGCTGCTCTGGTCACACATCCAATGCTACATGTTGCCCCTGTATGCCAGTGTTATTATAGAGGCCAGGTGTGGCGTGTAGAGGCCCTAGCCTGCAGCTCACTTAGAAGGCACTAAACTAGAAGTCAGCAAACCTGATACTACCTCCAGCTCGCCTTTCCACAGTACATAAGGTCATTATTATCTCTGTATTTCCCCATCTAGACTCAACTTCATTTTCCAAACACCATGTGCCAGGCATCACCAGCATTGAGTAGGTTAATTTTCATAATGACTGTCAGTGGCCGAGGTACTATTATCCCCACCATGTCTCACAGGGAGGGGTATCATGGCAGAGACGTGTGCTTACCCCTCCCCTCTGGCTGCTTAAGGAGTGCTCTGAGCTGTTGTTCTGTCAGTTCTAACGGACTAGGGGCTCTAACGAACCACAGCCCAGCCTCTGGAGCAGGAGACAGTGAGTGCAGTCCTGGGGCTCTACGGGAAGGAAGCTTCTTGCCCTCCCCACCTCAGCCCTCCCTACTGCCCTGCAGCTATAGCCAAGAGGCCATGATGACAGCTGCAGGGGCTGACTAGGGAGGTCTTTCTCTCCTACCACCACCACCCCCAGCCTCTGGATTAGTGGGCCTCCTCTCTTCCCCAGCCCAGCCACCATTGCTGATCCCTAGAGGGAGGAAGAAGCCACACAGGGACCCGACCCCAGGCACCAGCAGCTCCTTCCCCAGGACTGGAATTTCACCAAGGAAATGAATCTCTCATCTCTGGGTCTGACTTAGCATGTCTAGGAACGAAGGGCAGAATGCATAGCACAGTAAATCCCAACTCTGACTTGTCCATGACAGGAATTTACCACAGATGGTAACCATTAGGGCTTTAACGTCTTGAAGGAAAGAGCTTTATCCAGAATCATAAATAAACTGTAACCAAGGCTTAGGTTTATAAACCTGTAAAAGACAGTTGCGTGCCCCACTGGGGATTTCCGTACTGGGTTACAACATCAACTTAAGCCTGAACTTGCTCTGGGAGTTCTGGGCGATGCAGTGAGAAGATGGTCATTTATTTCTGCAATTAGTGGACCCCCAATCTGAACCTAACAAACTTAGGCCCTGATTTAACCTCATGAAATGGAAGCTCAGAGAAGATGGGGTGCTGGCATCTCAATATGGCATTGTGATTCCTAAACCAATAGTGTGGCAGCAAAGTATAAAACAAGGCCACTCCCTTCAGAAGTTCCTCGTCGGGTCAGGGAGGCAAGGAAGGCACTTACAGATCAAACAGTTTTAGCGTGCAGGCTTCGGGTGGCCTCGATTATAACCAGAGAAGAATTTAGGGGGGTGGGGAAGCTAAGGCTGAATGGAGGCTGGAGTCATCAGGGAAAGCTGTGTGGAGGAAAAGGGATTCATTTAACGACTGGATGGATGAGGGGACATGGGCACATGTGAGCAACGGTTTGCTCAGCCCCACATCTCCCACCAACATGCATTGTGTCCCTGCGGTGAGTCTCATCCCAAGCCAAGACTCAGATCACACACTCGAATATCCTGCAGGTAACTATCCTGCAGGTAATTGCTCCTCAAAGGCCACCAACCCTACCCCTTCCTAGTTGTGTGGCCTTGGGAAAGTGACAACTTTCCTGAGCCTGAGTTTCCTCATCTGTGAAATGCAAATTGATGATAACACCTGGCTGACAAGGCTATTGAGATGAAAATCAGTGACCTCTGGACTTGGCTTGACCCTATGTGTGCAGTTAAGGTCAGGCCCCTTCTTTTCCTCCTCCGTGAGAGACAGACTGCTGGGAAAATGCACTGTAACAAGTAATTTGCAAGCTTGGGAAAAGGCTTGTTGCATGCCAGTAGAGTGTTGTCATAGACACTGGTCTGCTTTGTACGTATTTCTCTCAGGCTGCCCACCGCCCCTCCCACCTGACCTGCTGGAAGGTCCTAGCTTCAGCTCACATCTCCTCTCTGATCTCTTCCAGGGGCGCTGCATCAACTTTACCAGAGTCAAGAACAATCAGCCCGCCAAGTACCCACTCAACAACGCCTACCACACCAACTCGCCGCCTCCTGCCCCCATCTACACCCCCCCACCCCCTGCTCCCCACTGCCCTCCCCCACCCCCCAGTGCTCCCACTCCTCCAATTCCATCCCCGCCTTCCACGCTTCCCCCTCCCCCTCAGGCTCCACCTCCCAACAGGGCTCCACCCCCCTCCCGGCCTCCTCCTAGGCCTTCGGTCTAGAACCCACAGTTCATGCTCTGGGCTCTCTCAAAAACTTTAGGGAGGAGGCTCCTCTGTGGTGTGAGAACGAGTCTCTCCAGTTAAAGGAGGCTTCTGCTTTGGAAATGAGGGGTGACAAAGCCCACTAACGTTCACACATTTTAAAAACTGGTTTATGATGCCAAAATGCCGACAATTGTGATCAGCGGGAAGAAATCGAAATGTTGAAATGCCTGAAAACAAATGAGAAGGCAACCCCAGTCACAATTATAGCCAGCCAGCCATCACCTCTAGAAGGTTCCAGAGACAGTGAAACTGCTGAGATGCTCTAAATGGGATTGTGTCTCATGGAGACCAATAAGAAATCATTTCTCTGAGGGTGAGATGAGGAGTCAGTTAAGAAATAACATTGCTGAGTTTCTAAATGCTGCTTTCTCGCCTTCTCTCCAACTCCATCATTTAACCTTGGACCCTTGGCCCAGAAACCAAGGAATCCTCAACCCCGTGCACCACCCAGGAAGGTGGAAACCCTTTGCCTACTCATTTAGGGGAAGCTTGGAGTAGCCACTGCGGCAAGAAACTCAACATCAGACAGATATCCAAAAGTATGTCTTACTGGGATTTTCAGAGGAGTAAAAACACACCACATTTTCCTTCCAAACTCTCCCAGTTTCCAAGTGAGGAAGAGAGCAGGTGTTTACTGATGGAAAAAGGTATGTTGCCATGTTGCTGTGTAAGTGAACCGGGCGTGTGCATTGATAAGGGGCATACTGATGGGAGCATCAGACAGTTTCTAAAACCCACAGCCATCAGCAGCTGGGCGTGGCTGGCTTTGGCCCGACATCGTCCCCTAAGTCATCGACAATACATTGTCAATGAGCAACCCGTTAATGATTCATGGTAAAAATATAGATTGGCTTTGGTTTAAATCATTTGAGATATGAAGAAGTGATTGATCCCATTTTCCAGAGATAAATGTGAGTTGATCTTCCCAAAATGGCACCACTAGCACCTACCACACAATTTCACTGATTTTATTCTCCTTTCTTGGGAAAGTTATGCACCAGAGACTTCTAGATAGAGCTGTGAGACAATGGTCCTGACAGAATAAGGAAACTGTCACCCGGTTATTTGATTAACCCCAAAGGGTGCAAGTAGATTTCTTCTTGGCTTTTCAACATACAATTTATTATCAGCTATTGACCCAGAGGCAATACACCAGAAATGCTCTGCCTGGAATTTCCAAACGCCTGGGGCTCACTCCATTGCCCCCAGTCGTTCTGAATCTGTTGTGAGCAGAAGCTGTAAACACTTTCTAAACATTGGGTTTCATCACCCAGGAGTGGGAACAGGGCCATTGTTGAAGGCCTCCTGCACAAACCTATTCAAAATTATCTCCTCCTCCAACTTTGCACAGTTCTTAAAATTCCTCTCCCAAGCTCCTTAAATCTTTTCAGGAACAAAGTAGAATATAAATATAAATGCAGTGCGTTGGGCTCTGGTCTCCAAAGATCCTCCAAGAACCCATCAAGCCAGACTCATTCTTTCACTTTTCTTAGAACAAAGACATAAGGACCTGGCATGCATTCCATAAACACCTATTCTTCTAGCCACGACAGACATTGCTAATCAATCACAGCACTATTCCCATGTAGCCCAATGATTTCCACAGCCCTCAAATTACAACTCAAAAAAACCACCACTCACCTATTAGAATTACAGAGAGAGAGAGAGAGAGAGAGAGAGAGAGAGAGAGAGAGAGAGAGAGAAGCTCTATTGGCCAAACCTATTTAGAAAACAAACAAACATGGGGGAATGGGGAAACCCTTAGGCAAAAAAGGTACAGTCAGGGAAAAATAGATCTAGGCACAGTGCCTAGACTACAGGCACTAACTGTGCAGTGTCGATGCCAAACAGACACTTCTCCAAGTGTACCTCAGACCCAGCCCTTCTCCCAGCCTGCCACTCCCAGAGAATCCCCCAGCCTTCTCATAGAGCTAAATCAGAGATGGTGCCCAGGACTTATGAAAGCAACCCCCTCCTCCCTCCCCCTCCCCCCACCCCCAACCTGGCCTGTATTGTCTATTTTTAGAATACTAGGCTGCTTCTTTAGTAGAGTCCTTCATGAAGTAGGGGCCAGGGTGTCTCAAACACTTGCAGGGACATTACTGGACTCCAGAAAACCATTCCACAGAAGAATGGGTCCCCCCAGGCTCACAGTATAGGGATGTTGAGCCCATGACAACTGTTTTGACTGCTGGCAGTACAAGACAGTCCACCCCACACCGCTGCCGCATGACTCACTGCGGCCTTAAGAAAATTCAAGCTGAGATGCTGACGTTGTGGAAAAAAATCGGGTGTGAATGCAACATTCAGGATCTCAACAGCACATCAATCAGAAGCCCTGTGCAGTTTCCGAGATGTTGTTTCGTGAACTTTTTGATGAAATAGGGAACTGCAAATATATGATGATTTTGAAGAGGATTGGCAGGGTCTGTCCTTAAAACTGACTCATTGTGTCATCCATAGTCACTTAGAATTACAGTTGAGAAGGAAAAATACCTATACTGTATGAACATGGCAATATTTTAAGAGTAGGCTATTACAGGCAGGAAAATTCTTTAACTGGTTTATAAAATCTATCAGTACTTGTATCATTCCCTGTAAAAGGCAGCAGACATATGATTGTGATCAGGAAACTGCACAAAATTATTTTTTAAACCCCCCATGTTATTGTCTTTGTGAAGTTTTTTTTATATAATAAAACCCAACATTTTGTTGTATATATTCGTATTCCATGTGTTAGATGGAAGCATTTCCTATCCAGTGTGAATAAAAAGAACAGTTGTAGTAAATTATTATAAAGCCAATGATATTTCATGGCAGGTTATTCTACCAAGCTGTGCTTGTTGGTTTTTCCCATGACTGTATTGCTTTTATAAATGTACAAATAGTTATTGAAACGACGAGACCCTTGTTTGCACAGCATTAATAAGAACCTGGAGGGGTCCCCTCTGTTAATGACCAGGAGCGTCTGGCCTGGAGCTTGGCACATATTCCAGTGAGACACAAGGTCTCTCTTTTCCCAAGGTCAAGAACAGAGCTGGAGGACAAATTAAAGAACAGTCTTGGATACCTGGCCATGGGGAACCTCACTGTAAATATCACTAGAAGGGGCAGAGATGTTCGCAAACGTTCATGTACACTAAAGTCCAAACACTGTCAGATGAGGGAAACCATCAAAAAATCAGGAAAAATAATAATGATGATTGTGAGGTAATGAGCAGCGGTCTCAGCCTGATGAGAACTTAATAAAAAATAATTAATGCTGTGTGAAATGGGTTGAATTAGTTTGCAAACCATATAAAGATGTAAGCAGTAAAGTGCCTGTTAATGCACACCGCGTGGGAAGGGGGTGTTCTGGTCAGTTGCCTTTTCTAGTTATCTGAGCTCTACTATATTATCATTCTTGGATAACCAATTTAAAAGAACTAGAATATGATTTTATAAATACACTTAACATTAAACTCTTCTTCTAAGTCTTTTTTTTTTCTTTCTCTGATAATTCAGAAGACAGTTATGGATCTCCAGTGCCTCTGAGTCATTATTAAAAAACAATTAGTAATCGCTGTACCATGCTATAGGAGACCAGGCTAAGCCTGTACAATGACGAACTCTGGAAGTTGCTTTTTTTAAAAAAAATAATAAATTCCTAAAATCAGCTCTTTTCCTGGTTGTCTCTCTTTGTTATGAAAATAAAACGTAGATTGGTCAAGTGTTTAACATCCTGGTCATAATAAAATGGCTGCCCTCTGCAAATGAAATTATGTTTCACAAATTATTTTGTGCCCTCTGCTGAACTCCTGTCTTAATTACTCTTTCTTCTTTAGCTGCCCAACATTTAAAATATTCTTTGTTTCCAGTAATGGTTTTAAATTTTAAAAAGTAATCAACGCTAAGTGAAAATGAAAGATGGCGACAGAGAAGAACACAGAAGAAATGCGTTGTCTCATTTAGGATTGTGTGCCTGCAACAAAAACGTGGCTATGATTGATTTGACTTACAGAGCAAGTATTCCAGAGGTTTGCAGCTGCTCAAGAAACCCAGAAGTATTATAGATAGTGCTGCAGTAAATACCCTTCTATCTACTTACACTTCAAAATATGTTTATTATTGCCCGGCCGGCGTGGCTCAGTGGTTGAGCATTGACCTCTGAACCAGGAGCTCACGGTTGGATTCCCAGTCAGGGCACGTGCCTGGAAGCTCGATCCCCAATGTGGGGCATGCGGGAGGCAGCTGATCAATGATTCTCATCATTGAGATTTCTATCTCTCTGCCTTTCTCTCTGAAATCAATAAAATCAGGAACAAATAAAAAACCATGTCGTCATGGTTCTACAAAAAAACTGTAAGTGAAAGAGCTGAACTGAAGCTGCTAAGAATAATAAAGTGGTTTTTATCAGAAATGAAGAAATAATAAACATTTTTAAAATATTTTTATTGATTTCAGAGAAGAAGGGAGAGGGAGAGAGAGATAGAAACATCAATGATGAGAGAGAAACATTGATCAACTGCCTCCCCCACGCCCCACACTGGGATTCGAGCCCACAACCTGAGCATGTGCTCTGACCCTGGAATTGAACCATGACCTCCTAGTTCATAGGTTGATGCTCAACCACTGAGCCAGGCCAGTGGGGCTGAATTTTTTTTCTTTGCAAGTCCTCATTAAGCGTTGACTTTATCTTAATTGGAATAAAAACATCTGCAAACAGGAAATCATGCCACAATTTATTTCCAAGATTTCATTAGTATTCTATTTTCATAGCATTTAGGGCACATAGACATTTTTTAAATTACATTCTTAAACATTGAATCGTTTTTGAGATAACCGGCTAGCAATTTGGAAGGGGTGGGGGCGAGGGAGTTAGAGTCCTACTTCACTCCTTACACCCAAATAAATTCCAGCTGAATTTAAGTGTAATAAATAAAACCAGAAACATATTAGAAGTAGGAAAAAATGCTTACTGTATGGTATGAAGAATTTTTAAATCCTGCATATTGTTTGCATTACTGACCAGCTTTCTGATGAAATCACTTCAAACACCCTGAATAGTGCTCCAATGTATTAAGTTGACTAAGCAAAGGAACCATTAGGGACAGGAATAAGATCATTGATCAGGTGCTGACCATGAACTTGAGCAGGAGATTCACAATTATTCATCACTAAATCCAGTTTTCTGTCTTCAGAAAAATATGCTTTTCCCTGGAGTCTCACAGGTTATCACAATCATTATAACACTTTGTCCCTCTAAATATATAGTAAACAAGTTTAACATTGCTTATAATTATCAAACATTTGGTAGAAGGCTATAGAGTTGGCATATGCAAAACACATGGACTGTATTCTGATTAGTTATATTGGAGTTATACCTAAACCATTTAGAATCCTCATAATTCCATTAGGAATAATCTTTGATTCCTCTCCTTTTTATTGAACATTCAAATGGTCATTTAGTCATATAAATTCTCCCTGAAAATCAATAAATCAATAAATAAATAAAATAAAATAAAGGGCTATCTAATTGGGGGGGGGAAATAAGATGAAATTTCTGTCTCTGCTGCATAAAAACAGATTTCGCATGGATTAAAGAAAAGAGAATGCAAGAAAGTTTTCTTTTTGTAATTAATAGTCAGTCCACTGATAACACTGTCCTGAATGGATGAGTCTTTTTTTTTTTATAATATATTTTATTGATTTTTTACAGAGAGGAAGGGAGAGAGATAGAGAGTTAGAAACATCGATGAGAGAGAAACATCGATCAGCTGCCTCCTGCACATCTCCTACTGGAGATGTGCCCGCAACCCAGGTACATGCCCTTGACCGGAATCAAACCTGGGACCTCTCAGTCCGCAAGCCGACGCTCTATCCACTGAGCCAAACCAGTTTCGGCAAGGATGAGTCTTATATTACTGATCAGATAGGTCTCAACTCACAGGGAAAAGCAGGAAAGGGTGGAAAGAAGAATGGAAGGGCAGGAACGAGTTATACTCTCTATAGTCAAGGCAAAAATAAGCATGGAAAATAAAAAGGTTCTTTTCACTGCTCCCGCCCCCGCCCCCAATACACACAAACTCTGATACTGTAGTAGAGTACGTATTCGTGTAGCCTCCCCACCCACAAATCTATGCATAAGGTGCCTGTCACATAATAGGAGTTCACCAATGTTAGTTGAGTGAATAAACATAAATGAAGAATTTCAACCTCTGAATGTTTAAGCAGATCAACAATAGAAATGAAAGCTCTATCTGAGACCATGTTTTCTTTCAAGAACCAGAGGTAATAAACAAGTTCTCATTTTCTCACTGCCTTTGAGCAAATATTCACAGTGTGGACTCTCACTGGGTGGTACTGAATGAATTATTATGAAAATTTATTAACTTTGTCAGCTGACTGGGTTACTTTTCAATGCATACACATTCTTCCACATTCTGGGTCAACTGAGGTCAGGTCCTTTTTGCAGTTGGCCTGGGAGGAAAAATAAGAGTAGATGCCAGAACTTAGGGTAGGTGCCAGAAGGAAAAAAATGGCTCCAGCACTGGCAGTCACCAACAGAATCAGCTCCAATTTGCCTCGTTTGTTTATCAAGTGTCCTGTCACAGGACCAGATTCCCTGCCATTCCATGAATTCATAGAGCAAGACTCAACGGTTGTGTCATGGTTCATTGAGGAAACAGCAAGAATCCTGAATCAGGAGTCAAGCTGTTACGATACCCATTAACAAAGCAGCTATACACAAAGCAGCTGTTTATTTGTAGATTTATGTTCTAATATTTCACAGCGGCCTGAAAGGGATTTGTTCAGTCCTTAATAAAGCGGTCTCTTCACCTGTTTGCTGAGCCTGTTCTGTCTCAACTACTGCTAAATGTGTTGCCTTTTGTAGATTTACAGAAGCCGAGGCTCACTTTTTTGTTTTTCTTTTTTAATAGACTTTATGTTTTGGAAAAGTTTTAGATTTACAGAAAAATTGAGCAGATAGTATAGAGAATTCCCATATATCCCCACTTCTATGCACACAGTTTTCCTTATTATTAACATCTTACATTAGTGTGGTACATTTTTACAACAGATAAATCTATACTAAAGCCCATAATTTACATTAGCATTCACTCTTTGCAATATACAGTCCTAATAGAATTTAACAAACGCACACGTATCCACCATGTTTTCATACAGAATCATACAGAATAATTCCACCATTCTTCATCCTTCCTCTTCTCTTCCCTTGAGCCCCTGGAAACTTCTGATATTTTTACTGTCTCCATAGTCTTGTCTTTTCCAGAATACAATAAAGCTGGAATCATATAGTGTATGCCCTTTTCAGATTGTCTTCTTTCACTTAGCAATCCTAATATATAAAGAGCCAGGGTCCGTAACGTCCAAAACATCCCAAAGGATGACCGAACACCAGGCTGCACGCCAGCAGGCTCCGGTGGGCGGGCACTGGCGAGCCCTGACTGGCTAGCGGGCTGAACTGCTGACCTCTTGGTTCCTCCTGGGTTGCGGACGCTGTGGCGACCCAGCACTGACTGCCGCTGCCAAGGTGGGTGCGATGTGATTGGTTGGGGGACCCCGCCATCGCTCCATGATCTCCCCACAGAGGGAGGCCCAGGCTACCTGGCTGGCAGCAGTGGGCAGGGCCTCCCTCTGTGGGCCGATCAATCGCAGGGCTCCTGGACTGTGAGAGAGCAGAGGCTGGGCTGAAGGACACCTCCCCCCGCCCCCCCAGTACACAAATTTCGTGCATCGGGCCTCTAGTATGCATATAAGGTTCTTTCATGTCTTTTTGTTGCTTGATTGATCATTTTTTTATTGCTGAGTAACATTCCATTGTTTGGATGTGCTACAACTTGTTAATCCATTCACCGATTGAAGGACACAGATGTAACTTTCTAACCAATTTGAACAGTTCATAGAGAGGAATCAGTGGAATGGTTTTATGTGTTCTATAAAGTACTCTAAGGTTTTCTGTATGTGTTTATAAGATATAGGTTGGAGGGAAAAGAAAAGTTATCCATTATTCCAACACCAAGACAAAACCTTTTGAATATTTTCTTTCAGTCATTTTTGTTTTTATATGCCCATTTAAAAATATTGAAATCATACTGTAAATACAATTTTCTACCTTGTGTTTCTTTACTTAATATTATGAAAATTTGTAGTGGATAGTATAGCACTCTGCCCAGATCCAATCTTCAAGGCTGATAGAAAGCATACCCACCCCAGCTGCTGGGAATAGCATCTGCTCCCGCTAGTCTTTGGTATTTCTCAGTTTCACTACTATCGGTCTAAGCAAAAATTTGTTTATATTGCTATACATTCATTGGGCTTCCTGAATCTGAACTATGCATGTATGTTCATCAAGTCTAAATTTTTTTTAGTCATTATCTCTTCAAATATTTCCTCTCCTCCATTCTCTCTCCTTTTCTTCTAGTACTCCAAGTAGACATATGTTAGACCTTCTCACCCTGTCCTCCATGCCTCTTAACCTGTTTTTTATATTTTCTACCTCTTTGTGTCTGTATTATACATTCTGGAATATTTCTTCAGACCTATTTTCCTGCTCATGGATTTATCACCTATATCTACTTCTCTCTTTAAACCGTCATTTGAGTTTTTATTTGAATTTTTATATTTGATTGTTTTAAAAATTCTATTTGGTTGTTTTTTAAATGTGCCTGTTCACCTTTCATAATCACTTGTACCTTAAATGTTTAGTCACCACTTTTCTTTCTTTGAATATATAAAACATGCTTAATTTATATTTTGTAATCAATAATTCCCACATGTAAACTCTTTGCTGGTGGTTCTGTGGCCTGCTGTTCCTGCTGGCTTTTGCTCATAGTGCCTTGTCTCCTTATATGGTTTTTTATTTTTCCTCTGAGCTCATATTTCTCAGAACTTTATTCCTGAAAAACTGGCAGGGTTGTTTTGTGATTGCATTTCTCCAAAGAGGACTTATATTTGCTTCTGAAATCATTACCAATCCAGAACTATTTTAAAATAAATTCTGACCAAAAGTTATTTAGAATCATGCAGATAGTGTAGATTTGGATTACAAACTTGCATGAACGCTAGCTTGTGCTTAAGAATTCTCAAGAAAAAATGTTCTCCTTTAAGCTAACATTGACAAGCCAGATTCCTTCCTATTTCTATCTTTGAGGCAGAGTATTTTTCTAGTTCATTCATATACTGACTATGTTGACTTTTAGGGTCCTAGGTCCTTTCCTTGGTTTTTGTCTTTCAGTGTAGTATATGTAATCAAAATATAAACATGTGCATGGTAATAATAAACACCAACTTCAAATAGTGATTACCTCTAAGGAGAGAGGGAGAGGGAAAACATCAAGAAAGACAACACAGAGTGCTTCAACTATGATGTTAATATTTGCTTTTTAAAAGTATGATTCAGGGATGGCTTAATGTTAGAGTCTCATAGAGCTATGAGTAGGTCCAGAAGGTACCAGATATGTTATTCTTGGAATGTTTCTGTTTGTTTGAAGTATTTAATAACAAAAAAAGTTTAATAAAAATAAATTCTGCTTCTACCACTTAGTATTTGTGTGATCTTGAGCTTCCTTTTTTTTTTCCTTGGTTGCAAACAAGACTAATATAATGCCTACTAGATGGGCTGTTGAGAGAAGTCAGGACACACTCAGAAACCAGCCAAGACATCTGTGTGGAGTCTGGAAGGAGACCTCAGGGGCAGGCAGGCACTGGGATGAGTTGTGGTCCAGCCAATCGGACATGTGGCATGCCATCATCACGCTCTCTTCTAAAATGAGAGGCCAGAGATGGCCGATTTTCCCTTGGATGAGAATGGTTTGGAAGAATGAACCTGGGTCCTGATGTTCCAGTTAAAACAGAAAGGAGGTTTGGATTGTAAGCCGCTCTGCTTCCTCTGGCTGGCCAGGCTTACTATTTCCACATCTGTCCTCGGGTCAGCGGAAGCCAAGTATGCGAATGTAAAGGTACACAGTGTTTCTTGCCCAAGAGCACTGCAGGAACCCACATTCAACCCAGCAGACCTGTAAGGACTGACACCACCTGTAGCAACAGGCAGCCACCTGAGCAGACTAGGCACAGAAAATAGCTGAGAGAAGACAGGCCAGTCGGAAATGGCTCCCACCCTTCTCTCATCTACCCTCTGTGGTGCCCTCCCTCACTCAACTCACAGTCAAGCATCTTCTCTCCACTCCCAATACTTATGACTGCTATCCTTCCTGCCACCTCTCTCCGCTCTTCCCCCTAGGATCCTCATTTCTAGAGAAACTCTCTCCATCATTGCTTCACCACTGGCCTCCTCCTGCCCTTCAGAGACCTGACTCTCCCTTACAGCACTTGGCCCCATATATCGAAGGGCCCAGAGGCAGTACTGGAGTCTTCCTCACTACTTCCACCACCCACACCCCTCCACCTGTTCTCAAGTATGTTGTCAACCAACTTCTCAGGAACAGTCCTCAGAAATTCTGATGCTTCCCAGAACTCTGACCTTGGCTGTCTTCATACCACATATTGTCTTCATGTCCATGCCTATGATTTTAATTTTTCCCATGAGCCCGGGACTCCCAAATCTATACCTCCAACACAGATGTATCCCCAGCATTCCAGACTCATCTTTCCAACCACTTCTGGATGTGACTACCTGAACATTGTATAGTTGCCTCAATTGCGCTATCTTCAATGCTGACTTGTTCTCTTTTTCTCCCCTCTCCCAAGCTTGCTATCTTGTACTCCCAAATATAACAAACAAACCACCGTGGCTCAGTCACTGAATCTGGGCCTCATCTTCTCCTAACTCCCACATCTAGCCAGGGACCAAGATCTGTTGATTCTGCCTCTCAAATAACTTTCCTAATAGCCTCTTCCATTGCAGCCCCATTTCCTGTCTAAATTCTGGAGCCATCATCCATTGCCTGGTACATGGTGCAGCCATCTTCTAATTTGCACCCTGATTCTTGCCTAACATGTTTCCAAATGGTGGCTCCAGAGTAATGTCTCGAACTCACAACATTGATCTTGTCACTCCTGTACCTTAAAGCCTGTTTTTAGAACCAAGTCCAAACTCCTTGGTCATCTAACGCAATAAAAAACAAACAAAAAAATAAGTTATAGAGCTGGTCTGCCAGGGACCCACTTCCAGCTCCCCCACTTATTAACTGAGGGACCTTATGGTCATGTGAGTCTGTGCCTCAGTTTCCTTGTTGTATATGTGCATAGTAATTGTACATATGAGGCATGTTAGCTGCCATGGTTAACCTTCTAGTCTCACTCCTCATCATTCCCCCACAAGCACCTATGCTCTATCCAGGTAAATAGAATGATTACCTATTCCCTGAAAGCATCAAGTTCTCCATGCTTTGGTACTGCTCACTACTCTGCCTGGAATGCCTTCCCTCTCCCTTGTGCACCTAAAGAGCTCTTATTTAAGCTTGAATATTTCTTCCTCTGTGAAACCTTCCGTGATTTTCCCTTCCTGTATTCTGGCACATCACCTGTTACGTATCTATAGTAACACTCACCATAAAATCCCATTCTTTTGTCTCTATCCAACCCCTACCCCACTACATGACAGGAAGGGACTATGACTATTTCATCTTTGTTTCTCCAGCATTTAACACAAAACCACATACATGGGAGATCCTCATTAATTTCATGAATGACTTAAAAGTGAGGAACCTGAGCCTCATAAAGATGAATTGTTTAGCCCACTCTTCTCAATGCTTCTCTAATCTTCCACATAATGCCAGTGCCACAGCTACAAGGGATGAAAGGCCATCAAAATGCATTGACCTATATATCTAGAACCCAGAGCTGTCAACAAATCCAACATCTCTCTACTACACTTGTCAAAACTCGTTCTGAAGTTGACTGGGGAGTGGTTGCACAACTCTGAATATACTAAAGCTGTTGTTGAATTGTACACTTTAAATGGGTGAATTTTATGGTATATGAATCATATTTTTTTAAATATATTTTATTGATTTTTTACAGAGAGGAAGGGAGAGAGATAGGGAGTTAGAAACATCGATGAGAGAGAAACATAGATCAGCTGCCTCCTGCACATCTCCCACTGGGGATATGCCTGCAACCCAGGTACATGCCCTTGACCGGAATCGAACCTGGGACCTTTCAGTCCGCAGGCCGACGCTCTATCCACTGAGCCAAACCGGTTTCGGCTGAATCATATTTTTAAAAACTGGATTTTAAAACAGGAGAACGGGAGATTAGAAAATGGCAACAAAATTTAAGAAGTAGAACAGCAGATGGATGAGTGATAAATAACCTAGGGATTCCCCTCAAAAATTGAATTGTATTTTTCTGAAGCTGAATTCTGGAGCCATCATCCATTGCCTGGTACATGGTGTAGTCACCCCCTAATTTGCACCCTGACTTTTGCCTAACATGTTTCCAACTGGTGACTCCAGAGTAATGTCTCTAACACATGCCCCAGTAGGGGGTGTGCAGGAATTAAATGAGTTGCACTATGGATGCATCCAAAGATTGGGGGATCAACCATCCCAGGTATCTCTGGGAGAGGCAGCCAGAGGGGGCAAAAAATGGAGGTTGGAAAATTAAGGCTCAGTTAAATCTTGGAAGCTTTCCTCCAGGCCACACAAATGGGCAGCTGCCAATGGAGTTGTACTAATGTAAGCACAGAATGCGGAGCTAACCAAAATACTAACACTATGTGGGAAGGATGGGGAATGGGAAGTGTGCATTTTTGCATGGTCAGGGCCCAGAAGAAAGTTAAAGCCCCATCTTTTTTACTTGAAAAGCAATAGTGAATGCCTAAAACCAGAAACAAGAAATAGCATCGCAAGCAAACTAGTTAGCGATATGGAGGAAAATATCACACGAGTTGAAAGTGGTTGCTTCCGTAAGTCAGTCAGAGAAAGACAAATACCATGTGAGTTCACTTACATGTGGAATCTAAAGAAAAAATAAACAAACAAAACTGAAACAGACTCATAGACATAGAGAACAGATTGGTGGTTGCTAAAGTGGAGGGAGGTTGGGGGACTGGGTGAAAAAGATGAAGGGATTAAGAAATACAAAGTGGTAGCTACAAAATAGTCACAGAGATGTAAAGCAAACCATAAGGAATATAATCAAAAATATTGCATTAACCATGTATAGTGCCAGGTAAGTACTGGAAATATCAAGGGGGACACATTAAGTATATGATTGTCTAACCACTAAGCTGTACACTTAAAACCAATATAAAATAAAATTGAGGCTCAGCCAGTGTGGCTCAGTGGTTGAGTGTAGACCCAGGAACCAGGAGGTTCAGTCCCCAGTTGGGGCACATGCCTGAGTTGTAGGCTCAATCCCTAGTAGGGGGTGTGCAGGAGGCAGCCAATCAATGACTCTCTCTTATCATCGATGTTTCTATCTCTCTCTTCCTCTCCCTCTCTGAAATCAATTTAAAAAAATTAAAAATAAAAATAATAAAATAAAATTGAAAGAGAAAAAGACAGTGGTTGCCTCTAGTAAGCGAGAAGGGGGGTATCAAGAGACCACTTTTGGGGGGATGTATTTATTATCCTCCCCTTTTTATAAGAGCTCTATTGAGATATAATTTGGATACCATAATGTTCTTCCATTTTAAGTGGACAATTCAATGGGTTTTAGTATATTTACAGAGTTATGCAACCACAACCAATTGTTAGATCATTTTCATCATCCCCAAAAGAAACCTGTACTGCTGTTTTAATGACAAGCCTTGTATAACTATGTTACTTGTTAAACCATAATAAAATAAAACAAAAACTAAATTTTAAAAAGAAACAAAGCAACAATTAAGACTGGTTTCTTCTAGGAAGCAGAACTTGGGGTGGGTGGTAATGGCATGAGAGGCAGGATTTTCGTTGTTGGCCAGAATTTCTGTAACGTTGTCTGCTTTTTTATTTTAACCATGTGCAAGCATCGATTTTCATTTTCTTTCCAAGTGATAGCCGTTCCTTAAGCACAAACTTCATGGAAAGTGAGAGGTTAAGTTTGAGGCAGCATCTGTAAAGCCTCCAGAAGTCCCTGCAATTGAGAGTGCTGTCCTTCAGGCAGCACAGCTGCTGAGCAGGAAGGGAGCTCCAGCCGACGTGGCTGTCCCTTGTGGAGACCCCTGGGGCAGTGTTTGGAGAGGAGGAGGGGGAGGACTGTGCCCCAGAGCACAGGAAGGGCTCCCACCCACCATCGGAGAGGCAGGCCAGGGCTTGTGATGTGCGAGGTGAGTGTCCATGGCCTGTGAGTGCAGAGAAACATGGCATTGTCCTCTCTGTCACAGTCTTCTCTCCTCCAGCAGCAGTTTCCACTCCTCTTAAGAGGAGGAACTTTTCTTTTATTTTTTTATTTTTATTTTTATTTTTTTGTAAACTAGGTAGAATTTTCCCAAGGGAATTATTTTTGTAATTCTTTATTGTTGAAAATATTAAATATGTCCCCCATTGACTCCTTCCAGCCTGCCCCCCCCCGCCCCCCCAGGCCCTCAGCACCCTATTGTCTGTTTCCATGTGTTACGCATATATGCATACAAGGTCCTTGGTTGATTACCTCCCCCCCAACCATCCTCCCTGCCTTCCCTCTGAGATTTCACTCTCTGTTCCATGCTTCCATGTCCATGAGGCACTTTGTACGTCTTGCATTCTCCTCCACTTAAAAAAAGTTTTTAAATGACCCCAAGTTGGACTGACTCCTTTTTTGCTAAAAAACGCTTCTGTGTCCCATTGAGGTGCTCTTGCCTCTGCCTTAAACTCTGTTTCTCATCTGGCTGTCGAAAGAAGTGGCCCTTACTGTGCCAGCAAACTGCCTCTGGGAAGAAAGGAATGGAAAATGTGAGGAAATTTCCTTCCAAAATCCCAAAGAATCCTTGCCACAGCATAACCAATGAGAATTAGCTGCACAACAAACCACACCAGAGAAAACGGAAAATGGGCTCATAATTCCTCAGGACCTGCGGCATCCAGATTTACAGCAAAATCTCTCTTCCTGGTCCCCAAAGATGTTCCCATGTTGGGGGAGAGGGCTTCCTAAAAGGAATGAAGAAGTGACTCTCATGGGTGAGGCCTCCTGATAGAGAGAGAGGACTGGTCACCCTGGAAACTGAAGAATTTGAAGGCATGGACTTAAGACTGGTAAACTAGAAATTTGGACACAGAGACAAACACACAGGGTGAATGCTATGTACAGATGGGCATTATGCTGCCACAAGCCAAGGAGCTGCCAGAGGTAGGAGCCGGTCTGGAACAGCTCCTGCCCTGGTGCCTTCAGGGGAAGCATGGCCCCGCCCACACCTTGATCTCAGGCACCGAGCCTACAGACTGTGAAACATCAATTTTTGTTTAAGCCACTCAGCTTGTGGCACTTGGTGACAGCAGCCCTAGTAAGCTAGTAAATATGTACTGTTATTCTATTTCCACTTTATAGATGAGAAAATCAAAATGCAAGATCTCAAGGTCACACAATCAATAGGAGGCAGCTGAGCAATAATTCTCTCATCATTGGTGTTTTATCTCTCTCTCCCTCTCTGAAGTCAATAAAAATATATTATAAGAAAAGAATGAAGGATTAAAAGCATATGCTCATCTCAATAGGAGATAAAAAAGAACTTGTCAAAATATAACATTCCTTCGTGATAAAACTGTTAAAAAATTAGGTACAGAAATAACCTATCTCAACATTATAAAGGCCAAATTTGACAAACCCACAGCTTACATTATGGAGATGCAATTGACATATAACGTTGTATAAGTTTAAGGGGTGAAATGTGATGGTTTGATGCTCATGTATTGTGAAATATTTCCCATAGGAGAAAAAGTAGAAAATTCACAAATCTGTAGCATCATGCATGAGCAGGTAGAAGATGCCAAACTAACATTGATTCATTGCATTGAAGGTGGCTAATCATCAGACATGTCCACTACCCAAGTTTTCTACCATGTATGCTTGAATTATACAATTACTAGTATACAATATTTTTAACTTCCTTTTCTATCTCATGACTCCACTCAAGTTCCACATTCATTCTCTCCCACTGTGTGATTTTACAAAACTACTCATGGGAGCCCTGATAATCCAGTATTTCCAGTTCTTTACATTATCATCTATAATAATAAAAGTGTAATATGCTAACTAGGCTGGACATCCTTCCAGACGAAGCCAGAGCTGCAAGGGAAACCCGGGTCCCGGGTGCCAGAGGGAAGCTGGTGCCAACAGCTGGGGGAAGGAAGGCCTACTCTTGCACGAATTTCATGCATCTGGCCTCTAGTCTATATTAATAAATGCATAATATGCAAATTAACCAGACAGCTAGGATGGGCACTGACCACCAGGGAGCAGACGCTCAACACAGGAGCTGCCCCCAGCCTGCAGGCATCACCTTATCGGGGCCTGCAGGCCAACCTCTTGGTTGCTTCCCCCGGCCAGCAGGCTCCAATCGCCCGATGGGGAACAGGGAACCAGGGGTGGGTGGGTGCCAGGCCAAGGCCCCCGCACCACAGGTCACCCCACACACAGAGGGTGACTGGCAGCGGGGGGCGAGGCTGGCGAGCGGGTGGGAATAGCCAACCTGTCAGTCCATCCCCCCAGCCAGCAGGCTTCCATCGCCCAATGGGAACAGGGAACCGGAGGTGGGCAGCAGGGGGGGCGGGGCTGGCTGCCGGCAGCCAGGGAAGATGGCCCTGATCGCAGGCCAGGCCTAGGGACCATACCTGTGCATAAATTTCTTTCGCAAACTCATTAGTCAACAGAGCCAAATATCAACAGTACAATGATTGAAATTTCTTTTGAGAGCCAAATTTTTTAAACTTAAACTATATAGGTAGGTACATTGTTATTAACTTAATTAGGGTACTCCTAAGGCTTAGGAAGAGCCACACTCAAGGGGCCAAAGAGCCGCATGTGGCTCGCGAGCTGCGGTTTGCCGACCACTGCCCTAGGCAACCAAGTTTAGTGCCTGCATTCTTATCCTCAAGATAATCCTAATGCTAACTGGTATATTTTACAAGAGTGTATAAATCATGCTAAGCTTCATTGGGTTGAAATATGCAAGGACAAAATGTAGGCCTACCATTTTCTCTTTTCAAGGTCTGGCTTTGGAGTCTTGTTGTATGCTGGTTTTGTGTGTGTGTTTTTAGGGGAAGGGAGGATGTTGTTGGGTTTGTGGTTTTGTTTGTTAGTTGGTTGGTGCCTGCCAGTTTTCCTCAGTTTGTCGACTAATTTTTAAATTTGAACATGAATGCAAATATGTTGTATTATCAGTGTTCTTTCATTCTTTTTTATAATGTGTTATTCTTTCACTGTGGCTCCTACTTTTTCTTTTCATCTCTTTGGCCATGTAAACATCCCTGAATTTGCAGTCTTTTTCAGATTGTTTTTCTATGACCTCAAGTTCAGAGTTACTGACTCTTCTGCTTATTGTGTCTGCAAATTCTTGTTCATAGTTTAAACTGAAGACTCATCTTCAACTGAGTTTGATTTTTCAATGGAAAGCTCCTATGTCCAGAGTGACTTTCCATCTGCCCCTGCATGTGTCCTAGAGGTAACATAACTAGGACCACTCTCTATGTGCATCTCTTAGTTAGGGTGTCCACTGATGGGCAGTATGCATTCAGTCTCCAGAACCTCTCAAAGCATAAGCTTGTGATTTCACTTTTTCAACTCTTTTCCCCCAGAACCCAGGTGGAGGCAAACTTTCTCAGCATAATCTTGATGCAATGACTGGATTTTTTTTTTTCTAGTCCTCCCTTCATGGAGAGTTCAGCCCTGCAATTGCCCGCCTTTTTGCTTTCTTCTTTAGGCCCTTATAGCATTAACTGAAGGCCTTAATGCATCTCGGCATGGACCCTCTCCCAGCCTAATGAGAGTTCAGACAGACATACCCACACCCCTGGCTTGTTGCAGCTCTACTCACCACTTTCAGCTGTTTTTCCATTCCCTCCTCAGTTCCAGCAACTAGATTAATTTGGTTGTCTTTTTACTTGCATTTCTATGTATTTGTAATAGGAAGCGTTCCCCACTGTTCCACTCCTCCAAGTCCCCTTTTCCTTCACAGAGACCCTCAGAAGCAACCAGGCCTTAAACCCTCTTATAGGAACCAGAAGCAGATGCCTGTGGGGTCCAGGGTAGACCCTACTGTAGGAAGTATCTCCAGAATTTGGTCAGAATCTTTTTGAGAAAAAAAAAAGGACGGGGCTTGTCTGATTACTAACTGGATAATTCCTGCTTAACAACCACCTTTCTGTTCTTGTGCTGGGACGAAATCGGAATGTGTCTTCCCTGCCAATTTCAGTGGGTGAGATCATCCTCACAAAAGTCCTCGGGGAGACATTAAGTCGGGAATCTTTTATAAAAGAAATACATGTGGCATGTGAGACTTGATGGATTGTCTCTTTGAGAAATAGATACAGTGGGGTCTCTATGATGCTTTTGTTGTTGCTTTGGGAAGAAGGTTTTCCAGGTTTTTGTTTTTTAAGAAAAATAGCAATAAGCCTAGGAGGTTGGTCCTTTATTGAGAGAACACATACCTTCACGGGTCAGCAGGCTGAAGGGTCACAGCTGAGCTCTCTGACATGGTCCAAACTGTCTATTTCCAGCAGGATAGCTGTGGGAAGGCAAGAGGAAAGTCTGCAAGTATCTCAGAAAAGGAGAGTCATGGAAGAGAGCCCAGATTTTAAAGTTCATGACAGAGACAAGCTCCTTGCAGTCATACCAGGTGATGGCTTTCTTCTACATAGAAAGCCGCGTGGGCACCACACCCATGCACCTGGACTCAGAGTAATCAGCCCAAGAATAATGTACAGAGATCTCTTGGTAGAATTCCTGACCTGTAGACGTACTGATGTCTTCTTTCCAGGATAGTCCCTTTACTCCTTTTGTTCAAAGCTCAATACCCTTCTTAGAGTCAGAACTGGCTCCAAGGAAAAGTTTGAGTCATCTGCCATCGGCACCTTCATGTGAGTTTAACCCAAGGCATTACCCAATTTTTAAGAGATATGTTGTCCCTCACCAATGTGTCTTAAGAAGAGTAGGCTGGAGCCTCTTCTCTGGTCTATGAGGCCCAGCCAGACCTTTCTCTGCCTCGGGGAGCAGCAGCTCCGGGCAGGTATTGGTGATGAACATGCCCAGGTTTTATTTCTACCGCCTCAGTCCCCACCAGTCAGATCTACTTGCTGGGATCATACAGGAAATAGAAATGGTGAGGAAACTCAGTTCTTTTCTCTTGGGGAGTTTCACCTCATGGGGAAGTATCTTGGAGGCCCATTAGCTAATGCCTTCCTATCCCCTGAGAGATTTCAGCATCTCAGGGAAATAACCAAAGGAATTTTCCTAAACCAATATCATTCATATCAATCTAAAGCCCAATGCACTAAACTCTTTTGAGGGTGTGAATCTCATTAAGAGCCTCTTTTATAAAGTTGCTGAAACACCACTCACAGTTTCTATGGGCCCAAGTTTGGAATATAGGGACCCAGACCCTGGCCAGAGCTGACTAAAACCCATGTGGATACCTGGCCCAAGAGAAATCACCCAATTGGTTGGGTTGAGCCAATCAGATTCACCCTTTCCAAATGAGAGGCCCAGAGGGTAAGATGGAGGTAGACACCGGATCTGTAATTCCAGATCAGGCCAGAGGTGTGCCATGGTGAGCTGAGCCAAACGCAGGATGGAGATAGATGCCCATAGACATGAGAAGTGGAACTGCACCCTCAATCTGAGGTCAGCCAGAGGCAGCAAGAAAAAGTTATGAGGGCTCATGTTCCTTACCCCGCACCTGGATACCCCATTGGAACAGAGCGGGAAGTGGGGAGAAATCCTGAAAGACAAGTAATTACCCCACACAGCAAGAGACCTCACAATTACAATGCATCTGAAATCAGACAATCAATGGGTTCAGGCTGCCGGTCACTACTTGAGCCAGTTCAGCAGAGACAGGGTTGAATCATGTATGAGCGTTTATTCCAATAATGCCAGCAGTATGGGAGAGCAGCAAGTCATCCACGAAAATATGGTCTGCACCCCGCCCCCCATAACCCGGCTGCTTATATTGGGTAGAAGGACAAAGATTACATGGGGAAGTGGGCAAAAGGAATAAGAATGGGTATAATGGTTACAGGTTACAGGCATTTCGGGCTCGGGCCTGACGCCTCCATTGTTTGGCAACCAGGTTGTTATATTTCCTTGATAATAGGCAGTTCTCCTGATAAGGAGAATAGACCGCATCTCAGGTTAACTTCCATGTCCAGGGGGTACAACTCCCAGGCAGGTTGAAATGTGCTTTCTTTAATCAGAACAAAACAATCACGGTTAACAGAGCATGATTAACACTTCTTATAACTATAGCTAGTCTCCACTATTCAATTTCTCCTTCCCGCCCCTATCATACCTAGTGTCGAATGCTGTGGCAGAAGCAATGGTGATGGGAGTGAGAACAGACAGATGCATAAAGGGTGGCCCATCTGGTAAAAGAAATTAGGGACCACAGAACATGAAAAAGGCCTCCTGGCTGCTACTTCTTTCATTTTTTTTCCAGATGTTTCCAGTTTCCCTCCTTACAGCAGCTTTTTCTAAACTTCTTATTCTATCCCTCACTCCTACATTTTCAGATGCAGAGCTGCCTCCTCTGTCGGTAAAAGGATCAAAGCACCCAATCGGAGGCCTGTCAGTGACCCTCACTCTTCCACACACTCCCCATCCCATCACCCACCCATCCCTCTAACTTATCTGTTACCAAGGAAACATGCCTCCTTTACAGAGCTGATCTTCCATGTCTTGTGTTGATCCTACGCCCCCCCCCCCCGCCCCCCAGGACCTCTCCATCCATCATCCACCTGCTCTGCTGCATCTTCCATCTCTCCTCCCCTGATAGCACCTTCCTGTCTACCTGCAAATGTGCTCCAGAGCCTCCAACCCAGCCATCCCCTTCCTCAACCGGGGTATTCCCTCCAGCTACTGCCCCACTTCCTCATTCCCTGCACAGCCACGCTTTCTGAAGGAGCAGTTTATACTTCCTCGAGTCTCATTCAGCCTTCAACTCACTATGCCCATCATGCTTGGGAAATGGCTCTAGGGAAACAAAGCAAGCTCTCAGTTGCAAAATTTTATGTCCTGCTTCCAGCCCTCCTCTTGCAATTTAACACAGCAGACCATCCCCTCTCTATTGGTCAGGGTCCAAACAGGATGCAGATGGCGCACACAAGCTTGGTTGCTTTTCCCAAACTATCTCACACCTCTATAAATAGTCCCTTTATTCGCAGGGGATGTTGCAGTAGACTGGAGCCAGCAGTAGAGAGAGGCGCTACCAGAAATAAACTGGACAACCAATGGGTCCGGGCTGCCTGTCACTACTTGAGCCAATTAAGCAGAGACAGGGTAGAATCATATAAGAGGATTTATTCCAATAGCCGGCAGTATGGGAGAGCAGCAGGTCATCCACAAAAATCTGCTCTGCACCCCACCATAAGCCAGCTGCTTCTACTGGGTAGGACAAAGATTACATGGGGAAGTGGGCAAAAGGAATAAGAATGGGTATGCAAAATGGGTATTGTAAATATGGGGGAAATAGGTACTATGGGATAGGACAACTCCATTTTGGGGGCAATAAGGTTGTTAATCTCTCTATGATAACAGGCAGTTCTTGAAGGAGAATGGACCGCATTCCAAGGTTGACTCCCAAGTCCAAGACTGACGTGGAGTTTAGGGGTTGACTCCCAGGTCTCCAGGCAGGCAAACAACTCCCAGCCAGGTTAGAATGTGCTTTCTTTAATCAGAACAAATCAATCACGGATAACAGAGCATGACTGATATTTCTTATAATTATAGCTAGTCTCCGCTATTCTATTTCTGCCGGGAACGGAGTGAGCTATGTGGAGAGGGTCACTGACAGGGGTGGGTTTCTGTGGTGGAGGGTAAGAGCCAGGGAAATACACCCCCCAACTCACTCTGCTCTACCCTCCAACCTCCAGCCAGCACTCCCCCTTGGCTTAAATCCAACCAGAATCCAAAAGGCAAGGAAGCCCGTGGCTGCATGTGAGAGGCGCTTCTCCCAGGGCTCAGGGCTCCTTGAGAAGAATGTGGGTGAAGAATCTAGACCCAGAAAGACCCAGCACTCCCCCTCCTCCTCCTGACTTTCTTCTAGTGGAGGGTTTCTGTCTCACCTATTCTCCTGGGTGTTCTCTCGATGTTCTAACCATGCCTTGTCAGTCTCCTCTGTCTTCTGAAATGTCTTGCCCTAGAGCAGTGGTTGGCAAACTCATTAGTCAACAGAGCCAAATATCAACAGAATAACTATTGAAATTTCTTTTGAGAGCCAAATTTTTTTAAACTTAAACTATATAGGTAAGTATATTGTTATTAACTTAATTAGGGTACTCCTAAGGCTTAGGAAGAGCCACACTCGAGGGGTCAAAGAGCCACATGTGGCTCTCAAGCCGCAGTTTGCCGACCATGGCCATAGACCCTCTGTACTATTCTTTTTTTCTTCTCTCTCTCTCTCTCTCTCTCTCTCTCTCTCTCTCTCTCTCTCTCTCTCTCTCTCTTTCTCTCTCTCCTTTCTTTAGCAATTTCATTTCCCCCAAGGCATCCACTATAACCTCCTACGATCCAGGTCTACATCTTCAACTTTGACCTCTCACTCACCTTTTGCTGACTTCTCATTGAACTCTAACCCCGCGAGTCATCCCCGTTCAATTTCCCACAAGGAAAATGTGAGTGCCTCAAACACAACACATCCAAACAGAACTCATGCTCTTCCCCCTCAGACATGTCCCCCTCCTCATTGACCGCAGGCACCTTCGACTTCTTTCTTTCCTTCACAGTCTCGCTACTCAAAGGGTGGTTCACCCTTACCCCGGAATCACAATCTGCATTTGAGCAGATCCCCAGGTGGCACACACACAGGAAGGTGTGGACGTGCTAGTTTACAGCATGTATCACAACCACGCCTCCTTCCATTTAACACGGTGTTAACATGGACCAGACTTAGAGGCTTAACACTGAAACAGAAAGAAGTCAACTCCGCACAAACAGGACCCTGTGGGATCTCCTCCGCCTCCCGTCCTCTTTGTCTTAGAGGAGCTGCCTTAAGGAGGAGGGTGTGCTTAGGCTCCTATTGTTTTAAGAAATCCTAACCTTTTTCTTCTTTTTTTAAAATATAGTTTTCCTTTCTTTCTTTCTTTCTTTCTTTCTTTCTTTCTTTCTTTCTTTCTTTCTTTCTCTCTTTCTTCCTTCCTCCCTTTCTTTCTTTCTTTTAAGAGAGAGAGGAAAGGAGAGGAAGAGGGAAATAGAAACATCGATGAGATAGAAACATGGATCAGCTGCCTCCTGCATAGCTCCTATTGGGGATCAAGCCAGCAAACCGGGTATGTACCCTGACTAGGAGTCCCCACCATGCTCACACACATGCACTAACATGCACTTCCACATGCATGCACACACCCATATACACCTGCACACGCAGGCTGATGCATTCACACACATATGTACTCCCATACACTCACACATACACATTTGCATTGCACACACACAACACAGCCACAGGAACTCTGGCCACTTTCCCCTGATGTTGATGGGGAACTCCAGAAGTTAAAAGTATTTTAGCTTCAGATCTATAGCTAATAGGCTTGGTAATTAAATGCGTGAAGAAAGCTGTTGTTCCAGGGACCGGCATGTATGACCTGCCCTGACTTCAGGAGACCCACAAGCAACTAGACTTTTGTGTCCCAGGAGGACTGCAGGCCACCAAGATCCTATCTGAGCAGGTGACCAAGACCGCGTCTGAGCCGAAAGAGACGTCTGCAGCCCAGGCCACAGATAAAGAATCACGGGTCATCAGGTGAAGGGATGTCCGGAAAATCACCCGATTGCAGCTCTTCTCTGATTACCCTTTTCCCTGCATTCCAAGAATCCCAAACCCCTTTACCTACACCTCTCTTCTCCTCCTTATAAAAAGGTCAGCTTCAGATGAGATGGAAGATGGTTGTAGGGTACAGAACCTGCCGTCTTCTCAGATCACCAGCCATCTGAATAAATCGCCCATAAGAATCAATCCTCGTCTCGTCTCATCGGTTCTGGTAGCACAAATGCCGACTCTTCGGGTTTCAATGTCCCCGGCATGGCCTCCTGCTCTCCAGATCCATCCACCTGGGCGCCCGCAGAGCCCCTGCTGCCTCCCCACCCCCAGCCCCTCCACTCCAGGCACAGTGCTCATTCTAAAGTGCAAGCCTAGTTGTCACTCTTGCTGGAAACCCTCGCACCGTAGCCAGGCAAACACTCCCCATCCCTGAGCACCCTGTGTGCTCTCATCCTCTGGCACTTTCCATAGAGAAATCAAAAGTCTTCTTCTCAAGTGACTAATTCTGATTTGTCCAGACCCGGCCTCCTCCGGCTTCCTCGGTGCCTCCCACCTGAGGCGGCTGCTCCTCTCCTCAGGCTCTGGGCCCCCAGGGCAGGGAGGCAGAGCTCCGCTGTCATCCCATCCTCCTCCCCGAGGCTGCGAGAGCTCCTCCCGGCCTGGACCTGCCATGTGTGACTGTGCTTTCAGTGTCCATAGCCCCCAAAGCCTGGAGCCCAGCAAACACTGCTGGTTATGGGACAGTGTGGGCAATACCGCTCTCCCACCCCAGGTGATCCCCCAGAATCAACCGCAGTCAGAGGATCCCCAGCGCTCACAGGAAACACCAGCCCCCCCAAAAGGACCCCACCATCTCCTGTTCCCAGTGGCGAACCGAGGGACCTGGACGCTGTAGGCCTTGTCCTTCGAGTTGGAACTGCAAAGCCAAGAACAAAACCCACAGTATGATCCTTGCAAGAAGCCAGCTCCTCTGCTGGCACCACTCATCCAGACCGCCTTGTCCAGCACCTGGGCCTGTGCGGGGGGGTGGGGAGGGGCGTCCTAGCGATGGCCCAGCTCCCCCTGAAGTGCTCCTTCTACTTCCTCAAATAGGAACACCGTGCTCTTTCCAAAAGGCAGGAACGCTGGGGAGGAGGAGGTGGCCGGCCCAGGAATAAAGACCCAGATTCGCTTTCCCCAGGAGGAGACATTTGTCTAGACTGGTCATCGTCTTGCAGGTAGCACGCCCCAGGCCCCCAGGAGCTTGAGTCTGAGAGTTGCCTGTGAGGGCCAGCACCACAGGGACCCGTGAGGGAAGTGGACGAGGACGTGTGAAATGAGCCGAGACGGGGAGTGAGTGGAAATGCATCTGGCCTTGGACAGGTGCCTCAGTTGGTTGGGTGTCATCCGTACACCAAAGGGCAGTGGGTTCAGTCCCCGGTCAGGGCACATACCTGGGGTGCGGGGTTGAATCCCCAGACGGGGTACATAGGGAGGCAACCTATCAATATTTCTCACATCAATGTTTCTCTCTCTCTCTCATTAATGTTCCCCCCCCCCCTCATACATCAATGTCTCTCTCTCTGTCTCCTCTCCTCTCCTCCCATTCCCTCTCCTCTCTTCTCCCTAAACATATCCTCGGCTGAGGATTAATAAAAACACGAGTTCTGTCCACACAACCGCTGCCTACATACACAAAGAGGCCAGTCCTCTCCATCAGCCTTCTCTGAATCCCAGGCTCCATCTAAGCAGATGCCATGGACACCAACATCAAATGTCCATGGACTTAGGGAAAGCCGCCGTGGACGGCGCCTGCAGGGAGACTGTGGAGGCTCACCCTGTAAGAACTGACCAGGCCTCCGCCCTCAAATCAACGCGCTCTACCCTGGCTGGGTACCGCCGGGGGTTAAAGGAATTGGACAACAGTTCTTGCTCTAGAGAAACATACATCACATTGGAGGCAGGGCAGAAGGGGAATAAAGAACCCCCGAGGCAGGATGTGGCCAGAAGCTAAACTGGGTGGCACCGCTGTCAGCTGCTCTGAAACTTCAGAGAAGAAAGGGAAAGAGCCGTGTGGATAGAAATGGGAAGGCTCAAGAAAAAAGAAAAGAAAAGAAAGAAAAAAGAAAAGAAAAAGGGAGGCTCAGGAAGGGGCCCTCGGAAGGCTGGGTCCGTGAGGGCGGGAGGGCACTGCAGAGGGACCAGCTCGGGCCAGGGCACCGAGTGTGGCTCGTTGTGGTGTGTCTGTAGCAAAGACATGCATTTCTGCTGGTTAACTGCTTACGGCTTATTTTGACTAATGATTCACTTTGAAACCAGCCCCGCCAGGGCTCCATGCGGCCCAGGGGCCCGGCTGGTGAAGTCATCTCTCTTGCCCATCCGTGTAAACACGTCACAGAGCAGAGCCAAACCACTGGGAGCTGGTGGGACCAGGCGAGGGGAGGCAGCCTTGGGACCAGCGCTCCCTCCCTCTTCAAGGTCCCGGGAGGAAACCAGGCCCTTCTGTCTGTGTGCAGTGTCACCATCTCACCACCTGAGCTTGAAAACACAGACGGTGACGCTGGTGGGAAAGAGCTGCAGAGAAGCCTGGAGAACTGCTCAGAGCTATCGGCAAATTTACCCACCTCTTCACCTTTGACTGATTTTTTTCTTACTTTTTTTTCTTTATTGATTAAGTTATTACATATGTGTCCATATCCCCCCATTGCCCCCAACCCCCCCAATCCTGTCCTCACCCTCACCCCCTGTTGTCTGTGTCCATTGATTTTCCTGATTGACCGAAGTTCCCTGCAAGATGAAGTGCCCTGAGCCCAAGGAAATCTCTGTGTTGGGGGGCTTCCAACATGGCTCCCAGTGACCCCCACCTCCTGGGAGGGACCTGGAGACATACTTCAAATGAGGAGAAAATTGTCAAAAAGTGAGGGGATGTTACTTCTGAGATGATAAGACGGACTTCCGCCTGGCTTACCTTCCACTCTCTCTGGTGCCTCTTGCTCAGCGATTTTCAACTGCTGTGCCACCAGGATTTCCCCCCATTCCCAAGGGCACATCTCATGGCTCTGCTCTGCTCTCCATCTACAACACAACCGCCCGGAGGGCTCCCCACGTTGTAAGCACCTGGACACGAAGCCGGGGCCCCGGGGAGCACAGCTCAGGGCGGCCTGCGGCCCCCAAGGACCTCAGAGGCGAAGTGGGAAGCGCCCTGGCAGGCCCGCGGCACCCACAGGCCCGCTGTGTCCAGGCGACACGCGCAATCTGCGCGCATCTAAGAAGGGAGGTGAGTTTTTCTGAAAATCGTAGCGTTATCCGTGCAGTTTCCTGCCTATACCACGTTTTCAGTTTGCATGCATGAGAAGGTTTAAATCGCATTCGATTTATTTCATTTCAACCGTTTTGTTTTGAACTTTTGGCAGGTGTGGTCACAAATAATTTCAAGTAATAGCTATATTTTCTTTTGACTGGAAAGAGTTATTATTATTTTTTTTTTTTTAGGCAACAGCATTCCATTTGAAATGGACACGTTTCTAATAAAAACACGCAACTTCAAGGAGAGCGAAGAAAGCGATGCCAGTGCACCGCCTGCTGCTTCGCCCAGCACGGCAGCAGCTGACACTCGAGCAGCACCTCACTGCCCCGCGTCCTCCTAAAGCTGAATTAGAAATGATGTTCACCATCACGACAAAGATGATCGTGACTCGGCTTTTCACCCAGTGAAGAAAATCCGCCGCGTCCCACATGTGTCGTTTGTGGAGAAAAATTCGCAACCAACTTATGGTTCCAAGTGAACGCCAACAAGGTGTGTTGCTTGTTTTGCTCCATCCTCATGGGTGGGAGGTGGCATCTCACTGTGGTTTGAGGTGCATTTCCCTGTGATTAGCGATGTTTAGGATTGTTCCCTGGGCTTATTGATCATTTGTATAGAAGATATGGGTTTCTGAGTTGTCAGCAGACGGGTGCCAATGTCACAGGTGATCCTTGCTGCTGCTTTCCCATCCAATCTTCATCACCTCCTTCTTTCTTATTCAGATCTGCTTGTCCCCAGCTAGGTCACTCACTAATGACACCCTGGAGCCAGGGAGGACGTGGGACCTTGTTCCGCCGCGGGGTGCTGGGGGGACTCCTGAGACAGCATTTATGAAATGCAACGGACTCAGCCAGCATCCTCCTTTTGGCTTTGCTTGTTCCCCTTCTCCTTCCTCCTGCCTGGAAGGTAGACGTGATGCCTGGAGATGTGGCAGCCATTTTGCTCCCCAGGGAGAAGAGCCACACGCTAATGCTGGCGAAGCAGGCTTTTAAACAGAGCCCGGGCAACCCTGGACTGAAAGCCTTCCCCAAACTCTGTCACAGGAGACAGCTGAGCCTCTTGCTTATATCAGCCACCATCTGTTGGGTTACATGCAGCCTAACTAACGTATCACAGGAGTGGGTCTGCTCCGGTGAGTGCATAGAGGACAGAACAGAGAGAGCGCTGCCCTGGGAAATGCTGGGAGACATAGAAGGCAGTGGAGGAGTCTGTCAGATCAGGGATTGACTGGGAATGACTAGTGAATGGGGAAAGCATGAAGTTATGATAGCAAATGAATGAAGGAAAGACAGCATTCAAGAGAGAGAATGCCAGCGCACTAGAAGTTATAGCAGTGATGGCGAACCTATGACACGTGAACTCATTTTTTTGGTTGATTTTTCTTTGTTAAACGGCATTTAAATATATAAAATAAATATCAAAAATATAAGTCTTTGTTTTACTATGGTTGCAAATATCAAAAAATTTCTATATGTGACACGGCACCAGAGGTAAGTTAGGGTTTTTCAAAATGCTGACACGCCAAGCTGAAAAGGTTCGCCATCACTGAGCTATAGAGACACCCAGTAAGGGAATGGAACCGCGCAGAAACGCCACTTCTTTAACGTGCGCCCTTTCTCCTTTCTGTCTGACCCCTTAGGACAGTGGTCGGCAAACTCATTAGTCAACAGAGCCAAATATCAACAGTACAACGATTGAAATTTCTTTTGAGAGCCAAATTTTTTTAACTTAAACTATATAGGTAGGTACATCGTTATTAACTTGATTAGGGTACTCCTAAGCTGGCCTTTGCTGAAAACGTCCTCAATCTGATGGAGGTACGTTCGCTGAGGTCGACCCCTTCCAACTCTCCCATCACACTCGTCTTGTATACTTGTTTCAGATAGACGAGTGTGGATGGGAGAGTTGGAAGGGGTCGACCTCAGGGAACATACCTCAAAACAATGTACCTCCCCCGCTCTGCGTATCCTGCGGCCCGCCTGCGCCACGTCTCCTGTCGCCCGACCGACCGACACCCCCCACTTCTTCTAAGGCCACTTCTTCAAAATAGACTCGCACAGGCCGAAAACTGACTTCTGCGCATGGGCCACGAAGTTTCAGTCGCACTGTATGTGCGCGCCCGCACGTGGAATTTGTGGAAGAGCCACACTCAAGGGGTCAAAGAGCCGCATGTGGCTCGGGAGCCGCAGTTTGCCAACCACTGCCTTAGGACATCAGGTTCTGATTAGCATCGAACTGAAGCACGGAGCCTCAGGGATGTCACCTGCAGGGACAGGGACAAGCTGACCCTAACGTCTTGGCTTCAGTTTTTTCAGCCCCAGGCCCCTGAATGCTGAGCAACCCTACCGGCCACAAGCTCATGCAACCAGACAGAACAAGGCTGTGGCTGACCTCAGGACCTGGTGCAACGATCAGCGACTCCCTACCTCCACCCCAGCTCCTTTAACAACCATGAGGAATGATTTTTCCCCCTTAATAACCCGTCCCCTGGAAGCCATCGGGGAGCCAGGCTTTGAGCACTAGCTTACCTGTGACTCCAGGTTTGGCGCCATTTCCTCAGCTAACATACCCCTGCCTTCTTGGCTGCAAACTCCTGTTTGTGTTTCATTGGGTTTTGATGCACGCAGACAAATGTACCCCTTTATTCCCCTAACACAGCGGTTCTCAACCTGTGGGTCGCGACCCCTTTGGGGGTCAAATGACCCTTTCACAGGGGTCGCCTAAGACCATCGGAAAACACATATATAATTACATATTGTTTTTGTGATTAATCACTATGGTTTAATTATGTTCAATTTGTAACAATGAAATTGGGGGTCACCACAACATGAGGAACTATATTAAAGGGTCGCGGCATTAGGAAGGTTGAGAACCACTGCTTTAAGTGGAGCGTAGAGTCCCAAAGCTACCTCAACACCCAGGAATTCAGACTTCTTTTGAATAACCAGATTCAACTTCCAAATCAGGGCAAAAATTCTTCTCACCTTGGACCACATCTAAACTACAGCCGGAGACAAAGGTTCCCTGGTCACACCCCAGCCTCACTGACCTCAGCTGTATTCCTTGTGCCAAAAGGGGTAGCAGCCAAAAAGAAACGAGGTGTGAGAGAACAAATTTTAAGGAGAAGGATATTTACAGATAGATTCACCTTTCAACGCTGGAGCTATGAAGCCAGGAAAGTTGCAATTTGCAATCAAATGTCAGACATGTAGACTCCTGGCTGAGGAGTATAATTGTGTCAGCTTCCTGAGTTGTATTCTCAAAACCAGCCTGGTGGGCACAAGATGGGCTTTAGCCACCAAAATGTAGGAAAGAGAGAAAGCATAAGGCTTTACACAACTGTAGGAGGGCTTTCCGTGTTGTGTAAGTCCAATGCCTAATTCAACACCTTAGGGAGGTCATCCATCAGCCAGGAACTCATTTCCAGGCTGCTCCTCCTTTCACAAGAAGGCAGGACTCCCATCTGGGCTGGCGTGGCTCAGTGGTTGAGTGTGGACCCATGAACCAGGAGGTCATGGTTGGATTCCCAGTCGGTGCACATGGCCGGGTTGCGGGCACAATTCACAGTGTGGGACATGGAGGAGGCAGCCAATCAATGATTCTCTCTCATCATTGATGCCTCTCTCTCTCTCTGTCTCTCTCTCTCTCTCTTTCTCTCCCCCTCCTTCCCTCCCTCCCTCTTCCTTCCTCTCTGAAATCAATAAAAATATATTGAAAAAAACAAAACAAACAGAAGGCAGGACTCCCCACTCAGCTCTCCCAGGCTACAGCCCATTTCCTGGATCCAGCTAAGGAGGCAGAAAGACACCACCGAAATCTAACGGATACAAGGAAACTCAGTTTTCAGTCTAGAGCAAATTGCCCCACAGACACCAGCTCATTTACTCCTGCCTTGACCCTAAGTGGAAGGCAGAGGGCTGCATCTTGCAGGTGAATATTTATCTCTGTGTTCAGAGTATTCTTGAGAATTTTCTGAGCAAGTCGGGGGGAGGAAGCTGGTTCAGAGAACTACCATGCTTGCCCCATCGCTGTGACTTACTGTGGCCCCAGAGAAATACAGTTTGGTTCTTGCTATCACCGCCCTTTGGTATCTTCAAGCGCCCCCTTGTGGTCACTGCGCGCCCCAGCAGCTTCGGTCGCGGCACCATCCCCAGTTATCCTAGCCACACCCGGGGGTGCCGCAGACACAAAGATGTGACAAGCTGAGCCCCTCTGACACCTGTCCTTCCAAAGCAGGAATCATCGACGGCGGCATCTACCGCCTGGCCCGTCGCGACTGAGGCTCCAGGAACAGGTGGAGGTGGCGGCCAGGTGGGAGGAGCTGCGGGGGACCTCTGCCGCGCCCCTCCAGAGCCAGGTTCCAGAACGGTCGGTACCCGCAGAGCCTAGAAAAGTGCCTGAAGCACAGTGACTGTTAACCACGCATTTCTGGAAAGGGGGGCAGGGAAGGCCGAGGTGCTGGAGAGAAGGGGCGGGGAGAAGGGCTTGGAGGCGGCCTGCCCAGTGCCGCTGGGTCTGCAGCGCGAGATGCTCCTAAGGATGGCTCTTCGCTTCTGCTCTCTAGACGCGGTCTGGACCCATCACCACCTCCAGCCTCCCAGGGCAATCACACCCCGCAGGGGGGGGGGGGGGGGGTAGGAAGAAGAATAAAGGCCTTGCCTGGTGGCTACATTCCTTCCTTCGACTCCCGCGGGATTTTCCCAATGAAACAAGGACAAACTGGGACGACCCTGCCCCCTGGTGGCTCCTTCCCGTCACAGCAAGTGTTTTAATCCTGGGCGCCATTCAATTTTTCCTAAGAGATTTTATTAACAACTTGGATGCTCTGTCCATGGAATGACCCGTTGCTTCCTCCCGGGCACCCCACCTTGGGGTGAGTTCAAGAGGCTCACAGTAACAGCACAAAATGGCACTTTTATGCTTTAGCCCCACCTGCAGAATTGTGGGTACTGTGAATCCCCACAAGTTCCAACCAATTCGTTCTACATATCCCAGGGAGCCTGGGCTGCCTGTGACTGCCAACATTTCCTCTTGCTAAGGTGACCCCTTCTCTGCCCTTTGCTCTTCCTCTTTGCCTAATACTCTCCTGTCTGAGCCTCATGAATAAGACTCCACTGCTCTGACCCCGTGAGCTCTGCCTCACTTACAGTTGTCTTTTACCTCTAACCATAAGCCACTGTTCTGAGGCAAGTGGGTGCTAACTTCTGACACCTCCTTCTGTAAGGCCCTGGTGCAAATAGCTGCTGTCAGTATTATTCCACTGCTTTCCCCAAGGTTCTCCAATTAGACTCTCAAAACTAAACCCCCTACCCTAGCTGGTTTGGCTCAGTGGATAGAGCGTTGGTCTGCAGGCTGAAGGGCCGTGGGTTCGATTCTGATCAAGGGCATATATCTTGTTTGCAGGCTCTGATCCCCAGCCCCAGTCTGGGTGCCTGCAGGAGGCAACCAATCATCTCACATCAATGTTTCTCTCTGTCTCTCCCCCTCCCTTCTACTCTCTCCAAAAATCAATGGGAAAATATCCTCAGGAGAAGATTAACAAACAGAAACCTAAAACCCCTGTTTGCAAGATGCCTCTTTTAACATTTTTTAATTTTTATTTTTGAAATTATGTATTTTATTTTACATATTGTTATTCAGTGAATTTTTTACTTTATTTTTATTGACGTTTTATTGTTGACAGATGTCCCTATTCCTCCCACCTTTGCCCATCTTCACTTCACCCCCACCCACACACACCCCCTTTTCCTCTGGCCATCACCACACTGTTTTCTGTGTTTGTGAGTTATGCATATATGTTCTTTGGCTAATCCCTTCATCTTCTTTCATCCTGTCCCTCTCAATCCCTTCCCCTCTGTGACAGCTGTCTGTTCCATGCATTCATAAGTCTGTCTCCACTTTGTTACTTTATTTTGTTCATTGGATTCCACATGAGATCATATAGTACTTGTTTTCCTCTGACTGGCTTATTTCACTTAGATAATGCTCTCCAGTTCCATCCATGCTGTTGTGAATGGTAAGAGTTCTTTCTTTTTTACAGCAGAGTAGTATTTCATTGTGTAGATGTACCACAGTTTTTTATCCACTCATCTAATGATGGGAACTTGGCCTGCTTCCAAATCTATTATTCCAAATCTTGGTTAATCCACTCATCTGCTGATGGCACTTAGGCTGTTTCCAAATCTTAGCTATGGTAAATGTGCTGCTATGAACACAGGGGTGCATATATCCTAATTGGTTTTTCTAGTTTCTTGGGATATATTCCTAGAAGTGGGATTACTGGGTTAATGGGAGTTCCATTTTTATTCTTTTGAGGAAACTCCATACTGTTTTCCACAGTGGCTGCACCAGTCTGCATTCCACCAGCAGTGCATGAGGGTTCCCTTTTCTCCACATCTTCAACACCTGTGTTTGTTGATTTATTGGTAGACATTCTGGCAGGTGTGAGATGATACCTCTTGTGGTTTTAATTTGCATGTATCCGATGATTAGTGATGAAGAGCATTCTTTCATATGTCTATCGGCCATCTAATATTTTATTTTATTATTATTTTTTAAATATATTTTATTGATTTTTTACAGAGAGGAAGGTAGAGGGATAGAGAGTCAGAAACATCGATGAGAGAGAAACATCCATCAGCTGCCTCCTGCACATCCCCCACTGGGGATGTGCCCGCAACCCTGGTACATGCCCTTGACCGGAATCGAACCTGGGACCCTTCAGTCGGCAGGCCGATGCTCCATCCACTGAGCCAAACCGGTTTCGGCATGCCATCTAATATTTTAAACAAACAGTTCTCTCAGATATCTCCGAGAGAGAGAAATGTTTAATTGGTTCTAAAGGGAAAAAGCAGAGAATGAAGACATCTGGATCCCAGCCCTAGTGGTCACCGTCCAGCTGTGCCCCTGGAGGTCATGTTGTACCTGTCAAAATAGCAAGTGATAAGGAGGCGCCTGGAAGGGTAGGGTCTGTGGTGTTCATGGAGGGGAGAGGGGATCAGGGGGTCTCGGAGGAAAAGAAACTTGAAAAAGAGACAGTGGAGCAGAGGATGAGAGAGTGAACATGGCATGTTGTCACAGCCTCACCCACTCCAGGAACTGAACCCTGTAGTATCTCAAATGTCTGCAACTTTTTTTGGGGGGGGGGGTGACCAGAGAAGAGCTTATTGGGGCCAAACATGGCCCTGAGGAGAGGACCCAATCCAGACCTGCAGGAAGAAAACACGGATTTGTTCCCCAAACACAGAGCAAAATGTTTTCCTGAGAAGTTTCAGAAATGCCCAGACACCAAGGTACTGGGGTTGTGAGGGGTCCTGAAGTTTGGGTAATAGAGCTAAACAGAGTGGCTGCTCCCAGAGATAGCAGGGACATAATCCTGGTTAGTCTGGGTCACTGGAGTCCTGGGCTCCCTTGGAATAGAACCAGTTTATCCATTAGGGAAACCCTGGGAGGGCATCAGTAGAGAAGTGTGGTGCTCACAGCTGATAGGGACCCCCAGTGCTCCGTGCTGGCTTTGAAGACCAAGTGAAGAGACCCCACAGGCTGCTCTGAGCCTCTGGGCAGGTGTAGAGATGTGTCCAGATATCCAGGAGAGAGAACACTGCAAAGAGCTTTCCCCAAGCTCGTGGAGATCTCTGATCACTCCATGTTCCCAGGGAAAGGATGCCTGGAAGCTCTCTTTCATTCAGTTCCCTAATGTGCCAAAACCTGGGCATGAAAGCTGGATCCAGCGATTTCTGCGGCTAGATCTGCCCCTGCTTTTCCCGTTACAGGATCCAATAAGGGTTTTTCGTTACTCATAACCACCTGAGTCCTCTCACAATACAGGAGCTTGTTAAGACTTCACACGATTCGATACAGGCCAAGAGGAGGGCGACATCTCAGGCGATGGCCGTAAGAGGTGTGGTCGATTGTGAGGGCTCTTAAGAGAGACAGAAAAGTCGGGGGGTGGAGTACAGTTAAGTCAGTCATGTGAACTGAATTAAAATGTCAGTCTACTTCTGAATGATCAGTGCAGGCTTGTCCAACAGACTTCAGATCTGGGAAAAGCCCATTTTACATTTTTATACTGCAGGTTAATCTCTCTTCCCATCACTAAACACCCCTTATCCCGGCACTTCAAGATATCAGTACTTAACATTTAATTCTAAAGTGTATTGGGTGCCTAAATACAACCACACATCATAATAAAGTTCTACCCAAGTCTAACTGGCATGAACTAGCTACACACAAAGAGAAGAGGCCCTTGTGGATTGAGGATTATTAAATATGAAGTATGTTTGTCAGGAAAAACCTTTGTTTATATAAACAGTAGAAACACAGCCATGGCAACCCTGCTTGGTTTGCTCTGCAGTCCAGAAAGGCCTCCCAGCCAAATACCCGCCTCCTTTTTCACTGCTAGCCTAAAAATTTTTTTAAAAGATCTCCAGCCAAAATTCCATGATCTGCCTGGTTTCCAGGCTCAGAAAATATCATTTACAAAGTGCCGGGGAACCAGTTGAAGCCACTGCCAAAGGTTCTAAATGAAAGCTCATTTCTCACATACACACTCACACACAAAGATGCATGTTGTTTGCCAACTACAGTATGCTTTCCCTTCCTTATGTAACCCAAGTTTCCTTGGGCCCCACAAGCCGGCAGGACCAATGAAATCACATAAAAGACCAGCAGTAACCCATAGTTCATCTGGGTTCTCCCACCTGTTCACAGAGGCCTTCAGCCTCCTAGGACGTGCTCCAGAGTAGTGTAGGGGGTGTCCTTAGATGTGCCTCTGAATAAATCCTCTCCCTGCAGTAGTGTCCACAGGGTACCCCAAAACCCTTAGGGGGGTCAGGGCACTTTGTGGGGTGGTGGAACTGAGAACCCTTCATCTCCCTGTGTGTCTCACTCAATAAACACATCCCAAAACAGGCTGCTGTGCCCCGCCTTATCTTACTGACATTTTTAGTGAAAGATTCCCCTTCTATCCAAAGAAAACAGCCACCCATCCAGGAGCTGGTCTAAGTGGTGGCACCAGACTCTTCTCAGAATTACCATCCCCTCCAGGAGGGATGGTCAGTCATCCTGCCTAATCAGCAAGAGGCTGCCCAGGCCTCATCCAAGTAGGCTTGTGGGGAGTCCCAGCCCACCCACTCAGACACAAACATGTCCGGCCCCACTAACACCTAAAGAGGGACACCTGATCCATCAGCAAGAGAGGCCATTAAAGAATTCAGCCCTAGCTGGTTTGGCTCAGGCCCATGGACTGAAGGGTCCTGTGTTTGATTCCGGTCAAGGGCACATACCTAGGTTGCAGGCTCCATCCCCGGCCCTCATTGGGGGTCATGCAGGATACAACCAATCAATGTGTCTCACATAAATGTTTCTCTGTATCTCTCCCTCCCTTCCACTCTCTCTAAAAATCAATAGAAAATATCAAGTGAGGATTCACCAAAAAATAAATAAAAGAATGCAGCAGGCCCGGCCGGCATGGCTCAGTGGTTGAGCATCAACCTATAAACCAGGAGGTCACCATTCGATCCTGGTCAAGGCACATGTCTGGGTTATGGGCTTGATCATGTGTGGGTTATGTAGGAGGCAGCCAATCAATGATTCATCATTGATGTTTCTCACTCTCCCTTCCTCTCTGAAATAAAAAATTTAAAAAAAGTCCCTGTGAGCCCTAGCCAGTTTGGCTCAGTGGGTAAAGTGTAGGCCTGTGGACTGACATGTCCCGGGTTCGATTCTGGTCAAGGGCACATGCCCGGGTTGCAGGCTTGATCCCCAGTAATGGGCATGCAGGAGGCAGCCGATCTATGATTTTCTCTCATCACTGATGTTTCTATCCCTCCCTCTCCCTTCCTCTCTGAAAGCAATAAAAATATATATATTTTTTAAAAATTTTAAGTCCCTGTGATATCCAGCAGGGATAGCCGCACTCTTGCCTGCGGCAGGTGATCTGGGCCAGGCCCTGGGGAAAGGATTGCTCTACTCCAAGAGAAAAGTCAACTGACATCAGATTATTTTCCTACAGCTTTTCCCACTTCTTAACATTTGCCACATTGTATTCCACGTTCCAATTTTCAAAAGGACAGGAGCATTACTAATATTTTTTTTTAAAGTAAAATTAACTGGAGTCAAGAACTTTATTATCTCCAAATGTATAAAGCATGAGATTTATGGCTGAGCATCAAGTATGGCCTTTACCTGAAACGTTCTCCTTGAGCAGGGGTCCTCAAACTACGGCCCGCGGGCCACATACAAATACAAATATTGTATTTTTTCCCGTTTTGTTTTTTTACTTCAAAATAAGATATGTGCAGTGTGCGTAGGAATTTGTTCATAGTTTTTTTAAAACTATAGTCCAGCCCTCCAACGGTCTGAGGGACAGTGAACTGGCCACCTGTTTAAAAAGTTTGAGGACCCCTGTGAGAGACCAGGGAAATCGGACCTGCAGAGATTGGGTGCTGTTGCAATATATCCAGTAAGTTTGGTCAAACTTAAATTTTTCTTTCTCTCTTTTTTAAAAAACTTGGCTTACTACAGTTTTATTTAAGTTTTTTAAGTTCTTAATAGAGAATAAATAATACCTGTCTCATTTACCTACTTCTCATTCACCATTTCTAATTTACCCATTCTTCAGTGACCTATGGACTTTCCAAAAGTTGTCTCATTAATATAAAAACCACCTTTATGGTGCTCATCACTTAGACAATTCCAAGGGTTTGAGGAGCTCTGTGCCAGAAACTGGACAAAGCCAAATACATATTTGTTATTAAGTCACAATACAATACTATACAAGGTACTTCTGCTCTTATTTTACTCAGATTTGGGTCTATAGGAGCACAGGGTGTCACCTCCCATACAATGATCTGAACAATAGACTTCAGTTGGTCAACCCACAAATATACAGGTAAATGATTACTGAAAATTGGAATGAACGTTCTCCCCATCAGGGAGACAGAGCCAGGGCTCACACACATTCTTGCATGAGGTTGTACAATGAACCCCATGAAGCTACGATATCTAAAGATTTTTCTCAAAGTGTGGGCCTCCACCATCCATATCCAGATCATCTTTACTAAAAATGCAAATTACTGGGCTCCAACTCCACCCACCGAATCACAGCCTCTGCCATTGACCTGAGAATCTGCACTTTTTACTTGGCTCCTCGGGCCTCCATCTCCCCAGCCTTCTAGTAGCTGTGTCAGCCCAATTCCCCATATTAAATCCTTTTCCACCAAAAATGCCAGCAAGTAAAGGAAACTGAAAGAAAAAAAAATAAGGAAAAAAAGCTATTTAGAATATAACTTAGGTCGGCAAGTATTTTATTAAGCTGCTACTATGGCAAAGTCATTGTGCTTAGGCACTGAGAAGTATGTATGTTGTTTAAGCAGAGTATGATCTGTGTACCTGAACTGCACAAGGTGAGAATGGAAAAGCAAGAGTTGGCTAATCAATTGTGTGACAGGCTTATCCATTTAAACATTGATCCAAGTTTTGAAGCATCCTATTTGGGCACAAGCCAAATCATGACAGATCCTTTAATTTTAAAAATAATAACATTTAAAAAATCAGCCTTACCTTCTGACAGGGTGATTGTCAACATGCCCAGTGCTGCCCATACTTAGTTTCAACATACTGAGCCAAAAATAACAACAACAACAATAAAATTTGAGAACCATCAACTTAAGAAGATCACACTTTGGGAAGATCAAGTTGATGAGACCAATGTTTCCGTAAGTCAGCTAGCTTCTCTGTTCCGGGCAACAGTTGTGGTCCTTCATTCCTGTGTACGTCACAGGAAGAACCAGGAATTTACAAACAAACTCATACATATCGACTCTACTGAGAAAACAACTCAAAGCACCTAAGTTTCTAATATGTCAGTAAAGTCTATCCTGCATTCAGAGGCCAGAGTATTTTTCCACTTCACTTAAAGCATAAAAAAAAGACTACATATATGAAGAAGTTTCAAAATTAATTTTCTTTCAAACAAGGAAATGCTTTAAACTTTAGTAACTACACATGGGTCCAAGTTTATAACCAAGAACATAAGATAGAAATCCTACAAAGACTTCTGACAGTTCCTAGGTTTCTACATAGCAGCAGTAAAAGTAAAATCAACAATCCGTTTACATTTTATTCCAAGGATAAATATAAAATTAAGAGATAAAATTCAAGCCCTAACCAGTTTGGCTCAGTGGATAGAGCGTCAGCTTGCGGACTCAAGGGTCACAGGTTCAGTTCCGGTCAAGGGCATGTACCTTGGCTGCGGGCACATCCCTAGTGAGGAATGTGCAGGAGGCAGCTGATCGATGTTTCTCTCTCATCGATGTTTCTCTCTATCCCTCTCCCTCTCTGTAAAAAAGTCAATAAAATATATTTTTAAAAAGAGATAAAATTCAAAGCAAATATGCTTAACATTTCAAAACACGTCTAAATACAGAGGGTTTAAAAAAAATACACCTACAAGCCCCATGAATCAAACTAGCTAGACATTCAAATCTAACAGAAAGACACGAATTTAATGCAATTTTGCCTGCCCCCAAACTAAAATCCTTTATTGTCTCAGGTATTTTCCATCCCATTGGCGGGGATGGGGAGGAGACAAAGCTTCCTAATGAGTGCCTCTCACATCGAACTTGCCATAGTGAAACCTCCATGACTGATGCCACACTGGCTTTTCCTAATGAGGAGAAGGGCCATTGACAGAATCAATCTGTAGTGATTCAGATACATCTAGACCTTTGCAGCCTGGATGTTGTATACAATATAAAATTAATTGACATAAGACTTTGGATTTCACAAATTAAGAATGTATTAGTTAAGCCTTAGCTGGTTTTTCTCAGTGGTTAGAGCGTCGGCCCTCTGACTGAAGGGTCTTGGGTTTGATTCTGGTCAAGGGCCCGGACCTCAGTTGCAGGCTCAATCCCCTGTCCCAGATCAGGGCACCCGCCAGTCACAACCAATCAATATGTATCTCTTACATTGATATTTCTCTCCCTCCCTCCCTTCCACTATAAAAAACAATGGAAAACATATCCTAGGGTGAGGATTAACAAAATAAACCAAGAGAATGTATTAGTTAAGAAACAAGGGATCGCCCTAACCGGTTTGGCTCAGTGGATAGAGCTTCGGCCTGCGGACTCAAGGGTCCCAGTTTCAATTCCGGTCAAGGGCGTGTACCTTGGCTGCGGGCACATTCCCAGTAGGGGGCGTGCAGGAGGCAGCTAATCGATATTTCTCTGTCATCAATGTTTCTAACTATCCCTCTCCCTTCCTCTCTGTAAAAAATAAAATATATTTAAAAAATAATTAAAAAAAGAAACAAGGGATCATTGGCCCTTTAGGTATAACAAATCTAGAATTCTGAATGAGTATTTACTTATACACTTTGGAAAATTCTGGCAATGTTCATTCTAAGCCCTCAGCATATTTATCTCCATTTCAAAACATACAAACCTGAGTGACAGAGACAAAAATTAACCAACCCCTAAAGATGCCCAGGATGTGCAATGTCTGTGAGTTCCATGATATACCTTATTTGGTGGCACTGGAGTTTGAATTGTTGGATGCTTCTAAATCATTCATTATATTGCAGAAATAAAAAACATATGAAAACATGCAATTGCTTTCATCCTAATAGGTGTAAAGTCTTTTTAATTTTATATAAACATATAGACAGGCAGACTGATAAATGAATGGAAACAAAATAACTATAATCCTATCCATAGAGCATTTCTCCACTGTTTATAAGCTCCATTCTTTTTTGTTGTTGTTGTTAAATATTTTATTGATTTTTTACAGAGAGGAAGAGAGAGAGATAGAGAGTTGGAAACATCCATGAGAGAGAAACATCGATCAGCTGCCTCCTGCACACCCCCCACTGGGGATGTGCCCGCAACCAAGGTACATGCCCTTCACCGGAATCGAACTTGGGACCTTTCAGTCCGCAGGCTGACACTCTATCCACTGAGCCAAATCGGTTAGGGCATATAAGCTCCATTCTTGATTCCACAGTTTTCAATTACACACCCACACATTTAAAAACCTCCTGAAATATAAAAAGGAAAACATGGCTATGTAACAGCATCCTCTATGAGAAAACTAGTGACCCTTGGAACCTGAGTCAATGAATCATGTTAATATGAAGTTCACAAATGTTTTTTCAATCTTAAAATAATCTCTTGTATACATGCTAACCAGAAAGATAAAAGTGAATTTATCTCGTTACATATATATTTCCAGGGAATGAGTCTAGTTAAATGACCTATCACCTGGCATCTCCTCTGATATTATTATAAGATTAGTTTACAGCTCTGGGATGCTTGTTAAGCTACTAAAGCTCCTACATCATTTTTGAAAGTGAGGGAGAACTATTTACCTTTGGATTAATGAAACTCAATAAGAACTTCGTTCCCGCATCCAAAAAAATGAAAGAATTTGTTTTTCCCTAAATGCCACTCCAATGAAAAGTGGCCTCTTAACTCAGGGAAATAGTTTCTTGGCCTTTAAATAAGCACGCAGTTTACTGACAGCCAACTGAGGAGGATTTAAAGACAATTACTCACTTAGGAGTAAAGCTGAATTTTATGTCAAAAATGTGTCCTGTGGAAAAAATGATCCCTGCTGGGTGGCAGCTCTACATTTTGCTACAGAGCAACACAGAGTGAGAGAGACAAGAGACTGGGCTCAATTCTCTGGGCAGGCAAAACAGCACATCTATTCATTCAAACCACCCTGGTATACCGGTATTCTGCAAAACACAGCAAGTGCTGTGAGCACTAAAGACAGAAATTATGGCTTGCTGTTTATAACAGGATCCTGTAAAAGGAATCTTTGTTCTATGATTAACAAATTGCCAGATCTACAGAAACTTTAAATTTGGAGTACAATTGACCCTTGAACAACATGGGGGGAAGGAGTGCTAATTCCCTCCACCCCAGTCAAAAAGCCACATGTAACTTCTGATTCCCCAAAAACGCAATAATTACTGTTGACCAGAAGTTTTACTAGTAACATAAAGTTGATTAACACAAACTTTGTATGTTTTATGTATTATACTATCTCATAATAAAGGAATCTAGAGAAAATGTTATGATCATAAGGAAGAGAAAATACATTTATAGTCTATTGAAAAAAATCTGCAATTCAGCCCAAACCCGTGTTGTTCAAGAGTCAACTGGGCATGCTGTCTTGCTACTCACCCATTTTAAATATCCTTCATTTGCAACTACCAATTAACTTAAAGTTACTGATCACTGGGTACCCTGGCAATTTGCTAGAAGCAACACATTATTAAAAAAAATTTTTAAGACTTGAGAAAGTACATGCATGCAGTATGACATCAGAAGAGTAGAGCCTTTCTAAAACACCTGTGAAGTTGGAGCAGAGACATGTCACTTTTGATTATATTAAATGCAATCATGTCTTCTTTCTAAAAGCAACAATAACGAATAAACTTTTAACATCAGAAATGTTTACTAACAATTCAAGTAAACATTGGCTACATTCTTAGTACAATACAATATTTGACACAATTACAAATATGTATGCATTTCAAATATTAGCAAATTGCTTCAAAATGCAATTCTCAGAAAGTTTTAGTAATTTATTCACAGTTCAGGATTAAAATGACTGGACTTACAAGACATGAGGAAGAAATGACCAATTGGCTCAGTTAACTAAACATTCATTTTAAAGATCAGAAACTAAACCAGCAAGGGTGATTCTAAAATTTCCAGCTCACAAGCAATATAAACAAATACAAAAAGTTTTAGACAAAAAAAAAAATTCAATCACATAACATTTAAAAAGCTAACAGGATCATTTCTATATTCATTCTGAAAACTAGTATGGTAAGAAAGGTAATTCAAGAATTTCCTAAAATGTTCTCACTAGCCATTATTTATGGTATATTCCCTAACACTTATATCAGCCTATTACAGACCTACAAGTAAATATGTTATAACTTTACCATCTTGCTATTTAGGATTTTATTTTAAGCCTGGATATTATTGGCTCAAATCTAATATTATCAGTCCTATTGGTTACCATGTCACAGATCTGAAGATGTAGTTAAATTAATAAAGCCAAGGAAATACTGATATATTAACAATATTTAAATATTGTGGGAGAAAAATGATTTAAGGGTTATAACTTCCAAATTCGATTCTAACACTAAAAACTAAGCAATCTGAAATATGCTTTTTTATTGTTTAAAGTTTTACTTATAGTATTACATGTCTCCCTTTTTCCCCATTGACCTCTCCCCAGTCACCCCCACCCTGAAATATGCTTCTATGGGTAAAACAGTCTATCTAATATCCTGGTATAGAAATATCTACAAAATGTGTGGATATAAGCCTACAGTATCTTTCTTTACTAACCATTTCCTTCGATTTCTTTGGCCTTTACAAATTCAATGAGAACTATGAATTCTTTTGAAATAAACACTTTTCAATGACATTGTACTTTTTCAGAAAAATCACTTAGGTTGTATCATACCATAATTAACATTAGTGTTTCCCTTTTATTGTTATAGCATACTCTAATTAAAAAAAAATAAGAGAAAAAACTGACCCCAAAGGATTTCTTAAAATGTTTGTTAAAGCAAACTTTCAGCTGGTTTTCCTCCCTTGAAGAGTTAACAGAAGAATCAAAGGAACATCACCAAGGAACCAAGAAAAAGGCTCCTTTCCTTCCATCTGCATAATTAACTCAGGCCAAGGGACCTGTATGTGTTCAAAAGGATAAGACAATACCATCTCAGAAGCAACTTTCTAAAAAACTAGAGAAAGAAAATCTGTATTAGCTCCCTTGCCCAACAGCCCCATCTGCACATTACCCTGTGTCAGTTCCCTTTTAGTAGTACTGATGCTTGTTTTTCACCTTTGCATTTAATGAGTGCTGTTCCTTAGTGAACCGCAGATACAAGGATCTACATATAGCCTGTGTTAACAGCTTACTCTACAAAATGCACTTCACCTCTTCTGAGCATGATATATCCCAAAACTTGGATCATGATTTAAGTGAAATCCACTCATAGCACTTAACATTAAGGGTACTCTCTTACCCTTTCAATGACCCCAGTCTTCACTTTTCAGTTCCTAGCATAGTGACTTGCCCATAACAGGCTGTTGACATAGTTATAACAAACTACAATCAGTTAATATTATTTCTCTCTTCTCATTTATTCCTATGGCATAAGTGATTAAAGAAAGATCAAAAAGCTGACTCTGAAGTAACTATCATTTCCTGGGTCCTGTGTTAAATGCTACACAACCCCAGGCCTGAAAAGGGATTATGGCCTGGCTGGTGTTGCTCAGTGGTTGAGCATTACCAAGAGGTCCCAGGTTCGATTCCCAGTCAGGGCGCATGCCCTTTCTGTGATACACAAGCAGAATTCTATGCTTCTCTTGCAGCAATGGCTGTCAGAAAATCTTCATCTCATCAAGAAGTTCAAAAACAGAGAAAGGAATAGACTGGGCTTACATAATTTGCTAAATAGCTTACCTTCACAATTTTAAAGTGAAAACTTTTGAAAGAGGACTTAACCAAAACATAAATATCCTTTGCTATAAAATCCCCAAGATGTGGCCAAAAAAGCTCCGTGAAGAAATTACAACTTTTTCAGTATCAAACTCATAGTCTACTCTAAATATTTTAATCTAAATTGTTAAGTTCCATTTCTGGCACTAAGCAGCTAAAGTCACCTCAACATCAATTTATTTATATCTTCTTTATTCCTAAATAAATTGAAGGGGTAGATCACAAAAAATACAGAGAGAAAAATACCTAGGAAATAATACAGGCATACCTCACTTTTTTGTGCTTCACTTTATTGTGCTTCACAGATGTTATGTTTTTTTTACAAAATGAAGGCCAGACCCTCAACCAGCAGAAGGATTATGACTCGTCTACTGCAATCCTGGCTTTATTACTGTGGTCAGGAACCAAACCCACAATATTCCCAAGTTTTGCTTGTACTGAATTTGACACAATCCTTCATTAATTTCAGTGTAAAGCACATAGTTTTTTCTAAGTATAGCCCACCATATAGTCAAATGATTAGTCAATAGACTTGCAAATCTTCCAAACTATTGCAAAGAGTTTCCAGACTCGCAGGAAGGTACTAGTTTTATAGAAAGTAGTGAAGGGACTTTAAATTAATTGCAGGAAATTCTTTGGGACAAAGTTGAAGCGAATTCTGAATATATCAATACTGATTTAATTTGAGACATTTGATGACAACTCTGTGTGGTGACTTCAAAGAACAAGATAAAATATGTCATTCAGCTGTGATTAAAAAACTATAGATACAAGAAAATAAAAACCATTTTTAAGAGATGAAAAAACAGAGTCGGAAATCGAATAAATATATATTCCATCTTCAAATTTAAAATTATACTGTTAGCTGTCCAAAGCAGCTCAAATTTAGTTTGTGCTATGAAATTATACAAATATTTTCTGTTAAGGGCTGGAGAAAACCAATGCACTACGATACTATTTAGCTTCCTAAACTACCCTGACCTATAGATAACAAACAATAAATTTGAGAGACTAAGATTAATTTAACTTAGGTAGAAATCCCACCAAGAAAAGTTTGTTTTTAAGTACACTAACAAATTTCAAAATAAATCATAGCATCTTGTCTTTATATATAACTTAGCAAAACTGTAATCAAATGTCCAAATACATTACCACTGGCTTTAGATCTTCTAATAAATGCACTACTCTTTCATTGGTCTGAATGAATATAAAGCATGGTAAAACAAATGCCAATTACTTTTAAAATACACAATCCTCTCAGATTGAAGCAGAGTCCAGAAATCCAACACCCAGCATCTTTTAAAGAAAATGAAAGCTAGCCCTGGCCAGTCTGGCTCAGTGGTTAGAATGTCAGCCCAAGGACCAAAGGGTCTGAGGTTTGACTCCCGGTTAAGGGCACGTACCTGGGTTACAGGTTGATCCCCACCCTGGTTGGGACATGTATGGGAAACAACCCATCGATGTGTGTCTGTCTCACATTAATGTTTCTCCCTCTCTCTCTCTTCCATCCTCTCTCTCCTTCTCCCTCCTTCTCTCCCTCCCTTCCACTCTCTCTCTAAAAATCAATGGATAAAAGATCTTCAGGTGATGATTAAAAAAAAGAAAATGAAAGCTAACTGTTTCTGATAATGATTCCATTTTTCAAACTTCCCCACAAATTACTGGAAAAATATGAGGTAATTTCACAAAAAGCACAAATTTAGTGGAATTATAACTGATATATAAATAAGGATTTACTAAAAAAAAAAAAAAAAAGGCTTAAAGGAGTGATATTTTAAATCAAGATTTTAAATACAAAAGGTGTCTTGTGTTCCTTAATCGCCCAGTTTCAGATGCTCCTCATTCTACTGTTACAGATTTGGCAAGATTCCGGGGGAAATCAACCTGCAAAAAAAAAGGGGGGGAGGTGGGGGACAAGATTAAAGAGATTATACAGATTGGGGGGTGGTTGTGTTCTATAAGCAAGTTATTTTTGTAAAAACAGAAAACTTATTCATTAACCATCTTTACTATAGACTACAAATAATCAGATTAGAAAATATAGTCACATAATGTCTCTTTAAAAGTCTTGAAATCAGTTAGAAAAAAGAATCCTAAAGAAGCCAATTCTGCACAGGAAGAGTCCAGTGATGGCCTCCAGAGGTGGCAGGCCTCTGAGGGGACAGCAAAAGTGTAAGGGCAGGATGTTTTGGTTGTCACAATGACTGGGGGACAAAGAATTGTAAAAGTCCTGAAACCTGTGAGATAGTCCTAAACA